>NC_085128.1:16057857-17268928 GCF_030269925.1 Bombyx mori
ATCGAAAATAAACTCGCCACGGCCGATATTCAATTTAAATAACCGTCAAACAAAGATGATCTAGACGTGTACAGTCACCAATAAAAATCCAATAAATATTTTATTACTTTATTTGAGTCACACTCTAAACACACTGCACATTCACAATTATAAATGCTGAATAGTCCGGTTATATAACTAAACGTCTTTATTGACATCGTCAATTTCTTCGACTTGTTTGTTGTCGAGCTGGTGCTCGAAGTACATCCATCTGGAACGATAGCGGAGACAGCAGTGAACATATTACTTACTATGAAAGCAAACGAGACTACGTACTTATGGAGCCTAGTTAATAGATTGGTTAAGTTAAAAAAATCGTTAACACGAAAATCGTCTCCAAAATTTAAAGCAATTAAGAAAATACATTAACGTTAATAATGTATTTTTAATAGTACGTGATTTAATTTATTTTGAGAATTCCATCAGATCGTACGACAACAATATTAACTATTTAAAAGTGAACTATCCTTTGCCTTTTTATTTCCCTACTTAATTAATAAGTATGAGATTTTCTCGTTCGGAAAACGGCCAAACTAAGCATGGCGAATCCTCTTCGTACAATTCACAAGACTAAAATTTATTTTGAATTGTATACCATTAACAAAAAAAAAATCGAAATTATTTTAAGAACGTTGCCACCGGCTGTACTGAGGTAAATATTAGGTACGAGCAATTATTTTGTTTTATTACGTACGGCTTAACATGTACATAAGCTATTTCATAATAATAACACGTACTCTTTAGATAAAAATTTTTTTTTTTTTTTTTTTTTTTTTTTTTTTTTTTTTTTTTTTTTTTTTTTTTTTTTTTTTTTTTTTTTTTTTTTTTTTTTTATGATTGAAAGTTTACTGGTGGCCCGAAGGCCTTTCCAGTTTCACCAGGACAGGTGGGCGAGCAAAGGCTCAGCCAAGAGGGGTGGGATTTGCTAACAACTGCCCGAGCGCCTCCGAAGGAGACCTAACAACTCAAGAGCAATTGTTTCGCGAATGAATCTACTACCGGATCGGAATCGCGACCCGCTGAGAAGATCCGGCGAGAAACTCAGCGGGCTGATGCATGGGTTAGGTTGCACGTCGACCTCTTTGTCGAGTTCGACGAGTACGGTTACCGGGGTCCCTAAGCCTGCCCCTAGTATTAGAGCTGAAGGCATCTAATGCAAAGGTTATTGGATCTGATAGATCCGTAAGGACGTGTCTAGGGCGTCGACGGTGACTGGCTCCTGCATGATCAGGATTCGGGGAGTAGTCAGCGGCGGCAACGATAAGGCGATTATCATGACGCATAGCCTTATCGAAGTATCGTTCCGACGCTGACTTCATGTATTTCCGAATTGATTCGAGGCCCAGGTCGTCGTGTAGGTCAACGTTCCTCACGAACCACGGAGCCCCGACAGCTAACCTGCAAAAGCGGGATTGTAGGGATTGGAGGGTGTCTATGTGTGTGCGGGCCGCGTGAGCGAACACCACACTCGCGTAAGTCATGACGGGCCTTATGCAAGTTTTGTAAAGTGTCACCTTGTTCCGAAGGGACATTTTACTCCGCTTACAGATCATGGGGTAGAGTCTACCGAGAATAAACGCGGCACGGTCACGGACTGATTTTATATGCGGGCGGAATGTCATCGATGCATCCAGGGTAACGCCCAGGTACTTGACCTTCCTGGCCCAGGGTATGGGTTGTCTAAAGAGAGTAATCGGGGGTGTGAGATTCCTCCTCCTAATCCGGGAGGAAATCCGTGTGGAGCTTCCCCTCTGAAATAGCACCGCAGTACTTTTCGCTGGGTTGATGTCTATGCGCCATTTTCGGAACCACTGTCCTAGGGCTAGGGCTGCGCTCTGAAGCTTCTTCGCGATTAGGGACTTATTTCTACTAGAATAGTAAACAGTCGTGTCGTCGGCGAATAAAGCTAAATGGGTCGGCGGCGACCGGGGAATATCGTTGACGAATAAGCTAAATAGGAGGGGTGAGAGGACAGAGCCTTGCGGGACTCCAGCTGTGAGAGGTCGTGGGGAGGAGCGGGTTCCCTCGACTCGATATCGAAAAGAGCGGTTCGACAAGAAGTCCCGTATGATGAGCACGAGACTATCCGGCACGCCCATGTTGAATAGTTTGAAAATCAAACCATTGTGCCAGACTTTGTCGAACGCTTTTGCGACGTCGAAGAAGAGAGCTCCCGTGTATAACGGTTTTGGTCGATTAAGCCCCACAAGAATGTGCTCCGTGAGGCGGTGCACCTGTTGAACGCATGAGTGATTTGTACGGAATCCGAATTGTTCATCGATAAGAATGCCCTTGGATGAGACGAAGTCTCTGAGGCGTTTGTAGAGCAGACGCTCATACAGTTTGCCTAGAGACATGAGGAGGCTAATCGGGCGGTAGCTCGTCGGATCATTTTTTGGTTTACCGGGTTTATGTATGCCGATAACGTCCGCTTCTTTCCACACCGCGGGAAAGATACAGTTCGCCATAGCGGCATTGAAAATAGATGCCAACATCACGATGAGTTGGACGGGTAGAAGTTTAATAACGCGGTTGGATATACCGTCGGAACCGGGAGCCTTGCGAGGACGTAGGTCTTTGATCAAGTCTTTAACTTCCATCGGGGTGACGGGTGGTAACGCATCAGAGGGTGGCAAGGAGGCTCTGCGTTCTACCTCACTGTCTACTAATTCTACATGAACAGGGTCCACGGATTGAGTGCTGGGCGTGCACTGGGTTTGCAATGTATCGGCCAGCAGCTCTGCTTTTTCGTCATCATCGAACGCCGCGAGTCGGCCTGAGGGGCCTACGAGGGGGGGCATAGTTACTACCGTATCCGATTTGAGAGTACGAGCTAAGCGGTAGTAAGACCTTTGGGAGGGCGCGAGTCCTTCTAAGAAATCAGACCATCTGGCATCTCGGACTTCGGCGATGCGAGACTTTACGTCGCGTTGTAGGGCACGCATTCGAATACGATTTTCCGCGGTAGGATACCTGTCGTAGGCGCGTATCGAGGCGTTCTTAGCTCTAAGAAGTTCCCTAATATCGTCGGACAATTTGAAGCGGTGAAGGAAGTCCTCCGCTACAACTTGTTTCGATGACCTATCTAATGTCGAGGTGATGTGTGACGTTAAGATGTCTATGGCTTCAGCGGTATCCTGAGGAGACGGGATAGAGTCCGGGTTAAACGGGAGCGATGGTGGATCAGATTCAGCCAGGCTGATGCCCAGCGTGTGCCAATCCACCACAGTCCTCGTGACGGGAACGGAATCGGGAGCGCGACCGAGCTTCATAACGACGGGACGGTGGTCTGAATCTAACTCTGAAACTACTTCGATCGAGTGTAAGCGCAGAGTTACGTTTTTTAATAACGCTATGTCGAGTATATCCGGGCGATGCGCGATATTTAGCGGGTAGTGAGTCGGGGTTAGCGGAGCGACGATATCGAAGGCGAGATCATCGACTAACGCGTCAAGCCGCCTGCCATTCGGAGTTGTGGTGTGTGAGTTCCACCTGATGTGTTTACAATTTAGGTCGCCCGCCAGAATGACAGAGCTCCCCATACCGAGCAGCGCCTCGATATCACTGCTTAGAACGATCTTATCCGGTGGAAGATAAACGGACGCGATAACGATCGGCGCGTGTCCCGTCAGTGAGATTCGGCACACTGATGCTTCGATATTAGCGAGCGCGGGAGGATCGAGCGGGACGCAATGCAGGGCTCTTCTATAGTAAATGACGGTACCACCACCACGGGCAGAGAGCCTGTCGTTCCTGACCATGTTATAGTTCGCGATTTTAGGGTCACGGCGCGCGGGCTGTAAAAATATTATGAATCAGCGAAAAGTATGTGAAATTAACTAGTAGTATTGTAGGTGTCGTTTTAGACTTGCATTTTCTGGAAGTTTACCAGGATTTTAAGTGGAAACCGGAGCTCATAGAGGCCTCTACCTTACAACCAAACTTTACACCAATTAAATATATGTAAAGACTAGCGAATGTTTCTTGATGTTAAGAAGTCCAATGCTAAAAAAGACTGTTTCGTACTGAAACAGATTTTTCGTGTTTCTGTATTTTTATTAATATCGAGTATTAGGCAATACATCTTCAAGACAACACAAGTCTTAACCTAGGTGCAGTAAGGTTCGATCTCGCCTGTAGACGGCCGACTAGCCAACCAGAAGCTTGCTGAGCAACCCCTCCAAGCCTACGGGCAGAGATCGCCGTCGCATAGTAACTTAACACACGCGTTCCGCGGCAGACATTCTTTATTACAAACAACAAAAATTATCCAACGCAAGTCACGCGTAACCATTAGAACCAGCGACAATTGTTCATCGTGTACCAGTCAAGGGACAGACGGTCCCACCTCCGGAAACGACGCTGAGCCCAGGGAGCGCGAGGCAGTGGAAGGAAGGCGAACCGGTAAGTCTTCAGACTTATTTCGTTCCTTACTGTACATATTTTTTGGTCCATTCGAACCGAATTGCTTAGCGTGACCTTGTGTTGTCTTGAGTTAGTATTCATTTTTAATTTGTAATAAAATTCACGATAACCGCCATTAACTCGCGCTGCTCCGTAGCCATCATGGCGGATATCGAACAAGATTTGTTTGAACGCGAAATAATTCTTGACGATATCAAACGTACACTACAAGTTGCTCAAATTAATGAACAGCAATTTAGATCTCGTGTTATAGACCTAACTTCTCAACACAGAAAGTTCTCAAAATTACAATCGAAAATTGAAAAGGTTCTAATAAAATCAAAATGTTTCGATAAAGATGAACAGCTTAAAATTCGTGGTGATTTTAATGATTGTTACTACGCCATAATTGCTCATATGAATAATTTGAAAAAATCGGATGAAGAGAGTAGACGCATGAGTCGACCTTCAATTTTAAATTCTTCATTCAATGCTCATAGCGGTGGTTGCGCAACCAAACTACCCACCTTGCCTATGCCGTGTTTCAACGGGGAACCTACCGAGTGGCCCCCGTTTTATGATTTATTTCGTTCGTTAGTGCACGACAGTGATGCCTTCACCAACACGGAGAAATTCCGTTACTTACTATTAACTTTAAATAATGAGCCATATAATTTAATAAAGTCACTACCGATAACTGAGGACAATTACTTTGTGGCTTTGAACATTTTAATTTCTCGGTATGATAATAAACGGGTGATCGCAGTGAAACATATCGACAAAATACTCGATATCGAACCTTGTTCCGAAAGAAACATTCTTACTTTGCGTAATTTACTGAACGTATATCAAGAAAATATAAAAGCTTTGGAAGTTATGCCATTACCTACGAAACAATGGAGTTTTTTATTATTGAACATCCTACTGCGTAAAATACCACCCTCAATACGTAAGAGGTTCGAGTTATCTCTTATAAAACCATGCGATATTCCAGACATCGACACGTTAATAAACTTTTTAGAACGTGAGTTATCTGCATGCCAATTTTCAAACTCAAATTCGGTTAGTTTAAATACAAATGTTAAAATGGTCGAACACGGGGGTAGTTCTCGAACATTACCGCAAAATGCATCGCGTGTTGTTTCTAAGTCAAGCGAAGCCACCTTAGGTACGCGACGTTCATTTGCCGCTAGCGTCATTCATGACGTTCCCTTAACAAATAAAAACACGAAGAACAATATTTGTTTATGTTGTGAGGCTCAGCATACGTTAAATAAATGCAGCAAATTTCTAAATTTATCTCCGCGTGATAGATATTCTTTCATTCAAAATAAAAACGTTTGTTTTAATTGTTTAAATGTCGGTCATGATGTGAAACAATGCAAGTCCAATTTTGTGTGTCGCTCGTGTCAAAAAAGACATCACACTTTGCTTCATTTTGATTCTCATCGTTTTTCGGTTACATTAAATAGTGGTATGACAGAAAGTAGTTCTGCATCTCTCTCGCGCAACGATACATCTCAATCTGACGTAGCCGCTCAACACGTCATGACCGCGGTGAATCACGCACAGTCTACTGCATCGTGTGTTCGGGGTACAGTTTTGTTAGCCACAGCGCTCATCCATGTATGTGTGACTACGCGTATTAAACACATCGTTCGATGTATTGTAGATAGTGGTAGTCAGGCGACATTTATCACAGAGGCTTGCGCGCAGCGTTTAAATTTAGCGCGTAAATATACTAACGTTCCGGTGTTCGGTGTGGGTGATAGTAAGCCTGTATACCCGAATGGCTTCGTAACGTTTTGCGTTACCTCTCGTAATGGGGATCAGCCTTCGATCCCGGTTGAAGCATTTATTTTACCAAAGATTGTTTTACAAAATATGCCAAGTGTTTCTTTACCTTTCACGGAATGGCCTCATATACAGAATATTACATTAGCTGATCCCAATTTTCATACTCCACAACCAGTGGAAATGCTATTAGGTGCGGACATACTGTCCCAAATATTATTAGGCAATGTGATTACGGGACCACCTGGTTCGCCGATAGCTATAAATAGCATCTTCGGTTATCTATTGTTAGGTAGTCTTTCTTTCAATCACAAGTCTTCCCCTGTTACTACAGGAATACAAGTTTATCATTCAAGTTTTAGCTCATCCTACGATGACATAGAATTAACAAAATTTTGGGAATTGGAGTCGTTGCCTGAAAGGAAAGAGTTCACTCCAGATGAAACTTTGTGCGAATCGTTATTTGTTAGCTCACATACTCGTGACGAAACCGGACGATACATAGTCCCCCTTCCGCTTAGACCGGATTCCCCGTCCTTAGGTGAATCCCGGAATATAGCTTTAGCTAGATTAAATAAATTAGAATATCGTTTAGAACGTAATCCTTTGTTAAAAATGGACTATCACACGTGTTTAAAAGAATACGATGATTTTGACCACATGGAGTTAGTAAGCACTCCATCCCTGGTTCCGGACAATTCGTATTACATACCGCACCACTGCGTGGTCAAAGATTCGAGTACTACTACTCGAACGCGCGTTGTTTTTGATGCAGGTTGCAAAACTTCCAATGGAAAGTCTTTGAATGACATCTTATTAGTCGGTCCTAACTTGCACCAAGACATAGTCGATGTTTTACTAAAATTTAGATTAAATTCTATTGCTTTCACAGCAGATATAAAACAAATGTACCGAAACATTTTAATACGTGAGTCGGATCGCGATTTTCAACGAATCTTATGGCGGTCATCATTAAATGAACCCGTACGCGACTATCGACTCCGAACAGTTACTTTCGGCGTTAGTTCTTCACCGTATTTAGCATTACGCACGATGCGACAACTAGCTGTCGATGAGCAGACGCGGTTCCCGTTAGCCTCTGAGGTCCTGAGGGACCAAGTGTTTGTTGATGACGTAGTCACGGGAGAAAATGACGAGTCACGTGCTTTAGTTTTACAACAACAATTAATTGGTATTTGTCAATCAGCGGGATTCGAACTGCGAAAGTGGTGCAGCAACTCGCCCGCGATACTCGCGGCAGTTCGGACACCAAGTCTTCACGGTGAGCGGCAGGACAACATATCCTTCGCTTCCATGGAAAATGATATGCAAATAAAAGTCCTCGGTCTGCAGTGGAACCCAAAGCTTAACGTTTTTTCATTTTCTATTCAAGTAGGAACCGATAAAATAACAAAACGTGCGATTCTATCTCAAATAGCGAAAATTTATGATCCCATGGGTTGGCTCGCTCCTGTCACTTTATATGCCAAACATTTAATACAATTATTATGGTTATCAAAAGTGGGCTGGAACGACCCACTGCCCGTGAATATAACAAACGCGTGGTCGACCTTTATCAATGAGTTACCACTCTTATCGCAATTAGAAATTCCACGTTATGTTTTGCCAAATACATATGCTGTCCAAATTCATGGGTTTTCGGACGCATCCGAGAAAGCATATGCTGCTAGCATTTACCTACGTCTTACGGACTTACAACATAATGTTAGATGCTTTCTTTTAATTGCAAAAACTCGCGTGGCGCCTATCAAACCGGTTTTGACGATACCACGCTTAGAGTTATGTGCGGCGGTATTATTGTCTCAGCTGTGTGAGAGGGTGCTATGTATTTATAAAGATCGTGTGAACTGCGAAGATATATACGCATGGTCAGATTCTTCTATTGTGTTAGCGTGGCTTCGATCACCACCTCACGAATGGAAAACCTTCGTGTCTAATCGAACGAGCGAGATACTCTCACGACTTCCAGCAAGGTGCTGGCGTCACGTTCCATCTGAGGATAACCCAGCAGATATGGAGCATCTGCATCTCGTGGGATGCTTCCTCAAACATTTCTAAATAATGAAATGTGGTTTAATGGCCCACCGTGGTTTGCCCGAGAGCCGTCTTACTGGCCCACGAACAAAAACATTCCTAATACTACGGAGGAAAGACGTAATTTAACAGTAATGCTGAATTCAGTAATAACACAACCGGAGGACGTGGAATACATATCACGCTTTTCCACGCTAGGTAACCTCATTAGAATTACAGCTCGAATATTTCGTTTTTACAATAATTGTAAGCGAATAAAAAAATCCTATCCTGATTTTATTACGGTGTCCGAGTATGAGTTTTCTTTAATGAAATTAATTCACAGAGTTCAATTATTTTGTTTTTATGAGGACATAAAAAATATTTCACAGGGAAAATATCCTTCAAATAAACTCAGACGTTTAAATCCCTTTCTTGACAAAGACAATAATTTACGAGTAGGAGGACGACTTCACAAGTCAATTTTGAATTTTGATTCTAAGCACCAGTTGATTCTACCTAAAAAACATCATTTAACTTTTTTAATAATCGATAACGCTCATATCACATATTTGCATGCCGGACCTCAGTCTGTTCAACACATTTTATTTCAAAGATTCTGGATCTTATCCAGTCGTGATATTATTCGTATGCGTATTCATAGTTGTGTTCGTTGTTTTCGAGCACGTCCTGCTCCGTTACAGCCAGCCATGGCTCCGCTACCCGCCTCAAGAGTGCGTCCCGAACGTCCATTCTTAAAGACTGCAGTTGATTTCGCTGGACCGTTTTACGTTCGTGCAAACAAAGTTCGAAACGCGAAGGTAATCAAATGTTATGTTGCTGTTTTCGTTTGTATGTCGGTTAAGGCGGTGCATCTCGAGTTGGTTTCGGAATTATCTACTGACGCGTTTTTGGCGACTCTAAGACGATTTATATCACGTAGAGGTATGAGTACCGATATTTATTCCGATTGCGGGAGAAACTTTGTTGGCTGTAATAACTACCTACAAGAGTTATATAAATTTTTACGTGATAATAATGTACAATCGACGTTAAACAGTAAAACTTTAGAACAAGGTATAACTTGGCATTTTCAGCCACCTTACGCTTCTCATTTCGGCGGCTTATTCGAAGCTGGTGTAAAAAGTTTTAAGCATCACTTTTACCGTGTGTTAGGCACACAAACACAGACGTATGATGAGATGCATACACTTCTTTGTCAAATTGAGGCCGTACTCAATTCACGACCACTCTGTGTGTTAAGTAGCGATCCTACGGACCCTTTACCTTTAACACCTTCTCATTTTTTAATTGGAGGTCCTTTAACGGCTCTGCCAGATGTCTCATTGACGGAGTCTACTTCAAATAAACTGACCAGATGGCGTTGGGTACAACAGTGTCTTCAACACTTTTGGAAACGTTGGAGTCGCGAGTATTTACATGAAATCCAACAACGCAATAAATGGTTTCACAATCGCGGACCACTCGTACGTGAAGGCACCATTGTCGTGGTACGCGACGATAATCTTCCTCCATTACACTGGAGACTGGCTCGCGTACACGCTCTTCATCCCGGGTCCGACAATGTTACTCGCGTAGTAACTGTTCAAATCGGTAATACCTTTGTTAAACGTGCAGTAGTCAAACTTTGTCCACTTCCAATAAATTAACTTTTTTTATTATTATGTCACTCATTGTTTTTTCTTTTATTTTTATTAGTACTTTTAATTTTCACACATACGTGGTTGAGTTACTGAGTTTTTAAATTCCTTCATAAGTAGTGTTAAAACAATTGCATTATTTTAAGGTGAGCGGCATGTTTCGTACTGAAACAGATTTTTCGTGTTTCTGTATTTTTATTAATATCGAGTATTAGGCAATACATCTTCAAGACAACACAAGTCTTAACCTAGGTGCAGTAAGGTTCGATCTCGCCTGTAGACGGCCGACTAGCCAACCAGAAGCTTGCTGAGCAACCCCTCCAAGCCTACGGGCAGAGATCGCCGTCGCATAGTAACTTAACACACGCGTTCCGCGGCAGACATTCTTTATTACAAACAACAAAAATTATCCAACGCAAGTCACGCGTAACCATTAGAACCAGCGACAATTGTTCATCGTGTACCAGTCAAGGGACAGACGGTCCCACCTCCGGAAACGACGCTGAGCCCAGGGAGCGCGAGGCAGTGGAAGGAAGGCGAACCGGTAAGTCTTCAGACTTATTTCGTTCCTTACTGTACAAAGACTTAGTTAAATATTTTATTATGTATTAAGTACGGAAAAATGGTAGACAGCGTCTTAGCTCTGCCCCTGACGTTGCTGACGTGAACGATGGTAACCACTCACCGTAAGCAATAAATAAATAAAAAAGATGTGAGGCGTCGTGGGACACCGGATAGAAACAAAGTTCCTTATTATAAAAATATTAATTTTAAGTTCTATTCGAGGTATAAAAAAAAAAAAAAAAACTGGAGGTTTCGCAACAACCCACGGTCATTTGGTAACGTGCGAACTTATTGTGGTACACTTCATTCACGGTTGCTTGCATAAAAGTTAGTGTATTGCGCAAACGAACGCCCTGAGATCGTGGTCAATGAATGATAAAAAAATATGTTATTCTTTGTACGTTATTACAAAGTTAAGTCGTACACTGTGTGCATTACTAATTTGTACGTTATTACAAAGCTAAGTCGTACACTATGTGCGTTACTAATAAAAATTTTACGTTACGGACGTTTTAACCCGGTTACGGTACCCCTCCGCATCGTCTCATAAGGAACTTCGTCCCAAAATAAAAAAATACATACCCGAAAATAGCTACAGCCGGTACGGTCATGGCGGCTCCGAGCAGGAAGACGGCGCCTGGCAGCACGTTGAGCGTCGCCATGTAGACGCGGGAGTAGAGCGGTCCGTAAACCAGCGGCATCATCGCCTCCGCCAGACCGAACAGAGAATTCACCTTGCCTGGATACACGAACTTATTTAGAACATCAGTATCTATGTTTGTTAGTAGCAGTTTTAGCGGTAGGCAGCGGCTTGGCTCTGCCCCTGGCATTGCTGAAGTCCATGGGCGACAGTAACCGCTCACCATCAGGTGGACCGTATGCTCGTCTGCCTAAAACGGCAATAAAAAAAATTAGTATAAACAAAGGTGCTAAAGTAGCTTAAGTGGCGAATGAAAGGCGATTGCATGCAGAGATGTGAATGTTTCGATGGATGTGTGGAGTAACGAGAACATATTTAATTGGAAATGCGGAGTGGCTGGCAAGAGCTGGATGAGAAAAGCCGAAGATCGTGTTCAATGGAGTGGCTTATGTCCAACAGCGGACTGCTATAGGCCGATGATGTGTGATAATTAAAACTAGTTTTACTGCTGCAACATAATGTTCAAATTTCGACCAAATAACACCTTAGTCGACAGTGGCCCCGAAAACTTTAAAATATTCTAAAAGTCGGCAACGATACAATAACAGAAAAAAAAATGTGTGCGTGTACTAGTGTACACACGTAAGAAGTGAAACTTGTTTATGGCCTTATTTTTCGAAAAATGATCTACATGCAACTTTCTAGAAATTGGTTAAATAAAGTTAAATTAGATAAAGTTTAAACAAAAGGATTTTATTATCATAGACATGAATACAAATAATACAATTATTTCACTTTACCTTTTTGCTACTAAGATTATTACAGCATTTTAATAATACATCTCTTTGATATCATAATACCCTGGTACTTTTCTTCCTATAAATTAATAATAATAGCACGGTCCACGTGGTGTTAAATGGGGTTCCTGAGGTTCGTGAAGTTTGACCCACCTTGAGACATGAGGTCGATTTCTCAAATCCGAAACCATGCTTCAGAACATACCGCCGTTAATTATTAATAAATCTCTTTGCTATCATAATACCCTGGTACTTTTCTTCCTATTATTTTACGTAATAACAGTAATAAATAGCACGGTCCACGTGATATTATTAAGTGGGCTCCCTGAGATTATTGGAATTACAAAATGATTTCCGTAATCCACCTGGAGACATGAGGTCAATTTCTCAAATCGGAATCCATACTTCAGAACATACAGCCGTTAATTAATAAAGAAGGCTGTACGTCAGAGTAAAGTTATAATAATACATCTCTTTGATATCATAATACCCTGGTACTTTTCTTCCTATTATTTTACGTAATAACAATAATAGCACGGTCCACGTGATATTAAGTGGGTTACCTGGGATTATTGCAATTACAAAATGTATTCCGTGACCCACCTTGAGACATGAGGTCGGTTTCTCAAATGCGCATCCATACTTCAGAACATACAGCCGTTAATTAAAAGATGGCGCGTAACGGAAAAATGTGACGCGTAACCGAAAAATGTGACGGTAAATTTTTTTCCAACGCCGATAAGGAAGTTTCACTTCAAAAACTCAAAATTTAATCGTAAAAGTTATTTTTAATTTTGTCTACGACTCGCCAAAACCGATAAGAGTACAACAATATCTATGTTTACTAATTTACTTTAGCCGTTGGACAAGCTAATACTAACGCATCACGGTAACCACTTTCGCGTGTAATTCGCAATTTTCCACGTTCAGGTATAGACATTTAAACGAATCCATTAAAGAAATATATATTCAATTCTCATTTAATACATCAACAGTACTCTTGTACTGAGTTTTTTAATGCCAACGTCAAAGTGCGTAGACAATCTCGCAAAATTTTCACGCAACTTAGTTTTCAGCGTGTTAAAATATATATTTATAAACCACAGATTTCTTCTTGTGTCTTTACAACAAACATTAGCTACGGTCAGCACAGTACATCCCTGAGTAATTATTTAAATTTGGTTTAACTTCAGAACGTTAAGTAATGAGTCAATTGAATTAGAATAAAAGTTTGGGAAAAGTCTAAGTTAGCCAATAAGGAAAAGGCTACTATTTAGCTCGGAGCGACCAAGGTATCTATTGATAATGTCTGCACAAAATTATCATATAAAGCCTTCATACCTAGTAAGTACTACACATCTACACAGCTTCTATTTGAAAAGAGTTGGATTCAGAAGTTCAGGATTGATTTTCATATAAAATGATGGGAATAAAATTGTGAAAAAAAAACTACCAAGCTATCTGTACTTTAAAAATTAGAAGCAACAGAATTAAAGAGCAAATTGAATTAACAATTGATTACATCTGCTCTTTAACCTGTTGACGCTAGTCACGATAGTAGAGCAATAAAATTTTGGTTTTGTCATTGGCCCTTTGTGCCTGTGCAATTTTTTATATAAATCTGAAGTGTTGAAGTCAGTTAAAATGTTGTTCAGAGATTCCGCTACATACAAAATAAATAATAGTTTAAAAAAACTAACAAAATACGCTGTTATAGAAAAACCAACTAAAAAATTGAAAATAAATTTTAATAAATTTGAATTAAAAATAGTGTAAGAAAAAATGATTTTATTGTAAAAAAACGTGGGGTGCTTTTCAGGATATTATCAAAATAACCCTTCTACTCATATCTGTTCATAAAATATTTATAACTACTGATACCATGCACCCCACGCTTTTTTTACAATAAAATCTTTTTTCTTACAGTATTTTTAATTCAAATTTATTAAAATTTATTATCTATTTTTTAGTTGGATTTTCTACAAAAGCGTATTTTGTTAGTTTTTTAAACTATTATTTATTTTTCATTTTGCTAGTTGAATTTCAATTTTTTAAAATCTTTTTAATATTGAATCGTCATCGGTCCTTAATAAGTATACCAAATTTCAAGTTAATCCGAAGTTTTGAAGGGGGTCAAAATCATGTTCAAAGATTCCGTTACATACATACATACGTCTGAAGCTAATAAAAACGTATTAAAAAGGAACACACTAGTACATACCTAGCGCAGACAATAAAATTTATGAATAGCAATCTTATTTTCCTTGAAATCACAAAGGCCTGCCGCTGTACTGAGCTCACGAATGCCCCGGAGACTAAATCTGTTCTGATTGTTCGTGGATTTGCTAGTATAAACGTCGTCTTCTTGTCATCAAAATGATCAAGTTATAATCTGTTATAGTCTTATTACAAATAATTAACTATACAGGCTCAGTTCTATGTCAGATTTAAGCTTGTGGAGAGTACTTAACGGTTGGTAGCGACTTGGCTCTGCACTTGACATTGCTAACGTCCATGGGCGGTCCAGGTAGGCAGTACATACGACTGCCTACAAAGGCAATTAAAAAATATGTGTGGTGTCGTGGGACACCGGATAGGAACGAAGTTCCTTATTATAAAAATATAAATTTTAAGTTCTATTCGTGGTACAAAGAAAATAAAATTGGAGGTTCGGCAACAACCCACGGTCATTCGGTAACGTGCGAACTTATTGTGGTACACTTCATTCACGGTTGATTGCATAAGAGTTGGTGTATTGCGCAAACGAACGCTCGTGAGATCGTGGTCAATGAAAAAAATATACGTTATTCTTTGTACGTTATTACAAAGTTAAGTCGTACACTGTGTGCATTACTAATAAAAATCTTACGTTACAAAAAAATTACATCCTATAATTGACTAATCAAACCGGGTCATGCTCGCATGCTATTATCGATAATTGTAAAAAAACATTGATTTCTTAAAACTATTCCTGCGTCACGTACCTTATTGGTGGTACTATAAAAACATTCTTTGGAGCGCCAAGAATAAAAGAACCAAATACCATCACTAATGGTTTCGGAAAGCAAAGAAAACTAACATACAAACACTTAAAAAGAAGATAATTTTCGCTTAAAAAGCTTCGTCCCCCATAGATTATACTTCATATCATGTGGTCGAATATCCAACAGTGGAATGAGAGGTCAATTTTTTCCGATAATGGCAAATACACATTTCTATAAAGGATCTCCTCAAATCAACTCAATGTTTTGGGCATAACAAACGGACAGAGGTACTTTCGTATTATTTTGTCATATAACATCTAACAGTATACAAGTAAATTCAAATCTATACTAACATATAAATCTACAGTGATTTTTACGGATGTTCCGTTTTAACTACTGAACCATGCATCCTATTGACTTGAAACTTGGTATCCATGTAGAAAATACATGTACTTAATGGATAGGCTAATATTTATAAGAGTGTTGGACTCCCTAATAATAATGACAATAAATAATAATGTTAATTTTAAATGCCCAACGAAGCGGGCGAGTACGGATAGTTTTTTTTATAAATCGATATGTTATTGTTGCAGTATCCTATTTTGTAAAAGCCACCTGAGATCCCTCGACGGCTTTATTTTACAATTGGGTCTGGCAGGTATCGCTACGATTAGATGTCAATTTTGTTTTTCTGGAAAACATTACGTCCACCTTTAGTCTAGTATAAAATTATAATACTTTCTTGTAACTTAACAAAATTTGTATTCTTTTTCATTGTCTGTATAATTTATCGTAAGCTATTTTAAGAGACAATCAAATCTTTTTTTTATTGCTTAGATGGGTGGACGAGCTCACAGCCTACCTGGTGTTAAGTGGTTACTGGAGCCCATGGACATCTACAACGTAAATGCGCGACCCACCTTTAGATATAAGTTCTAAGGTCTCAGTATAGTTACAACGGCTGCCCCACCCTTCAAACCGAAACGCATCACTGCTTCACGGCAGAAATAGGTAGCGCGGTGGTATCTACCCGTGCGGACTCACAAGAGTGCCTACCACCGGTATCAGTCGACTCTGGGATAATTAAGTAATCTAACGTCGTATAAAGTATATTAATATCTGTACAAAGTGATTTGTCTCATTCATTTCGTTTAATTGTTTGTCTAATAAAGTAAATGTTGTTCGTAATGACAAACAATTTACGTCTCAAGTAAATTACTGTGATTAATGTTTCAATACATCAATGAGCTACACCTAGTTGTGTGAATTAGTTCTTTGAAGTAAAACGTTGAGAACTATTTCGGTTTGACAAGTTCATTTTATCACATAACCCAAATAACTGTCTATACCTTTGCACTAAAATAAGATAGTTTTTTATTTTTATTTTTTATTGCGTAGATGTGTGGACGAGCTCACAGCCCACCTGGTGTTAAGTGGTTACTGGAACCCATAGACATCTACAACGTAAATGCGCCACACACCTTGAGATTTAAGTTCTAAGGTATAGTACAGTATCAGTATAGTTACAACGGCTGCCCCACCCTTCAAACCGAAACGCATGACTGCTTCACGGCAGAAAAAGGCGGGGCGGTGGTACCTACCCGTGCGGACTCACAAGAGGTCCTACCCTCAGTAAAAAAATGTAATTTAAGTGTTAATAAATTCCTAAACAAAGCTGTGCTTGAAAATAGAACATAGCTTCGAATAGCTTAATAACAAAATTGAAACACTTTTCTTGGTTAGCCATTTCATACATTTCTTCTGTGATATAAATACGATCTACAACAAAGCCTTTGCCTGTATTTTTTATACATAATACATATATTTTTCAGTACAATTTTGGAAGAAAATATATCAAAATGTCAGTATTTTTTCCAATAACTAGACGGAAATATATGTACTTTAAATACCACTTTATTTTGGTTCAATTGTTGATAGTTCGCAAATAATCTTTTTCTTTTCTTTCCTACCTATGCTGTTAGCCTTGAGAAGCTATTTCAGCTTCGCCCAAACATGTAGATGAGCTCACGGAGCTCTAACCGGGAGTGTTGCTAACACTAGCCCTAGCAAGAGCAGTGCTTCACAAAATCTAACACCGGATCGGAAACGCGACCCACTGAGAAGATCCGGCGAGAAAATCAGTGAGTTATGGGTTAATTCACCCGTGGCAAATAATCTTGTGGAATAACTAAATTAAATTAAATTCACATTATCCTCATTTTAGGTATTGCTTAATTAATGTGTGTTGACATAATTATTCACCAGACTTTTTCGTTAAATAAATAATTAATTTTACTGTCATCATTTCAAAGCCACATCTGTTTTTTTAAACTCTCAATTCTGATTTATCAGTGTCAGTTATAGCGTAGCACGATGTGGACCGTAAGGATCTACCAAAGTTACGTTTTCAAACTTATAAATAGTGTTTTTTATTTGTTACGAACAAAGTAATAACTTGAATGAATCAAAGTATTGTAATCAACGTATCTATTCTTCAAAGTAAATAATAACGCTAATCGATTTCTGTTTGTTTGTTTAGGCTTTCATATTTATCGTTTGCCGATTATAAAGTTTGTTCGTGGCGCTTCGATATCTGTATTTACAATACTATCATAAACAGCAACAGAAATTTGCAAATTAAAAAACATAATCAGACAACTTTTTTTTTTTGTCGGATTCATTATTTATGTTCAATACATTTTGTTCTTCGATAAAATTTAAATACAGAGAGGGACTTGGTATTTTCTTTTTTGACATTCGTAAAGTTCCTTTCATGGATTCCATGAAAAAGACTGTCAGTTATCGCAAGAAAAGCCTTAATGGAAAAGTCTAGACAGAAACTATTATATATTATGCTTTTATCTCTTCTAGAATTTCCTCGAATATCAAATTATTATTTAAATTAGTTTTCCTGTAGTTAAAAAATCGCATTAACATTTGCGGGATGGTGAAATTTGATCAATAATCGCTAAAAAAACAGTCACTCACCCAGCTCCTCACTCGTCACTAACTTTGACGCTATTGAGCGCATTGCGATGAACGATGTACCATTGAATATCTCTACCAATGGAGCTAAAACAGAATAAAAGATAAGAGATTGTAATATTTCACGTTAAGGCCTTTTCTTCTTGCCTTTAACCCAAATTGTCTGGATAAGGGCAATTATTATTAACACAATAATAATAAATATTAACTTTGACGTCACGAAAACACTGTTATTTAAAAAAAAGGTTGTCCACACTCAACGATGTTGTTAGGATTTTCTCGCCACAAAAACGACTACCCTTAAAATTCAAATTCCTAATAACCTTTTAGTTTGAAAAAATATGCTAAATAAGGACAGGCGTTATGCAGATAAGCCACGGTAGGCAACTGCTCGGCTGTACCCCTGGCATTGCCGAAGTCCATGGGCGACGGTAACCACTCACCATCAGGTGGGCCGTATGCTCGTCTGGCTACAAGGCCAATAAATAAATAAAAACGTCACAGGAAGTCGAAAAATGATTATGTCTGTATTCGTTATGTCGGGACATACCTATGTAAATCTCAGCAGTGGTCGTGGCGAAAGCGAAGACCAGAGACGCGAAGATCTTGCTAGTGCAAGAGATGATGCCCACTACAGTGTCGTCCAGCTTCATGAAGTCACTGAATATGCTGATTGAGAACAATGTACCTGTACCCAAATGAAAAGGGGTTACTTTAATTTGTCCGGTTTTCGAAATCGACAATACGTGACGTCACACTGCATGCGCATCATGAAAAGTCTGCCCATTTTTTTTTATTGCTTGATGTGTGAACGAGCTCACAGCCCACCTGGTGCTAAGTGGTTACTGACGCCCATAGACATCTACAACGTACATACGCCACCGACCTTGAGATATAAGTTCTGAGTTCTCAGTATAGTATATCTCTCTCTCGCACGGTCTAGCTTATGAGTGTGATGGGGACAGTTAATGTTTTGCTTTTGTTAATGTTTATAAATATAGCGTGTTTTTATTTTATTATTGTTTTAACATTAAATTATTATTAACTATTATAATTGCATAAGTAGATAAAAAAAATGCTATAGCTTTACCGCGGCAGTTCCCGAATGCCACACGTGTTTTTTTTTATTTACCATTCATTTCGTTCGTCTAACTAATATGTCAGAGCTATAAGATTCGCATAGTACCGAAGACGGCTGACACATAGTGGACGGTTACTTCCCACTTACCCACTAAATTGGTGATGATGCTATACGTGCAGAACATACTGAATTGTACCTCGTCCCAATTAAATCTGTACCTCATGAATAAATACAAAACATTCATTTCACCTGGAAACAAAAAACAAATAAAAATTAGTGACGAAACCATTAAAACTCACCGTTGTGATTTTACTAATATTTATTTGAAAACTAGCTGACCCGGCAGACTGCGTAGTGTCTCAATCGATAAATAAAAGACCTAAACTTTTGTATAAAATAAACTAATAAAAGAAATCTGTTCGACGGAGAACACATCAAAGGGAAAACAAAATTGTTATTTTTATTTAATTCCGAGCATTTTCATATTTATCTACCTTTTAAACCATCGCTGGACTTGCACAAATAATTCAAGACCAAAATTAGCTAAATCGGTCCAGCCGTACTCGGATTTTAGCGAGACTAACGAACAGCAGTTCATTTATATATCTCCTCCTTGCGTCGTATTCCTCATTGCTGAGGGTCGTGACCACCCTTTTGTATCACCTTCGCACGCACGATTTTTCTCCATCCATTCTTGTCTCTGGCGGTGTGGAGGGCGTTGTGAAATGTGGAATCAAGAGCGGTGCGGATCTGGTCGGACCAACGTATTGGGCTGCGCCCCCGAGGTCTTTTCCCATCTATCTTACCAGTCACGATGAGCCTCTCGAGATTGCTACCATCCTTCCGTGCGATGTGACCAAAGTATTCAAGGACTCTACGAAGACACTCGGATGACAGCCGCGAGGAGATTTTGAGTTCTTGCAAGATTGATACGTTGGTCCGAAATGCTGTCCACGGAATACGCAGCATCTTTCTCCAGCACCACATCTCAAAGGCGTCAATGCGTCTGCGGTCTGCAGATTTCAGTGACCAGGTCTCAGCGCCATACGAAAAAATCGAGAAAACTAGAGTCCGTACCAGTTTGGTTTTGGTCTTTACGGATATGTTGCGATCTCTCCAGATTTTTCCGAGCTGAGTCATGGCACTCTTAGCCATACCAATTCTTCGGCGCACTTCCTTTATATATATATATATATATATATATATATATAGATAGAAGATTACCAAAAACATGTTCTTAATACACTGAAGTAATATAAAGGCGAACTAACTTGGAAAATGATAACCTATGATAGCATTAGAACATCACCCATCCAAAATACCCCATAATTATATTTACCCGTGCTGACTTAAAATACGGGTTGGCTTTTTTGTCACAAGTGATACCCGAAGTTGCACACTTCAGCAATAATGGACGATTTTAAATCATTCGTTCCAGCTGAGATTCCAGCTTCATTTCTTAAAGCTTCAAATGACACTCCGAGGGCCATGACCTCTTCACAGTCTACGCAATAAAAATAATAAAAACCTACCTATAGCTAAGCGTTAAGCATACTTGGACTCACCGTGTAAAGGCCCAAATATAACGCATACGACAACAATTAACAGCGAGACCCTAAGTCTTCTCCGCCGTGGGCCGGTTCTGAAAGCCACCGTCAGCGTCTCCCTCACGTGGCGGGCGTCAAAGAATGAACATATCCATCCGCGACAACCAACCGGTTGCTCCTAAAAAATAAAATAAAAAATACAACAACATTGACAATACCTAACTTTCAGATTTTTATTTTACTGGTGGTAGGACTAGTGGTAGGTGTTGTGAGTCCGCACGAGTAGCTAATGTCATTGTGGTAACTGTCAGTTTGGATAACTCATATCGACGGACTTGATCAGATCTTAGCTTCGAATGGGTCTCTGGTCTATGGTGCTGCCGAAGGATTTTTCAAATAATAACTAAATATAATTTAAAAACTAAAGAGTGTCGCTTGAAAAATATTACTGGTGAGTCCGCACGGGTAGATACCATCACTTGGACTATTTCTGCCGTGAAGCAATAATGCATTTTGGTTTGAAGGCGGGGCAGCCGTTGTAACTATACTGAGACATTAGAACTCATATATCAAGGTGGGTGGCGGCATTTACATTGTAGATGTCTATGGGCTCCGGTAACCACTTAACACCAGGTGGGCTGTGAGCTCGTCCGCCCAACTATGCAATAACATTTAAAAAAACCGAGCAGCATTCACACTCGCAAACTTTAAATTCTATTATTGTTTAACATCGACAGACCAAGTAGATATTCGTTTTATAGTATTAAAAATGTAGACAATATTTTAAATACATAGCAAACAAACCAAGATACACGTGAGAATATATTATGATCGCAATTCACATGCTACTACAGTATTTATAATTTATTTAAAACATGAAATTCCCAGCCCTGAGTCCGATATCTTACAAGAACAGCGACTGGGCTGTAAGCGCAAGATCCCAATGTTCATACACATCTATAATAATATTTTATTAATTAAAGTTGTTTTCACACCCAAAAGGGTGTACTGAACAATGTATTCATTTTTTATTAAAGTTAACTGTTAATGTGTGTAGATTTTATCCAATACTAGCCGACCCGGCAGACTTCTTAGTGCGCGTAGATTCGCCGTGCAACCTAACCCATGAATCAGCCCGCTGAGTTTCTCGCCGGATCTTCTCAGCGGGTCGCGATTCCGATCCGGTAGTAGATTCATTCGCGAAGCAGCTACTCTTGAGCTGTTAGGTCTCCTTCGGAGGCGCTCGGGTAGCTGTTAGCAAATCCCACCCCTCCTGGCTGAGCCTTTACTCGCCCACCTGTCCTGGTGAAACTGGAAAGGCCTTCGGGCCACCAGTAATCATTTAATCATAATAAAAAAAAACTTCTTAGTTCCTCAATCGCTAAATAAAAGACCTAACTAAACATTTGTATAAAATAAAGTTAAAACAAACAAAAGGAATTCGTCCGACGGGAGACACATCAAAGTAAAAACAAAATTATTATTTTTATTTAATTCCGAGCCTTTTCATATTTATCTACCGTTTAAACCTTCCTGGACTTCCACGAATAATTCAAGACCAAAATTAGCCAAATCGGTCCTGCCGTTCTGGAGTTTTAGCAAGACTAACGAATGGGGGGTTGATTGCTTCCCGCTTCCGTAGGTTTAACCCGCGATTCCCTACAAGTGACCCCTGGGTGGTGCAAAACGGGAGCCGAATACATAATCGGTGGTAGGACTTGTCCGACTGGCTGGCGACCACCCTCCAACTAGAGTCCGCCGCCAAATAGCCTAGCTGTGTTCCGGCGTGTGGGTTGGAGAGCCAGTGTTATTCCTACCCTTTCCTCTTCCTTGTTGGGGGTGAATCTTGGCGATACCTGGAACATGCGGAGCAGACGTGCGTGTGAGCTCGCGGGACGTGATTGTTTGACGGGGGTATAGGGAGACCCAGTGAAACGGTGTTCGCCGCCGCCCGCCGGTCAGTTGGGGACCTGAACCCGGGTGTCACTACTAAACTCCGCCCCGGGAAGCTGTCCCGCCAACCGGTGTAAAATCCTGTCGTGCGGTCGTCGTGCCGGAGTCGGAGACCGGAGTGGATCCCGGCGATCGCACGCAGGGTGGACTGGGGGCCCTTCCATGCCCTGCGTCAGTCGCTCACGCAACCCGTGGTCGAGCACGTACTGTGCTCCGCGCTTTATTCAGGTATTGTCACGATTTCGCCTCGAACATCCTACCCCGCCCAATCCCACTCTCCAAATAAAAAAAAATATAAAAAAAAATGAAAGTTCGAAAAAGGAAAAGGGTTTTGTCGGCGACTCCCCATTCCACATTTAATGTGGATTTCAGCAATGTAAGGGGTCTACATAGCAACCTCGACGCCGTACACCACCATCTTGAGACGGCGCAGCCTGCCCTTCTTTTTCTGACGGAGACGCAGATATCTGCTCCGGATGATACTTCGTACCTTGAATACCCCGGCTACGTATTGGAGCACAACTTCCTGCGTAAAGCCGGGGTGTGTGTATTCGTCCGGGCTGATGTCTGTTGTCGCCGTCTACGAAGCCTCGAACAACGGGACCTGTCCCTCTTGTGGCTGCGCGTAGATCACGGGGGCTGTACCCGAGTCTACGCGTGCCTGTACAGGTCCCACAGCAGTGATGCAGGTTCAGCTCTGATAGAGCATGTGCAAGAGGGGACTAACCGCGTGCTTGAGCAGTACCCATCTGCGGAGGTGGTGGTTCTTGGAGACTTTAACGCTCATCACCAAGAGTGGTTGGGGTCCAGAACCACTGACCTCCCGGGTCGGGCTGCCTACGATTTCGCCTTGGCCTACGGCCTCTCCCAGCTGGTGACACAGCCCACCCGTGTCCCAGATATTGAGGGGCACGAGCCTTCTCTGTTGGACCTTCTGCTGACCACCGATCCAGCCGGATACAGTGTGGTGGTCGACGCTCCACTTGGATCGTCTGATCACTGCCTTATCCGTGCTGCCACACCACTCTCTCGTCCTAGTCGTCGAACGACGACCAGGTATCGAAGAGTTTGGCAGTATTTGTCAGCAGATTGGGATGGATTGCGTGAGTTTTACGCATCCTACCCATGGGGGCGGTTCTGCTTTTCCTCTGCTGATCCTGACGTCTGTGCGGACCGTCTTAAAGACGTGGTGCTCCAGGGGATGGAATTGTTTATTCCCTCCTCTGAAGTGCCCGTTGGGGGTCGCGGCAGACCCTGGTATAACAATGCCAGCAGGGATGCTGCACACCTCAAGCGGTCCGCATACGTTGCATGGGATGATGCTAGGAGACGTCGGGATCCTAACATCTCAGAGGAAAGGCGGAAATATAACGCCGCTTCCAGGTCCTACAAGAAGGTTATTGCCAGGGCGAAATCGGAGCACGTTGCTAGAATTGGCGAGCGACTGAAGAGCTATCCCTCTGGGAGCCGTGCTTTTTGGTCGCTCGCCAAAGCTGCAGAAGGTAACTTTTGCAGGTCTAGTCTCCCACCACTACGCAAGTCCGATGACAGTCTGGCCCATAGTGCGAAAGAGAAGGCTGACCTTCTGGTCAAACTCTTCGCCTCGAACTCGACTGTGGACGACGGGGGTGCCACACCACCGAACATCCTCCGGTGTGATAGTTCCCTGCCGGAGATCTGCTTTACACAGTGTGCAGTCAGGCGGGAACTCCGACTCCTGGACGTCCATAAGTCGAGCGGGCCAGACGGCATCCCTGCAGTGGTTCTGAAAACGTGCGCCCCTGAGCTGACGCCTGCGCTAACGCGTTTGTATCGCCTCTCTTATTGCGCTAACAGGGTTCCGTCTTCATGGAAGACTGCCCACGTCCACCCTATCCCCAAGAAGGGTGACCGGTCGGACCCATCGAGCTACAGGCCTATCGCGATAACTTCCTTGCTTTCCAAGGTGATGGAGCGAATAATTAATATACAACTCCTGAAGTATCTGGAGGATCGCCAGCTGATCAGTGACCGACAGTACGGTTTCCGTCACGGTCGCTCAGCTGGCGATCTTCTTGTATACCTTACTCACAGGTGGGCTGAAGCCTTGGAGAGCAAGGGCGAGGCTCTTGCTGTGAGCCTTGATATTGCGAAGGCCTTCGACAGGGTCTGGCATAGGGCACTTCTGTCGAAGCTACCATCTTACGGAATCCCCGAGGGTCTCTGCAAGTGGATCGCTAGCTTTTTGGATGGGCGGAGCATCACGGTCGTTGTAGACGGTGACTGTTCTGATACCATGACCATTAACGCTGGCGTTCCACAAGGTTCGGTGCTCTCCCCCACGCTTTTCATCCTGTATATCAATGACATGCTGTCTATTGATGGCATGCATTGCTATGCGGATGACAGCACGGGGGATGCGCGATATATCGGCCATCAGAGTCTCTCTCGGAGCGTGGTGCAAGAGAGACGATCAAAACTTGTGTCTGAAGTGGAGAACTCTCTGGGGCGAGTCTCCAAATGGGGTGAATTGAACTTGGTTCAATTCAACCCGTTAAAGACACAAGTTTGCGCGTTCACTGCGAAGAAGGACCCCTTTGTCATGGCGCCGCAATTCCAAGGAGTATCCCTGCAACCTTCCGAGAGTATTGGGATACTTGGGGTCGACATTTCGAGCGATGTCCAGTTTCGGAGTCATTTGGAAGGCAAAGCCAAGTTGGCGTCCAAAATGCTGGGAGTCCTCAACAGAGCGAAGCGGTACTTCACGCCTGGACAAAGGCTTTTGCTTTATAAAGCACAAGTCCGGCCTCGCGTGGAGTACTGCTCCCATCTCTGGGCCGGGGCTCCCAAATACCAGCTTCTTCCATTTGACTCCATACAGAGGAGGGCCGTTCGGATTGTCGATAATCCCGGTCTCACGGATCGTTTGGAACCTCTGGGTCTGCGGAGGGACTTCGGTTCCCTCTGTATTTTGTACCGTATGTTCCATGGGGAGTGCTCTGAGGAATTGTTCGAGATGATACCGGCATCTCGTTTTTACCATCGCACCGCCCGCCACCGGAGTAGAGTTCATCCATACTACCTGGAGCCACTGCGGTCATCCACAGTGCGTTTCCAGAGGTCTTTTTTGCCACGTACCATCCGGCTATGGAATGAGCTCCCCTCCACGGTGTTTCCCGAGCGCTATGACATGTCCTTCTTCAAACGAGGCTTGTGGAGAGTATTAAGCGGTAGGCAGCGGCTTGGCTCTGCCCCTGGCATTGCTGAAGTCCATGGGCGACGGTAACCACTCACCATCAGGTGGGCCGTATGCTCGTCTGTCTACAAGGGCAATAAAAAAAAAAAAAAAAAAAAAAAAAAAAAAAAAAAAAAAAAAAAAAAAAAAAAAAACAGCAATTCATTTTTATATATAGAGATAGATTGTGTACCTAATAAATAAAAAATACACCTGCAGCTTCGGGCTATTGTTGGATTTTTTTATTGGCTTAGGTAGACGGATTAATTCACCTTCTATCTATTGAGTGACCAGAGACCATATTAGAATTAATGCCACAGTTCGCCTTCAGATAGGAGACCGAATAGGGGCGTTAGAGCGTATTTTAAACGCACAGGGGTTAGTACCATCATCCTGCGTATCTCTAGAATAGTGGGACAGCTGTTATTTATTTATTTATTTATATATATTAGGCACACAATATACATTGAAAGCTAAAAAAGAAAATATACACAATAAATAACAACAAGTAAAAAATTTGGCTCGTAACGTAAGCCAAGTGCGCACAACTAATCAGGACAAGTGTGCTAAGTACACTTTGTGTTTTGTTACTATCTATGCTGATAGCCTTGAGAGGCTAGTTCAGCTTTACCCTCACCCGTAGGTGGTGAGCTCCTGGGGCTTAAACCAGAAGTGTTGCTAACACTTGCCCTAGCAAGAGCAGTGCTTTGCAGAATCTACCACCGGATCGGTGGTGGAGGACGGTGACCGGTGACGGGTCGAACCCGTCGCTTGCGACGAAGGGTTTGACGAGTAAATTAACCCATAGACACACTCCACTGAGTTTCTCGCCGGATCTTCTCAGTGGGTCGCGTTTCCGATCCGGTGGTAGATTCTGCAAAGTACTGCTCTTGCTAGGACCAGTGGTAGTAACACTCCGGTTTGATCCCCGCGAGCTCACCTGCACGTCAAGGAGAAGCTGAAATAGCCTCCCAAGGCTATCAGTATAGGTAGGAAAAAAAAGTGACCACCTAACACGCGACTGGCGAATGCATTCGTACCCATCAATAAATAAACTGAAATAAAAAATTACACAACGAAGCTTGTACTAAAAGGTCACCTAATTTTTTTTACGTGTCGTCTGTCTCGATTTTGGGGTTCAGGACATCCGTTATCGAATACACATATTTGGTTGTCAAATTTTCAAGTGAAACTTCAATATTAGTGAGGGAATCGGGTATTGACGTTCGCTATCTGTTTTTCGTGAATCCGACGATTTAGATACACAGATAACAGACTCCATGACTCCGAAAGCCCTACGGCGGTATAAAAGGTGGCACCTCGTCCGATCCTCGCACAAACCGATTGCGTTACGTTCCCCTTCGTTAGAATTTGCGTAGCGAGTTCACAGCAATTTATCACTTAAACACAGAACTAGCTCGGAACGCCACTGCGAATCTCACTGAAGTATTGTACAATACAACATCTATTCTGTACTCGAAAGCCGATTGAAAACTGATTATTGCGTATACATTTTCTTTACAAATTTTATTTATAATGCAATGCGAATTTGAGATGCCTTTAGATACTGTTTACAGTAGTCGTTTTTTGTGTCGATATGTCTACACGCTTACTTATCCTAAAGCATGCAACCGTTTTGAGTGAGCGATAATTAAGGATGGTTTTTATATGTAACTAGCTGTACCCGTCCGCTTCGCTGGGCATCTAAAATTAACATTATCATTTCTCACCCCCACAAAGATTCTCATCATTAACGCCCCCGCAACTGGTGTAGGAAGTCCAACGCTCATACAAATATTAGCCTATCCATTAAGTACATGTATTTTCTCCTTGGATACCAAGTTTGAAGCCAATCGGATGCATGGTTCAGTAGTTAAAACGGAACATCCGTAAAAACCACTGTAGATTTATATATTAGTAGTATAGATTCGTAAATAGTTTCGATAAAATAGCTGAAGCTATGGTGGTTTTGTATAAAAAAATAACTGTTTTCGTAAGCTTGCATGACTTACTGGTGGTAGGACCTCTTGTGAGTCCGCACGGGTAGGCACCACCACCCTGCCTATTTCGGCCGTGAAGCAGTAATGCGTTTCGGTTTGAAGGGTGGGGCAGCCGTTGTAACTATACTTGAGACCTAAGAACTTATATCTCAAGGTGGGTGGCGCATTTACGTTGTAGATGTCTATGGGCTCCAGTAACCACTTAACATCAGGTGGGCTGTGAGCTCCTCCACTCACCTCAGCAATAAAAATAAAAAAAACATCCGCTCGCCTTATTTTAAGAATTACAATGAACACGGGTGGAGCCACAGACGGAAGGCTAGGAAAAAGTAAAACAGTTTTAAGCTGGCAAAGATCATCAAACTAATATTTCAATACAATGCTAAATCAATGTTAAACTCTTGTTTTTGTATTTTGTATTTTGTTTATTAGAAATTTCATAATGGACAAACGACTTGACACTACACACTGCAGACTATCATGCTTTATATCGATGTTGCGATTTGAGAGCTTAAAATCTACTAGCTGCCACCCGCGGCTTCGCCCACGGTGTCCAGGAAAAGTGTTAATGTAGTTTCCCGTGGAAATAAGGTGTTTCGGTATATTATGTTATCCTTCTAAACTTAAACTATCACTGAAAAAATCATGCCCGTTGTTTCGCCTCGACGTGAAAGAAGGACAAACAAACACATTTATAATATTAAAGATATAGATAGAGTGCAAACAGATTTTAGTAGTTTTTTATGAATGGGCGGACGAGTTCTTTTATTTCTATTTTTGTATTGCTTTAATGGGTGGACGAGTTCACAGCCCACCTGGTGTGAAGTGGTTATTAGAGCCCATACACATCAACGACGTAAATGCGCCACCCACCTTGAGATATAAGTTCTAAGGTCTCAAGTATAGTTACATCGGCTGCCCCACCCTTCAAACCGAAACGCATTACTGCTTCACAGCAGGAATAAGCGGGGTGGTGGTACCTACCCACGCGGACTCACAAAAGGTCTTACCACCAGTAAAACTTCTATCAAATACATTTAATCCAATTATTTCCGTGCTAATTTGAACATGAACTCACCGTGTGCCTCCCTTCCGATATTACGGGATCTTTTAACCGAATGCAGCCGTAAATGAAACTGGTCAAATACAGAAAATTCGATATCAAAAATATCCCGTAGTAACCAATCTTCTGGAGTAGTATACCGCTCAGGGACATACCGAGCGGAATCCCCAGGGACATGCAGAGATTCGCCACGCCCACCCTGAATGTCCTCATTTCTTTCGTAGTCACATCTCCAATGTAGCTGAACACACCGACGCACACAGTTATCCAGCCTCCTGTTAATGACGGAAATAAATCCGATAGGGCCGTTATCTCCAACGGTAATTCATAGAAGAAATACGTGTTCAAAATAAAACTAGTACAACAGAGTACTTCCCCTACGATCGGGAGTAATATGCACGCTTTTCTCTTTCCAGTCTTGTCACTCCAAGAGCCTACAAATAACACGAGAATGCACGGAAATGCTGTTTGTACAATATTCTTCCACGCTTGCACGGATGCCGTTAGTTTCTGGACCTCTGCTTCCTCCATCGTGTAATTCTCAGTCTGCCGTCTCTTCAGTGCCGAACACACTTCATCGCTATAACCCAAGTTCACTCGGCACGCCTTCTCTAAATTCAGATTTTGCACTGCAAGTCCCGAGAACACATTAGACATAATGTAACACGCAATAATCGGTTCCACCGTAATGTTCGATCTGATCTGCATCAATTTCTCTCTGACGCCGGACCTTTTAATTTTCGCTTCGTCTTTCCCCGTTTCCACGGCCGCCGGTTTCCCAGCGGATGCGTTTATTCCATTCATCACGTTAGGCTGTTGTTCAACAGTTAAAGTCCAATCAATCATAGTTATCATTCGAATGAGCCGTCCCGTTTTTCGCACGTCCTCCCGCGGGGCGCATTCTCGTCTCTCCACACCTTTCCGCGATCATTTTCGGTACGTCCTCCAGGGATCACGGCATAGCACTGATTTGAAAAAATTCTCGGAGCAGTTTAATGATATGTTTCAGATCGTGTCGGAGCACAAACTGTATGATCCCTGTTGACTTCGGAGTACATTGAACGGATACGCGTTCGAATGGTGTCATTAGCGGCAATTGGGCAGGCGTAGTGTCGACTGGCAGCGGGGCGGCCGGAGCTCACAGGACTGCCTGGAGCGTCACAACCTTGCAGTAGGTAGCCGATTATCCCATTAGAGTGATGTGATCTGACGTGCTGGGTACGCGTGCGAGTCTATTAGTACACGGTCAAGGTACGCTTGATGCGTCCTGGTACAGATTAAGAGTATTTGAACGATTCGACTCAAGGCGTACTTATGCATCTTGAAATACCGTAATCAGGAGGATTATTAAAACACCCACTTGGCACCTAATAAGTTTGTAATGTTGATTTTATAAGCATTGAGGAATCAAATATTGATGTGGCATTTTCTTTTATGATATTTATAAGGGAACCTTAATGGAATGTACGCAATGGAAGATTAAGGAAGAATAAAGGTAAAAATCATTTGATAACAGAGATGGTGCCCGCGTCGCTCGATTTAGTACTACACTGGTGGTACTACACTACTACTAATACTTTAGTACTATACTTACTGGTGGAAGGACCTCTTGTGAGTCCGCGCGGGTAAGTACCACCACCCTGACTAATTCTGCCGTGAAGCAGTAATGCGTTTCGGTTTGAAGGGTGGGGCAGCCGTTGTAACTATACTTGAGAATCTCAAGTTGAGACCTTAGAACTTGTATCTCAAGGTGGGTGGCGCATTTAGGTGGCAGGTGGGCTGTGAGCTCGTCTACCCATCTAAGCAATAAAAAAAAAACTCGAAATAGAAAGGCATTTATTTCATAGAACTTAATTATAGGTCTTATTTACCTATCTGAGATTTTCAAAGTAAATAATATACGATATTTATAGTTGTACTTGATAGTTGATAGACAAGGAAATGTTCCGTCTGTCGTATTAGCATTGATATCTAATACGAATGAGGAGACACAACACAAGGTCACGTGACGTGAGCCGCGTTCGAGACTCAACTTACAGAATATCAGTGATGTATTAAAATTGGCAAATAATTGTACATTATTGAAACTAGTGTAAAGATTTAACTAGTTTTACATTTCAATTACGGTAGGCAGCGGCTTGGCTCTGTCCGCGGTATTACTGTGTGCTTAGTGCGAGTTGTTATAACTTCTCGATCGCGTAAAAGTTAACTCAAATTTGTATAGAAGGTGGACTGTGAGCTTGTCCACCCATCTAAGAAATAAAAAAATAACAAATGATCATATTACTTCGAGTAGTTTCGAGCAAGATTTTTACTATCACTCAAAAGATCTATGAAAAAAAAGGGTGCGTGTACTTATGTACGCGCGTAAGAAGTTATACTTTATTTTTATTAAATTTATTTCTTTTTTTTTATTGAAATTTTAATCAATTTGAAAAAAAATCGATTTAGCAACATCCTCAAACACGCATATTGGACATCCCTTTTCTTGACATCGTATAAATTCGGTAATTCTCGGTACGGTTCGGAAAGTTCACCTGCGGCTATATTCAGACTCGCCAAGTCACGTCGGTCGTATAGTAATGAGCGATTTAGTGGGCAACTTCATTCTGTTAATTTTGTGCCACGGTGCACGCGCATCGTAAAATTTCACTCTCATCAATTTTTCATAACGCGCCTAAAGAAGTATAACTTCAAAAGATTTGATGAATTATAATATCGAAAGGAACAGGGTATTTCTTTATTGATTTATGTCTGTGTACATAAAGCGGTGAACTCGTCGTATTTCTAAAGCCAACTTTAAAGTATTTCCTCTCTCAATGAGATCGAGGTCAACGTCGATAAGCTATCAATGTGCAAATGTACAAAAAAATTACAAGGAGTATTTCAGTTAAATTCTAAATTGTTACCTACCTGTCTAAATTTGAATTTTTAAAACATGCTTCCCAGCTTTCTGAGTCACACTCGACATGGGTATATACAATTTTTTCAAACGCATAAGAATTACTTTTCTCTGGAATCAATTAATTTTATTCCGTATCGCAAATTCCCATAAAAACGGATATAAAAACGGTATATTTTACTTCTGTTATCTGGCAACCCTGTACAGTACTGCAATAAAATCAAAACGTCATACGTCACCTTTACAAAGGACAACGGATAAAAAAGGGTTTTTTATCACTGATTCATGGCAACATTAAACCGCCGTAAAAATCATAGATTGGGACGTTATTCTTTTATGTAAATTGTCTCAGTTTATTGTCCAGTAATGTCGTGCTTTTACGCGATATTTATACAGAAGATTACAACCAACTTGAATTATGGAATATTGAAGAAGGGTGTGACCTGAATATATATTTTTTCCGAAAATGATAATTGTTAAAAGAGCATTATATATGTTTATTTCGTAGTTCAAGACATTCCTCTCAATTCCGAAGTTACTCCTTCGAGTCTAGTCTCACGTAAAGGCATTTAAAGATCAGCAATTGGCTACAGTTCGTTACCGTCTATTGATAGGGTTGCTGGAAAAATAAAAAAGGCCCGTATTATTTTTTAATTGTGTGGTAAGAATGAAAAGCTCACAGTCCATCTAATGTTTAGTGGTAAGCGGAGCTCATGGACATCACGACACGAATACTGTCTTACCCTGCTTTAGACCTAGAGTCGAAGTCACAATGTTATTGTATAAGTAAATCCCACCTTTCGAACTGGGGTGATTCCATCCGATCCTATAATTCAGTAAATTAATTTAATATATAGAAAACGCTGCTGACCGTTCTCCGAAATATTTCCTAGTCGCATTTAACGACATTTAGGGGGAGAACACGGATGGGGTTATTCTAGGCTAACGCTTCAAAGTCAGCTGTAGTTTTAGAGGTATGGATAAGCCCCCCTTGCATTAATAGTGAGGGATAAGGTTACACGCGTGTTGTTCTAATAAAACACTTACTTAATACATCTCCACGAATCATTTCAAAGAAGAAAGAACAGCGTCGTGTAAAATAAAGTTGTAAAATTTGAATTTGTGTCATTAATGATGGTAGAGCATCTTATGAACTCACACTGGTAGGTACCAGCACTCGGCCTGTTTCTGCAGTGAAGCAGTAATGCTATCCGGTTCCAGTGGTTCCAGGTGATCAGGAATTCTGTGCTGGTTGATAGTGTGGTCCGGGTGAAGAAGAAGATAATGAGGCCATATCAAACAATTTCCAAGAGCACGCACCATGGAATTTACGGTATAAAGACGTAGTCTCTCTAAAGGTTTCAAACGAGCTCCAAAGCTCCCTTCATCTTTATTTCCTCGATTGTAAATCGAAGACACCTCAATAGCAAGCCTTGTCACTTCCCATGACGTCACGGGCCACTTGAGATGACAAGAATGTGACGGATCTTGAGGGAAAATACTTGTTATCGATTAATACGACATTTCCTTCCGTATGACCGTGTATTTAGCACATTTACAATATTAACTTAAGTAAAACTAAAAAGCTACAACCGGTTCGTTTCGCATATTTTTGACAAGTGTTTTTTCTTAAGACCGCGATGCCAGACTCATTTCACAAAAGTTACGTTCTTTGACAAAGAAATTAACGATCTTATCTAACGCCTTCTCAAACAACAAAATCTTGAAAATGCACAAAAATATCTTTAAATTATCGGGATTCCTTATTACACAGCCACCCTACTCACGGAAAAGTTCTGTGCGACTCCGTGACTCCTCAAATTGCCTGTACGTGTGCTCACTCACTTGTGCCCCGGCGACGCATTACTTGATATACACTTTTGTTAATCTGCCCACGTCGGTCGGCTAATTCAACCTTTAATCCCCGACTTGTAATAAAGCAACTAGATCTGAACTTCAACAATTTGAAGTTGGATATTGTTTTGTAACGTTTTCAAAGTTCACGTAGATTAGGACTGCCAAAGTTACTTCTTTTCATTTAATAATATTTTTTTACTTATTAAATAGAAAAGTATGGGGCCAGTTCGACATCAACTCTCCTGGGGGATGCTCTAGATCTACCACTTACAAAACAGAATAGGAATTGGTTGGTTATATAAAATAAACAAATCAAAACGCATAAATTAGAATTCGATACCTTTACCTTTATCAATAAAGAACTCTTACTTCATATATTAGACTTCAAAATGGACTTTTGAAGTCGTCGTGGCCTAAAAGATAAGACGTCCGGAGCATTCGTGTTGAAGCGATGCACCGGTGTTCGAATCCCGCAGGCGGGTACCAATTTTTCTAATGAAATACGTACTCAACAAATGTTCACGATTGACTTCCACGGTGAAGGAATAACATCGTGTAATAAAAGTGAAACCCGCAAAATTATAATTTGCGTAATTAATGGTGGTAGGACCTGTTGTGAGTCCGCGCGGGTAGGTACCACCGCCCTGCCTATTTCTGCCGTGAAGCAGTAATGCGTTTCGGTTTGAAGGGTGGGGCAGCCGTTGTAACTATACTGAGACCTTACAACTTTTATCTCAAGGTGGGTGGCGCATTTACGTTGTAGATGTCTATGGGCTCCAGTAACCACTTAACACCAGGTGGGCTGTGAGCTCGTCCAACCATCTAAGCAATAAATAAAAAAAAAAACTTTATTTGAGGTCCTTGTTTAGGTGTTAATGACATACAACAGCATTCACCTATAAGCAATGTACTCTGTTTTCGATCTGATAAGTTTGATGTCCTTACCTTAACTTTATCTTTACTTTGTCTTATCTTTTCACCCACCTCTTTAATTTCCTCTCTAATTCCTATTTTGAATACCAAGGTACCGCAACGTTTTATGAACTCACACAAGAAATCAATTTTAAATAGTACCTAGACGACGTTCGTGGTAAAATTTGTATGCTTCGCTAAACGTTTGGGATTAAGCCAGATACAAAAGTCTCAGATATAAGAGTACCAAACCTTGAAATCAAACGAATATAATAATTTCCCTGAAATGAAAATGGCGCGTAATTTTCATCGACAATATTCGGTTTACAGATAGCACCCCGGTAACACGGTATAACTCGAGTACAACACCTACACTGAACACATTTCAGGATTACAAGGGATTTACTCGCAAATGGATCGCTTACCTGTTTCCCCTTGTTTGGCAACACTCGGATCTTCTGTAGATTGGTGCTGAATGCAAAAGGATTAATGCGCTAAATAAGATATGTGACGGATTTGATCTATAGGAATTGTTGCGGTTAGTGTTACCTGGAATAAACGCAAGATTCATGGTTGTTCAGTGGTGAATAGTGGCCATTCGTTCACTTGGTGTGATAGGTCGGAAATGTCCCTGCCTGCCTCTTCTTTGAAATATAAGGTTGAAGGCTGAGTAGAATTATAACATAGCTATTAGACCGCAACCGAAAACTTTTTTCTACCGGAAAAATACTTGCAAATGCCCTCTATCACCAAAATAATGGGGAAACTAGATGTGGTAGTTAGGAATAATTTGGAAGAATACAATCGAAGGTCAAATTACTTTTTTTTATTGCTTAGACGCATGGACGAGCTCACAGCCCACCTGTTGTGAAGTGGTTACTGGAGCCCATAGACATCTACAACGTAAATGCGCCACCCACCTTGAGATATAAGTTCTAAAGTCTCAGTATAGTTACAACGGCTGCCCCACCCTTCAAACCGAAACGCATTACTGCTTCACTTACTTCTGCTTGTTCGTCTGATCAGACAAACTCATGACACGGTTTTTTCTTTAATTTACATTATTCTAGGCGGTGTATACTTTTCAATTCATAAAAGTCTCTCTTCCTCTCTCTCTTTTCTCAGCTATTTATCCCACATGGTGGTGGGGTCAGCTTTCCTGACTTTACTCCTCCACTTCGCTCTGTCTTTGACATCCTCGTCAGCAACACTGCATTCTCTCTTGTCCTTCAGCACTACGTCCCTCCACCTTGTCTTGGGTTTACCTCTAGGTCTTCGACCGGGGAGGTCGAGCAGTAGCGCCAAATTTCCGACGTAGTCAGGCGGCTTCCTTTTCACGTGACCATACCATCTCAGCCTACTCTCCTGCATCTTGTCGGCGATGTCCCGTACACCTAGACTTCCACGCACGTACTCGTTGCGGACTTTATCGAGCCTAGTCACGCCGCACATCCTTCTCAGCATCTTCATTTCAGCAACTTGAATGGTATGCACCTTCCTTTTGGTTGCCGCCCATGTTTCGCTGCCATACATAAGAGCAGGCCAATTCATAAAAAGTATTATCATCAAATTTGTTACACAGTTCGGATTGAGGCCCATAGGCCAAGCAGCTTACAAGGAAGAGCAATTTATGATCACATTAACGACATGGCCCTCGGGGACAGACTCCGGATGCGACAACTACGCTATCAATTTGTTTAACGTACGAACTTAAGTCTATTTGTGTGGAGTACTTCGGCAACGGAAAAACCGGCCTACTACTGGTTAACTATTGTTTTCCTGAATTTTGTTATTCGAAAAACTTAAACAGATCTGAAATCTTACTATGAATTTGTTAACGACTATGTCAACAGATAATACCACGCCGAATTTTAAGCTATTGCATAGATTTTATCGCGGGCCTTGAGCGCGGCGACCGAATCATGAAATCCGTAACGAAAAAAACCTTACACCCCTCACTCCGCCTACCATGTAGCTCGCGTTCAACACATTCACACGTTGCGCTCGTGTAGTGTTTGTGAATAAGCGCGTGGCGTGACGTCACACTGCATTTTGTTTGTTTTATTGCATAGATGGGTGGACGAGCTCACGGCCCACCTGATGTTAAGTGGTTACTGGAGCCCAGATACATTTACAACTTTTTTTAATTATGATATCAGAGGTTCTTCGAAATGGCACCAATCCAAAATCATTAGATCTACTTGACTGTTGGATGCCAGAACTTATAGAAGTCGCACCGGAAATAACGCCACCGACCTTGAAACATCTATATCTATACTAATATATAAATCTACAGTGGTTTTTACGGATGTTCCGTTATAACTACTGAACCATGCATCCGATTGACTTGAAACTTGGTATCCATGTAGAAAATACATTTACTTAATGGATAAGCTAATATTTATATGAGTGTCCGACTCTGTAATAATAATGACAATAAATAATAATGTTAATTTTAAATGCCCAGCTAAGCGGTCGAGTACGGCTAGTAATGTCTAAGTTAGTTAGTTGTAGAATAGAAAGAGGAACTCTTGACTGTTTCATGGCAGAATTATGTGGAATTATTATACCTGCGCGTCTGGAACTAACACACACCGTACAGGGAAGCTCATTCCAAATCCGTCGAATAAAACGCGGTAAAATTAATGACTTAAAATGCAATATCTAACGTGTTTAAATCGGAATGAAACCAATTTAACCAGCATGTTCCAATCTTATACATTTATGAGCATCAAAATCAATTTATTTCCCATAAACAATTTGAAATACGATTACAAGTCAATCTACAATTTTAAACGGGCAAACTTCGTACCCATTAACTACTAAGCACCGTGGATATCTTGTTTCCTAAATAGTAAGTGGCTATCGAACATAACGCGGATATACTCGCAGTTAAGAGCTAACTCGAGGAGGGAACTTCGCGTGATTGGCCCGAGGGCTCGATCAACCGATCAACTGAGTCCTTAAGGAATAATTAGCCGAGATTACCGACTGATAACGTCTTCTGAACTTGAATATGGAATTTCTCAAATTAATATTGATAAGAGATCGCGTTTTTCGGAATTCTAAACTACGTTTCACGGTGATGTTTCTTATTTTTAAATAATTGTCAATTGAAACAATGATTGCATATTGTTCGAATCGGAAAGACTTGTTTTTACTGGTGGTAGGACCTCTTGTGAGTCCGCGCGAGTAGGTACCACCACCCTGCCTATTTCTGCCGTGAAGCAGTAATGCGTTTCGGTTTGAAGGGTGGGGCAGCCGTTCTAGCTATACTGAGACCTTAGAACTCATATCTCAAGGTGGGTGGCGGCATTTACGTTGTAGATGTCTGGGCTCCAGTAACAGTAACCACTTAACACCAGGTGGGTCGTGAGCTCGTCCACCCACTTAAGCAATAAATAAATAAAAGTATTCATTATCCACACATGCTGTCAATATTTTCTCATCCTGGAAACGCTAATTGAGTCGACTATTATCAAAGCCGGCAATGTGACTTTTGACAATTATTGGTAAATCAGAAAAACGAATTATTGACTTTGTATTCCATTGGCAGTCACAAAACTCTTCTGAACGACATCTTAGATAAATAACAGGTTAAGTATTAACCTTTATTTAATGTAGGTTTTGAACCGTATTCTTTGAAGGAGACGATTATATTCAAATCAATCTGTATTGACATATCAATAACATTTTTTTGTCCAAATGCACAGATTGCCACCTTTGATAATAGACGACTCAATTATTAGTTTTTTTACACGAGTAGACGAGTTTACAGCGCACCTGGTACTAAGTGGTCATCGGAACCAATAGCCATGATAACGAGAACATCTTCCATCTTAAAAGATAAGATCAAAGTCTTAATTGTTTCGGATGGCTGCCCCAACCTCAAAACATCACCTCATATCACAAAGTGGGCGTTGACATTTGTGTTGGTCCAGCGACAACTTAATATCTATGATTCGTAGCTTCGTATACCCGTCCACTGCGAAAACACACGTAAAATATTAGCAAAAAACAAATTCGAACTACCCATACATAAATTCAATATCACTTAACTGTACAGTACAAAATAGAGTTGCCAATTTAAAATTGGCGAGTTAAAGTTTTCAATATTGGAATGGTTACCGCGGCCCGCATGAAACACTTAGCTAAAAGGTATACAGGTTGCTGCCGTGTGCTTACAGGGAAATACTAACATAAATTTTCGAACCACAGTGTTGTACGTAACAGTGGAATAACTCCTTACGGAAATCCAAATCTTTTATGTTAGATTTGAGACAATTAGGTCACTATTCATTATGATTTGACTGCAAAACGTTTTTGGAACGAAGTTCCTTATGAGACGACGCGGAGGGGTAGCCTAACCGGAAAAAAAACGTCCGTAACGTAAGATTTTTATTAGTAATGCACACAGTGTACGACTTAACGTTGTAATAACATATTTTTTTATCATTAATTGCCCACGATCTCAGAGCGTTCGTTTGCCCAATATACAAACTCTTATACAAACAACCGTGAATGAAGTGTACCACAATAAGTTCGCACGTTACCGAACGACCCTGGGTTGTTGCGAAACCTCTAGTTTTATTTTCTTTATACCTCGAATAGAACTTAAAATTAATATATTTATAATAAGGAACTTCATTCCTATCCGGTGCCCCATGACACCACACATCTTTTTTTTACTTAAAAAGTTAATATAGGGGTTGAAGTAATTCAAATTTTTAAATTTTCAAATCTCCCAATCGATTAGTTGTCTAAATACAAAACCATAAAGACAGTTAAAACATTATTACGAAAATGATAATAGCATTTATTACATAGGATTACATTATACAAGAGTGTAAATTGATCTAATTTAGATTTATCCCCAATATTTCCGGTATTGTTGCTATCGATTCATCCACTTGTAACAGCCCACGACACACGCGCATCTACTTCGGTGTTACATTATAAGACAGTAGCAACAATTACACTTTAGTCAATCGTCGGTGACTACGAAAAAGTAACCACAATTTCACCTTAGTCAATCGTCGGTGACTACGAAAACCGTAAAGTATTCGAAAAGGCCAAAAATAAAATCGATAAACTGTAATAATAAGAAAACCGTAACAATATAATAAACTGCAAAAGTAGCTATAATCATGTCTAAGAAAAATACATTAGGTACATAAATTCTTATTTATACGTTATTTTTTTCTAAAAACATTCCTTATTCACGCTCGCATTTCACAACACCCTCCATATCTAAACACGTCTAGCAATAGCACTTGTGAATCATCCAAACCCTAGTAAAAGTTTCATCATACCTATGTATTAAAAAAAACGACACTTTCTTTCTGAAATAGATTTGTAGTATCATTTCGAACACTTGTTAAGAATTTAAAGTTAAACATTAAAAGACTTTTAAAGTAAATTTATAATAAAAAACAGATCAAAACAATTTTTACGATTAACAGTGCAAAAATATTCTGAATCACATTTAGAATTTTATTATATTCGCACGGATATCGAGCGAGGATGTGACATGCCCATACAAACATCAAAGTCCATGAAGTTGCCGTAAGTCTTTAGTTGCTATTGATTTATCCTTCATCTAACTTCCTGCGGCATTCGACTGGAATCTGTGCCCGCCTCAGCATATACCTGCCCGCTAGTGCTACTAAAGTTCATTGAACTTACGGTAAACACACTGTTTGTTTAGTTATACTGGAATTTATTATTTTACAAGTACAATCAGGCTGACTTTGCTTTGCTGGTTCTTTTCAGGACTGTGGCTCTCATCGGAACGGGCTGTAGAGTTTATTTTCAGATTAAATTGATCAATGATTTTGAATTTCGATTTTATTGTCTTTCTTAGGTATGATTTTTTTCATCATTACCAAAAAAGTTTATTTAAAAATCGAACAAATATAATAATCCGTATAGAAAATTTATGTGATTCAATTCTTTGAATATATTTTTTTCAGTTACATTACAACTGGTTGGTTGATTAAGAATCTTCATTTAAAATACAATACTAATATATTATGTTATGTAATAATTATATAGTATGAACATTTATCTATAATAAAGCAAAATCTATTTATCATTGTTAATTTATTAACTATTAATCTTGCTATTATAATTATAAGTAGTCAAAATATATAATTTTATGAGCTATAATATAATCGGCAGTCAAGCCGAACTTGATTGTCACCCAAATCCATGAACAGTATAAGTGAGCGCTACGGCGTAGTGAGCCTTAAGACATTAGAACACGTCATACGGGACTTCTTGTCGAACCGCTCTTTTCGATATCGAGTCGAGGGAACCCACTCCTCCCCACGACCTCTCACAGCTAGAGTCCCGCAAGGCTCTGTCCTCTCACCCCTCCTATTTAGCTTATTCGTCAACGATATTCCCCGGTCGCCGCCGACCCATTTAGCTTTATTCGCCGACGACACGACTGTTTACTATTCTAGTAGAAATAAGTCCCTAATCGCGAAGAAGCTTCAGAGCGCAGCCCTGGCCCTAGGACAGTGGTTCCGAAAATGGCGCATAGACATCAACCCAGCGAAAAGTACTGCGGTGCTATTTCAGAGGGGAAGCTCCACACGGATTTCCTCCCGGATTAGGAGGAGGAATCTCACACCCCCGATTACTCTCTTTAGACAACCCATACCCTGGGCCAGGAAGGTCAAGTACCTGGGTGTTACCCTGGATGCATCGATGACATTCCGCCCGCATTTAAAATCAGTCCGTGACCGTGCCGCGTTTATTCTCGGTAGACTCTACCCCATGATCTGTAAGCGGAGTAAAATGTCCCTTCGGAACAAGGTGACACTTTACAAAACTTGCATAAGGCCCGTCATGACTTACACGAGTGTGGTGTTCGCTCACGCGGCCCGCACACACATAGACACCCTCCAATCCCTACAATCCCGCTTTTGCAGGTTAGCTGTCGGGGCTCCGTGGTTCGTGAGGAACGTTGACCTACACGACGACCTGGGCCTCGAATCAATTCGGAAATACATGAAGTCAGCGTCGGAACGACACTTCGATAAGGTTATGCGTCATGATAATCGCCTTATCGTTGCCGCCGCTGACTACTCCCCGAATCCTGATCATGCAGGAGCCAGTCACCGTCGACGCCCTAGACACGTCCTTACGGATCCATCAGATCCAATAACCTTTGCATTAGATGCCTTCAGCTCTAATACTAGGGGCAGGCTTAGGGACCCCGGTAACCGTACTCGTCGAACTCGAGAAAGAGGTCGACGTGCAACCTAACCCATGTGTGGTTTTAGTTAGCGTAGGGTGTTAAAACTGAATAATAGTTCCCACAGGTTTATACAGTTTATTTGTTCTTTTAAACACAATAATAGTCAACACCACAAGAAGGAGTATAAGCACACGAGAAAGCAACAAAGCTGAAGTTAGATAGAAAATTATAGCTAATCGGAAGCAGCGTTATTCAGAGACATATACGTCGCGCGTGTCCGTAGTGGCGAGCCAACTGATCGAACTGCACTGCCGGCAGCGCAGCCGCTCCATCGGGCCGCGGGCGCCGAGGATGCGTAGCCACCACTATATATATATAAAATTTAACTGCTTGTCCGGAAATAATATTATTTAATTTAACATAAAATATATTTTAGACTAAATACAATAACACTATACAATAAAATAAACTTAAAGCTATACAAAATATATACACGCCACATCACCCCCCTCCAGAGACCGTCCTACGGGCGATAATAGTTTGGGAATCGTACTTTACGACCAGACCTCGTCGTTCTGATGTTGCTTCTCTCAGTAGGTGAATTGGTGGTGGGTATTAGTATGTGCGTGTTAGTATGTGTTGTTGCTGTATTAGTATGTGTAGTTGAGTCGTGTAGTGTGTAGGCTGGCTTAAGTCGGTCTATAGAAACTGTAACTCTTTTGCCATTGACAAGGAGGTTGAACACCTTGTCTCCTCGTTGCACTACCTCATGTGGTCCGGTGTAAGGCGCTTTTAAGGAACCCGATGTTTCATCTCTTAGAAATACGTGGCTGGTTGAAGAAAGGTCTTTAAAAACGAACGTTGGCTTGCTACCATGACGGGAGGCTGGTAACGGTTGAAGTCTCTTGGCAAAGTTTCTTAAGCGCACCACATACTCGCTCATGTCTTCTGTGTCATCAACTTTTGCCTGAAAGAACTCTCCTGGCAGTCTGAGAGTTTCACCGTACAGAAGTTCAGCAGATGTTGTCTTGAGGTCTTCTTTGTATGCATTCCGGATACCCAAAAGCACCAAGGGCAGAGATTCGATCCAATTATCTTTGGCGTGACAGACGATGGCGGCTTTCAGCTGCCTGTGGAATCGTTCAATGAGTCCGTTACAGGCTGGATGATAAGCTGTAGTACGTCTGTGATTAAATCCGATAATCTCTGATAACTTTTTGAAGAGTGCAGACTCGAATTGGCGGCCACGATCTGTCACGATGTCCAATGGGCAACCGAATCGTGAAAACCATCCACTCACTAGGGCCTTGGCAACCGTTTCGGCCGTGATGTCTGGTATCGGTATCACCTCAGGCCAACGTGTGAACCTATCGATGGCAGTGAGGCAATATCGGCAACCTTGTGAGAACGGCAGAGGCCCTATAAGGTCGATGTGGATATACATGAACCTAGCCTTTGGTAGCCTGAAGGTTCCAATTGGTGAAGCTACGTGACGGGAAACCTTGGCACGTTGACACGCGATGCAAGCGCGGCTCCATTCTTTACAGTCTTTTTTCATGCCTGGCCAAACGTATCTCTCAGTAACTAATTTGGTCGTTGCGTTAGCGCCAGGATGACTTAAGGAGTGTAAGCTCTCGAATACCTGACGTCGGTACTCTTTAGTGACGTACGGTCGAATGATTTTGGTACTCTCGTCACAGTACAGCTCGACATTCGATCCCGGCAGTTTAACTTTTGTTAGGAGTAATGACGTATTACTGTCCAATAAGTGTCCAAGCTCACGATCGCCTTTCTGGGCCTCGGATAATTTGTTCAAGTCCACCGGTTGGACGATTTCCTCGATCCGTGAGAGACTGTCAGCGACAACATTGTCCTTACCTGCGATGTGTCTTATGTCAGTCGTAAATTGTGAGATGAAATCTAAATGTCTGAACTGTCTTGGTGAGCAGTTTTCCTTTCGCGAATGGAATGCGAAACAGATGGGCTTATGATCTGTGTAGATGATGAAATTCCGTGCTTCGACCATATGCCTGAAGTGTTTTATTGCTTCGTAGATGGCAAGCAATTCCCTATCGTAGGGCGAGTATTTCTGCTGTGACGGACTTAATTTACGGGAGTAAAATGCAAGTGGTTGCCATGGCTTTCCATCTCTGCACTGCTGCAACACGGCACCTACAGCTGAGTCGGAGGCGTCCGTCATAATTGCAAGCTTAGCCTCACAGTCTGAGTGCGCCAGCATTGCAGCTTTGCAAAGGCTTTCTTTGCAATTGTTGAATGCTGTTGTCTCTTCTGACGTGAAGTGTACAGGGTGAGAACCTTTTGCAGATCCTGTTAATAAGGCATTTAAAGGAGCCTGGCTCTGCACAGCATTAGGTATGAACCGCCTATAAAAGTTTATCATCCCTAAAAATCGTCGGAGCTCCCGAACGGTCTTAGGAACAGGGTATCTCTTGATGGCCTCCACTTTATCTGGTAACGGTCTGGTACCTTTGGCTGATATACTATAACCTAAGAAAGATACCTCGCTTACACCGAAGACACATTTGGCAGTGTTGATGACCATGCCGTATTCTTGAAGACGGGTGAAAATTTGACGTAAGTGGTCCTCATGTTCGTTTTGGTCTTTCGAAAAAATTAAAAAATCGTCCAAATAAGCGTAACAGAAATCCAGACCACGCAGCATTTCATCAACGAAACGCTGAAAAGTCTGTCCAGCGTTACGGAGTCCAAAGGTCATATATGGAAATTCATATAGCCCAAAGCATGTTGTAATGGCCGTTTTTGGAATATCCTCAGGGTTCACGGGAATTTGATTGTAGGCCTTTTCAAGGTCAATAGTGGAAAACACAGAGCACCCTGATAGACTGTGTGAAAAATCGTGAATGTGTCTGATTGGGTATTTGTCTGGCACTGTTCTGGCGTTCAGCATCCGATAGTCCCCACAAGGTCGCCATCCATTGTCCTTCTTGGGGGCCAAGTGCAACGGAGATGACCATGGTGATTTTGAGGGTCTGGCTGTGCCATTACGCAGCATCGCATCAAACTCCTCTTTTGCAATTTTTAGTTTGTTGGGGGCCAGCCTACGCGGTGTACATGAAACTGGTGGCCCAGGTGTAGTATTTATGTAATGTAATGTATTATGTGTTGGTGTGCGATGAATACCTGAAGGACGGGTGATGTCAGGATACTCTCTTAGTATGTGATGGTATGTGCTGTCACCAATGAGTACCTTTACCGAAGAAACAACATCAGACGGGCAGGCAGGAGAAGCCGGGGCCGCGAGTGTTGTATTATTGTCCATAAGACGGTGGTTCCTGCAATCAACAATTAAATTGTAAAACGACAAGAAATCTACACCTATTATTGCCTTTGAGACGTCGGCGACTATAAATTGCCAGGTGAAGTCACGGCGTAGTCCTAAGTTTAAAGTTAAATTTTTGTAGCCGTATGTACAAATGGGCGTTCCGTTTGCTGCACATAATTGGTAGCTGGTCTTCTGCCGGCGTTCGGGCAATGCCGACCGAGGAAAAACGCAGAGGTCGCTACCTGTATCGACCAGAAACTGCGTCTTTGATGTTCGATCGGTAACGAACAAGCGACCAGCGCTCGGGCAATCATCGGTCGCCATTATTGATTGCCCCTTGCATTTCCCGCTGTGTGATGGTCACATGGTCTGATGCATTTTTTAGCTTGTTCCCCGAATTTGTGGTGGTACCAACATAGAGGGTACCGTCGGTAATTGGATTGTGATCTTGTGGAGCTCGAACGATTACGCGTACGGCTGTCGAAGCGTCGCCTGGGTCGAGACATTCGTTCCATTCTTCCTGTTAGCTTTTCCACCTGCCTGGTCAGCGCGGCAATCTGGAGGGCCATACCGTCACTAGAAGTCTCCGATGATGCTGTGACGACGGATGTCGATGCAATTTGCGAGCCGACTACGTCGTGAACTCTGTCGGCTAGTTCCGTAAGTTCATCCATATCGGCCTTGGTCTGTGACGCGATGATGGCTTGCGTACTGTTGGGCAGGCGACTTGTCCAAATTGTGCGCAGAAACTCCTCCGGAACCCCAGGTCCAGCCAAATTAAGGAGGTGGCGGTAGAACTGCGACGGTTTTCTGTCCCCAAGCTCTTCATGCATAAGAAGCTGCTTCACCTTTTTCTCACGCGATGCTGACAGCCTCTTTATGAGTTCAGTTTTCAATTTTTCATATTTTTCTTCCGTGGGTGGGTAGCAAATTATATCTTCGACCTCGCTTGCAAATTGTGGATCCAGGTTGCCTGTGATGTAGTAAAACTTTGTCTCGTCCGTCTTGATGTTTGCTAAAGCAAACTGTGCTTCCATCTGGGAGAACCAAAGTGAGGGTTTCTCGGCATAAAATGGGGGTATCCGCACGCCCACACGATAAGTTTCTGGAACATCACCACGATTTTGTTCCGCAGACACAACTTGTTTTTTGGATACACTCATTTCCGTGTTCTGACGGGGTCACCAATGTGGTTTTAGTTAGCGTAGGGTGTTAAAACTGAATAATAGTTCCCACAGGTTTATACAGTTTATTTGTTCTTTTAAACACAATAATAGTCAACACCACAAGAAGGAGTATAAGCACACGAGAAAGCAACAAAGCTGAAGTTAGATAGAAAATTATAGCTAATCGGAAGCAGCGTTATTCAGAGACATATACGTCGCGCGTGTCCGTAGTGGCGAGCCAACTGATCGAACTGCACTGCCGGCAGCGCAGCCGCTCCATCGGGCCGCGGGCGCCGAGGATGCGTAGCCACCACTATATATATATAAAATTTAACTGCTTGTCCGGAAATAATATTATTTAATTTAACATAAAATATATTTTAGACTAAATACAATAACACTATACAATAAAATAAACTTAAAGCTATACAAAATATATACACGCCACACATGCATCAGCCCGCTGAGTTTCTCGCCGGATCTTCTCAGCGGGTCGCGATTCCGATCCGGTAGTAGATTAATTCGCGAAACAATTGCTCTTGAGTTGTTAGGTCTCCTTCGGAGGCGCTCGGGCAGTTGTTAGCAAATCCCACCCCTCTTGGCTGAGTCTTTGCTCGCCCACCTGTCCTGGTGAAACTGGAAAGGTCTTCGGGTCACCAGTAAACTTTCAATCATAAAAAAAAAACATTAGAACAAGGTTCCAACTTCTGGGTGCTTTAGTATAACGATCCTACCCTTCTTATATAAGTCTTATTCTTCAAAACGGAACCGAATCCGTTGCAGCAGCATAACCGGTAGGGCTGATATTCCAGAGCTGGGTAAGTATTCGCAATCATAAAATCAAGCGGTACCCATTAATTTCTGGAATGAAGCAATCCCTTAAATCAAACGATGGATGCTATTCCGGACTTTGATTATCGGGTCCACAATTGACGCTTATATACGTTTTAATACCAGGCTGAGCCCCGTGAGTTCACCTACACGTTCGCTTAATCTAGCATAGCCCCTCGAGATGATTAACAACAATAGCTAAGCAAAAAACAAACGTTCACAAATTTTACTTTGTAATTAGCTACATCAAACTCGTATAAATGCAAAATATTATTACGTAAACAACGCTCTGCACGCGTTTTTCTTTATATCAAAAACCTACAAAGGTGTAGTTTAATTAATAACTCAGTAAACAATTACAGAACAAACATATCGCCGTCACAACACCCGCGCAGCAAAGTTCGCAGTATTACCGCGATCCCGCACCGATAGATTTTGTCGCTTAACTTTTTCAATTTCACTGTGAACCGACGACGGTCGCACCTCACGACCGCGCCAGCGTTTATTAAAAACATAACAGCGGACTATGGACCTTTTCCGGCTGAAATTAAAAACTTAATTGCCTTGTAAATCACGTAACGTTTCGGCGCGTAAAGATTTCCGTTCGAGGTTAAAAGTCGAAGAATTCACAAATAAAACTGATTTGCGATTTTGGGCTCTGCTTATTACTGGCGAAGTGGGTTAATTGCGTGTTTCCTGGTGTGATTTTTGAACGAGATATCGTACCGTCTGGTTTTATATGTAGCCCATTAACAGCAACGCAAACGACACCATGCACCTAACCTAGCATGCAATTGGGCGTTAAGAAAAATCTTTGAATTAGAAACGATTTAGAGACTAAAACTCTAGTCTGTTTGTTAGTCAAGACGGTTGGCCGATCTTTCGGCTGGTCGTAGGACCGTCGAGGCGATTCGCCCAGTTCTTGTGAATTGGGTGAATCGTGACAGAGGACGCCTCACTTTCCGGCTCACGCAGGTGCTCACTGGGCATGGTTGCTTCGGTGAGTTCCTGCACCGGATCGGAGCCGAGCCGACGGCAGAGTACCACCATTGTGGTTGCGACTTGGACACGGCGGAGCACACGCTCGTCGCCTGCCCCGCATGGGAGGGGTGGCGCCGTGTCCTCGTCGCAAAAATAGGAAACGACTTGTCGTTGCCGAGTGTTGTGGCATCGATGCTCGGCGACGACGAGTCTTGGAAGGCGATGCTCGACTTCTGCGAGTGCACCATCTCGCAGAAGGAGGCGGCGGGGCGCGTGAGAGACGCGCAAGCCCGCCGCCGTCGAGCGGGGGCCAGGGAGGCGGATCTCGCCCAAGCCCTGGCCCTCTAAGTATTTCGGGTCCCCTTCATATGTCGGTCTGGGGACCGGCGAGGGGGGCCTAAGAAGACGACGTGCAAGCTGCTCTGCACGCGTTTTACGCAAGAGCATCCGGGTGATGGAAGGCCGGCTATCCTCGACCCACGCTGGTTCTGACCCAGCGGAGTATTCCGTAGGATAACCCATTCTAACCGGCGCCATCTAGGCGGGCTCCGGATAGCCTGCCGACCGAGAGGGCTGGTGGTCGTGGCGCCGACGACCGCTGGTCCGGCGTTCCGAGGGGGAGGGTGATGGGAGAGATGTGCTCCGCACTAAACGCTTCACTTTCCCCCCTTTGCCTTTTCATGGGTTCTGTCTCATGCGAGGTTCGGACGCGGGTTGTTGAGCGACAGGAGGTTTTAGTCAGTTCGACTCCGACATGCCCCGCCTTCCATCCCCAGGGGAGGGCGGAAGTCCGGCGATTTCCTCCTGACCAAAAAAAAGTCTGTTTGTTAAAAATTACGTCATAATCCCAACAGCTCTCTCTCTCTTCATAGCTATTTATACCACATGGTGGTGGGGTCAGCTTTATCTATTCTACTCCTGCACTCCGCTTTGTCTTCGACTTGTCTTCTCACTGTTGGTAGGACTTATTGTGAGTCCGCACGGGTAGGTACCACCACCCTGCCTATTTCTGCCGTGAAGCAGTAATGCGTTTCGGTTTGAAGGGTGGGGCAGCCGTTGTAACTATACTTGAGACCTTAGAACTTATATCTCAAGGTGGGTGGCGCATTTGCGTTGTAAATGTCTATGGGCTCCAGTAACCACTTAACACAGGTGGGCTGTGAGCTCGTTCATCCATCTAAGCAATAAAAAAAAATCCTCGTCAGCAACATTGCATTCCCTCTGGTCTTCCAGCACTATACATATGTCCAGGTGGAAATGTTCTTTGCAATGCTCTACCTCTAGGTCTCCGACCCAAAAAGAGGTGGAAAGATGTAGTGCTGAAGGACAAAAGGGAATGCAATGTTGCTAACGAGGATGAAAATCCCAAACACAAACAAACTAAACAAAAATCGGGAAGAACGTGCATTTATTAGCTTTAATGTTCACGTATAATCGGGCAGTTTTTATTCTCAACATAACGCATCAATTAGCGGCAGATGCCACTACACAGATACCTTTAGATTTTAGGCAGCGAGGGTAATTCCTGGCAAGTTATTCGCCGTAACCAGGGACCTCACGAAGACGTAAAGTTATACTGGATGCGAGACCTTTATCTGCCATGGAACGGTACCTAAATATCGAGCGAGCACCAAAGCAATTTCAGAAGTCACCTTAACTCGAAGAATCTAGAGCCGTAAAAGAAACGGGTCGATTTTATAACGTGGCATTTTCAATTTCAAATGAGACTATGAATTTGGTATTCATTTCAGAATATGCTCCCGGAGATTATTTGAATACATTAAAGTGATACTTGTATAATATACAGTCAGGACCGTGGCAGACGTGGTTCAAAATGGCGGGCGATCGTACATTGTGGCAAAAAAAAGGAGAAGCCTGTGCCCAGCGGTGGATACCAAAGGGCCCAAGATAATGATGACGATACTTGTATTGAACGGAAATTTATTCACCAATCTAGTCTGTATGATAATCTAATCGTACGACTTCAGGAACTGCTAAATTTAAGAAGCTTGAAATTACATTACAATAAGATGGCGGAAAAAAAATCAGTACATGCATGATAAAAACCAGACTAGAGAGTGACTAAGATTGGAATACCAATATCAAATAAACGATACAACGAATAACCTACCTTTAAGGTAGCAATTGTTGTCCATGGGCTCCGGCAAACATTTAATACCGTATACTCGTATGTATATGATATAAATCACCTATGTAATAAAAAAAGGGTGCGTGTACTTATGTACGCGCGTAAGAAGTTATACTTTATTTTTATTAAATTTATTTCTTTTTTTTATATTAAATAGTTAATAATAAATATTTAACGTTAATAATTTAATAATATTTAGTATGAATTATATTAAATAATAATTTTGTCATTTATATTACTAAATAATATATACGGATAGTTAACCTCAATTGTACTGGAGCACTTGTGGGCAACTTCATTTCTGTTAATTTTGTGTCACGGTGCGCGCGCATCGTAAAATTTCACTCTCATCAATTTTTCATAACGCGCCTAAAGAAGTATAACTTCAAAAATCTCCGTGCGAACAGAATTGAAACTGATGAGTTAACGAACTCGCGAACTACGTTTTATTATTTTCAGGCCTGTAGACGTAAATGCCCTCACCTACCTTGACATGTGAGGTCAAACTCATAATTGTCTTAAGCAACGATCTTCCTTCAAACCGAAACATGTGACTGCTTCTTGGCAGAAATAGGACGGTGGTACCTGTTGATACTCACAATACACTCTACCACCAGTGGCTTCCAGTCTGACTCCACGTAAACCATGAAATCGTTTAGTCACTATTTTCGATGTTGTTACTGGTGATGATACCTCTTGTTAGTCCGCACGGGTAGGTACCACCACCCCGTCTATTTCTGCCGTGAAGCAGTAATGCGTTTCGGTTTGAAGGGCGAGACAGCCGTTGTAACTATACTGAAACCTTAAAACTTATATCTCAAGGTGGGTGGTGCATTTACGTCATAGATGTCTATAGGCTCCAGTAACCACTTAACAACAGGTGGGCTGTGAGCTCGTACACCTATCTAAACATTAATAATAAAAAACCTCTGACGTCATCGTATTTGCTGTAGTGTGATGTATTAAGTTTTAAGTTTTTATTAACTTTCTAGGGGTATCGATAGGGGAAGATCTTCCATGGTGGTGAAACTGCTCGGTAGACTGACGGTCCTAATTACATATTCAAACATATCTTAAATATGTCGTTAGCGAGACCCAAGCATCTACCAGCTACAAGTTTTTTATCACTTATCAACTGCGATTGTTTTCATAACTTAGTTTGATGCGTGTGATATATGATCCCAATTATTAATATTTCTTTAGGGAGTGACAATAGATCACTAAAGGCATTATTAACTCTGGCAAACTGAATAGGAATCTGTCACTTCCATTCCTTATTACATCCGAGGCGCCAGGTTAAAGGCGACTTATTAAAACGGTCGCTTTAAAATATGTCACGTTAGGGCGCCGCCGGCGTATAAATAATGTCTGGTGGTCGAAGCGGCAGGGATGAGACGGGGTGGCGCTTCGCCGATGTACCTACGATGGATATCTGAACACTTAACATGGATACCTCTAATTATAGAATGTCTGGAGGTAAATAAATATAAATTTTACATAATATAAGACATTCAAAAGGCTGTCGATGACTTGATCTACGATTTACTTTGAGGTATCTTTTTTTTATTGCCCTTCTAGGCGGATGAGCTTACGGCCCACCTGATGGTGAGTGGTTACCCTCGCCCATGGACTTCAGCAATGCCAGGGAAAGAGCCAAGCCGCTGCCTAAATTTATGAATGTTACCTTGCCTTGTTAAGCGGCTGCCTATCTATCTATCTTGCTATTGTTCCCGAATTTATATATTATATACTTGCAGGAACCTGGGAATATCACAACATGAATAACGTCACCCGCCTTGAGAATAGAGGAGGGACTCAATTTTTACTACTAAACGTTTATCATCGTGGGTGGTAGTGCCTTTGCAGCAATTTATAATGAGTAAACGACGCGGTCAATGGGCTACTAAGCCTTTTTATTGCATTGGTCGAAGGAGCTTACCTAGTTTTAAGTGGTTGCTAGAACCTGTAGAAATTACAATGTAAAAGCTGCAGGACATGTCGAGTCAGACATGAGTAGGTCGTCGACGGTCACTGCATCAGCTGGATCACGTGTGTACTTGGAGCGGCCATATTTAATAGCGCTCCCCCACTGAGTTTCTCGCTGGATCTTCACAGTGGGTCGCGATTCCGATGCGGTAGTAGATTCTGCGAAACACTGCTTTGCTAGGGCTAGTGTTGGCAAATTTCTTAGGTTGAGCCCGTGAGCTTACCTGCCCCTCCGACAGTAGCTGAAATAGCCTCTTAGGCTACCAGCGCATAGTTAGGGAAAAAAAATAGCGCTCCATTAGTCTTCATAAACTGCAGACAATATAAGTTACCGGAAAATAAATATGTGAAGAAGTATCCACATTAGTCCGACCTAGCCACCGATGCGTCACGGGTGCTACCAATAGCCACGGTCGAGACCGCACAGACACTCTAGAATTTACACGGTATCCCCAACATTACATAAAATTCGATCCTAGAATTATGTCGGCCATTATCTGACCTCCGTGAACCACAGAGCTAATAGAGATTACCTACATTATTTTCAAACTTTGCAAATTTCTTCATAAAAACATTAATACAGTATTTTGTATGCTTTTCGCGGGTTGTTGATATAAGAAAAACGCTTTTAAATCTGTTAAACATTTGGAAACTATTAAGCTTTAATCATAAAAGATGATATACCTCATAATAATATATACAAAAAATGAGTGGTTAATCTTAAATATAATTTCTGCGCGTAGTATATTACGATACAAAAGTGCATGAATAACACAGCTTACATAATAGTATAATCCTATAGCCACGCCATTTAGGTAACGAGTTAGGCATAGAATATCACAATTTTAAAAGAAAAGTAAGTTACTCTATAAACAGACCTAAGTTTATATCGAGTCGTTACCTAAATAAAACCACCAACCTTATCGATGGTGATAACAAAATTTCGTCTTAAACAATAATGATTTCGAACTTAAGATGTTTTAGTTCTAAGGTACCTGAGGTGCAGGGTATGTTGTTACCACTGGTGATAAGACCTCTTAAGAGTCCGCACCAGTAGGTACCATCACCCTCCCTGCCTATTTCAGCCGTGAAGCAGTAATGCGTTTCAGTTTGAAGAGTGGGGCAGCCGCTGTAACTATACTTGAGACCTTAAAACTCATATCTCAAGGTGGGAGGCGGCATTTACGTTGTAGATGTCTATGGGCTCCAGTAACTATTTAACACCAGGCGGGCTGTGAGATCGTCCACCCATGTAAGCAATAAAATAAAAAAACATGGGCGCAGAGATGTTAGGGTCGCCAGCATTGGCACTTTCAATGAACCTGTTACATTAGGACTTATTCCATTTTGACCGCACGCTTATTAGAGGGCCTTAGAGTAATGATTACACACCGACGCTATAATGAGACTTAGAAACGCCTTTAAAGAAACTAATAAAAAATAAAACGGGACTTTATTATTTTGGTGTACAATAAAATATACTATCCTCTCCCTCTTTCTCCCGGACCTTGCATTTTATAACAAACAGTCTTTTTTTATTGCTTTGGTTTACGAGCTCACGGCCCACCTGATGTTAAGAAGCTACCGGAGCTACCGGAGTCCATAGACATCTACAACGTAAATACCGCCACCTACCTCGAGATATGAGTTGTAAGGTTTACAAAATGGAATCAGGTGTTAAAGAAAATAGGATTGCAGTGATCGCCTTGCACAAAGTGGGTATGGAGCCGTCGTATGTTCGTATATCGTACTATCAACAGATACAACAACACTTTGTCCCTCGAAGACAGGAAAAGATCGAGGCCAAGGGCGGATCCAGCTTTGGCGCCAGGAGGGGGTCACATAGTCAAATTAAGATGGGTTCGTTCCCAAACGTTTGCCATTATACAAAGTTATTATATTATATTCAATTAATTAAATATTGAAGGCATGTAGTTACATAAAATCTGTATGGTGACAAAATATATAAATAAAATCATTATATTCAATTAGTGATCCACCTAAGTCCTGGACCGAGCTCAGGGGGTGGTCATGACCCCCATGACCCTCCCCCTGGATCCGCCATTGATCGAGGCGGCCGCGTGCTGTTAGAACTACAAAGGCTGTTAATGCTGCTAAAGCCAGAATTCGTCAAAACCCCATTAGGAAGCAAAAAAAATTATCGCGAGAAATTAAGATTCCCGCTAGGTCTCTGTAGCGTATGATAAAAAAAGACTTGAAGCTCGGTGTTTATCTTCTATATATCCTACAGGACATGCCCTAAATCAATCTTTAAAATTTAATTAAAGGGAGTGGATCAATCAAAACGCCTTCTGTCGCGATACGCAGGGGAAAGGCACAGAAATATCCTCTTGACTGATGAAAAATTTTTCACGATTGAGCGATTAAAGGAAGTGCTCAAGTGGCGGAAAGGTACAACTGGTCATCATCCTGGTTCAGTGATGGTTTGGTGGGACGTGTCCTATCAAGGAGCCACAAAACTACATTTTAGTGAAAAAGGAGTGAAATCTGCAGCCAAAGTGTATCAAGATACAGTCTTGGATCATGTTGTAAACCTCTCAGCAATACACTTTTTAAAAATATACCTGGGCTCTTCTCTGGACTTTCCAGCAGGACTCTGCACCGAGTCACAAGGCACAAACTACCCAAGCCTGACTTGAAACCAACGTTCCGGACTTAATAAGAGCTGAAGACTGGCCATCATCTAGCCCAGACCTCAACCAGACTTCTCAGCCCAGACTTCAAATTATGGTCAGTTTTAGAGGACATGGCCTGCTCTAAGCGACTCGGTGACATTGAGTCTGGAAAAAATCTTTGGAAAAAGCAGTGGCAAAGTTTCCCTTGAAAACAGTGCGTAAATTCATAAATTCGTAGCCAAGTCGTCGTGGCCGACGTCGTCGGATAAGACGTCCGATGTATTCGTGTTGAGCGATGCACCGGTGTTCGAATCTCAGGCGGATATCCATTTTTGTAATGAAATACGTACTCAACAAATGTATAACAAGGTATTTTAATAATATTACATTACTTCATTAAAAAAATGCGTTCTCATTTGTAACAGAACTTATGACTGGACTAGATTCAGATATAATAAAAGTCTATAGGATCGACGGTTCGAATTATTAAATGACGAATTTAGAACATAATATATTTAACGGCATAGTAAGAACATAAGTAGCTTAAGTGTTAGACTAGTGTAACAGCTCAAACGTAGCGAACAGACAATGAAATATTTAAAAGTACAATGGCAGGTAAGAGATAAGACCTTAATGTTGTTTGTAGAATAGCCATGAGACCTAAGGGCCTGTGCACACCACGTTTTTTAAACGCGCCGTCGACGCGCGTTCGTAGCGATACAGACGCGATACGCACGCAAGTCAGACGCAGCCTGTAGACCTTTGCACACCTGTCTAATTAAAATACGCGTTTGAATCGATACAGACGTGATGCCAACGCGCGTTTATATCGATACACATGCGCGTTAACATCGCGTTTGTATCGATACAGATCACAACAAACCGCTCTGTAGGATAAAAGTGCGCGCTTAAAAAACGTGGTGTGCACAGGCCCTAATGTGCATTCGACTGGAATGCGAACCTAGTCAGTCGATGCGACCCTGCACTCCTTAGGGTTGTCACATTGTGTCTTCGAACTTACGGCTGTGTAACCCTTTGAGCCGTTCCTAAAACGCCGCTTAATCTGAGCTTTTAAGCTTTGCGGCTATCTACATTTTTTTACTAGTGGTAGGACCTCTAGTGAGTCCGCGCGGACAGGTACCACCATCCTGCCTATTTTTGCCGTGAAGTAGTAATGCGTTTCGGTTTGAAGGGTGTGGCAGCCGTTGTAACTATACTGAGACCCTTATATCTCAAGATGGGTGGTGCATTTACGTCGTAGATGTCTATGGGCTCCAGTAACCACTTAACACCAGGTGGTATGTGAGCTCGCCCACCCATATAAGCAATAAAAATAAAAAAAAGTCCCTACCTAATCGCTGGTAGATTAAGGGGGCTATTCCAACTACTAAGGGACCGCTGGTGAGCTCACGGCCTCAACTTGAGAGAACCCTAACAAGAGCACTGCCGCCGGATTGGAATCCTACCGTCGCGTCGTCGTTAGGTAGTCGTACCTACCCGTGCGGACTCACTAGACGTCCTATTACTAGTAAAATTTATTAATATTTTCTACCCGTAGTTACCTAATTGCCAGTAACCTCGACGGGTTATTTTGGTTTCATATTGATTACCCAGACTGGCTCAAAAGACCACCACCAAGTCAAGTTGCTTAAAAAAAAAGCTGGCCCAGCCCTAAGGAACCTTTTTAAGAGGACAATGACGTCCCGTATCTTAGGTGTTACAGTGGACTTTCTTCCGACATCAGAACAATCAAAAACAGACCGAACAATCAATAATAGCCCATAAACCAATAGTGTTAAAGAATAGATTTCCATAGTACATGTATCTAAAACGAGGCAAAGTAAAATGAACTTAAAAGACTAGACGGATGGATGGTAAAAGGATTTAATTTCCTGTGCGCAATATGGAGCGTAAGAGACCTCTAGCATTTCATTGGACGATGTTATGCAAGTCTGTGCATAAACTAAACGTGCCATAATAATAAACGTGTTTATGTTTTAATATCTGCCTTAGCCTTCGTTTGTGGTTTTGTTTATAGATTTTAAATTTTTTTTAGTAGAAAGTAAGTATTATTGATGTGAAACATCTATAGCCGCACGTAAAACCGATTTCTGGCGTGGCGACGCATCGCCATGCGCAATCGACAGTGCGATTCTCTCCCACTCGATCCGGCGTTAAGCCATCTCTCTCGCTACACTGAGCTCGGATACCTATAGTGTATACTCCGTAGTGTATACAGTGTTGTTTAATACAGTACACATAACCTGTGTTTTACTTGAAAACAAATTATGTTTTCGTAATATTTTATTTTATCATTATGACATATTTAGTTCCTATCACTATCTGTTATTTTCTGCATATTACTTTTACAAAATAATGTCGATGTGAACTGCCAGGCGTCCCGTGACGGCTCACATTTTTTTAAAGACTAGAGGTCCCGCATTAGTCGAAATTCGACTATAATTAATTGGAATTCTAAGTTTGTACACTATTATGATTGTATTTTATACTTCTATAATCACAAATTTCGCCAACGCTACACTATAAAAAAATGTTAATAAAGACAAACAATATTTAATCTATTCTCAATTTGACCACAGACGTCAAGAACAAAAGTTTGACAATAAATAGTATGCATGCGTGTGTGCGTCAAATACATGGTATGTAGTGTGTGTAATGTTTTCTTTATTGATTTAATGTATCTTTTATGCATTATTTTAAAAAAAACATTAGCATTGTGCACTTCTTCTCTATATTCTCCATAAGTGTAGAAAATTTCATACTCCTCCGTAAGCGCAATTTTCGTCAAAAGGGATACAAAGTTTTTGCTTCACGTATTAATATATAGATTTAATTGAAATGTTTTTTTTTTCTTTTTGACATGGATAAATGGCCAGACAGCGCACGGCAATTTTCAGTACTATAAAAATCACTAGACTCAAAATGTAAATGAAAAAAAAAACTAATAATTAAAAAACCAATTCCTATGATGAAAGCGAAAGTTCACTTAACTACTTTAGATTTATTTATTTGTTCAAAGGCTGCCAACCACTAACATTGTGTTGTTTGTTGTTTGTTGTGTCCAGATATTTTGTTGAACACCGTCCCTCGCCAGCTTATTCCAGATTATAAATATTTTCCGTTCGCAGCATAATTACTCAAAGATCCCAAGAATTAAGTCAGAGAGTTTAAAAGACAGTCTTAAAAACGGTTCGTTAAAGTAAAAATTTGTTTGGGGGAACGATGCATTGTAGCTTTGTATCCCAACGCTATTGTACGTGCCTCTCAATTGATACGTCGCTAGTTCGACTCTGGAACGAAGACGGTTCATTTCCAATCAGTAGCATGACAAAAAAGGGAAAATAATACATAATCATTAACTTCTTCAAAAACGATTTTTTATTATGTATAAAACAAATGAATTTAATTTATTCTTTACTGTGATTTATTCATTTTATATTGAAAGCAATTCAATAACTAAAAAAAAATTAACAAAGATATTGACTAATCATGAAAAAACGATATCTCTGCATATGTGCCCATTACATTTACATAAATAATTAAAAAACGTACATGATGTGCCAATATCTCTGAAGAGGTTAAAGTAGATGTAAAAGACGAAAAAGTCAAATTAATCCATACAAAGTAAATTAAGCCGTATCCTGTTTTAACTGAGTTTAGTATCGTTCGATACAGATCGAAAAGCTGTATCGAAAGCTCGATCGAAACAGCTCACCCGTAGACCTAACCACACGATTGTCGTCTTTACCATGAGATACGGGCCATAATCTCAATTTTACCATCAATTACGTACCAAAACATAAGTAAATCATAATGCATTAAGCCAATTCTATTTACCCCAAAATCCCTCGTCAAAAACAATATATCTACAACCAAGACAGGCAAGCGACGATGCGAGATAATTTCACTACTGCCCACTATATTTAGGATGTTATATATCATTTCCTACGGGCACCCGACAAGGTAGGAAGCCACGTCCGATAATATTGATTAACTCAAGCGGTCCGCCTAATTGTTGTCTCGAACACACACATAGAATCAAATGATACCATATTAAGACGACGGTAGTCATAATATCTAAGATAGCAAGTATATTATATTAATTGAAAGAAAGAGAGAGCGAGAGGGTATGCTTTATTGTACACAGATTAATAATAAAAATGCGAAACATTAAATACAAAAAAGTACAATTGGCAGTCTTATCGCTAAGAGAGATCTCTTCCAGACAACCATTAGGTGGATAAGAATCATTAAGAAAGGAGCCCACTGAGTTTCTCGCCGGAACTTCTCAGTGGGTCGCGTTTCCGATCCGGTGGTAGATTCTGCGAAGCACTGCTCTTGTAAGCTCAGTGTAAGCACCACTCCGGTTTGAGCCCCGTGAGCTCACCTACATGTTAGGGCGAAGCTGATATAGCCTCTCAAGGCTATCAGCAAAGGTAGGAAAAAAAAAGGAAAGAAATAATTTAATATCTGATAGTAATTGGTTTTAATGTTTAATATGCCTATGATAACTATTTGATAAAAATTTCAGGAGCGCGATAAAATTGATAATTTCAAAACTTGTTTTTCTGGTGTTGAATATTGGTGTAGCTGATTTTGAGGCTTATGTATTAAAATAATCTTAATGCATATCGGCTTAGAAAATAATTTTGTTTGGCAATTGTAAAACAATTTGGACTTCGCTTCACAATCACCGGTCGGATCTAGTTAGGACTAGTAAAATAGAAGGGTCTTCGAGACTAATAAATCTATTGCCGCATGATGAAATATACTCACGTGGCCCCTCACCGGCTTGGGTCACGTGTTCTCCGGTACGGACAGGTAGGTGAGCTCACGGACTCAACCTGAGAGAATTTGCTAACACTAGCCCTAGCAAGAGCAGTACTTCGCAGAATCTACAACGGGATCGGAATCGTGGTCCACTGAGAAGATCCGGCGAGAAACTCAGTGGACTGTGTCTATGGGTTAGCTTGCCACACATAAAATGGTTGCCAGAGCCCATATTATTATGCAAAATGAATTCCACCACCTACCTTGAAACATGGGATCGGAATCACAATCATATTACATAACAGTTTTACTACCTTTCACACGGTCGCCCAGCGGTTTTTTTTTCCTACCTATGCCGATAGCCTTGAGAGGCTATATCAGCTTCTCCTTGACGGTGAGCTCACGGGGCTCAAACCGGGTGTATTGCTAGCACTGGCCCTAGCAAGAGCAGTGCTTCGCAGAATCTACCACCGGATCGGAAACACGACCCGCTGAGAAGATCCGGCGAGAAACTCAATGGGTTAGTTTACTCGCCGAGCCCTTCGTCGCAAGGGACGGGTTCGAGGAGAACGATAACCGGTGCTTGAGGTACCTAAAAGCACCGTTAATAGATCGAAAGGATCCGTAATGTCGTCCTGAGGGCGACGTCGACAAGCCCGGCAGTAATAAGTGAGATTTGTTTAGAAAACTGACAATAACAAAATGAAATTCGGGGGAAAATGAGATCGAAAACAAGAATACAGAGAGATAGTCTGTTACTGTGTCTACTAACTGACGTGTTAAGGGTATGCTAGTATAGCAGTAGCTAATGAGGTCTGGGGTCGTGTAACCTCTAGGGAATAACCGAATAGACTTATCATACTTGTACCCTCAAATACCTCTAATTAAATCATACTCAACTTGTAAGTAAATCGTAATGTATAAAATAGTGAGGGTACACTGATTTCAATTAATACTTCAGTCTCGCACCCTTAAGTTGGGTTCACACGGCATTGTTCTGCACGTTTTCCTTGTATTCGTTATTTTAACGTACCGTCACCCGGTTCATACGGTATATTTTCATTCGTGTAAAAACAAACGTGTGAACGAGACAGAGCTATACTATGCGCCACTGCAACGTTAAAGTTCATTCGATTTGCTGACAAGTCCGTTGAGTATTCGTTTGAACGCATAAGCGGTGCACGACGTGTGAATGGTTCTATGTACAATGTTTTTTTTATGATTGATGGATTACTGGTGGCCCGAAGGCCTTTCCAGTTTCACCAGGACAAGTGGGCGAGCAAGGGCTCAGCTAGGAGGGGTGGGATTTGGTAACAGCTGCCCGAGCGTCTCCAAAGGAGACCTAACAGCTCGAGAGCCGCTGCTTCGCGAATGAATCTACTACCGGATCGGAATCGGAACCCGCTGAGAAGATCCGGCGACAAACTCAGCAGGCTGATGCATGGATTAAGTTGCACGTCAAAGTCGGTCGAAGACTATGTACAATATAATTATGTGCCACTATTCATTCGTTAATACACATACTGTAAATAAACGTGCAGGACAGTGCCGTGTGAGCCCAACCTTAGCGAACGAGTCCGGACTATTCGCCGCCTAGTCACTCGGAAACCGTTACTCATACTGACATGGGCATGCATCACCGGTCGACAGTAATTGCACGCCAAAACAGCGTCCCTTTGCTGCGGTCACGCCGGCCCCTCATATTTAATACATTTACTGGAAAAGACAATACACATCAGTGTGCTGTGTGTATCAGGTATCTTTTCTTTCAATGTACACAGCAGTGTACTGCCTTTTCCAGTAAATGTAATTCTTAAGTAAATTCAATTAAAATAAAATTCCAGTAAACGTAATTCTTAGTTACCTATTGTATTCTTAGCTTGTGTTCTTGTGGGTTAGCTGCTGTAGCTACTATAGAACACAAAATATTGGACAGATCCCTGAATCGCGCTAACGACATTTTCAAGATCAATCTTCATAAGTACAAATTCCGAAAAATAACATTCGGACCATCGCGTTTGTATATCGAGAAATTGCACTCGCTCGATGAAAGATCTTTTCTTTGTCGATAAATATTTATCCTAAATCGCGTTAACGACTTATTCACGAAACAAATAAAATCTGACTGTACCAAAAAACTAACTAAATAGTAAATATACTTTATAACGAAAGATGCTTCAAATTAATTAAAATAAGATTATTTTTATATCAATTTAAAGATCTCTGACGTACAGGAATAATTTAATATCCCCCAGACTCTGAAAAATATATACGGACTTGAACAACCTAAGTCTATTCTAGTTCACTATGCAGTTTTCACTTTGGTTCAGCGAGCGAGTCAGTGGCTGTTGTAAATTTGACACCAATAACTCAACCGCGCGCTTGTCTATTGTTTCATGTTTGTGCACGCACTGAACCTAACACATACATGGAAAAGAGTTTTGCATCGATAAATTCCATACCAAAACGAATATGAAACTCAATACTACCATAAATTATACATATAGATAAATAAGTTTAAATTCTTACTAAGCCAATGAACGTCGGTTGTCATACAATAATTCTAGTCGAATAGATGTACCATTTTTAAGCTATTGCATGGCTTTTATCGCGGGTTTTGAGCGCGGTGACCAATTCAAGATATTCCGTAACGAAAATAAAACCTAACACCCCACTCCGCCTACCATATAGCTCGCGTTGCACTTATGTAGTGTTTGTGAATAAGCGCGCCGCGTGACGTCGCACTGCATGCGCATCATGACAAGTCTGCCCATCTCTCTCTCATGCGGTCTAGTTTATGATTGTGAAGGAGACAGTTAATGTTTTGCTTTTGTTAATGTTTATAAATATAGCGTGGTCTTATTTTATTATTGTTTTAATATTAAATTATTATTGTCTAATTATAATTGCATAAGTTAAAAAATGCTATGCAATAGCTTTACCGCTGCAGTCCCCGAGTACCACACGTTTTTTTTTTTAAATGATAATCTATTTGTACATCTAAGCTTCTTTTGTACGGCGGTGCAGTAGCTAGCGGCCCTGACTGTAGTGCCGAGGGTCGTGGATTCGATTCCCACATCGGGCAAACATTCTGCAATGTCGCAAAACATGTTAAGTCGTCGTGGCCTAAAGGATAAGGCGTCCGGTGCATTCGTGTTGAGCGATGCAGCGGTGTTCGAATCCCAGGCGGGTACCAATTATTGTTCTAGTGAAATACGTACTTAACAAATTTAATGTTCACGATTGACTTCCACGGTAAAAAAACCACATCGTGTAGTAAAAATCAAACCCGTAGAATTGTAGTTTGCGTAATTACTGGTGGTGGGACCTCTTGTGAGTCCGCGCGGGTAGGTACCACCACCCTTCCTATTTCTGCCGTGAAGCAGTAATGCGTTTCGGTTTGAAGGGCGGGGCAGCCGTTGTAACTATATTGAGACCTTAGAACTTATATCTCAAGGTGGGTGGCGGCATTTACGTTGTAGAGGTCTATGGGCTCCGGTAACCACTTAACACCAGTTGGCCTGTGAGCTCGTCAACCCATCGATGCTATATACAAAAAAAGAACAAAAAAAAATGAACAGTTGTTTTTACTCTTTGTCTGATAATTTATCTATATACGTATGTATTGACACATACCTATATAAGCATGTTTATCAGTCTCTGGTACCCATCACACAGGAAAATCCTAAATTAGGGCCAGAAGAATGTGCGTGATTTGTTCCCGGTAATTACTTTTATTATTATAATAATTAATACATTAATTATCTTCATTAACAGAGACCGGAAGCTGTTACTTTATCGCTGCTTGCTACATTATGCCACACGTACTCGGGGGAATTACTTAGCGAGTTCCCTAGTGGTGCATTTTCCAAATTGCTTGCTTTGAACGTGATTCAATCGCCCACATGTCGTGGTAGGATGGATCGCCAAACAACATTTTATCGATTAGATACGCCTAGGCCTATAGAGTGGCTAACCGCGCCCTTAGACATGGTCCAATTTTAGGACTACTTCGCGGCAGAATTTGGTAGGAATATGGCAGCAACCTTAAGATGCTTTAGTTGTATTTGCTCAAGATGGATATTAGAAGGGGGTAGAGAAAGATAAGTCAGAAGAAAGGTAAGGACTTAAGTAAAATCTACTTCTGCTTTCCGGTTTGAAGGGTGAGGCCGCTGTTATGAAAGCTGAGTGGCGTCCTTTCAGTTGTGATGTCTATGGACTTGGGTCACCATTAAACAACGTTTAAAATTAAAACTCACAATTTTCTAAAGCTCGTTTTTACAAATAGTATCAATTACGATGGAATAAAAAATGTAGAATAACAATCTGATGGATCTATCGTGTAATAACCTCGAAGGCAACAAAACGAGATAAGATGGATTCTCCTAAATCATTTATGAGTGCTTAATTCCCGACTCGGAATGTCAATATTTATCCTTAAACTTAAATTTATTTATCTACGCCGCCTCTTAAAACACTTTAGAGACGCTTTTAACGGAATAAAAATGCTTTTGCGACACTTTTCATAGTCAGCCAAGGGGTGACTTTTGAATGATTTACATTAGACGACTTCTGTGTACCGGGTATTTTAAATCGAATTCAAACTATAGGCAAACTCGTCAATGAAGATGCGGATTCAGAAGCTTAAGCAATAATTATTGTTAGGTAAACGTGATTTTTTTTTATTTAGACAGGCTTTCACGAGATTTTTTAACTACTCTATTATAAATTTTATTTTAGGGCCCACATAGAAGACTTCGGCTATCGGCTATCATAGGGCAAGTAAACGCTGGCAAGCTACTACTGGAATTGTTTCATCACCAACCGACGGCCGCAATAGAATCAACCACTTTTGCTATACCTCAAGTACTACAGGCAGAGGATGTAAGTCCAAATTTGCACAAGACGATTGTCGAGCTTGTTTCGTAAAACAATCATGCATATTACGTTTTGAAGGGTTGGACAGTTGTAAATACAATCTTAATCTCTCAATTATTATTTGCGTAGTTACTAGTGGTAGGACCACTTGTGAGTACGCAAGGGAGGGTACCGCCACTCTGCCTATTTCGGCCCCGCCGCTGACTACTCCCCGAATCCTGACCACGCAGGAGCCAGCACCGTCGACGCCCTAGACACGTCCTTACGGATCCATCAGATCCAATAACCTTTGCATTAGACGCCTTCAGCTCTAACACTAGGAGCAGGCTTAGGGACCTCGGTAACCGTACTCGTCGAACTCGACAAAAAGTTCGCCGTGCAACCTAACCCATGAATCAGCTCGCTGAGTTTCTCGCCGGATCTTCTCAGCGGGTCGCGATTCCGATCCGGTAGTAGATTCATTCGCGAAGCAATTGCTCTTGAGTTGTTAGGTCTCCTTCGAAGGCGCTCGGGCAGTTGTTAGCAAATCCCGCCCCTCTTGGCTGAGCCTTTGCTCGCCCACGTGTCCTGGTGAAATTGGAAAGGTCTCCGGGCCACCAGTAATCTTTCAATCATAAAAAAAAAACTATTTCGGCCGTGAAGTAGTATTGCGTTTCGGTTTCAAGGGTGGGGCAGCCATTGTAACTATACTGAAGACCTTAGAACTTATATCTCAAGGTAAGTGGCGGTATTTACGTTGTAGATGTCTATGGGCTTCGGTAACCACTTAACAGGTAAGCTCGTCCACCCAACTAAGCATTAAAAAAAAATCAATGGCACTGGTATAAAGGTTTCAGTGTGGCGAGTTTCATTATTGTTACACCGTGGGCTTGATTGTGTATCATAGTAAAATGTTTCAAGCGTCAAGTGCTCGTTATTCGTGTGAGATCAGCAATGAAGTATTGCTAACACGTGCGTTGATTGCATGACGCAAAACAAAACAGAAAAAAATGAAAAATAAATAATAGTTTAAAAAAACTAATAAAATACGCTTTTACAGAAAATCCAACTAGAAAATAATAAAATATTTATAACTACTTATACCATGCACCCCACGCTTTTTTCTAAAATCATTTTTTCTTACACTATTTTTAATACAAATTTATTTAAAAAAATATTCTATTTTTTAGTTCGATTTTCTATAAAAGTGTATTTTGTTAGTTTTTTTAAACTATGATTTATTTTTCATATTTTAGTTGAATAAATGGAAAAATTTGATTCGAGCCCTACACCCCAGCAGAGGGTAATAGGAAGGAATGATGATGATGATGATTTTAGTTGAATTTCAATTTTTAAACATTTTTTTTCACCTTTTTTTTTAAATATTGAATTTTCATCGGTCCTTAATAAGTATACCAAATTTCGAGTTAAACCGACGTTTTGAAAGGGGTCAAAATCATGTTCAAAGATTCCGTTACAAACATACATGTGTACACATAAGTCAGAAGCTAATAAAAGCGTATTACAAAAATATCCAATGGTGAATCCATTATTGTCTTACGTCATTAAACTTTTGCTCCTCGATACGATTTCAATAATGTCAAAAGTTTCCTTCGGTGCACTTAAATTAAATTCCAAAACACAAAGCAGAAAACTCATAACGGAATGTCGTCAATCCGAGGCCCAACCGAGTCGTTCTTACAAAGTTTAGCACAAAAGCTGAATTAAACATATCCCCCGAATTACAAGGCACGACAATCTTAAGATAACGTGTATCGCGATGACTAATTTAGCCTTCAACAGGGACAAACAGTTTTATATTTTTAAATTTGTTCCATAGAAACAAAGGGCCCCTCCAAGGGAGAATTTCACTTTAGTCAAATGAGGTCAGAAACTCCCACTACAACTGGAGTGACGTTATTTTTGTCGAGGCAATCGTCTTCATAAATTAAATAAATTGCCCGAGAAATTGCGAATACTATTTTTAATCAAATTCTTCGGTATACATTTTCGCACAGTATTAAATTTAATCCACGCGTTGACTGATGAATGGTCTCATAGAAATTACCGATATTGAAAATAAACCTAAAAGCTATTCAGAAAATGAAAAAAATATAATTTCGTACTAGATAGACAGTATGTACAATATATTGAAAAATGACGCCAGTGTTCATCATCATCCATATTAACCCCTTACTAAAATACGACACTCATATCCCAGAATATTATTAACCAAAAAAAAAATCTCAATACCCGTTTTACTTCTATTTACAATATTCACTAAGGCTTTTCACACACGCGGCAGAAATGATCTTTTAGATTAATTATTTCTTATTCCCTCGCAGGATAAGTCTTAGAGGTATATGTTTTTCTCTTTTTTATTGAAGTGTTTTAGAAGTTTTTTTAGAAGTGAAAACTTCAAAAATATAATCGAATTTGGTACACTGGCAAAGGGTACTTTCAGTGAAATCAAAACAATATGATAACAAAGTCATACTACTTCTTAATATTTCGGGATTAAGAATTTTATTTCTGACAACACTTCCCGCGACATTCTTCTCATTTCAAAAAACCAAAATAGTTACTTCTGAACATACTTATTGTACTACCAAACTTATTCTAGTCTAGACAACTGTCAAAGACTCAAGACGTCTGTTCATTTAATCTTAAAATACTTCTTCCTCTTTTTTTTCTTTTTTCGTTTAGGTTCTGGTTCGGGCTCTGGAGGGGTCGGTGGAAATTTCTTCTCGGGCCATATACGTTTTATGTAATCCGCTACATCTGTTATAAATGTAAAATTAATACTCATCGTACATATCGTCGTTGTCAAACCAAAATCTGCTATGTGCACTTTTTGAGAGCACAGCCGTATCTACCATATAAAAAAAACTGTTATATGTCTATAGCTTTAATATTTATATATAGCTTTCATTTAAAATAAAATTTTATACGAAAATGTTTTTACTCGTTAATTCAAAATAGAGTTTTTGCACATAGCAGATTTTGATTTGACAGCGACGATATGACTATTCATATAATTATAATAATGTTATCTCTATTTATTTCTAATGAAAGGCTAATTATGATCAGCTTTCTTTTTCAATTGTTTAGACAACATTACATGAGTGCCGACACTCCTTTTGAGACATGAGGTCGAAGTCTCAAATGTATTATATAACGGCTGTTCCACTCATCAAACTGGAACGAAACCTTTGGGTCCATTAGATTAAGTCGAATAGCTGTGACGTAATGATGTCCAACATTATCAACAAAAACATGCGTTAGACTCAATATTCTAAAAACGTACTCTGTAAATTTATTGTTTTCTTTCCGGTTTCCAATCGTGGTCCCGGAAAAGCATTCCCGATCTCGTCCAAAAGTCCCTCGTCCATGACGAAGCCAGCTTGCCTCATAGCTCTGTTTAATTCACGCGGCATCATGTGAGGCGCCTCACGCGTTTTCAACTCCCGTAAGAAGTACAGACTGAAGATTCAATAAAAAATTAATGAATCTATGAAACGGTGAACTAAACTAAAATTAATAATCCTTTTTATTTATTTATTGCTTTGATGGGTAGACGAGCTCACAGCCCACCTGGTGTTAAGTGGTTACTGGAGTCCATAGACATCTACAACGTAAATGCGCCACCCACCTTGAGATATAAGTTCTAAGATCTCAAGTATAGTTAGAACGGCTGCCCCAACCTTCAAACCGAAACGCATTACTGCTTCACGGTAGAAATAAGCAGGGCGGTGGTACCTACCCGCGCGGACTCTCAAGAAATGCTACCACCAGTAAAAATCAATTCAATCTTACTATTTATTAACGACCAGCCATGTGACTTATTTTGGCGGTAGGACGTACCCACTACCAGTAGGACTACTTTTCCCAGAGTCTGTCTCGGACGGGGATTAGGCGTTGGGCGAGAGTACTGGGCAGACGTTTAGTGGGTGAACCTGTACCAACTTCGGTCACCCAATCCCACAAATCATGTGCGCCTCTTTAGGGGAGCCACACGAACCTCGTAAGAGAATCGGCCCAACCAGGAAAAAAGTAAGACGAACTTATGAGTCAGGTCTGTACCAAATAAGCCATTGAGAGTCTACCTCATGTAGAGCTTATGTACCCAAGTACTCTTTTTTTACGATAATTTGCCAATATTATGCCAACACGAGATAGGTATAGATAACGAATATAATTTGAAAAGTTCTAACCCGATATCCAATTGGTTCTTTTTAGACGATCTGCTTGTTAAAAAGTCTATTCGCTTAAGAACAATAGCCCGCAAGTCGGGCTTTGACAACGTGTAGTTCCGTATAACATGGCCGTAGGTCACTGACGTATCGGTTCTATAATCCAATTGTAAGACTTCTTTTCGTTCCTGAATGAAAAATCGAAACAAATTATATTCCTAGTTAAAGTCTGGCAGTTTTATAAATTGGCCGTCACCTACACTATAGGGGAAAAAAAACCCCGATAAATGCAGACTTTAAATCATGAGCTCTTAGTTTGCACAATAAACATTTTAAAAACACTACACATTTGTTAGACTTATGATTTTCAGCCTGATTTTAATGTTTAGACGAGTGAACGAGCTCACGACCCCCCTGGTGCTAAACGGGTCCTCCTCCTCGCGTTGTTTTCCTCATTACTGAGGGTCGTGACTCCCCTCTGCGTCAGTTTCACCCGTACGGTTTCCCTCCATCTGCTGCGATCCTTAGCTTCATGAAGGGCATTGTGGAAGTTGATATTTAGAGAAGATCGTATTTGGTCCGACCATCTCGTGAGACTGCGTCCTCTGGGACGTTTGCCATCTACCTTTCCTGTAACTGTCCTGTTAAATGGCTAGCCACTCAGTTTTGTATTGGACATTTTAGAACAATCTCCAAAAAGACGTACTGGAGATTTCTGACTGGTCATTTAATAAAAAAGTATAACTTTCGAATATTTTTTTATTAAATCCATCATTTGTCACAGCAGTATGTGGATATGTAAACCGAGAGGCGGTAGTGGTACTGGTGGTAAGACGTCTGGTGAGTTCGCACGGGAATCAATGTGTTGCGACTTGAAGGGAGGGTCAGCCGTTATACTCGAAATAACTGACAACTTAAAACTCATGTCTCGAGTTGTGAGACGGAATTTGCGTTGTAGATGTCTATGTGATCCGGTAACCGCTCAACACCATGCGGGCAGTGAGCTCGTTCACCCATATCAGCAATTAAAAAAAAACAACAAAATCCGTTTTAACCAAGAAAAATTACAATTTCCTCGGAAACAACAGTGGTGATCTTGATACTAAACTCACGTCAACAAACTCCTTCGAGACACCGACACCATCCAGTAACAATACTTTAATTCCAACCGTTTTAAGTCTTAATTTACTGAGGAGCAGGAAAGCGTCTGCAGGAGTCACGGGATTGTGTGACAGGTTCAGGGTGTGCAGTTTTTTAGCTAGCCTGAGTCTGATGGCAATAGCTTTTATCGCTCGCGGAATCAACCTACAAATTGAATTGACGTACTGCATACTTGAAGTAAACTAATTAATTATAATTCTAGCATGGGCACCAGTATACGACCGGTGCAGTGTGAGATGTAAAACAACAAAACTATACGTAAGTGTACAGATGATTTGGCAAAGGTTGGAAGAACATGGGCCCGTTAAGGCTATTGGTGCGGTTCCTCTTCCTTCAGTTCCTGATACCGGCCATTTCTATTCAACTGATACTTGATCCTAATGTCTCAAAATGGGCATTTAAGGATCTACGAACTCTAATTACTCATGAAGTAGACTTAGAAATTAGGACTAAAAGTGGGTGACGGAATTCACGCCGTGACGTCAATTGTCTCCCATCATCACTTAACACCAGTGTGCTTAGTGCGATTAACTTAACGTTCTCTATAGCGTAACGTTTGCCGCTAGGGGCGCTGTTCCAACTCCATACAAATTTGAGTTAAAAAAATCGCACTAAGCACACAGATGTAGCCCAGAGCTTGTTCATCCACAAATGCAACAAAAAATCCTGTAAAATAAAGTGTAATTAATGCCCATTGAACTAAAACGCAATTCGTTGTTCATTAAAAACAAGCCCCTAATGATTTAAGCATCCAATACTATCTTTAATGGTTCTTTAACTGGCTGTAAGACGCTCTTAATAATGTGACCAGAATAAGCGTTAAGTGCCTTGTTGAGGAATAATGAGGAAACAACTCGATCCTTGTTGGGGGCCGCACGCGATATTTGATACCTTAAACATCGTCAAAGCTAATTTAGACCATGTACCTGTCTTGTTAGTTAATCCATTCCATTTAGACCACAAAGAACACAAAGAAATGAAAATTTACGTTTGCCCAGACCACTTTACCACTGTGGGGCTCAATGCGTGAAGGAATTAAAACGTCGCAAATATCAACTTTACGGAATGCTGGTTAAAGTTTAAACTTCATTGGCCCATATTGATTTATGTCAAACAATTTAATTTAATTGATATTTTAAAACCATGTTCGAATATAAACGAAATATGACATCGGCTTGATAATTTGCCAATTATTTATGTCTTTCTCTTCTTTTCTGTCCCTAACGAATTTTTCTTTTCCATTCTCCTCTATCAGCCGTCATCTCAACACTCGCTCTCTCTCTCTCTCTCATATCGTCATTCACACACTGCATTCATGTCTTCTTCGGTCGAGTACATCCCCCTCTAACTTACACTACTCTTTCCATATATGTCCTAGATACTAGTGACTTATTTAAATGATGCCCGGGTATTTTGTTTTTCGGCACAACCTTTATTCACGTTGTCGAATCCATAAATAGACCGTGAGCTTACGATACCTACTTAGTGATTGCAATACAATTAAGATACGTACTTATTGTTACTAAGATCCAAAGTCGTCAATGTGGGCACAGTTAGTAGGTACGAAATAGGTCTACCCACAAACAATCCGTTCCATGCCAGATTCAATTCCTTGAGCACCCTGCTCCGACACAGCTCTATTATAAAAGCAGTTGATCCTAAAACATCGCACGGCAAAACGTGTCTACATTAATTAGGATATTAAATTCTTAAATTGAGTTTAATTATTTATATTGATTTTGCAGACGGTATCGTAAAAGAAATCGTCTGTACATTGAACATTAATGCAACAAATATTGCGCCTATTGGGAAACAATTGCTAGAGATTAAACATATAATATGTAATATTTTTTGTTTTGCCAACGTAGGTTAGTATTAAGATCAGATTAAGACGACTTTGGAATCCAGCATCAATGTCCCTATCCAATGCGCGGAGGACAGAAGTGAATGGAGGAACATAGTCCTAAAAAAAGTGCTCAGTAAAGGTCACGACCCTCAGAACTGAGGAATACGACGCACGGAGGAGAAGGTTTGTAGACTCACAGCCTACCTTGTGTAGCCTAGCCGCCATTTAAATCCATGGACTAATGGCGAATAAAAATATAAAGTCGAAAACAAGAAAAAATCCTTTTAAAGGACAGCCATATAATTATTATGCTTTCAATATTCTTTCGAGTATGCTATTAAAAGATTATCAAGAGCCATAGATCCCACAAAGTTAATGTCGGTTTCCATCTTGAAACCCGAGATTTAAGCCTTAAATGCATCTGTTTCGCTTGTCAAAATGACATCCCGTGTAAGTGTAGGTACATTACATATAACAGAGAAGATAATCCTAATATAGGAATTATATTACATATTTAATGCTTACATATTGAATTATATATGCTGAAACTTTTCATTTGATGAAGAAAAACTCGATACGTAATTTAACCTCAAAAAAAAGAGACCAAATTTTTCAATTACTCTAAAGTAAACGTCCCAGCAATGAAAAAAGGCAGGAAGCACGTTGAAAATGAAACGCGAGGGAGTCGGAGCCGTGTCCTGTTTAATATTTATGACAGACTGTATCAGGCCCACGCGACCAGAATGATACAGCCAACTAAAAGTTTCGTCAGACGAACCCACCGCCCCGTCGCATCGCGATTCGACTATTCCATTGCTGAGTTATCTCATTACTGATAAATGTAACTAATTTCGCTAATAACGTTGCGTTTTTAAATTATTACTTTTTAATTTTCTCTTTATCCAGTCCCATAAGGAACTTCGTTCCAAAAATTAGTGGGCTTCGCCTTCTACACAAGCCTCAATAATCATCATTTAAATACATTAACTCAAATTTCAACGCCAAACTAAATTACAAGCTCTGTACTAACCTCTGAACAATTGATTCCAAGACAAATCCAAACACTTTATAGTGTTGTTCCTTTCTAAAGCAGCTGCCAATTCTTCGGCCGATTCTTCTCCCAAATCGTTGTGACTAAGATTCAATCTAAGATAAAAAAAAAACATGTAATCCCAAAAAAATTATCATGATAGCCTATAAGTTAAGATTTCGGTGTTGTAGGCAAAGCAATATCAAATATAATTTAACCAGTAGTTTCCAGAAGAAAGAACTAATATTTGAGCCGTCACTATCCATCATATTTCTGACCCGATCAAAGACAGGCCATTATTCCATAGAAATTGAAAATTCAAGATCATATAATAAAAATGAAGTAGTTTTTTTTTTAAATTTAACGAAAGCTTAATGGTGAAGCGGGAGAGATGAATTTCGAATTGTGAACTGTGCCTAAGTGTTCTAAGTGTTAAATAGAGTTTTGGAACGAAGTTCCTTATGGGACGATGCGGAGGGGTACCTTAACCAGGAAAAAACGTCCGTAACGTAAGAGTTTTATTAGTAATGCACACACTGTACGACTTAACTTTGTAATAACGTACAAAAAATAACATATTTTTTTATCATTCATTGACCAAGATCTCAGAGCGTTCGTTTGCGCAATACACTAACTCTTATGCAAAAAATTGTGAATGAAGTGTACCACAATAAGTTCGCATGTTACCGAATGACCGTGGGTTGTTGCGAAACCTCCAGTTTTATTGTCCTTATACCTCGAATAGAACTTAAAATTAATACCTTTATAATAAGAAACTTCGTTCCTATGCAGTATCTCACGACACTACACATTTTTATTTTGTACATCGGTCAAAGTTTTATTTATCTCGAGCATCAGCGCGTAACAATTGAATCTAATATACGATAACTCAACTAGCTTACCTTTTAATGACCGCGCCGTTTACTATCTGATCGGCCAAATATTTAAAGCCCGTCTCGCCAAACTCATTCTTCGACAAATCCAGTTCCTTCATAGTTCGCGCCGATAACCTTACGACTAGTCTCCGTATGCCTTCGGTGCCTATCCTAATTATTATAGAAAAATTCAACTTCAAACCAAAGTCAAATTGACGCAAAGTCTAATACAAAATTATTATTCTTAGATAACGCAAAAAATTCAGGTCAGATCCTGATCAAATTATAATCCAATGAAAGGTCCCAGATTTCAAATAAAAATGAACCATTGAAATCGGATCACCTAGAAAAAAAATCTGAGGTAATATTAACACACAAAAATACAGCCGTATTAGCTGGCTTACTCGTGTCTTTCAAAATCGCCTTTTTTTATTGCCCTTGTAGGCAGACGAGCATACGGCCCACCCGATGGTGGGTAGTTACCGTCGCCCATGGACTTCAGCAAATTTCAGGGGCAGACCTAAGCCGCTGCCTACAAAGACGCTTAAAACGTTTTTTAGTCGATAAACAAAGTGAGCATGTTTCAAACTACGAATGGTGATGTTAATAACTTAATAGAGATAAGCCAATGTTACCTGCATCCCGTCAATACCAATTCCTTAAGATTAAAATTGTCGCCAAGCAGCTCGCCCAAATGGTAACAAGCGTCTTCCGACAATTGATTGTATGACAAGTCGAGGCGTTTCACGTACTTGTTGTTTGTCAATGATAAACACATTGCTCTTACACCTACTGGTTTAACACCGTAGTACTGAAAGCAGGTACAGTGACATGAAATCTGACTTTTTTTTTTATTGGTAAAATGGGTGTATGAGCTCAAGGTCCATCTTTTTTTTTATTGCTTAAATGAGTGGACAAACTCACAGCCCACCTGGTGTTAAATGGTTACTGGAGCCCATAGAACTCTATAACGTAAATGCGCCACCCACCTTGAGTTAAGTTCTAAGGTCTCAGTATAGTTACAACGGCTGCCCCACCCTTCAAACTGAAAAGCATTACTGCCTCACAGCAGAATTAGGCGGAATGGTGGTACCTACCCGTGCGGACTCACAAGAGGTCCTACCACCAGTAATCCATCTGGTGTTAAGGTGTCACCGAAGAACCGCCGTCACCCATCTTGACCAGTTCTAAGTCTCCGTTTTTATAGTATAACGTCTGCTCTTTGAAACCTTCGAAATCAAAACGCATTACTCATTCAGAAATAGGCAAGGTGGTGGTACCCACAAATGCAGACTTACAAGACGCAAAAAAAATCATGTTTTCTCTTAAAGCATCTCGTGTAACAGTTAATAAATATGCAGGCACTCTTAAACCACATAACATCTCTGAATTCATACAACTACAACTTATGACCAGTATTTGTACCAGTGTGCTTAGTGCGAGTTTTTTAACTTCTCGACCGCGTAAAAGTTAACTCAAATTTGTATGGAGTTGGAAAGGCTTCCCTTCGTTTGCCGCTAGGGGGCGCTGTTCCAACTGCACTAAGCACGCACATAATTAAAAACATACCTGTAAATTAATTACATCTTCAACGAGAGCTTTGTGGAAACCTCGTACTGGGATCAAGCCCATTTTCTCACACAAGTCCAAATAAAGATCTTGACCGTTCAAATTAAAAAGTATTTGAGGTTCTAGAAATGTCAAATCTCAATTTTAAAGATGTCGAGAATCAAACAAATTGTATTTTATAATTTACAAAACGAATACCGAACATTAAATGCTATCGCTATAAAGCAGATTAAGCGTGGCCGCACAAAATGTGTAATTTCTAGAAGCATATCATTTTTTACTGGCGGTAGGACCTCTTGTGAGTCCGCCCGGGTAGGTACCACCGCCCTGCCTATTTCTGCCGTGAAGCAGTAACGCGTTTGGATTTGAAGGGTGGGGCAGCCGCTATAACTATACTTGAGGCCCTAGAACTTATATCTCAAGGTGGTTGGCGCATTTACGTTGTAGATGTCTATGGGCTCCAGTAACCACTTAACACCAGGTGGGCTGTGAGCTCGTCTAAGTAATAAATAATAAATACCTAAGTAATAAAAAGCTGATGCTGGTCAGACGAGAAAACAGTGTAAAAATCTGTGATCTGGTGGATTAAACTCGTATCTATTTAGGTATGCGATTATTCAAATACTGAGAACACATGGTATGTTTAGAAATAAAAACTAAAAAAATAAGTACCTCACACAAATGATTTCCACAAGGAAAGAATAACCATAACTGGACAAGTTTATAACCTTGCGTGATAAGAGGTGGTAGGACGTATTGTAAACCTACACGGATAAGCGCCATTGTTTAGTCCATCTTTCGCCGAGAAGCAAACAAAAAAATGTCATGCGTTCCGATTTCAAAAGTGGGAAAGCACTTTTAAATACAATTGACTTGGATCTCACGCCTCAAGATGCATAGCAAGCACACGACACAAGGTAAGCTCATCCATTCATTTAGAGTTTTAATACATAAGATTGAAATCTGAATTCTATTGTAATGATTGAGTACCCTAGAATACTTCGTGACAAAAAACTTGGTTATGAGTTCCTCTGTCCACTTGCCCCTTAAAATTTAAATACCTGGGTCCAATAACGACGTTTCTATCCCAGGATCTTTGATGCGAGGGTATGAACTGTATGGATGTCTGAACACTTCACTGTCCGACAAACCGATATATTTCGCACAGATCTCTCCACTTCCCGGATCGTAAAGTCCTTGTTTGTAGAGAACCATCTTTGGACTGTCCGGTGGAGTACCAAGGTATAAAGATGACCATTCTTCTATCGGAGGCTCTTCCGATGAAGACGATTTAGGGTTTTCGTAAATGGATTCAATTTGCGGAACTTCGGAATAGTTCGAAGAACTTGATGACATTTTTTTTTCTGTTTTCTGATTTCTGAACAAATGACAGTCTTTTGACTTTTCAAAGATCGGTGACATCCTCGATTGATTCATGAAGAATTTCGACCAGTAAATGTAGTTTTGGTAAGTTTGTATTTACTAAACATACATAGAGGCTATTATTATTTCATTCACAAGCAAATCCTTTAACAACAATACCTAAAAAATATATGAACGAAATTCATTACAAAGATCTTCAAGGGTCATAAAGCGTTTTGATTGCACGCAGACAAAGAGATCCCGAGCCCTGATATGAACGAATGCGAAACACGTTACACAAACAATCGTTACACGGCAAACGGTTCCAAATCGAGATGAAAAGTCACTAAAAAGGAAATGATATCAAACAGACGCAGCGGCAAAAACGTCATGTGGCGTGCAATATCGGTCCGAACAAACATTTACCGAGCCGAGTGTACAAATGCCGGGATGAGTTTCCACAGGGCCCGAGTTTAAACAGGCTGCCGTGTTTGTGATATACTTAGAGGCATCGTTGGACACGTCATTTATAGCGTCTGTCTAAACGCAGAATCCTAACCTTCGAGCCACAAGGGCTGCGTGGAAACGGTAATGTTGAATAAGGGTCTTTTTTTTAAATATCTATAAATAAAATTGTCAAAGCATGTGTGATTAAATTCAAAGATAAAGGCTGAGTTTTTTTTCCTAACTATTACAGCTTTTGGCGGACGGGTAAGTGAGCTCAATCTGAGAGAATTTAATAACACTAGCCCTAACAAGAGCAGTGCTTCGCAGAATCTACCACCGGATCGGAATGACGACCTACTGAAAAGATCCGGCGAGAAACTCAGTAGGCGATGTCTATGGGTTAATTCGCTCGTCAAAATCTTTGTCGTAATCGACGAAGACGGTTTATTCATTGATCTAATTCAATGATATAATCATTGATCTACATTTGAACTTAGAATAAAACACTTAATGCTTCATCTCGCGTTGATTGTGTTACATTTAAAAAAGACACTTGTCGTCGACTCGGACTCTATATTTGTACATATAAGCCAGATGTTGGAAACTATAAAACGTGCCTCTTTTTTTTAAATAAACTATACTTGATCTGAGGAGTGGGTAAATGACTTCTCTGTCATTGTCTTCATGAGAAATTAAGAAACCTAAATACATAAATAACCTTTTTTTTTAATATGAAGAATTCAGATAAGATTATAAAGATTTTAATTCAAAATTTCAAATAACCACCATTTAATTACCAATTATATAATCAAACACAAAATTATTTGAATACCAACACGAAACTTTTGATGCAAAAAAGATTATTTAGATTTCTAATTTGCCTCGAGTAAATCCAAATGTCGTTTTGCTCAACTTCGCCTTCGTATATCTCCTATATATTTTCCTGCTCGGTTAAAAAGGAAGATGATCTCGGTTCTAAACACCTCATACATTCGACAATGCGCAAATAAATCACACCGAAAACAACAGAGGGCTACCACAGTGGCATCGAGTTCAGTAGGTCAGAAGTCGTCGTGGCTTAAACCAATATGCTTGTATCAATTTTTCTAATGTATCAATTTCTTGTATATTGTATCAATTTCTACTGTATCAATTTCTACAGTCATGATTATAATTGACTTCCACGATGAAGGAATATGCGCGCCGATAGTTCGTCTTCGTTGGTACCCATCCTGATGATACGACGGGATTTCATCTCCGGGATTATCCCGAAGGACGTCGTCTCGGGAGTATCAACGCTCCTAGCTATTTCTGTCGTGCACTCTTTGTACTATTCAATTGATACTGATACCTCATGTCTCAAGGTGGGTTTGTGACATTCACTTTGTGATGGCATTATGGGCTTTGGATACCAGATGGAAAGTGAACTCATTCGCCCAACCATCAAATGAAGAAAATAAAGAAGCATTATACCTAACCAGTGTAGACCCACCTCACAGTACCAGAAAATGTGATTACTAACGTAAACATGAACTGTGTAGTTGTGAACGGTTGATGTTTGGGGGAAAAATCATAAAAACACCATTACGCGGCAGTTAACTGCGCCAGATGAGATCCCGCCCCAGGGAGACTGATGCGGGCTTGATGTGTCATGTGTTTATCGACTGAAAAATATCGTTTGTTTCACCTTGGTACATACATACAGTTCGTTTTTTATTAATACGTTTCCGGTTTGACGTTCACCTTTTCGAAATCTGTCACATACATCTCAGTTTCAGAACTTCGAGGATCAAGTTAACTTTTTTTTAACGCTGGTGAATCCATTTACGGATACCCGGTCGAGAGGGGTAACGGACCGGGTTATGTCGAAGAAGGGGAAAAGAGAAGGGCCGAGTTCCTTCGCCTCCTCCAATTTCTCACGGGAGACTACGCCTGGAAAAAGGCGCGCGAAGCACTTGCCCCGCAGAACCAACTACAGACTAAGCCCCATTGAGCTCCACCACACCGACTACACGAAACTTACGGTACCGCAGTGCGCGCCGAAAAGGATCAAGTTAACTGGACAATATCGTCAGTGACCACAAAAACTGTAAAGTATTCGAAACGGTGGATATAGGAAGATGAAACGCGACATGTAAAATGTAAAAGTGATTTCGATGCCGCGGATTCGCACGATCTTAAGAATCTACCTCCAACTATTTTTTATCTTGCTTATTGTCAATTTGAAGTCTATCATTCCCAAGAAGGCTTTACTGCTCTATATGTGTAGAATGAGCAACCACTGGAACTCATTTTGTTATTTCATGAGGAAATCGCCAAAGCTCCCTACGGGTTGGAAATGTGGATAGGCGGGACATATCAGAGTTAAACCGGCCAAAGCTCCCCGACATTCAACAACTCGTTCGCGAGCATCGGATGTGATTAACCTCAACCAAGACAGGCGACAGGCAAAATAGCGCATCTCAAGAGCAGCGCATGTCTCCCCACCACTCACAAAGGACAAAGAACCCCAAGCAGAGGATCGTAGGCGCCATGACCGCTGGGCCAAAAAAAAAATGCCAATGCATACCTCTGGGACACCTACCCTATTTTCTATTTAACTATTTACAAGACATATCCTTATAACACATTATGGCGCTCATAGACATCGATATTGGCCACGCGTAACTTTACTAAGAAAACAAAAGGATCTTAATACCTAAAAAGTTTTTGTCATCTGTGATTCGGGTCCTTCGTAAAGCAACCTATTTCCTTTGAGCCAACATCTGTCGTCTTAAATACGATGTATGGCTTTCTTCGAAGTGCCTCGTAATTAGAAATTATTGTTTTTATATTTATTATTAACAAGTTTTGTGTCTTGTTTGTGTCCAATTTTGTTTTATAAAAACAAAATGCCTTTCCGATCTCCCGTTGAATTCGGGTTTTCTTTGGGACATGACCGAACTGGTATTTTTTCCTACCCATTCGATGGTAGCCTAAGTGGCTATTCCAGCTATTCGTTGACGGAATCCAACTAGCGTTGAGTGAATGATCAAGAAGAAGAAGAAATAGGCTTGATGGTAACACTTACCCGTGCGACCTCAAGATACGCGCGTGAATCTTAATCGTAAAGAGTGGCAGTGAAATAATGGCAAAAAAGAGAAGTGGTGTCATAAGACACCAGGTAGGAACAAAATTCCTTCGGATAATATAGAAGCAACACAATTTTTTTTGTATTGCTTAGTTGTGTGAACGAGCTCACAGCCCACCTAGTGTTAAGTGGTTCAGATATAAGTTCTAAGGTCTCAGTATAGTTACAACGGCTGCCGCAACCTTCAAACCGAAACGCATTACTTCTTCACGGCAGAAATAGGCAGGGTGGTGGTACCTACCCGCGCAGACTCACAAGAGGTGCTACCACCAGTAATTACGCAAATTATAATTTTGCGGGTTTGATTTTTATTACACGGTGTTATTCCTTCACCGTGGAGGTCAATTGTGAACATTTATGGAGTACGTATTTCCTTAGAAACATTGGTACCCACCTAAGATTGGAACACTGGTGCATCGCTCAACACGAATGCACCGGACATCTTATCCTTTAGGCTACGACGACTTCAAAATAAATATTGCTTATTTTATGTATATATAAGTAAAATAAAATAACATATCTCTTTTAGAAATTAATTACCACTTAGAACATTTAGAAATTAATTATTAATTAGGTACCACCATCCTGCTTATTTATGCCGTGAAGCAGTAATGCGTTTCGGTTTGAAGAGTGGGGCAGCCGTTGTAACTATACTGAGACAATGTGGGTGACGCATTTACGTTGTAGATGTCTATGGGCTCCAGTAACCACTTACAACCAGGTGGGCTGTGAGCCCGTCCACCCATCTAAGCAATAAATAAATTTTATAAAATGAACCGGTTTTTTTGCTCTTCACACAATTTCACAATTTCTTGATACTTCTTCTTTGATACATATTACAAGTTCGTAAAACGGTAAATAAAACCGAAGACAGTATTAACATAAATCCTTTGGCCAAAGTTAAAAGAAATGAAAACATGTGGGAGCTGTTCACTGAAGTACGAAACCTACTTTAAAGGTCTATGGAGCTGTTAGATTGCTTTCCTGTCAATGTCAAAATCACAAACTGTCAACTTGACAAAAGATAATATTTTGGCTGTAATACTTAAAAATTACTTTCACCACAAAAGTTAAATAATAAAAAAAGGATTTCGGACTTAAAATTTGTACAAAACAGTGAAATCGTTAAATAAAAATTGTCTCAGTGAGTTGTGCACCAGAGGAGAACCGTATCTAATCTGATCATAGGTTAGTATTGCGATGAATCTTGCGTAGATATTTTCACATGACTTTTACATTAATCATTAGACTTTTACATACAATGACTTCCTCTTTGGTTCCCCTCAATGTTCGTGGTATGAAGGTCCTTGACCGCTCAAAATTCTTGCGTAACATCAAAGTGCCAGTGTTGAAGGTCAGTGAACAGACATTGGCGAAAATTACACCACTCTGCAAGTCTTACTTTTTAAAACTGGAACGATTCAAGCCGGTACAGAGCTCGAAGCTGGACGGAGAGGAGTCCAAAAAAAACATTTACTTGAACCCTGATACTATAAACAGTTGGACTGATATTGAAGAAAATGTTCGGAAGGACATGTCCGTCTTCGAGGTCAATGAATCCAACTTTAATACCCAAGAAATACAACTGACATACGATAATTGGAGTTTTGACATCATTTTCAATGCTGTCTTACCTGAAAATGAAGAAAAACTAAGCAGTTTCTCACACATCGGACACATCATTCACTTGAATTTACGAGATCATTTACTTGATTATCGTTTCTTGATTGGTGAAGTCTTGCTCGACAAAATAAGGTCATGTCGGACTGTAGTCAATAAAAGTAACACTATAAATAATACATATCGCAACTTCAGCATGGAACTTTTAGCAGGGGACGAAGATTATATTGTTACTGTCAAAGAAAATCGATGTAATTTCGAATTTGATTTCTCAAAAGTTTACTGGAATCCAAGATTATGTAAAGAGCACGAAAGAATACTAAGTTATTTGAAACAAGGCGATGTCTTATTTGACATCTTCTGTGGAGTTGGACCATTCTCGATACCAGCAGCGAAACGCAAAACCATTGTTTATGCAAACGACCTGAATCCTGAATCATACAAATGGTTGAACCATAATGCAGAGAAAAATAAAATAAACAATCAATACTTTAAATCATACAATTTGGATGGTAAGGAATTCATTTTAACTGTGCTCAAAGATTATTTATTAGATCTATGTAATGAAAAAAGAAAGCTCGATGATAGTTCTCGGATACACATTACCATGAATCTACCAGCATTGGCAGTTGAATTTTTGAAATATTTTAAGGGTTTGGTGCGTAGTGAGAATGTAAATAATTTGAAAAATGAAATTATAGTTTATGTTTATTGTTTTGCGGCTACAAAGGAAATTGCAAAGGAAATGGTCTGTGAAAATATTGCCATTGATATCTCAAAGAATATAATTGAAGTGTTTGATGTACGTAATGTGTCTCCAAAGAAGGAGATGATGCGTGTTACCATTAAGTTAACTAATGATATTTTGTGCATAAATAGTGATGATCATAGTGAACCTCCTTTGAAAAAGTTATGTGTTGAAAGTAAATAGTTGTTTCAATGAATATTTCTACGTTTTATAATTAAATTCTTATACAACAGTGAAAATGTTTCATTAGATTGAATTTTGGACATGTTCCTCAATATTCATAATTTTTTTTCATTTGTTTTTATTTAAAAAGTTGTATGCTTCATACCAAAGGATAAAACTACAAATCAAACAGTATATACAAGTATTTGCAAGACTTAAAAGCGGAATCAATGGACGCTCATATTCACATTGTTGCTTAACTTTTTAATTTAATTTGAGATTGAGGACCCAATAATTAGTATCGGAACCAGTACAGATTACAGGTCACAGGATCACACTCCACTTTCTTGCATTTTACCAATTAAACATCCTTACATAAAGCGTAATTCATAGTACTATAATTCAACAAGTTTTTCTATCTTTAATTTGTATATAGTTAAATGAAAACTTTTTAATAAATTTTTTTATTTACATATTTTAATTACATATGTTACATATATCGCATTAGTCTTTATTTACTTACAATATACAATTTGCTTTAAACTTTTGGTACGTGATGAATAAAAAATAGCTTAATTGTTGACTTTGACTGTTGGTTTTAAATAAGTAAATTGAATAAGAACGATAAAACTGAACAGTAAATAAGTAATTTTTAAATGGGTGTGTTTTGTTAGTGACTGTAGTTATACTATAGTTTTTAAGTACAATAGTTTCAGTGGCCGGATCCGTTGTTGGCGGGTCTTGGTGGAACCAACACCGTAGTTTAACTGAGTAGCATTGAGATTTCGATTTTTTTAAAAAAATCTAATTTGTTTACTCAATTAACGAATGATTATATCATTGAGAAACAAACCGACGTGTCAAATTAAAATTTATCACATCATTTTGTGTTAACCGAAAGTTAACCGGAGTTATTTCGCCAGACGCAATCTCTCAACGACCAAACAATAATTAAATAATGTTTAGGGCAATTCTAAACATAAAATTTTATATTATTGTTTTTAAATGTAGGAACACACTAATAAGTATGGCAACACAGTTAGTGGTAGTTACAAAAAAATTCTGGTCGTACGTGCACGTGTTGTACATTTAAAAATTTAAGTTTTTTGCTCTGAATATAGTTTTTATTGACGCTAGCACCAAAATACAGTCCACGCTCTAAACAAACAAAAAAACGTGTGGCATTCAGGAACTGCCGCGGTAAAGCTATAGCATAGCATTTTTTATCAACTTATGCAATTATAATTAGACAATGATAATTTAATATTAAAACAATAATAAAACAAGACCACGCTATATTAAACATTAATAAAAGCAAAACATTAACTGTCCCCTTCACACTCATAAACTAGACCGCGCGAGAGAGAGATGGGCAGACTTTTCATGATGTCGCCAATAGATGTCGGGAAAAGTTGATTATTGAAAACACGAGTAAAACAACATTTTCTGAAAATAAACCGTACCTAGATCGATTTATCGCCCCCGAAATCCTCTGTATACTAAATTTTATGAAAATCGTTTGGAGCCGTTTTCGAAATTTAGATTATATACATATATATTAATATACAAGAATTGCTCGTTTAAAGGTATAAGATTTCACTAAACGTATGCATAAATTCTGCAATAGATAAATTGATGTGTTGAAGAAGTCAATGATTGTACTAACCAGTACATCATTTTCTTAATTGTCGCTTCCGCGTATTTATCTTATTGAAATACATACGTCACAATTTTGCCTTTTTAATTACTAAAACTTACTAATGACTGTCATTGATAATTACAGAGAAGCCGATAATGGGTAAAAATACATTGCTAATGGCTATTTTTTTAAGCACCAATCAAATAATAATTTGGATAAGATCCATAAAAAAATTTGCTGTAGGAATTTTGGTCTAAATCGACTAAAACCTTGACAAGAAAACTATTTTTACGGTTTAATATCGCGGGTTTTTTTATTGTTTATTAATTGTAATTACTTATATTATTTCCGAAAATTTGAATAATTTACAGTTCACGCGGTCACGAGTGACACGAAAATCAAAGATAACGCCCTGACACGTATAGCTAACGATAGGCAGCGGCTTGGCTCTGCCCCTGGCATTGCTGACGTCCATGGGCCACGGTAACCTCTCATCATCAGGTGGGCCGTATGCTCGTTTGCCTACGTGGGCAATAAATTAAGCTACTTTTTTTTCTTGACAAATACGCACCCATCGTACAGTTTATGAACGAATTCCGCGCTATAGAAATAATATCGCGCAACAAGTAAGAAACCCGCTTAATTTAGAAATCTTCGTTATTAGGTACTTTTTTTTTCTACCTAAGCTGGTAGCCTGGAGCGGCTATTCCAGCGTAACCGTAACTAGTAGGTGAGCTCACGGGGCTCAAACCTGACGACGATGCTAACACGAACCCTAGCAAGAGCCGTGCTTCGCAGAATCTACCACCGGATCGGAAACGCGACCCACTGAGAAGATCCGGCGAGAAACTCAGTGGGCTGTGTCTGAGAGTTAATTTACTCGTCGAGCCCTTCGTCGCAAGCGACGGGTTCGACGAGAACGGTGACCGGTGCTTGAAGTACCTAGAAGCACCGTTAGTGGATCGGGAGGATCCGAGATGACGTGTTTTGGGCGACGTCGACTGCTTTCCATTCTGTCCGCAGGATCGGGAATGTAATTAGGTGCTGGTGATACGATTATGAACCACTATGGTATATATTTTAGCGCGAATCGTCTTGGTTTCAGTTGAAAGGACGTGAAAAGCGTTTTACTTAATAATTAGTCTAGTGAGTGTTAAGTTAATAGTATTAATATAATATGTAACTAAAAGTCATGTAAGGCAGCGGACGTAATCAGTATTTTTGTCAACAATCTCATAACTCGTATTTGACTCACTGACTTACCGCAACTCATTTGTACATTACACATCATATACAGTAGTGGCTGTGAACGCACGTGTTCGGTAATTGTTTACCAAAAAACATAAAAAAGCTCTGCCTCAGATCGAAGAATAACAAAATCAATAACCCCACAAATTCGAGATGCTGTAATCGAAATCGGATTGAAAGGGTAAAGCTGCAAGGAATCGGCACCTCCATGCCAGTTAAGAATTAAGGTAGGTTTTAGAGCTTTTAAGAATGAGTACTGGTACCTTACATCTATTTCTATATATATAAAAATGAATTGCTGTTCGTTAGTCTCACTAAAACTCCAGATCGGCTGGACCGATTTGGCTAATTTTGGTCTCGAATTATTTGTGGAAGTCCAGAGAAGGTTTAAAAGGTTAATAAATATGAAAGTGCTCGGATTTAAATAAAAATAACAATTTTGTTTTTCCTTTGATGTGTCCCCCGTCGGACGGATTCTTTTTGTTTGTCTTTAAGTTTATTTTATAAAAAAGTTTAGGGCTCTTATATATCGATTGAGGCACTACGAAGTCTGTTGGGTCCGCTAGAATTATTATAAAAAAATTGAATCTTAAATAATATAGTTTCTTCCGTCGTAACACTCCGAATAAAACACTTTGAGAACAAATGTAAATTGGATTGAAATTGCCTGTGAAATTTACCTGTGCAAATGTCGATCCTCCCCGCAAATCTGTTTTTTTTTTAAATATCAATCCAAGACCACGCCTAGCCTGTAGCTTTGCTTTTATTTTATAACAAAAAGCGCATACAGTTAGAGATCTAATAAATAGATCATATTATTATGGTTTCAAAATGTTTGCTGTGGTATTATTATACAGAGAAGGAATAGAGAATAAGCCTTTACAAACCTATCCCGTTTGTAAAGGTTAAATGCCTTTCCGCTGTTTTTATTTTTTATTATTTATTTATTGCTTAGGTGGGTGGACGAGCTCACAGCCCACCTGTGTGGTAATCCGGAGACTTTATGTATAAATTTAACTGCGATTTCTATCAAAGAACTATCTCTTCTTGTGTGTGTACCTATAGCACTTAAGATTAATAAATCCCTTAAACGCACATTGTATGGAGACCTTGAATTAATCGAATAATTAGTATTATCGTCTGCCTGACCTCTCGAAACATTCTGTTACAACAAACGATAACTTTTGTTGACTTTTTAATTATATAATTAATGTTAATTACATTTAGGGTCGCTGCGAGAATAAGAGACGAACAGCGCCCCTAGCGGCAAACGTAGGCCAACCTTCCAACTCCATACAAATTTGAGTTAACTTTTACGCTATCGAGAACGTTACAAAACTAAGCAGGTATCGGTCGCGTGGAGCTTAAGAAAAACGCTTCTTCACTTTCATTCATATTACTGGTGGTAGGACCTATTGTGAGTCCGCACGGGTAGGTACCACCGCCTCTCTTATTTCTGCCGTGAAGCAGTAATGCGTTTCGGTTTGAAGGGTGGGGTAGCCGTTGTAACTATACTGAGACCTTAGAACTTATATCTCAAGGTGTGTGGCGCATTTACGTTGTAGATGTCTATGGGTTCCAGTAACCACTTAACACCAGGTGGGCTGTGAGCTCGTCCACACATCTAGGCAATAAAAAAAAAATAAAAAAAAAATCCTTGCTTAGGACGCAATGCTTCTTTTGGGTTCCGTAATAAATAAATAAAAAATCCCATTAGTATGCTCTAAATAATGCATAAAGATATACCACAAATAACTAACTCTGGCTCATTTTCTCCAAACCATTTATAGTTGATTGTAACTATACTGAGACCTTAGAACTTATATCTCGAGGTGGGTGGCACATTAACGTTGTAGATGTCTATGGGCTCCAGTAACCACTTAACATCAGGTGGGCTGTGAACTCGTCCATCCATATAAGCAATAAAAAAAAAAGTTTATTTATTATTATTATTATTTAATTCAACGGTATTATATTTAAAAAGGTAATCCAGCGTACGTGTCATATGAATCACGGAGAACATGACGGTATCTATTTTGACATTTATAAATCCCTTAAACGCACATTGTATGGAGACCTTGAATTAATCGAATAATTAGCATTATCGTTTGTCTGACCTCTCGAAACATTTTGTTACAACAACCGATAACTTACTGTAAAGTATTTGTTAAATATACACATAATATTCCGATATTTGGAGACTATACTGAGATGATATGAGACTTGTTCAAAATAAAAAACGGAACGTTAAATTTATTGTCACGGTTCGCGCTTGACGTTTTTTTTGACGTTTTTAATGTATTATTAAAGTATTTCAACGCCTGTTTGTTTTGTATTTACGTTCGAACAGTGCATCTTGACGGACGTAGACATGGCTAACTCGCACGCGCTCCGAAATGGGTGAGTTATTTTATCAATTCTAAATAATAAAATAATTCATAATAGTTCATAGGTACGCCTGGACATAAAAATTGAAAAATTAATATGCAAACGGCCGTCTGGTGTAGTGGTAAGTGACATGGTCACTACAAAAGGGGGTCGCGGGTTCGAATCCCGCCAAGGGAAGATATTTGTATGATAAATATAAATGTCTTTTCCAGGGTTATGGATGTCTATTAAATATATGTATGTGTATAATAAAAATCTTACATTTATATCCGTTATCTGGTACCTGTAACACAAGTTCTTTACGAACTTATCACGGGACCAGTTAACGTGGCGTGATTGTTAGTAAATATTTATTATTATACCTATATGTATGTCCTAAATGTTATTGAAACTTTTTTTTCTTTTGTTTAATTATAAAATCTACTTTGTTGTGAGTTTTCTTTTCTTTCCAAAGACGTGACGTCATCGTTTTCGTTCAATGATGTGTATGAAAACTGCACACTTGTGAAATTAAAAAAAAAAAAAAATTTTCTGTAAATATCTCAAAACGGGGAAACCCTTTAGTTGCTCTTTTTCCTGGTAGGCTGGTAGCCTAAGGGGCTATTCCAGTTATGCTGTGACCGATAGTTGAGCTCACGGGACTCAACCTGAAAGAGTTTGCTAACACTGACCTTAGCAAGAGCAGTGCTTCGCAGAATCTACCACCGGATCGGAATCGCCGCCCACTGAGAAGATCCAGCGAGAAACTCAGTGGGCTGTGTCAATGGGTTAGTTCGCTCGTCGAGCTCATGACGGAGACCGGTGCTTGAGGGTCCGAAAAGCATCGAGAGTGAATCCGGGGGATCCGACAAGACATGTTTCGGGCGAGGGCGGCTTTGCGTTGCCCCGTCACGGTCGGATGGGCACACTCTCGGCTATATTGTTTAAAAAGTTAATCTATATATTAATACGTGAAGCAAAAACTTTGTATCCCTTTTTACGAAAATTGCGCGGACGGAGGAGTATTAAATTTTCCACACTTATAGAGAATATAGAGAAGAAGTGCACAATGCTAATATTTTTTTTAAATAATGCATAAAAGATACATTAAATCAATAAAGAAAACATTACACACACTACATACCATGTATTTGACGCACACACGCATGCATAGTATTTATTGTCAAACTTTTGTTCTTGACGTCTGTGGTCAAATTGACAATAGATTAAATATTGTTTGTCTTTGTTAATATTTTTTATAATGTAGTCTTGGCGAAATTTGTGATTATAAAAGTATAAAATACAATCACAATAGTGTACAAACTTACAATTCCAATTAACTATAGTCGAATTTCGACTACTGCGGGACTACTAGTTTATACAAATCTTCACTGTTGCATCTGGTATTTCGTGTAATGTACTCTGTCGAACAAGCAACATTCCTATCGTGTCCTACATACGACTTCGGCTAATACGTCATAATAAATTTACGTTGTCTTAGTTGTTTCCGAAAGAACCCGCTTGCGCGTACACAATTTTCTTCTACATTTTTTTATTGCCCTAAGGGCGGACGATCGCACTACCCACTTGCTGGTAAGGTGTTACCGTCGCTCATGGATCTCAGCAATACCAGGGGCAAAACAAAGCCGCCGCCTACCGTTGAATACTCTCCACAAGCCTCGTCATAGCGCTCGGGAAACACCGTGGAAGGGAGCTCATTCCATAGCCGGATGGTACGTGGCATAAAAGATCTCTGGAAACGCACTGTGGAAGCATACAAACGTACATACAAGCATACATTACATTTCATATATAAATGTTTGATCCTCTTTGTAGGTGTTTAGTTTAAAACTAAATATGTGAATATTATGGTAGCGTAAAAGAAAAAGAAAGCAACACGCAATGTAACAACAAGAAATTACGAACTCTCTGATGCTTAGCAAATGAATATTGTTTGCCTATTCTTTTGAGGTAATTGCCGTTTCCAATTCGGAAACGGAAATCAGAAAATTAGTCTAAATTGGAACAAATTAGCTTGCTTGAATCGTTGGACTGTAAAACTATTACACATATAAAATTACTGACAGTGTTGACTTGCTAGGGTTGAGGGTGAGCTCACCTACTTGTTAGGTTATGCTGACGTAACCTCTCAAGGCTATCAACTTAGGTAGGTAAAGAAAGTATAAAATTTTCAACCAACAATTCTATTGGTGTTAGGGCGCATTGTAATCCCACCCGGTTAGAGCAGCCGCCAACCACGAGGTAGGTGACGGCGATGACGGTAGGTAATAAATGGCTGCGGGGTCATTCACCCATAAAAGCAAAAACAAAAACATTAATTTCTAGTATAGTCTATTATAAAACAATTATGTGTCAACTCTATTTGTTTGCAATAGGTTACATTGTCTATAAATATATTCATCTATAATACAGAAATGGTGCTTACGTGAAAACCTGATGTACACAATTAAAAAAACCGGATTTTAATTGGAAAATTTAATCGTTATTGTTAATTAAAGTTCATTTGGAACTTAACCACCTTGTTGTTGGAACCTTGCTTTGTTTTTTTTCTACCTATTTTAGTAAACTCGTGAGTTTATACTAGATTCACCGAACGAGAACCTGGCTGATATTTATGGGTGGGGGATTTTAGGGATGGGTAGTTACCGTTATCCTGTCTATTTTTACCACTAAGCTATCCTAGCTTCCGAAGGACAGCCTCAAACCGGACTTCGATCGTGCCTAAAGGAAAGCGTTACGGCTTTGCGGCCAAAATAAGTAGAGAAGTGGTACTCACCTGTGAGGGTCCACAAGACTCGCCTTATTACCAGAAATTACGCAAATTATGCTTGCGTGTTTAATTTTCATTACACGATGTTATTATACCTTTACCGTGGTGCTAACACGAGAATATGTGTTAAACACGTATTTCTTAGGAAAAATTTGTACCTGTCTGCGAATTTCGAACACCGGTACGGTCGCATCGCTTGATACGAATGCACCGGGCGTCTTATCCTCTAGGCCACGACGACTTTCAATTGTGAATTCGCAATTTATGTCCTGCAATCGTTTAAAATTAACTGGTCTTCAGATTCACCAACCAACTTATCCTATAACAATGAAGCGTAAATTAATTAATAAAAAACAAACGTGTGGCACTCGGGAACTGCCGCGATAAAGCTATTGCATAGCATTTTTGATCAACTTATGCAATTATAATAAGACTGATAATTTAATATTAAAACAATAATAAAACAACACCACGCTATATTAAACATTAATAAAAGCAAAACCTTAACTGTCCCCTTCACGGTTATAAGCTAGACCGCGCGAGAGAGAGATGGGCAGACTTTTCATGATGACGTCACGCCACGCGCTTATTCACAAACATTAAACAAGCACAACGTGTGAATGTGTTGAACGCGAGCTACATGGTAGGCGGAGTGAGGGGTGTAAGGTTTTTTTCGTTACGGAATTTCATGATTCGGTCGCCGCGTTCAAGGCCCGCGATAAAAGCTATGCAATAGCTTAAAAAATATTTTATTCAAATTTCAACTGTTTAGTTTACAGAAATTAGAAACAGCTGTACCACATTCACTTAAGCATTCGTTATAACTATGCAATAAAACTATTCATGAAGCAATTAATTATATTTTTACGTACTGAAACAGACACGATCCTCCGGTACCTTGTGACATGTTTACCGATCATGAATAATTCATATCTCGGTCTTATCGAACGAAACAATACTCTACGTGCGAAAAAAATATCATAATTAGCCGGCAAGCAATACATCGCTTTCCAGCGGGTTTTTCAACCGGTTTTCTTGACGAAATCGTTGTTAGCTATGAAACCGCCCGTTAGGTATACTAATTATTATTCAATTGTAGGTTTTTTTTCCAACCTAAGCTGATAGCCTTAAGAGGCTATGTCAGCGTAACCTATCAAATAGGTGTTTTTTTTTTGTTGTTGCCCTAATAAGCAGACGAGCAGACGGCCCCTGATGGTGAGTGGTTACAGTCGTCCATGGACTCCAGCAATGCCCGGGGCAGAGCCAAGCCGCTGTCTACTTAATATTATACTCTCCACAAGCCTCGTTTGAAGAAGGACATGTCATAGCGCTCGGGAAACACCGTGGAGGGGAGCTCATTCCATAGCCGGATGGTACGTGGCAGGTGAGCTCACGGGACTCAAACCGGACGGCGTTGCTAACATTAACCCTAGCAAGGGCAGTGCTTCGCTGAATCTACTATCGAATCGGAATCGCGATCCACTGAGAAGATCCGGCGAGAAACTCAGTGGGTAAATTCATTTCGATTCATTGAATTAATCATAAATTTTGAAATTTCCGTGGAAGTTTCTCTGTATTCACATCTGTTAAAATAAGAATTTACCGCGGATACAACGTTAATTTGTTATGCTATCAATTTCTGTTTGTATATTTAATACATTCGGCAAGTGTAAAAATAAAAAATAAAACCTTGGATAACTCAAAGAGATAACAGCTAAGATCAGTGTGAGGGGCGGCATTTACGTTGCAGATGTCTATGGGCTCCGGTAACCACTTAACACCAGGCGGGCTGTGAGCTCGTCCACACAACTATGCAATAAAAAAAAATCTGCCCCGAACCAGTGGGCAGTCGTCATACAACAAAGGTCTTTATGTTAAAGCGCAACTTATTTGACGTATAGACCTTGTTAAGCATTTTCTGAATCTATATATTAATACGTGAAGCAAAAACTTTGTATCCCTTTTTACGAACATTGCGCGGACGGAGGAGTATGCAATTTTCCACACTTATAAGAGATTATAGAGAAGTGCACAATGCTAATATTTTTTTTAAATAATGCATAAAAAATACATTAAATCAATAAAGAAAACATTACACACGCTACCATGTATTTGACGCACACACGCATGCATACTATTTGTTTATTGTCAAACTTTTCTTATTGCATAAAGTCTATGGTCAAATTGAGAATAGATTAAATATTGTTTGTCTTTTTTAATATTTAATTTTGTCTAAAGTGTAGTCTTGGTGAAATCTGTAATTATAGAAGTATAATAAATAGCCTTTGATAATAGAACCATAGTAATGTTGAATCTTATAATTTCAATTAATTATAGTCGAATTTCGACTACTGCGGGACCAGTACTTCTCTGAATGCCGTGTTATTTGTTTCAGAGCAAACACTGACATGCAACCGACGTGCGGAGGCATGGACGAGCTACCTGACGTTACTGATGTCCTGAAGGAAGCCGAGCAGGTACTCATTAAATAAATAAATAAATATAAATAAAGATAAATATTTACTAACAATCACGCCACGTTAACTGGTCCCGTGCTAAGTTCGTAAAGAACTTGTGTTACAAGTACCAGATAACGGAAATAAATATAATATTTTTATTATACACATACATATATTTAATTACACCCATAACCCTGGAAAGACATTTATATTTATCATACAAATATCTTCCCTTGGCGGGATTCGAACCCGCGACCCCCTTGTGTAGTGACCATGTCATTTACCACTACACCAGACGGCCGTTTTCATTGCATTACCGAAGCTACTAACTTTAATCAATTCCGCTTGTTTGCATTAAATTGTGAGGAAAACGAAAACATACAAATACTTTTTTTTTTTTATTGCTTAGATGGGTGGACGTGCTCACAGCCCACCTGATTTTAAGTGGTTACTGGAGCCCATAGACATCTTGAGATATAAGTTCTACGGTCTCAAGTATAGTTACAACGGCTGCCCCACCCTTCAAACCGAAACGCATTACTGCTTCACGGCAGAAATAGGCAGGGTGGTGGTACCTACCCGTGCGGACTCATAAGAGGTCCTACCACCGGTAAAAACTTGCGTTTTCTTAAGCACCGAAATTAATCACAATTGAACATCGACACGGTTCCGTGGATTAATTTTAATCATAAACTATTCTGGTAGCGTACATTGTACCCGTAAACGACACGACAGTTTTTATTTATTGCTTAACCGATGTTAAGTGGTTACCGGAGCCCATAGACATCGACAACGTCAATACAGCGACCCACCTTCAGAAATTAGTTCTAAGTTTCCGTTTTAATAGTACAACGGCTGCCCTTCACTTCAAAGTGAAACGCGATACTGCTTCACGGCCTTTTGCTGGCATTAACATTGTCTGACCATGGCTATTTAAGTTGTTTTTTTTATTGCTTCAATGGGTGGACGATCTCACGGGTCACATGATGTTAAGTGGTTACCGGAACGAATTAACATCTACAACGTAAATGCCGCCACCCACCTTGAGATATGAGTTCTAAGGTCTCACTTTTAACAGTACAGCGACTGCCCCGCCCTTCAAACCGAAACCGACAGGAATAGGCAAACCTACCCATGCGGACTCGCAAGATGTCCTACCACCAGTAAATACCAGTAAAATACCAGTACCACCAATAAAGCTTAGTCGCCTACCAAAATAACGTTAATGTCACTGTCAACCAAACCTAGTATAATGTATTACGTTAATTTACGTTATAACATGACAAAAAGCATAACAAAAATATGTATTTAAAATCAGCTAAATAGAATAACTATCTATTTCACAAGTGATAATGTTAGCCCGGATGGGTAGTAATACCAGCGAACCTATATCTGCCGGGTAGCAGTGAAGGGCTCAAATGTGGAACACCCATCATATATGCGTAGGGAAATACTTAACAACAGGTCTCAAAGCTCTCCAACCGATTTATAAGAGTGAAATTGTACTTTCGCATTTCAGGTAATTAGGCAATGCTTCCAAACGTACGCATTGGACGAGGTATTCTTATGTTTCAACGGCGGAAAAGACTGCACAGTATTATTAGACATCACAATAAACGTACTTAAAGATATTTACAAGAGCTGCGACATAGGGAAGAACCTTAAAGTCGTCTACATAAGGACAAAGGGACCGTTTGTCGAAATCGAGAAATTCGTTCAAGAGATTAAAATGTATTATGGTCTGACGTTAAAAGTAACCGAAGGCGAAATGAAGGAGACGTTACAGAGGCTATTAGAGAAGGACGGAATATTGAAGGCCGGCTTGATGGGAACGAGACGGAGCGATCCTTACAGCGAGAATTTGCAATTTGTTCAGGTGAGAGTCTTATGGATTACGTGCTTATTCTACCCAGGCGACGAGGCAAGGCAAAGCCGCCGTCGCCCAAAATATATCTCTGGTCGGAACACCCGAATTCACTCTCGGTGATTTTAGGCCCCTCAAGCACCGTCCTCGTCGATTACGATGAAGAGTTGAGAGACGTGCAAAGTAACCCATAGACACAGCCCACTGAGTTTCTCGCCATATCTTCTCAGTTGGTCACGATTCCGATCCGGTGGTAGATTCTGCGAAACACTGTTCTTCCTAGTACTGGTGTTGGCAAATTCTCTCAGGTTGAGCCCGTGAGCTCACCTACCCATCCGGGCGTACCTGGAATACTCCCTTAGTTACTAGCGAATAGTTAGGGGAAAAAGTCCACTAAAACCTCTGTAACTATTTAACTGAAACTTTATTTCATCCCATCTCATCTAGATTCATTTAAGTTCATCCCATATTGATTACAATCTCAAATAAATCAACTTCGCCTCTTTCATCTATATCATTTTTCGCTGCACATTTTTTTTTTACATAACAGAATATACAAAAGATTAGGCTGTACAGTATGATACTTTCGCCTTTCCTATTGGAAAATGGAGCTACTACATAATTTAAGTATAAAATTGACTTTTGACGTCTTATCAATTCAATTTGACACAATCTAATTTATGCGTTAACAGAAAACGGATGCGAATTGGCCTCAGATAATGAGAATATCTCCGCTATTGAACTGGTTTTATCACCACATATGGAGCTACATATTGCAACGACAAGTGCCGTACTGCAGTCTCTACGATAAAGGGTATTCACATTCAACCTTTCCTTTTTTAATTCGATATATTATTATCCCATGTTAGGTTAAAATTTTAATATGGCAACACTCTTATTCGAATCTGGGTTCGGACTACATTTTGTTAACAGATATTAATATTTATATATTGAAGTCGTAAGATACTTAAAATTATAGTTCAATAGGATTTGTAAAGTGTAAAACAATTCAGACTTGCCTCATGCCTCAATGTGGGTAGCCAGTGAAGACTCGAGACCGGTGTGCTTAGTGCGAGTTTTTTAACGTTCTCGATATCGTAAAAGTTAACTCAAATTTGTATGGAGTTGGAACGTTTGCCTGTTCCATCTGCATACAACTTTGAGTTAACTTTTACGCTATCTAGATCGTTAAAAACCTCGTACTAAGCACACTGATGAGGTGCGACCTCACCTTACTACATTAGAAATAACTATTTTTCACATATTTTTCAATATTTGAAATAATTCTACATAATTACTTATCTAATAATTATTACTAAATTTATAGATTAATTCAACCATATTTGAGTTCTAATCTGAACAAATAAAGCTAATTATTAATTATCATTTCTTTGTAAAACTAAAATGCATTTTTGGTGTAAATTAAATAATGGATTGACTTACGGCGGAGAGAATTGTATTTAACTGTTTTATCTTTGCCTATTTATACATAGTATGTATTTTATTTATTTATTTATTGTTAACATAGAAGTGGAAACGACATCATAATTTGCATCTGTGCTTGAACTAGCTGATAAAACTTGTATCTCAAGCAGCAGTGCTTCTCGTACAAAGAATACAACAGCTTTTACTTGTACATAGATAATAACATTTTTCTTTCACAGGTACACGTCGATAGGAAGCACAACGAACACGTGGCCGAATCCAGCCTTAGCCCACAAGGACTGCTTCGGTTGCGTCACCTACCACCCCGCCTGGAGATTATCCGACGCGTCCTTAGAGAGAGCCGGTCGAGGAAGTTCAGTGAAGGCACCCGTCAATGGAAACGGTACATATCACAATCATAGTTTGACGTCAACCATCAATCCTTGTATACGCAACGGTGATGTTCTTTGAATTTCGAATTTTATTATTTTACGGGTAGTTCGAAAATAGTTTTAGGTTTTATGCAGCTGTCTCTGGAATGCTAGGGTAAATATAATATATAGTATGGTATCGATAATTTTGTTCCTGCTAATCTAATTTATTTATACAGGTAACTTTCCTATTACACGGTATTTTACAACACGGTTCCACTATAACACGAAAAGAAAAATTCTCCAAAACAATCTTATAACACAATACTTCTACAACTCGATAACGAAAATTTTGTTTAAAATTATGTATATAGACAATTAAATTATACACTAGGAACACACAATATATATAATAACTGAAATTTTGCTGCTTATTTTTTATGTGTAATAGGTAAAAAAATACGTACAGGCATAGTTGAGATGTTTCGTTCAGAAAAATTACTCGTCTTTTTGTACTGGCTTCTGGTCTCATATAACGCGGTTTCACACAACGCGGGGCTTTGTAGGGACGTATCTACCGTGTTATAAGAAGGTTACCTGTATTGTCGATACCCTAATTAAAGTTTGAGATGTTCAATTTTTTTTTTTTTTTTTTTTTTATTGCCCTTGTAGGCAGACGAGCATACGGCCCACCTGATGGTGAGTGGTTACCGTTGCCCATGGACTTCAGCAATGCCAGGGGCAGAGCCAAGCCGCTGCCTACAACCAGACCAGACCATGTTATTTGAGGCAGTCGTTTTTATTTTTATTTATTTATTTACTTACGGGTTTTATTCTATTAGAGGATAGGGTTATTACTACATCGTCGAGATCATTCGTTAAAAAAATTCGATACAATTGCAAATTTAAAAAAACGCAATGTATAATAAAACACAAAACAATATTGTTTTCTACATAAGGCCACTCAGGTTGGTCAAACAATTATATAGATAAACTATATAAATTGAGAAACTAATAAAAAATCTAGACATCACATCAATTACCTCATACAATCTCTACATTTTTATTATAATGAAACTAAATTATTCCATTCGTTTCAATTTCAACTTTCTAATTGAAAATAAGTGGATATTAAAAAAATATTATTGTTCTCATGACATTTTTATACGAATCTAATTAATAAGTACTTAATGCAATAGATTTGTACTTACATCGCAATATATGAATGTACAACTTCAATATTGTTTAAAAAAATTACTTACATATAAAGTTAAATACATTCATTTTAGAAATTACAAAAACAATATAAAACCAAAGTAAGAATAAATTCTTAAAACTTTATTCTTCATTTTTATAATCCTTGTCAGGACGTTAGGGCAATATTATAAAATTACAGTTGTATTGGCATCGGCCTTGATAAGTGTGTAGGTTTTTTAACCAAACGTCTTAAAATTACTTATAAAAAAGTTACTTAAAATGATTTTGATTGATTCCATTTCACATATAGATATAGTTCAAGTTAATAAAAGCTTATTAAAAACGCTTTGCAACGAATAGCTAAAGGATTTTTTTACGAAATGACTTTTGCATACTTTTTAAGACCATCTAATCCAATCAATCAATCTAAATCAATAAAATCCATTCTAAGAACATTCTGCCATCGGTACAGTTAAAGAGTAGGATAACAGTTTGTTGTACAAATGACACTGACCATATCTATGTCAAAGAGGGAGAGGTAAATCAGGTTATAATGGCTATGGGTTCCAGTATCCACATAACAACAGAAATATCGTTTTAAGTGTCATCAAAATTGGGGTTCCTTTTTAAAAAAAGATACCCGTGTGTAATGTGCTCATTCTTTGGTTTAATTTGTTATTTCGGATACTCTTAATGGGAGTTTTATTATTGTCAAATTAAAATCTATTGTTAAATTCCGATTACACGCCCAAACTGATTCAATATTTAATAATTTATAGTTTTTTTAAATATCGTTAATTGAACAATGTCGGACAAGCCTCTTACAAAGAAATGGCATCAATAAAACGTATTGTGTGATTTTATCTTGAAGCTTTACTTTAAATTTTTAGATAAATTATTAAAAATAAAATATTAATTTCGAAACAATCAAAAATTAAATTATTCAAATCATCATGGATATTGTCTGCTCAACATCGAAACATTAGTTTGTATTTATTTAACTTTAGAAATCTCTACTAGATTAGTTTAGAAATATCTTACAAGAATCACTTTAAGTCGCGTTATAATATTGTTATTATTTAATGTATGTACGTAAATGTCAATAAAGTGTAATCGCATTAAAATATTATGATTTATAGTAAATTTACAAGAACAAACATCTTAACAACAATACATTTTAAAATTACGGAAAAAAATATTTTGTTACGGAAGTGACTTTGTTATTGTCTTGACAATAACGTACTAAGTACGAATTGAAATTAGTTTATAAAGATATTATTTTAACGACGCATTCGTTGGTTTTGAACGACGTGCGATAAAGAAATTAATTTGGTTGTCAATTTTCCTAATGTCATGGAAAATAAATTACAGAATAAATAAAACATCCATCCGTGTGAAAATATATCTTGTTTTATTTTAATGTTCGTAAACCTAATATTTCCATTTTTATTTTATGTTTAAAGAATAGCGATAAAGAAATTAATTTAGTTGTCAATTTTCCTAATGTCATGGAAAATAAATTACAGAATAAATAAAACATCCATCCGTGTGAAAATATATCTTGTTTTATTTTAATGTTCGTAAACCTAATATTTACACTTTTTTTATTTTTATTTTTAAAGAATAAATTCTAACTACGTATTATTTCTGCGTGTCATTAGGTTTTATGTGTTTCTTTAAGAACTCTTGGAACATAGCCACGTCCTCTGGTTTGTCGTCTGCAATTAAAGGATGTTTTTATTTTTATCTATAAAAGGTAGGTTCATAGTTAAAAGGTTCCTTTTTATCAAAAGAAAGAATTTCCGACCGCACGGGTGACATTTCTCGGGAGACCGACGGAACTTGTATAAATGCAAACTTATCTTGAAAGTGTCGTTAGCAAAATTCAGGCTTGCCTAGGTGTGTGGACGAGCTCACAGCCCACCTGATGTAAGTGGTTACTAAAGCCCATAGACATCTACAACGTAAATGCGCCACCCACCTTGAGATATAAGTTCTAAAGTCTCAGTATAGTTACAACGGCTGCCCCACCCTTCAAACCGAAACGTATTACTGCTTCACGGCAGAAATAGGCAGCGCGGTGGCACCTATCCGTGCGGACTCACAAGATGTCCTACCACCAGTAATTTACGCAAATTATAATTTTGCGGGTTTGATTTTTATTACACGATGTTATTCCTCACCGTGGAAGTCAATCGTGAACAATTGTTAAGTACGTATTTCATTAGAAAAGTTGGTGCCCGCCTGCGGGACTCGAACACCGGTGCATCACTACATACGAATGCACCGGACGTCTTATCTTTTTTTTTAATTCCCATCCTATCCTTTTATTTTTATCTTTGGAAGGTAGGTTAGGTAGGTTTATAGTTAAAAGGCTCCTTTTTATCAAAGGAAAGAATTTCCGACCGCGCGGGTGACATTTCTCGGGAGACCGACGGAACTTGTATAAATGCAAATTTATCTTGAAAATGTCGTTAGCGAGATTCAGGCATTTGTCAAATGTTTTGCGTTTTATGATGGCTATGGCCATAGAACATAAAACCTTCAGAATCACAATACAGTCTCCTTCTTTATTTGGAAATTGTTGCTCTTCATGGCGCACACATGTCCAAACATGTATTATATTTAAATACAACAAATTGACTTTTCAAGGTGGGTGGCGCATTTACGTTGTAGATGTCTATGAGCTCCAGTAACCACTTAACACCAGGTGGGCTGTGAGCTCGTCAACCCATCTAAGCAATAAAAAATAATAATAATAATATTGACTATCCAACGTGTCTGTCTCTGTGTGAATCTCAGCCATATAAGAAATATTTAGTAAAAATATAATAAATATTAACTCAACACGCGTATACGTGTCCACACAGCTTAAGGAAGGCTTAATGAAAACATTCAGTTTGAAAACATTTCGTGAGATACTTAGAGATATTTGATACAGTACCCTGGTACTAGCGTCGTACCCGAGAGGTCACGTGACATACAGCCAGTAATGTTAATAAAAAAAATTACCGATTTCCGGTTCATTTTCAGTTCCCTCGTCGTCGCTGGAGCTCTCGTTGCCGGGGTGCTTCAGGTACATGTCGCTGAGCTCTCTGCCGATCGGCACTTCATCTATCAAACTCTTCTTGTCTATAACTGTCTCCACTGTGAAATGTCAAATAACATAATTTAAAACAAAACAAAAAAACAAATGATTGTGATAATTGAGTCGACTATTATCAAAGGCGGCAATCTGACTTTTGGACAATGATTGGTAAATCAGAAAAACGAATTATTGACTTTGTATTCCATTGGCAGTCACAAAACTCTTCGGAACGACATCTTAGATAAATAACAGGTTAACTATTAACCTTTATTTAATGCAGGTTTTGAACCGTATTCTTTGAAGGAGACGATTATATTCAAATAAATCTGTATTGACATATCAATAAAAAAATTTTGTCCAAATGTACAGATTGCCGCCTTTGATAATAGACGACTCAATTATAACAACTTTAACGGTATACGGTCGCGCTTGTTATTCTACACTTCGGTGTGTTGGGAACGGATGAAATGTTTTTTCTTTTTTTTAAATAAGAAAAACAAAGATTGTCTATGGATTATTTTGAGCTTTGCTTTTTTTCCTACCTAATCTGATGATCTAGAGAGACCATGTCAGCGTCACCGGGCTAGTAGGTAAGCTCACGGGGCTCAAACTGACGACATTTCTAACACGAACACACGAGCAAGAGTAATGCTTCACAGAATCTACCACCGGATCGGAAACGCGACCCACTGAGAAGATCCGGCGAGAAGCTCAGTGGGCTGTGTCTATGGGTTAGTTTACTCGCCGAGCCCTTCGTCGCAAGCGACAGGTTCGACGAGAACGATGACCAGTGCTTGGGGTTGAACATTGCGATTTTCTAAATAATAAACACTATTATTTAAAAATATGAAAATCATGAACCCGTGAAATATTAAAACTAAAATAGATATTCCACTGTACCGCTGTCTGTCTTTTTTAATTCATCTTCTTTCCTTCGTTTCTCTTCTGCCAATTTTTCAGCGCGCATTTTCAACCAATCCGCTTTGTATTCTCTAAAATTAACAAGACAGTAAATATATGGCAACACTAAACAATACACAAATTATGTATCCCTCCTCTGTGATTAATAAATAAAGAGATTTTTTTTCCATACTAACCTTTCATATTCCTCTGCAGATTCATCAACTAGTTTGAAGAACTCATCTATGCCCTGTAAAATTCCACTCATACTATACTATAATATTTTTTCCTGCCTATTCTTTGATAGCTTAGGGGGCTATTTCATCTACGCCCGGACGGGTAAATGAGCTCACGGGTACAACCAGTGTGCTTAGTGACAGTTTTTTAACGTTCTCGATCGCGTAAAAGTTAACTCAGTTTTGTATGCAGTTGGAACAGCGCCCCTAGCGGCAAACGTAGGCAAACGATCCCGTTCCATACAAATACGAGCTAACTTTTACGCTATCGAGAACGTTAAAAAACTTGCACTAAGCACACTGAGCGAATTTGTTAACACTAGCCTTAGCAAGAGCAGTACTTTTCAGAAGCTACCACTGGATAGGAAGCGTGACCCATAAATGAGCTATAAACTAATCCAGTTAACTAAAACAACACCCAGACTTGAGAGAATTAAGCAAAACTTTAAAACACAGAAATCAGTTTAATTGTAGCTTAGAACGAATTCCACCCTTCTAACTGGAATAGATAGTGGACTACCCGTGTAAGATAATAATACCTAACTGGATATTATGCAAAATTATATATATTTTAGGTTAAGTTTTTATTGCACAATGGTATTTGTTCATCTTGGAAATAGAAAATGAAAATGTGTTAAATTCTTTGTATAATTTGGCACGTCCATTAAAGTGATGAAATTCGTCATTCATAATTGCTTAACGTTAAGTGAGTGACTTCCTCTGCTCAGAATGGTACCATGCTCTGTACATAAAATAAGTTTTTAATAAACTTACTTCACCGGTATGCGCACTCACACCACAGCACTTCAGATCTGAATAAAAACTGTCCAACGCCAGTGCCATGGACTGTGTCAAGTTTCCTATGTAAGTATTTCCTCCTTCCGTCTCTCCCCCACCATCTGCATTTAATGCTTCTTGGAAAGCTTCGAAATCTCTCATCCATTCCACTGCGTATGAATTGTTTACTACATCGATCTGAGACAAAAACAAGAGAATAGTAATGTTTTTTTTTAGATGAGTGGACGAGCTCACAGCCCGCCTGGTGTTAAGTGGTTACTGGAGCCTATAGACATATACGACGTAAATGCGATTAACACCAGATTGGCTGTGAGCTCGTCCACCCATCAAAGCAATAAATAAAAAAATAAGACGCCGTCGGCCGACCACTAAGCTTCTAGAAAAAGTCAGTCCTTCAGTCGATATAGACAAGTGTTAAATTGTGTTTACTTCAATTACTTATCTTTACGTTCATTGTTGATTGTTAACACATCGTTAAACTTTACCTTAAACTGTGATAGTTTTATTCCTTAAACTGTTAATTTAAAAAATATCTCTAAAACTCACTTTATTCATGACAACAATAAACGGCAGCCGAGTCTTGTACAATATTGAGCAAGCATACAGCATGTTGGACATAAATGTGACGGGCGACACACTGCGTACTGTGTCCATTACATACACTACGACTGTGGGACAGCATGACGCCAGTGTTTCTGTCACTATTGTGCCTGATGCTGACCATGTGAACACTTCTATTTGACCTGTTGAATATTTAAGGAACAATATTTTTAAAAATACGTAAAAATATATAAAATATTTTGAACCATCTTGTTACTAGTTACATAATAAATAATAGATAATCGAACGAAATAGTATCACTATTATATCTAATAGTACTACGTTTTATCTAACGATACATTTAATGATAAGTTTATATTAGAGATTTTATCTCATTTCATAATTGCAGGAAAACATCAACGTAACATGTTGACTAAACTAACTGCATTAATAGAGAAATATATAAATAAATACCTGGCGTATCGATAACACAGTACTTGTGTTTCTTTCCCGCTTTCTCTATCAAGTCTACGACTTGTCCAAATTTTGTTGAAAACAGATTCAGTGCTGTAACTATACCACCATTTGGTCCAAGACCATACTGCTTCATTACTTCTTTATAGTCTACAGTATCTCTTATATCTGCAAATGTTTATATGGACACATTATGTTTAATTATACCTTTTAACCTTGTTATCTAACAATTTTTTAAATTGCAGAATGAAATAAGGTGAGGAAATAAAAGAGTCACATTGTTTTAAATTCTACAAATTAATCTTAATTTCAATTTAATTGTGATCTATAATCCCTGAGTAGCAATCTTTATCTATAAAAATCTTTATTTGAAATGGTTTTTTTACCAATTAATATATTCCTGCTTTACTCAAAATTATTCAATTGTACTATGATTATATTAATTAATAATTTAATACAGGCTTCAACTTGAACTGTTTGCATTTGTAGGTATACGACAAAGGGAAGATCTTCCACCGAGCGGGTAATATTGCTCGGTAGACCGACGGTCCGAACGTTGTTGTTCGGAACTTGTATATATGCAAGCTTATCTTGAAAATGTCGTAAGCGAGATTCAGGCATCTGTCAATTATCTTGCGTTGTATAATGGCTACCCGCCACACATTCAATCTATGATTTTTTCTATAGGCCCTAGCACGAAGTCAGCCTCCCTAGTCTATCCGGTTAGAAAATAAATTAATTCTAGAGACTTAGGCTTGAAATGAATACCAGTATAACATGATTGCAGTTCACAGAATCTTACCAATGTTGGCAGGATAAGGTACTTCCCTGCAAGCTGGATCCAAGTTCACTAGATAAGGTCGTGATCCATTAATAACTTTATTTGACAATCGACGTGTGAAGGAAGTCTTTCCAGCGCCGGCCATACCTAAAAATCTCTATGAATATTATTCATTAAGTTCTATAAGGATCTATGTTTTCAAAACTTGAATTCGATCAATTAATATTTGTTCTTTATTTACGGTATGATTTTACATGTTTATGAACAAAAACTCTAACCTAAAATTATCAAACAAATGGGTTTGTTGGGCTCCGCGTTTGAACCTTCTGGTTTATTTGTATCGGAAGACATTTTTTCTCCAATGTATCTCTTTTTAGAACCGATGCAGATGAACAACAGTTATTTCCATAAAACTACTTCAAAAATTACTACAAATTAAAAACTTCGTTTCAGTTTGATTCGTTTGTTTATTGTGGTTTATTGTTTGACACTGACAGTCAGGGCTGTCAGATGTAAAATTAAGATAATAGTATACCACCTTTAAAAAAGTAGTACGTTTCGTAGTTTTGAATAAAAACAATAGTACACATCAAAAATATTTTTTACTATAAATAATTACATATGCTTTTTATACAATACATTGCTTGTCATTTTAGCCATCATTTCTTTACTTGGTTTAAAATTAGCACATTTACCTGCTTCATTTAAAACATGTTGTTTGGCCAGCAAGGTACCATTGATACTTTCATTAGATAAACTCTTTCTAATTTTAGTGAAAATTGGGATATCGACTTATACTCTTCAAAATGTCTATTAACATCGCCCCAAAAGTTATCAGGGCTTGTTGTCAAATTAATCTTTTTATTTATTGTATTTGGCAGATTTCGCCATTCTTTATCAATTTTTTGCATCTCATTCTCATTGCCTACAATTCGAGGGACCAATATCATCAAAGGCTGTAGGGATGGGATCTTATTTCTGTATGAGTTAGATAGGTATTGCATTTGTGGGCAGTAAGCATTGCAAGCAATTTTGATAAAATAGGGTCATTTAAATCATATCGCAAAAAGTCTCCAACCAAATATAAAATATCATCCGTCCACAGACTACCAAGTGAACATAAGCATTTATGTAGACCATAGACTTAGATGTTGACGAAGCGAGTTCGTTCGTTCTATAACTGTATGTTGTTAACTATATACTGTTACTATAAATGTTTCCAAATATAGTATAAACTAGAATTTTTATACGTTTAAATAAAAGACAGCTAGGTTATAAAAAGTAGTATTTTAGCCGTATGACTTTCGTATTGCGATTGTACAAGGAAAAAATTTTGAAATAGTCGTACAAATACTATTTAAATGGTACATCTGACAGCGCTGCTGACAGTAGTAGTCATAGATTACACACTTAAATAGTAGTAGTAGTTCAATTTTTCCAACTGGAAAGTCAAAGGTATCAATCATATCATACACCTTAACCTTTTATTTTAATTTTAATGAAAACTGATAATATGAAGTGAAATGAAGTTGATTAATTTGGAACATTACTCAATTGGCATGTGTAGGGACACAGTTTGAGTAGCACATGCGGTTGTACATCGCTTGTTATAGTCAGTCGTACGTAGCCCGCCCGACGCGTCAGACACTTGTGACAATATACGGAGTAAAATCGGAAGTAGCTTGTTTTATTTATAAAGGACAGTAATTAACACCTTTACACGCCTTATAAGCCGCATACAGCATGAAATTAAATTAAATGAAATGATATGGGATGAAATATAATCTTAGTAAAATCATCATTATCTTCAGCCTAGGCTCAGTAAAATGGTGGTTATTAATTGAGACTTTTTAGTCAACTTTTTGGAGGATCTGGAGAAGCTACGTCCAGCGGCTTTGTTCATTTTCCCACATTTGTGCACTTTCACAGACACTAAGCAGGTAATAAGCCTCCGCTTAAACCTGAAGAACCACTAAATACTAATTAGTAAATAGACAAAATAAAACAATTCACACAGCTTCGCTGCTTGCGTTCCCGCCAAAGAGTATTTATCTTTTGACTGTTGCTCTTTTATTTTTTTAGTTTTTAAATAGCCTGAGCACTAGTTTAAGTAGTATAAAGCCATGTTTTAATAAAATTTATTGTGTGACCATTGATACGTGAAACAGAGCGTAATCTAGAAAAAATAATAAACGACCGACTCATCATAATGGTTATGAAATTAAATTAAATGAGATGATATAAAATGTAGTGGGCAGTTACTGAGACTTCAACGAACTTTTTGGAAGAATTATACAAACTACATCTATTTTATATCATTTACTCATATTTGTATTCTGTAACGAGTAAAATAAAACAAATAAATCATCAATGAACTATAGTGATTTCACCTTTATACATAATGAAACACTAAATTAACAAAATACGATATTTCACAAAACTTTTTCATCACCTTAAGCCAAATTTTCAAACGAATATAAATTTGACTATAAAGAAGTATAGTGAAAGAAGTATTTTCACGAGTCACTACTAACCTTAGTTTATAAATTTTATTTTATTATTAATTTACAAAGAAATAAATAAAACAAGTACTTTATTGTCTGATACTTTAATTAATAAATTACTTACATTATTTACACAGGCAATCTCAAGCAAATGGGTAGTACAATATTATTTTTTACAAAAACAAAACAATATTTTGGTGACCGGAGATATTAATTACTGCTTTCCTTTTCAAGATTCAAAAACATTATGGGATACAAATGTCCCAATTTCGCTATTCTTTTCTGTATTATAATCCTCAAAGTATCCGTATATAAGGCCGGTGGTTTGCAAGATGACGGATCGCGCCAGTGCAAGCCTGTAAAAATCAGAATTTATAGTATACATAATTTATAAGTCGAATTGTGAGATAATAAATCAATATATAAGATATTTTCGGGCGTAGGTCACAGGCTCTCAAACTGTTTTGTTTTGAGTACCTCCAGTTTAATCTTATTTATATACATTATAAAATAAATAACCAACCTGTAGCGTCACACGTAAATAAAGCAGGCGACGGGACGTGGTCCCGTGTGTAGTTCCACAAACAGTCACGGAGTACTTGTACAATCTGCAACAAAAGTGTTTACGCATTTTTCTTTCCTTATTGCCAAACAATGGAAAAAAATTATTTGCAGAACTGTCTCAGCAGGGAGCACAAGCTTTGCACTCGATTATCTTGTACCCGGCATACATGCTTATTCCTACCATACCATTAGCTTTGTCTGCACGTCTATTTAAACTCTCTATATCACAATCATACAGTTGATGTTTTGATTTTATGCAATTTATGATCGTAGCACTCGATCGAGATCTGTTCTGTGTGCTTAAGGCGAGTTTTTTAACGTTCTCGATAGCGTAAAAGTTAACTCAAATTTGTATGGAGCAGGAACAGCGCTCCTAGCGGCAAACGTAGGGAAGTTGTTCAACTCCATACAGTAGCATACTGTAGCTAACAGCTACAGCTAGCTGTAGCTTTAGACCACTTGTGAGTCCGCACGGGTAGGTACCACCACCCTGCTTATTTTGCGCCGTGAAACAGTAATGCGTTTCGGTTTGAAGGGTGGGACAGCCGTTGTAACTATACTGAGACCTTAGAACTTATATATCAAGGTGGGTGGCGCATTTACGTTGTAGATGTCTATGCTCCAGTAACCACTTAACACCAGATGGACTGTAAGTTCGTCCAACCATTTAGGCAATAAAAAAAAACGCGTCGACGTCGACACCTACCTCGTTCGGAGTAAGCTCAGGTGCTAATTCCAACATATGGCTCAGCGGATGCGGTAACAGTTGTCCCAGGGTCATTGTAGACAACAGCTCCGTTAATGTAGCTCGCTCACGTTCCACTTCAGGCGAATGCGTGTGGCGATCTGATAAACAAAACGTTAACATATAAGCCGCGCCAATAAAGAAACGAATCGAAAATGGCGTCTATGTACCTGCACTGACAGATGGTAGGGTCAAGAAATAAAAAGAAACATAGAAAGAAAAAGTTGATTGTAAAAAAAAAAAATGAGAATGTACTTTACTTTACTTTGGTGCCCGAGCAGAGGGGGAGGTGTAAAATAAATAACAAAATAACCACGAAATAACGAACAAATGCAACAAATAACAACAGAATTTGAGAGAAAACTGAGCGCGTCGGAGAACAAAGTCAGAACTGATATGTTTTTTGCATGCAGTACGGGCCGTGTGCTACTAAAGACAGCAATAGTTTAGAGTGAGAGCACCTGATCGCCGCCGCCATTTTCGATTCGTTTCTTTATTGGCGCGGCTTATACCCACAATCCGATTGACACACGAAATAATAGGTGAATATCAATGAAGTTGCCATTTTAGAATAACTGGCCATCTGTAACGTAATTTATGTATGGCGGATAACAAATTCAATTCATTTTTTTAATTATTTTGTTTTTATAATTTTTGTAGTTGTATGAAAATATATATCAAACAGACAAGACTTCTTTCACATTTATAATATTAGTACTTATTATAAGCAATTCTTTTTTGCGGCGGATGACGTCACGCAGCTGTTATTGTGACATGGTTCCATCGCAATATCAACGTGCGGGGCTTATACTCGAAAATTCTTTAAACAAACGACGTCCGCTCGTTAAGGCGCAGCGGCGGTACCTAGCAGGGCGCGCAGGCGGTGCAGCAGCGTGGCGGCGGCGGCGCGCAGCAGCGCGGAGGCGAGGCACAGCGCGGGGCGGGCGCCGCCGCAGCGCCGCAGTGCCGCGCGACACACCGGGCTCGCCTCCAGCGCCGCGCGCATGTACAGCTCGCGCTCGATGCTCACTTGCTGCGCACAACAACTCACTCCATCAACTACCCGCTCACGGTACTATATACACCTTTCGGTAGGCAGCGGTTTAGCTGAGCTTCTGGCAGTGCTGATATCCACTAGCGACAATGTCTACCAACTATCAGGTGAGGTAAAAAGAAAAACCGTTCGACTTAGTTTTAGGTTCAATTACAACAATATCTGTTCGGTGATTATGTTATAGTATTACGGGTTTGTGGCCCTGGCTTCACACACGACGTTTTCGAAATAAGCGTTAAAGAGAATATTGATGATTTCTTAGTTAGTTACAGATTGCAAAACAATCTTATTGAAATTTAAATTAACACAACTAATCACGGCTCTGACCGTCAAATAAGATTAAAAAAATTCATTTGTGACTAGAAAGCTGTAACATGCTGACAATAACATCGCAGCAACTAGTTTCAAAATAAGAGTAGTTCGGTTGGTACCTTGGTAAAGTCCTCGTCGGGCCACGGCAGGCCGTTGTACATGACGTCGGGAGACACCAGCTCCACCAGCAACAGCGCCACGGAGGTCGCGCCTTCCACCACACCGCTGTTCCCGTCCTGCAACCACAGATACGGAGTGCGGCTAGAGCATATACACAGAGTACTACGTGCAACGCAATATTACATTGCAAAGAACAAAAAAAGGTCATTAGGGCCTGTATGCGCTGCTGATTGTGGCGTACGCAACTTGAGATTTAGATAGGAAGAAATCACTGATAGTCAAAGAATATTCGCTTATTATATACTTCGCTAACCAGTAACTAATTCTATCTATGTATGTTGATGTGGTGAGTACCGCTGTATGTGAGTGTTGAACGTGTCATCATCATCATCATCATCAACAGCCCACAGTCGTCCACTGCTGGACATAGGCCTCTCCCAATCTACACCACTGAGCCCGATCTGCGGCTCTCCTCATCCACTTGGGGTTGAAACAGTTGAACGTGTACTGGCGCTTTATACTACGGTTTGAGTAAAGCGATGTAAAAGTGCTGATGTGAATGCGCGCGTGCCCTGTACTATACATGACCCGTACAGTGCCCTTGGGTGGTCTCATTGTTAAGCTTTTTTCCCTACCTATGCTGATAGCCTTAAGAGGCTACATCAGCGTTACCAGACGAGTAGGTGAGCTCACGGGGCTCAAACCTGGCGAAGTTGCTAACACTAGCCCTAGCAAGAGCAGTGTTTTGCAGAATCTACACTGAGAAGATCCGGCGAGATCAGTGGGCTGGGTCTATGGGTTAGTTCACTCGTCGAGCCCTTCGTTGCAAGTGACGAGTTCAACTTTAAGCGATCTTGTGTCATTAAAATCGTTAAAAAGCTCCTTGCAAAAAATCGATTAATGGCTAAATAGTATTTATTACCAACAATTACATTTCTTTTAAGGATAAATAAAAACGACGAAGGAACACAATGTTCGATTACAAATATTTATTAACATTTCGGTTTTAATATTGGGTACCTAATATTAAAATTGCATTTCTGTCGACATCTATACTATATCGAAGGGTGAAAGGCTATTTGGTTTAAGCTTCATTTAGTTAAATACCCGACGTTTATCTTTGTAATTTAAGGCCCGTTTTTATTTGGTGTTAGCATCAACAATTCGATGCGTTTAATTGAACTTCAACTATGTTTACTCCATTCGAATAGTCGAAGAAGTTTTTTTTGTAATGATATTTTTTTCAAATTTTATACTTTAAAGTGCTGTAAGTCCTGTAAGGTTGCAAAAATGTTGCTTAAAACAAATAGCCTTTCACCCCTCGATATGTATGTATATAAAAATTTCGTATCACGTTATTTGTCCGCGATGAACTCCTAATTTAATAAACTGATAATAATGTAACTTCGCACACTCTAACTAGTTTGGTCCAACTTGAGAAATAGGATAATTTTTATCTCAAATTATAATAACATTTTTTTTTATTACACTTTTTTTATTTCATATATGACGTAGGATTGTCATTATATGATCTCTATGAGTTAGCTCACTAACGTTTTGCTTTAGTATCCGGATAATTATCTAATAGATGGCGCTGTATCGAAAATCTACATAAAATAAAAATAATAATTCTTGTATTTCAGACCATATCGAACATGATCAGTATAGCAGTTTATGCAGACTGTACTGACCATACAAGCCATCAGCGCGCCCATCAGCAGCTCGTTGTTGGTGGTGAGGATCGGCGGTAGTGAGTTCTCGTCGTGGGAGCTCTTCTTCCTAACTCCTTTACCGATGATGCCCGCGTGGAACACTGACGTGTGGCTCTGCGTCAGCTGCGTGATCGGGCCCTACAACAAAGAACCCTCAATTCAATGCTTTTTTTTGATATTGTAACCAACCGGCCTAATAGCGAGTGCTCATTGTCGCTCATAGACATCATCAACTCAGAACACTCCATTCTTGGTGTTTACTTGTATAAAAATAACGATGATTATAATAATAGAGAAATAAGGCTCACGTGTTTTTGGTTCAAGTGTATGAGGAGGTCGTCGGTGTCGGGTGCGCGGGGCTCGGCGCGGGTCCCGAAGGCGCGCTCCTCGCGGAACATGGCGGCCTCGAGCAGGTCGCGCAGGCCGACGGCGCGGGCCAGCTTGCTGTGCCCGCACAGCTTGCGGAGCAGTCGGCACGCGGTCTGTGTGCCCCGGACTTTGTTCATTACGTCTGTCGAAAACGATATTTCTCTAATTAATTTCCTCATCACAATTCATTGTATTTATCATTAAATTACCTGTGAATGAACTCACAGCCCACCTGGTGTTAAGTGGTTACTGGAGCCCATAGACATCTATAACGTAAATACGTCGCTCACCTTGAGATATAAGTTCTGAGGTCTCAAGTATAGTTACAACGGCTGCCCCACCCTTCAAACCGAAACGCATTACTGCTTCACGGCAGAAATAGACGGGTTGGTGGTACCTACCCGCGCGGACTCATAAGAGATGCTACGACCAGTAATGAATTCTTGAAAGGATTTTGTACTGGCTCACGGATATTGAATTTTTTGATAAATATTTCCGTGCCGTTTCCGTTCAAACCGAGTCGTGAATTCGTTTGTAGTGAGGAGTGAATCCGTACACATCATCAATGTTGTGAACCTTTGCTACCGCGAACTCGTATTTTTATCGTGTCCATATTGATGAAATGTATACAGATGTAGTGAAAACAAAACACTAATCAATAAACTAACGAATGAATTTGAAAATAGAATTCCATATTTTTTTATAATTGATTTGAATTTATAGTTTATTTCCAGAATTTATAGTTTATTTCAAGAATTTATAGTTTATTTCCAGAATTTATAAATAGCTTTACAAATGGCCAGTTATTGTAAAATGGTAACTTCATTGATGGAAATCTATTATTTCCCAAAAACAGAGAATGAAACAGATTGTGATAGATAAGTTTTTTTTTATTGCTTTTGTAGGCAGACGAGCATACGGCCTACCTGGTGGTGAGTGGTTACTATCTTCCGTGGACTTCAGCAATGCCAGGGGCAGAGCCAAGCCGCTGCCTACCGTTAACTACTCTCCATAAGCCTCGTTTGAAGAAGGACATGTCATGTACGTGGCAAGAAAAAATTGTTGAAAAAAGATTGGTTATTGTGCATCCTAATGTCCTTTTTTAAATATCTGAGTCCTTCAAAAGAGATAGCCGCATGATCACTATCAGTGTACTGTTACCTGGCTCGTGGATGCACCTGAAGAAATATTTGACGGTCGCTTGTACGACTTTGAGCACGCTCTCCACGCTCGGCAGCGGGCCCTTCGTGCCGGACATGTCCACTCTGTCTAGTACCTGCACGAGAACATGATCACCATCAGTGTGCTTAGTGTTTTTTTAACGTTTTCGATCGCGTAAGAGTTAACTCAAATTTGTATGGAGTTGGAACAGCGCCCCTAGTGGCAAACGAATGGAAACTGAATTTTGACTTGGACAATACTTGAAGACAGAACCTTCACTTGGACAAGTTTTCATTAGCTAGACAACCATCAGACTCAGCTCACCGAGTTTCTCGTTGGACCTTCTCAGTGGGTCGCGTTTCCGATCCTGTTGTAGATTCAGCGTAGCACTGCTCTTGCTTGGGCTAGTGTTAGCAACGTCACCAGAGCCCGGTGAGCTCACCTACCGGTTACGCTGGCATAACCCTAGTTTCAATATTTTTTATGTTTTATTGCTTAGATGGGTGGACGAACTCACAGCCCACCAGGTATTAAGTGGATACTGGAGCCCATAGTAGATATGTGTCGTTCGCGAACGAACGACTCAAACCACCCGGGTCTCAAAATCCGCGCGCGAACGATAGGGTCACTTCAAAAAATATGAGTCGTTCATTAGATCGACTCGTTTAACAAAACCTACGAATCAGAAGAAAAGAACCTTACGACAGTCATTCGGGTCGCCGCGTCTCGCTCCGCGCCCGTCTCGGTTAGTCGTTCGTTGTCGCATAATGACGCATAACGTATTTGAATTGTTTTGATCTCACGTAAACAATCGAACTATAACAGTTCCTTTAAACTGTTATTCAATACTTAAACTTTATCCAGCCAGTGACCTGATAATATTAATTACGTCATAAATTGATGTGATAAACGGTAATCCAAAAGTTCGAATGAACGGGTCGTACGAACCGGATCATTTTGTCAACAGGTCAGTATTGATCTGAATCTCTAAAATTGATCGAAATACACATATCTAGCCCATAGACATCTACAATGTAAATGCGCCACCCACCTTGAGATATAAGTTCCAAGGTCTCAGCTTACTGCTTCACGGCAGAAATAGGCGGGGTGGTGGTACCTACCCGCGCGGACTCACAAGAGGTCCTACCACCAGTAATTACGCAAATTATAATTTTGCGGGTTGGATTTTTAGTACACGATGTTATTCCTTCACCGTGGAAGTCAATCGTGAACATTTGTTGAGTACGTATTTCATTAGCAATATTGGTACCCGCCTGCGGGATTCGAACACCGGTGCATTGTTCAACACGAATGCACCGGACGCCTTATCCCTTAGGCCACGATGACTTGATGTCGTCGATGGATTGAGTTGTAATTGTTCTACGTACGTACCTCGGCGAGGGCGTGGCACGTGGGCATCTCGTTGAGCGACCTCATGGTGCAGTGGTGCAGCTGCGGGTCGCGCAGCAGCGCCGCGTAGTGCTGCAGCGCCGCGCCCAGCCGGTACAGGCTGGCCTGCACCGCGCGCCCCACCGCCCGCCCGCGCAGCTGCGACACGCGCTTCGAGCTCTCCCATCTGCAACCACCGCACAACGTCAACGTGAAGTGACTTTACTAATGTGAGGGGAAACGAAGTGAGTTTAATTCTTTAGAAGAAACATCTTATTCGAGAACAACCTAAGAGGGGGGAAGGAAACAGCAAAATCTACACGATACAAAACCAACACTCACCTCAACAGCTTAATGATGTTCAGACAAAAATAATGCATGTACGTCTTTTGATCCTTAGGAACGTTTCCCTCGATGAAGCACCTCTTTATCTGTGTGTCGGACATGGCGGCGTCCCTGAGGGCGTGCTCCACGCCCGTCCTGATGAAGTCCTGGTACCGCTCGGTGTCGGTGCTGATGTCGGGGGTGTCGTTGGGCACGTGCATGGAGGCGGTGCCGGACATGATGCGCACCAGCAGCGCGAGGGTCGCGTCGTCGCGGCTGTACTGCAGCAGGTAGCTTATGGTCGATACGAACTCCGAGGGCTGGTTGTAGCCTGAAAGTAGTATACGTTTACTGGTGCCGCCGCCCCGCCTATTTATCTATATACTAGTGGTACCGCAGTAGTCGAGATTCCACTATAATTAATTGAAATTATAAGTTTGAACAATATTATGATTCTACTAGCGACCCGCCCTCGCTTCGCTTCGGAAACATTAAAACACACATGAAACCAAAAAAATAAATTTTTTTTTTTTTTAAAAAGTAGCCTATGTTCATCAGGGACAATGTCGGCTTCTAATGGAAAAATAATTTTTCAAATCGGTCCAGTAGTTTCGGAGCCTATTCGAAACAAACAAACAAACAAATCTTTCCTCTTTATAATATTAGTATAGATTGTCAAAGACTATTTATTATACTTCTATAATCACAGATTTCGCCAAGACTACACTTTAGACAAATTTTAATATTAACAAAGATAAACAATATCTAATCTATTCTCAATTTGACCATAGACTTTATGCAATAAGAAAAGTTTGACATTATACAAATACTATGCATGCGTGTGTGTGTGTCAAATACATGGTAGTGTGTGTAATGATTTCTTTATTGATTTAATGCTTCGATCAACAATAGTAACTGATCGAAGATTTAATGTATCTTTTATGCATTATTTAAAAAAAATATTAGCATTGTGCATTTCTTCCCAATATTCTCTATAAGTGTGGGGAATTTCATACTCCTTCGTCCGCGCAATTTTCGTAAAAAGGGGTGCAAAGTTTTTGCTTCACGTATTAATATTCAGATTAAATTAATGTACCCCTTTTTACGACTATTGTGTGGACGGAGGAGCATGAAATTTCCACACTTATAGAGAATATAGAGGAGTGCAGAGTGTGAATATATTTTTAAATTATGCACAAAAAATACATTAAATCAATAACAAAAAATCATTACACACACTACCATGTATTTGACACACACACACACACACACACACACTCATGCATACTATTTGTTTATTGTCAAACTTTTCTTATTGCATAAAGTCTGTGGTCAAATTGAGAACAGATTAAATATTGTTTGTCTTTATTAATATTTGTCTAAGGTGTAGATTATAGAAATATTTTTGACAATAGAATCATATTAGTGAACAAACCTATAATTTCAATTAATTATAGTCGAATTTCGACTACTGTGGGACCACTAGTTTTTGTTGATATCTATGGGCTATAGGAATCAGTTAACACTGAGCGGGTCGTAAGCTCCTTCACCCATCTAAACAATAAAAAAATCGTTTACAGTAAACAAAGGATATGCTAAAAGTAAACCTCTAAATGTTGTCAAATAATAGTTATCTATAATATATTACCCGTTCTGCGGGAATTCCCCGGCCCAAGAGGTAATGCTTACTTGATCACATATTTACTTAATTAATATGAGCAATATTAGCAGTACTCTTTTTTTTTATTGCTTATATCGGTGGACGAGCTCACAGCCCACCTGGTTTTAAGTGGTTACTGGAGCCCATAGACATCTACAACTTAAATGCGCCACCCACCTTGAGATATAAGTTCTAAGGTCTCAAGTTTAGTTACAACGGCTGCCCCACCCTTCTAACCGAAACGCATTACTGCTTCACGGCAGAAATAGGCTCACAAGAAGTCCTACCAAAATCCTATTACAGTTACCTTGTAGGGCGGACTCTGGACTATGGTAGGCACTTACAAATCAGGATGAGCAGTCGCGCGAGTGAATACTTCTCCAGCTGATTCCCGTCCAGCAGCTTCTCCCGGATCATGTGTATCTCCTCAGCGGCGCTCGTCAACAGCGGTATAGTTTTGTCCGGGAAGAGACATTCGTATTCTAGCTTCTGTAGGAGGTGCTCTGAAATAATTATACATAGCTATAGTATTTTCTTCGGTATTCGCAATTCGCACAGATAATCTATACATATAAAAATGAATTGCTCATTAGTTCCGCTAAAACTCGAGAACGGTTAGACCGATTTGGCTAAATTTAGTCTTAAATTATTTGTGGAAGTCCAGAGAAGGTTTAAAAGGTAGATAAATATGAAAATGCTCGGAAATAAATAAAAATAACAATTTTGTTTTTCCTTTGATGTGTCCCACCCTCGGACGGATTCCTTACGTTTGTTTTAAATTTATTTCATACAAAAGCTTAGGTCTTTTATTTATCGATTGAGGCACTACAAAGTCTGCCGGGTCAGCTAGTATAGCTATAGTATTTTATTCGGTATTCGCAACTCGCACACATAAACATATATGATAATAAACATATATTATACCTTTATATATTAAACATATACATAACATATATACATAAACATATAATTGAATAAACATATATTAAAACTATTTTTTATTATGATTACTATTGGAGTTATTATTTCCAACCTTTCGAATACTATACTCTATTAAACTAATAATATACTACCGTTTCCGTAATCACGAACAACTCGATCAGTCGTCGTAAAAACAAAACGAGAAATAAAAACGTAAAAAAAGTTCCGACAGCTTTAGAAACATATAAAATGTTACATTGTGTGCTGAGTTACGGCATAAAATCATACGAATTTCTTACTTCTTTATTTACATAATAGACAATTTTATTGGTCAAAACTGAATATCTATATAAAAAGACGTTTAATATTTGAAAAATATAATAATGTTTAGAAAATCAGTCGAACTGCCATCGACTGTCACATCAGAGTGTATAGGAGGGTTCGACCTCACGGGGGTTACTAGTCAGTAACTCGTAAGAGACCTGTGTGCTTAGTGCGAGTTTTTTAACGTTCTCGATAGCGTAAAAGTTAACTCAAATTTGTATGAAGTTTGAATGTTTGCCTACGTTTGCCGTTAGGGGCGCTGTTCCAACTGCATAGGTACAAAGGGGAATGCCCACTCTCCATAGTGTGCTAGGCCCAAGGTGGACATCAAATATTACTATAAAAATGGATTGATACAAATTCTTAAATGTATTAGATATCTAAAAAATATATTGAAATTGACGCCACTATTATAAAAAATATAATAAAAATAAAAACTCGTTTTGAGGTTAATTTTCTATATAAATAAGTGTCGGATTGTGAGATACTTCAAGAACTTTTCTTTACTTAATGTTTAAGATGTTCCTAATGTATTTTTATCCAATAGGGTATAAAAAACAAACTTAATTCTATAAATATCTATATTTTCTTCATCTTCATACATAATTAGTATCATCTAAAAATAGCAAAAGAGAGCATATACACGGTTTTAAATCTCGGTCAGGGTAAAACCACAGTTCACACAATGTTTTTTAGTCGTAGTATGAAACGTTATTGATAAAAGTAAAATAAATCGAAGAAAAATCAAAACACATCCATTTTGTACGCAAGCACAACACCACAAGCAGCAAGCGAAGTGTCAGTCAGTCAGATTAAATTCAGTGTTGTCAGTATAAAGAAAAATAATTACATGAAATTCATATATCGATTATTTTTTTAAATAACCGATAATTGATTTATATCTTAATCTTTTTTTTACGAGTACACATTATTTTTTATGTTTTTGATTTAGTTGTACATATTTAAATAACAATACTAGTAAAGTTTTTTTTATTGCTTAGATGGGTGGGCGAGCTCACAGCCACCCTGGTGTTGCTAAGTGGTTACTCGAGCCCACATACATCTACAACCTAAATGCGCCACCCACCTTGAGATATAAGTTCTAAGGTCTCAAGTATAGTTACAAGTTAAAGTCCAATAGGTATGTCTTCGATGTTATTTTATGTGCATAAAATCCATTAAAATCGTTTGATTAATGATAATACTTAAAATGATTTATTTATATGTTTTATTTATATACTCAAAATATTTACTTCATACGTAAAAGGTTTTGAAGCTGGCAATATTTTTCCCGCAAAAATAAAAATCCTTGTTTTTTCAATAGAGTTACTTTTTTTAAACTACTTATTGTAAACTGTAGTGGCGCTTATTTGCAAGAAAGTAAATGCATATTTATTTATGACAAAATTAATGCACTAAGTATTTTTTCTCTAATCTATTGTCCGCTTTGGGCCTGAAATGGGCCGTCCCCTTTGTGTTAAAGTTAGGCAATCAGACGCTTAGTAACAGAAATCAATATAATTACTCCAGTGCGCCGCGTAGGGCACCGGTGACCTACTTTTTTTATTTTTTTTTATTGCTTAGATGGGTGGACGAGCTCACAGCCCACCTGGTGTTAAGTGGTTACTGAAGCCCATAGACATCTACAACGTAAATGGGCCACCCACCTCGAGATATAAGTTCTAAGGTCTCAGTATAGTTACAACGACTACCCCACCCTTCGAACCGAAACGCATTACTGCTTCACGGCGGAAATAGGCGGGGTGGTGGTACCTACCCGTGCGGACTCCCAAGAGGTCCTACCACCAGTGATTACGCAAATTATAATTTTGCTGGTTTGATTTTTATTACACGATGTTATTCCTTCACCGTGGAAGTCAATCGTGAACACTTGTTGAGTACGTATTTCATTAGAAAAATTGGTACCCGCCTGCGGGATTCGAACACCGGTGCATCGCTATATACGAATGCACCGGACGTCTTATCCCTTAGGCCACGACGACTACGAAACTAGCGACTACATGGCTATCAAATGGTTAATTAAGCATATTATTTTCGGAGGTTTGATTTTTATACGATAGTATTCCTTCACCGTGGAAGTCATTACGTGAATGTGTGGTAACTTCTTAAGACATTAAAAAAAAATTAGCTGCGGAATTCGAACATCGGCACAGTCGATTCGCGCCAAATGAGTAGACCGGGCGTCTTAGCCTTTAGGCCACGATGACTATAGGAGCATGTAGCTTATAAAGCCTCACCAAGCAACTGCCTGCAGAACTGGTAGTTCCGAGCGTGTCTGAGGAGCAGCAGCAAACACCTGGCGTCCGTCCGCATCAGCAGCTGCACCAGCGACGCCGGCGCCGCGCCCTCCCACCGCGCCCCGCCCCCGCACACCGCGCCCAGACGACGCACCACCTCATCCGACACTCAACCGACAAAACATCTTACATACACTCTTAATTTATTTTTAGGCTACTTTATTTTACTTGTGGTAGGACCTCTTGTGGGTTCGCGCGGGTAGGTACCACCGCCCTGCCTATTTCTGCCGTGAAGCAGTAATGCGTTTCGGTTTGAAGGGTGCGACAGCCGTTGTAACTATACTTGAGACCTTAGAAGTGATATCTCAAGGTGGGTGGCGCATTTACGTTGTAGATGTCTGTGGGTTCCAGTAAACACTTAGCACCAGGTGGGCTGTGAGCCCGTCCACCCGTCTAAGCAATAAAAAAAATTAAAAAAAGTAGGTCACCGGTGCCCACCCACTTTGAAACATGAGTTATAAAATCGAAGCGACAATTATATTGTAAATACCAATTGTTACCTATCCTTTAACGCGTGAAATAGGCAGGCTGGTGGTAACTACTCATGGGCCAAACTATTTTTAAATAAAGTCATAGATCAAATATCTATAACGACTCTTATTACGTGTTATATTTACTGGTGGTAGGAGGTCTTGTGAGTCCGCACAGTGGGTACCACCTACCCTATGCCAAAATGGGTAATACGTATTATGCCTATTTGTGTTGTGAAGCAGTAATGCGTTTCGGTTTAAAAGGCGAGGCAGCAGTTGTCTTATAAAAACTGCAACTTAGAACTCATGTATCAAAGTAGGTGGTAGCATCTACGTTGTTGATGTCTATGGACTCTGGTAACCACTTAACAACAGATGGGCCTTAAGCTCGTCCATCCAGTGAAGCAATAAAAAATGGTTTTAATCACGTATTTCCTTATTCAATATGAATTAGCAGTACTCACGCGTTTGTTCTATATCTTGCGTGAAGGCTTTCAGGACTACATCGGACTTCGAAGCTAAATTCAGTAGATACGGTATGACGTCACGCTTACTCTCCGGCATACTGTCCTCCCTTATCACATCCTACAAAAGGTATTCACCATACCTTATATACTCAGGTTAAACTTGAAGACAAGACGGTTCAGTGCTTTTGGCGAGGTTGAGGCGCATTCGGCTCGCCTGATGGTGAATGGGTACGACCACTCATGAACGTCAGCAATACCAGAGGTACAGTCAACCATTCCATCGCTGAGCAATTTCCAAACACACCGTTTGAAGAGGTCCGAGCGATATCGCTCACGAGGACCGTGGATATATATCTCTAAATGTCAATACCGGATAGTACATAGCAAAAAAAATGTCACAGCACTAAATATCAACCAATTTCCTTTAAAAACAAGTATGAAGCGGTTTGTTTTCCAATTCTACAAGAAAATTGTAATGAACAAAACGGAAAAGTAGAATCTAATGTTTTTATTTTATGTTATTTAGCCTTGAGAGGCTGTCAGCGTAACCCTAATATGTAGTGGAGCCCTCGGGGCCAAGCCTGGAGCAGTTGCTAGCACTAGCCCTAGCAAAAGCAGTGCAATCTACCACCGGATCGGAAACGCGACCCACTGAGAAGATCCGGCGAGAAACTCAGTGGGCTGTGTCTATAGGTTAGTTTACTTGCCGAGCCCTTCGTTGCAAGCGATGGGTTCGATGATAATGGAAACCATTGCTTGAGGTACCTAAAAGCACCGTTAGTGGATCGAAGGATCCGAAATAACATTTAATCTAATTTATAAATGAATATAAATCTTATATCGTTATTATTGTTTAATTTCAACCGCCACCACTAGCTGACACTCGATGTTGGAACCTCAAGACTGTAGCGCGTAATACCGCATTCCTTCTTGCTTTAGATTAGGAGGGCTTTTATGACTACACTTACGTGAAACAAAGTTTGTAGTGCTCGTTTCAGGTGCGCGAGTGCGGGTGCGTGGTGCGCCAGCTGGGCTAGCAACGCACGCGCCGCGTCTGCGCCCAGAGCCAGCGCCCGCGGAGCCACTAGAGCCACCAGCCCGGCCTCCGCCCTCACCACGCGACCCACAGCCCAGCCGCACCAGCGAGATTCTATACACACAGAATAACATGACGCTATTGTCTTTATTATTCTTTATTGTACACACAGTTAATACAACACAATCATTGCGAAAATGGCGAGCTTAACTCAACAATTGAGTTATCTACCAGCTAACTGTACTTAAAGAGGCTGAGCTTTACATTTAGGTATTTGAAGATCTTGATAATATTTGACTCTGACATCTTTGTAATGTTAGCACTATTAAAGTTCCTCAATTCATTGCGCTTTTCTTAAGCTTCTATAACGGAAGGAGGTACTAATTCTATTTTTTGTGAATTGTGTAGAATATTGTTATGTCTAGTTTTAGTATTGGATCTCAAACATGCTTAATTTATTTCATTGACAGATCACCATAATAATAAAATAAATATTGAGAGCACCTCTTAACACATTGAATTCCAGACTATGTCTAAGCGAGTCTTATCTATAGAGAGAGAGTCTTGTCTATAGCAATGTCAGCGAACACCCAGCAAGGATAGACGGTTTACACTGACAATTGACCACGGACACTGATATCTGACATACATAATCTCGGAAGTGGTCTAATCCACTGTTTCCATAAGTCACCGTGTTTTTAAGGTTTTTCTTGCAAAAAACACATTTTAAACAATTGCTGTTAAATTTGTGAAGCCCTTCAGGAATGCAGGCTACCATATACATGATGTCTATAATAATGTTGAATGTGTTAGTTAACCATGGAATATTTCTTGCAAATTCTAATTGTTTAGGTTTATTTTTTATATGTGCATTGATATGTCAGTATAGTACTGCTGAATAAGTGCATGAAACTAGTAAAGAATTCTCACCAAGCATCATATCAATGCATGTAGCTTTTTCCTCTGGACCTAATAAAGTTAAATTTTGTGTTGTTATATCCAACAGCACCCTGACAGGCTCAGCACTCTGGAGGGTGGAGTCTGAAATGAACAAATTTGTGCCATTCCTTATTAGTCAATTAATGAACCCCTGACTAGAAATTGAGGTCTATTTTTTATAAATTGACTTATCCAAAATGATGAAACAATATAATATTGTAGCATGAAATAATATTTAGCAGATATTATTATTATTTTAATTGTGATCTAAATACTTACTTGGCACATTTGACTTGTTAGTGGAAATGTCAATTATCAAATTGACACACCATGGAGCTATGAAGGGTGCCCATGACTCTCCCAGGTTGCATAGCTCAGGTCCAATCATACTGACACTCTCCAAAAGACTATTAGCATTTGGATCAGCCTAAAAGATACATCATTATGCACAAACAGTCAACATAAAACATTACAAGTCTTAGTATTTACTTCGGTTTTCACAATCTTAAACATAATTAAAATTACTTTTAGTTTTTTTTTTCAGTGTCTGTAATAGTGTAAATATAATGTGTGAAACTATAGTTATTAAACTATTTTGTTTATTGCTTTCGACCTGTTTTAATAAGAATTTGGACAATGGGCTTACTGCCCATCAAATGACTTTTTACTTATCAATAGAATTTAAAAGAAAATATATAATAAGCTGATGATAGTTTATCCAGTGCTTTAATTAAAGGAAGCTCTCTTAGTTTAGGTCATGTATGTTAGTCTTAACCTTAACCATGTTTCACCTAAGTATTGCTGAAAATGTAACCTTAAATGGTCATTAACAACTCACTTCATAGTCAGTTTGACTGATGGCAACGTTAACGGCTTCTTGAAACACAATCGAGAAAAACTCTAACACAGCGTCTCTTGCCGCCGGAAAGGTTTTTAACAAACTTATACCAGTTTTGGTGAGCTCCGGGGTACTCTGAGTGTTTCGTCTCGAAACACCGTATACAAAGTTATTTAGATCTGCAGATAGTGCAGTGGACTTGCTGGAGGTGTTCATTGTCTCCAATATAATTCCGTTTTTAGTATCATCAAAATAAAATACTAGTCAACAAATTCCAAGAGTGACTTGTTGACAAAATTTACATTTGACATTTGCTACAATGACACTTGAGTTTTTAATTTGACTTCTTGACCAAGCAAAGGAAATAGCCCATACGCTGAATTTTTATTATAATAATGGTATTGAAACCAGGTCTTTTACGAAAGATCAAAATTAAATGGCACGAAAATATCAATGTATCTAAATAAGTAAATGTTTATCTGACGTGTTACTATAAAATTTGACTGAAAAGCATGATAGTGGAATAAAAATTATAAGGGTAATGTGACAATATGATTCATACAAAAAAGTGTTAAGTCTAAAGATGAGGTGGTAATGGAACCTTTAGAAGTGTTATTACCTATATCATTCTCTCGCAGATTAAATCGTTTTGTATATAATCGTATCTACTTATCTCTTTTTAGTATCGCTTTTCCAGTGTCATTTCCGTTTCATCAAATTTCATTTCAATTGGAAGTGGGTAGTTGTGTGTTGAAACGAAAATACTGTGTTTTTGTGGAAATTGTGTAAAATAAGAAAAAATTACGGCACCATTATTTATATGATTTATTCTAACAACTGATTGTACCTACCAGCTGGAAAAGTGTTATCCTTACAATTAATTACTTCTACACACTTCACTGCTCTGTTACTATGAATCCACTTGAATCTTCACTGGCTGAGATGTCAGAGCTGTTTAATGCACGTATGGCGAAGTTCGAAGCCCAGCTCAACAAGTCTCCAGAACCATCAACCACATCATCAAGTTTGGCATTGGAATTTTCGTCATTTCGGGCATTCATTACTGAGGCACTTAATAACTTGCAACAGCAGGTGGAGATGCTCGCGCGCATGCAAGATAATACAGAGACTCGCAGCCGTAGAAAAATGTTGATCATTCACGGAGTAGCTGAGACTAAGGGTGAGCAAATTGAACAGGTATTGTCTAATTTCATAGGCAGTCATCTTGCTTTGGCCGAGTTCTCCTCAACTGATATTAGAAGATGTCACCGTATGAATAGATTGTCAACATCCGAAGGATCTCGTCCCATACTGATAAAATTCCAAACGTATGAAATGCGCAGTCAAGTTTGGTTTTCTAAAACAAAACTAAAGGGTACCCGGCTTTACTATTTCGGAGTTTCTGACGAAAGCGCGGCACGACATTTTCATGGCTGCACGGAGTAGATTCGGCATGAAGAAGGTCTGGACCAAGGATGGCTGTGTCTACATTTTGGGAGCGGATGGCATCAAACATCGCGTCGTTACACATCGAAATCTTAATCATCTTCAAAAGAACACATCGGAGGCAGTCCCTGAGGTTGATGCTCATAAGCGTGCTGTTACAAAACCGGCTGTGGTAAAGGCAAAGCGCGCTGCTGCTAGAAAGTGATAGTGATAATCTTGCTTCTTGTTTGTTTCCTTTCTTGTGTATAACAGGATTAACAGGTGACAAAATGAAATTAACTTTCCTTATAAACTTTTTAATTATCATTTTTTTACATTTTATCGTTAATTTTGTTTATAATTTATAATATTAATAATGTAGTATTAATTTCAAACTACCTGTTTTTTAGCTTATAAGTACCTAGCCTTTTGTCGGTAGGTACATTTAATTTTATATTTAAATATTTGAGTGACAGTGACAGTGCATGATATTGAAAATTTTTTAACTGTCAACTTTCAAGTGGCAAAGGTATCTTCGTCTATACAGCTAAATTACACGTATTAAGTTTAAAGCGAAGCTTAATAAAGAAAACGTCGAGATGAATTTAAGTATACTGTAATCTTTTCACTGCTACTCATGCTTCTGATTTGTATTTCTTTAATTTTAGTTTCTTTTATTTATTTATTTTGTTTTCTTTTTTTCTTTTTCTTTTGCTTTGTATTTACTATTTAATGTTTTCATTTTCTAATAAGATTATACTACCTAATTGCTACGTATATTTTATATAGGTATTCTATTTTGCTACTTTGATTTCCTTTTATTTTGTTATTTTGTTTGTCTTTTGGCTTGTTTTGTCTATTATAGTTAAATTAAATTTCATAGACACTTTCCCAGTTGGTGGGTATTATTAATTTGTATATATATTCATAACCGTATTGATATTTTGATATTGTGTATAATATATATATATACTTATTTTCTCTACTTATATGCTCAACTCAACAGATACAAGTGAATCTGAAACTTTTTATTCAGCAAACAGCGACAACAGCGATATTAGTGTGCCTTCTTTAGCAGAAACATTGTCTTCACGGTTCTCTGGTGTTCCTAGGAATTTTAATGTCGTTCATATCAATGCCCAGAGTATTCCGGCTCATTTCCCTGACATGCTGGCAAGTTTTGATTCTAAGAATATCCATGCTATACTTGTGTCAGAATCTTGGCTTAAGCCATGTCTTCCGTCTACATCTTATACCATTCCTGGTTTTCAACTTTTTAGGAACGACCGTATCACTGGTGGCGGTGGTGGCGTTGCCATTTATATCCGTTCATATTTTAATTGTACAGTTGTTAATGTATCGGCACAGCCTACACCGCCATGTGCGGGCGAGCACTTATTTCTTGAAATAGAACTTCAACACACGAAGATGCTACTTGGTGTTTATTATTGTCCTTCGTCAAGTATAGATTTTTTTACTTCTTTTGAAACTTTGCTAGAAAACATAATGCCTTCATATACTAATACCATTATCATGGGTGACTTTAACACATGCCTCCTTAAAAAGAATTCTCGCACTACTTTATTTCACTCGATGATCGAATCGGTAAATTTAACTATTCTACCGTTGAACTCGACACATCATTTTCCAAACTGTGCTCCTTCACTTCTTGATCTTATTTTCGTTACTTCTCTTGATTACGTGGCTGACCATGGACAATGTTCAGCTGACGCTTTCTCATATCATGATCTCATTTTCGTCTCATACAAAGTACGACCTCCTAAGGCTAAGTCAAAAATTCTTCTGCTGCGCAGTTTTAACGGTATGGATATTGAAAGTCTTCGAGAAGATGCAGGCAGCATTGACTGGACTGCTTTGACGTGTTCTACCTCAATCAATGAGAAAGTTGATCAGTTCAATGCAAAATTAACTGGTCTATATGACAAGCACGCACCATGTCGACCAGTAAGAATAAAACATTTGCCAGCGCCGTGGCTTACTAATGAAATTAAAAGTATCTTAATCAAGAAGGCGGCTGCTAAATTAAAATATAAGAAAAAACCTACCCTCGAAAATGGCACAAATTATCACCGCATCCGTAATCACTGCAACAGGGTGTGTAGGGATGCACAACGCCAACATATTCATAGTGCTGTCGAAAATGGAGATCCAGCTAAAGTCTGGAAATTTCTTAGATCACTGGGGATTGGAAAATCACAACATAACACTCATTTATCTCATTCGAGTATTGATTTATTAAATCAACATTTCTGTGCGTCGTCCGATTTTGATGGGACAACTAAATCAAAAACATTAAATCATATTTCATCTCTTCCAGTCCCAAATTGCTCTCCATTTGTTTTTAATCACCTAACGGCTTGTGATGTTAAGCGGAGCATATTATCTATAACTTCCAATGCAGTTGGAAGTGACTGTGTCGCCCGTAATATGATCCTTCCTATCCTCGACCAAATCCTTCCCGTTATCTGTCATATCCTCAATCACTCATTATCTAGCGGCATCTTTCCAAAGGCTTGGAAAGAAGCACAAATTACACCACTGCCAAAAAAGTCGAATCCTATATTCTTTTCAGAATACCGTCCAATTTCCATTTTACCGTTCCTTTCAAAGGTTTTAGAACGCTTGATTCACAACCAGCTCAATGAGTTTCTTACAAGGAATCAGCTTTTAAACCCTTACCAATCCGGCTTTCGTCCTGGTCATAGCACAGTCACAGCCCTGGTGAATATTACGGATGCCATCAGACTTGGCATGGAGAGTGGGAAACTGACGGTGTTGGCATTGCTGGATTTCAGTAATGCATTTGGCACCGTTGATTTCGACATACTTCTAGCCATCCTTAGCTCCATTAACATATCTCCGACCGTGGTTGATTGGTTTCGAAGTTACCTGTCTGGTCGCCGACAGCGTATTCACTGTGAGAATGCCTATTCTTCATGGTGTGAAACGCACGTAGGTGTACCGCAGGGTGGCGTTTTATCCCCTTTACTTTTTTCAATTTTTATAAATTCTATTTCTATACAAATTACTTCTTCCTACCACCTGTATGCAGATGATCTACAGATCTATACACAAACTTCTTTGTCAGAACTGACCAACGCGATGAAGACGCTGAATAATGACTTATCAATACTATCCCGTTGGAGTAATTCGCATGGATTGAGGGTGAACCCGTCGAAGACACAGGTCATTGTTGTCGGCAGTTCAAGATTGTGTTCGAAAGTGAAATGGTCGCAGCTTCCGGCTATTTTATTTGATGGCGTACCAATTCCTATCAGCGATACTGTGAAAAATTTAGGAATCTTAATTGATAAAAACCTTTCATGGAACGCTCAGATAAAAGAGGTTAGCCGGAAGGTGTTTGCAACAGCTGGATCTTTGAGACGGTTACGAAATTTTCTTCCAACTGCCACTAAAACTGCGCTTGCACAATCTCTCCTTCTTCCAATTCTTGACTACGCCGATGCCAGCTATACTGATTTAACTGAAACACAACTTGATAAACTTGAGCGGCTACAAAATTTCTGCATAAGATTCATATTTGGTTTACGGAAATATGATCATGTATCTGAATTTCGCACTAAACTCAAGTGGTTACCAATTCGCCTTCGCCGCAATACTCATGTCCTTTCATTACTATACTGTACTCTCTTTAACCCCCATGCCCCCATATATCTCAAAGAACGTTTCGAGTTCCTACGTGATACGCATAATTTTTCCCTGAGATCATCGGATAGCCTGAGACTGAAAATGCCGGCGCATTCATCATCATTCTTTGATCATTCATTCACCGTCCAGGCGGTTCGATTGTGGAATGCTCTGCCGGATGCAGTGAGAAGTGCTCAAACTTTAAACTGTTTTAAAAGAATGGTGAAGGAACACTACTTATCTTCTTAGTGCTGTTTGTTTGCATCATCATTTATTATTTCCATACTGTTGATGTATTATGTGTATGTAAGTATATTAGTATGTATTGTATGTAAGTATGTATATTGGTATATAATAATAAGTATATATTTCATATTATATGTAAACGGTATATATTTTGTTTATTGTATGTATATATTTTCTATAATGTATTATCTATAGTACACCGCAACATACCTGCTATATTTTTTTTATATTTTCCAGAATTTCTATAAATTATACGGTTGTCTGGAAGAGATCGCTTTTAGCGATAAGACCGCCTATTGTACAAATTTATCTGTTTTTTGATTGTTTTTTTGAATGTAAATTGTGTTTTGGTGTGCAATAAAGTGTATTCTCTCTCTCTCTCTCTCTCATTTCACAACGGGTTAAAAAAGATTTCACTGTAATAATAGTAAAAAGAAAAAATACTTTTTAAAAACAGAAAAATAGCCCTAGGAATTATTTTTGGTATCTACCTAAGTATAATTTTAGTTGTCTATGTATGTGTCTTGGGAGTATGCTTTTCTCGACATAACTATATTTCGTGTTAGAGAAGAAAAACAAATTATAAAGTTCAGGCTCGCACTTATTCGCCTTTTTTACTTTTTTTTTATTGCGTAGGTGGGTGAACGAGGTCACAGCCTACCTGGTATTAAGTAGTTACCGGAGCTCATAGACATCTACAACGTAAGTGCCGCCACCCACCTTGAGATATGAGTTCTAAGGTCTCACAGTATAGTCAACAGCTGCCCCACCCTTTAAACTGAAACGCATTACTGCTTAACGAGAGAAATAGGCAGGGTGGTGGTACCTACCCGTGCGGACTCGCAAATTATAATTTTGCAGGTTTGATTTTTATTACGCGATGTTATTCCTTCACCGTGAAAGTCAATTGTGAACATTGTTAAGTACATATTTCATTAGAAAAATTGTTTTTTTTTTTATGATTGAAGGATTACTGGTGGCTCTCAGGCCTTTCCAGCTTAACCAGGACAGGAGAAAAATTGGTACCGGCATGCGGGATTCGAACACCGTTGCATCGCTCGACACGAATGCACCGGGCGTCTTATCCTAATTAATTTACGAAATTACTATCGCATATACCAAAACTACTTTCGTGAAACTGAGTTCAACATGCATGACACTAATTTCGTAATGTAAATTCCGCATTAGGCCACGACGACTCCATTAAGTCTAAACTAAATTTAAATATAATATATATGAATATATTGTTATATATTATAAAATATAATATCATATTTTCTAATATAATCTAGGTTCTATATGTTCAAATATAAAAAGTTTATAAAACTTTTTTGGTGCAGAACAAAATGAATAATATGAACTTTAAAAAATCTCCAAGTATTATGTTCTTCATAAATTCTAAAAAATAAAAACCCTTAAAGGAAAATCACCACCTCAGATGTATTACGAAACATAAGTCTCCGACACAATCTTTAACATTGAAGAGCTGCAATATTTGTGACGTCCGATGAATTTACAGATATATATAAACGTAAAAGTGAATGCTTGTAAAAAGTATGAATTAGAAAAAAAAAATACAGTTTTACGCTTTTATTATTTCGCCACTAATATTGCTCTGATGATAGAATTGTCGGAATCACGATCGCAACTGTGCAGAGCATGCGTCGATCGCGTGCGCAGATTTTATTGATTTCCTCACTGCGACCCTCGCGCGCGCCCTTCCCTAAATTACTTGTACGTATGTACCTAGATGAATACAATAGAGTCTAACTATTTATGACTGACTATTTATGACGTTTAATTTAGATTTTTTACAATCTGAAATGTGTCTCATTAATCGTGGGTTTGTGAGATGTGTGTTAATTGATATATTGCATAATTTATTTTTAAGAATAAATATTTTTTAATTTAAGAATTTTTTTTTTTTGAGTGCTAGATATGGGACACTCGAACACATTGAACAAACTAACGAGTCGAAATCTCTTTCATATAAAACCGCTCTATCGTTTAAACGTTTTCCATATAATAATACTTTAGTAGAATAAATGGGCAGGGTGACGAAACCAACTTAATCTCACGCTTTTCCAGTTACACTTAAGATACGAATTATTTAGAGCGTTAGGTAAAAAGTACTGTAAATTAAATAAATGAACGCTTGAAGATAATATAAGCCTGTGATATTCATACTATGATAATAGGTAAATATACAAATCATAACATTTGACCTCGTTTCAATATTCGTCAAGTTTGCATCTTCAGTACGTAGGTATCTATAATATTCAGAATTGTACTTTTTTGCCTATACTGCTAAACATTTTCGTAAAATTTGGTGGTAAGTACTTTTGTAAATATAAACACAAATGACACAACTTTGTAATCAACTCTCTACGAAAAATTCAATTAATAATTAAAAAAAGTAGTCAACATTTTCTTTATTTTTCTTAAATTAAGCGACTTACGAGCAAACGCCAGTTCTCCCTTTTTGTGGTGAGCCTGGTATCGAGGATTATTTCTCAAATTGCTGTATCGCTTGGTCTGATGAACTTGGATATTATGCGGAGAATACTCATTTCACTAGTACAAACTAGAGTGCCAAAGCGTATTTTTACTATACTACAACATTTGAGCAGCGCGTTTCGTGTTTTTATGCTCTCCGTTTAAAGTAACCGTTGGTGTACTTATCTATACTAATATTATAAAGCTGAAGAATTTGTTTGTTTGAACAAGTTAATCTCAGGAACTACTGATCCGATTTGAAATTTCTTTCAGTGTTAGATAGCCCATTTATTGAAGAAGGCTATAGGCTATAGGCGATATAACATCACGGTAAGACCAATACAAGTGGAGCACCAATAAATAATGTTTCAAAATATTTTCACTTTCTACGTAAATGAAGTGGGGGATAAAATTTAGCGTTATGCCAGAGTAACTATTCCACGCGGACGGAGTCGCGGGCAAAAGCTAGTAGATTATATTATATCGATGATGCACATCAGTCGGGCGAAAAATCGATATCGTCTGTACACACGTTCGACTTAGACTCTCTCGTTTTAAAGGACAAAACAATATTATAAACTGTAGGATAGAAAGGAACACAAAACAATAAACGACTGAAAAAAAAGAGACAAAAATGTACTCAGACTAGACTATATTATAAAATAGGGATAGAGATCAGTATGTACTTACCTACAGATACGAAAATCTATTATCTAACTTAGACGACTAGGTACATTTCCAATCATTGTATTATCGCTAGATTTCTAGGACGAACATTAAATGGCCCATGAAAGCATGTTAGAAATGCGTAATCATTACAGTTCTTTATTAATTCCCGATCCGCTTATGTTTTTGGAAATATTTTTTAAATCTTAATCTGCTTAAAATTTGATGTGTATAAATAAATATGTTCCCTACAGAGTCCGTAATGACTGGAGCGATTTCAATGAATTTTTCACGAAATCTTCAGATACGTCTTAAGAATTGAGTTTCATTTTATTGCTTAGATGGGTGGACGAGCTCACGGCCCACCTGGTGTTAAGTGGTTACTGGAGCCCATAGACATCTACAACGTAAATGCGCCACCAATCTTGAGATATAAGTTCTAAGGACTCAGTATAGTTACAAGAGTTACGGCTGCCTCACCCTTCGAACCGAAACGCATTACTGCTTCACAGCAGAAGTAGGCAGGGTGTTGGTACATACCCGTGCGGACTCACAAGAGGTCCTACCGTCAGTAATTAGGCAAATTATAATTTTGCGGGTTTGATTTTTATTACACGATGCTATTCCTTCACCGTGGAAGTCAATCGTGAACATTCGTTAAATACCTACCTACCAAACCGTATGTAGTTGGAATAGCCCTTTATGCTACCAATGATTAGGTACCGGAAAAAATTCTAACGTTCAAAGTAAACAAAAAAAATCTGCGCAAATCAATAAAAAGACAAAAGTTGTTACTGTCGTTGATAAATAAAACCATTATAAATATAGTAAAGTCAGTTTTTTTGCGCAGAAGAGGGGTCGTGTTTGAAAAATCAATAAGGTCTGCGCACGCGATCGGCGCTCCTCCCGCAGCGAGGGAGAGGGTCGTGGTACCAATGCTCCAATGACGTCACACTACATATACACCGAAACACAAATATAAATGCACTCGAACATTCGTAGACACAACCAGAGCTTTAAGTCAAAGATCTTCATGCTCGATCACAAAATTAAATCATAATCTTAAAATTTTTAGGTTAGGATGTTCAAAGAAATATCGATCAACATAAAAGATGGATCAAATAAAGAGGTAATAAATCTAAATTGTTTATTGCTAAAACTAAAAACCAACTAAGGACGAACCAGCAAAATTTCTAATGTCCTTTAATTATACTAGTTTTATAGTTACTCGTCGCTCCCACGAATAGGTGCCAACCACCCTATCTATTTGTGACACGACCGACCTCATATCTTAAGGTAAACGGCATTTTCGTTATGATGTCTATGAGCTCCGGTAAGTACCTACATAAGGACGTGGGCTATGAGTTCATTCACCTGTCTACGGAAAAAGGCTAAGTTTTCAATATTTAAATATATTAAAAATTGGTTTGTTAGTTAAAAAAAGCACCGAGAGTGAATCCGGGGGATCCGACAAGACATGTTTGAGGCGACGGCGACGGCGCACAGTGGGTCGATACTGTGATTTTAGTGACTTAGGGACCAACTTTGTTTTTTTATATATTTTTTTATGTAGATAGATAGAGCTCGTTAATCTCAATAATAATTGTTTTGGGCAAAAATTACAAAAACTTTATAGTTTGGTCAGAAAAATGTGTTTTGTGATTTTTTTGTATGGAGCGGGTCACATTAAATTAAATTCCTGCTAAGTACCGCGAGGTCCCGCTTTGAAACTTTATTTTCCTTATACCTTGTCTAGTCTACTATCATTTGATGCTATGAACATGTGCATAAAGTTGCAACTCTGCCAAATAAATGGATCGAAAAAAATTAATAAATACATAGAATAAAAACCTGTATATTTTTTTTCGTAAGTGCTTTTAAGTTAAATTTGATATGGATTAGTAAGTAAAAGCACGTAATGATACCCATAATTACATAATACCTAACAACAATACATTTAGTAGGTCTCTAATTAAGCAATATCTCTAATTATTAGGATAGTTAACATTATTTAATAAGGATAATTAGTTAAGCAGCCTTTACTGGGTAGTAGAAAATATAGTAAACATTTGTTTGTCTCTGGAAGTATAAAGTTTATTATATACTAACTAGTGTTCGTTTATTCGTACTACTACAGGGTGGCCCATAAGTCCTTTGATATGAAAAAAAATTTATTAAAATAAAACTAATTACATTATGAATTAAATTTTTATTTACATAAAAAGCTTAAAAAACGGGAATTATTTTTTGAAAATAACATCTCCTAAATGTAATCCGTTGCGATCACGGCACTCTTGCAAACGACGTCTAAAATTGTCGATGACTGCGCGGCACGTCACTGCTGAAATGCTTGTCATTTCTCTGCGGATGTTTTCTTTTAGGGCCTCAATTGACCGCGGGTTTGTGTCGTATACTTTAGCCTTAAGGTAGCCCCACAAAAAAAAATCCATCGGGGTCAGATCTGGACTACGTGGAGGCCAGGAAATGTCTCCTCTCTTAGAGATAACTTTGCCAGGAAAAAGTTGACGGATAACGGGCATAGCAGTGTTAGAGGTGTGAGAAGTGGCCCCATCCTGTTGAAACCACGTCCTGGCATTAAAGCCTGAAAAGTTTTGCAATTCTGGTATGAAAAACTCTTCGATCATAGCCACATATCGCTCCGACGTAACAGTAACTGCGCGCCCTCTGCCATCCTCAAAGAAGTAAGGCCCTAGGATACCATGGGCTGACATAGCGGCCCAAACAGTCACTTTCGGACTATGTAAGGGCTTCTGATGCTTAAGTTTTGGATTGATGGGGCTCCAATAGCGGCAATTTTGTTTACTAACATGCCCGTTAAGATGGAAATGAGCCTCGTCAGAGAACATTATGTTATTGAAGGAAGTAAACCGATTCAACATTTCATTCGCATAATTTTGTCTTTGAATACCGTCAGTTTCCTTTAATTCTTGAACCAACTGAATTTTGTAAGGGTGCATATGTAAATCTTTCTTCAAAATCCGTTGTAACGATGTCCTGGATACGTTTAATGCTCTGGCGCGCTTACGAGTTGACTGTGTCGGATTTTCGCGAATAGACTGTGTCACTGTGTCTATGTTTTGTTCCGTACGTGACGTCCTTGGGCGACCCAACCGCGGTTTATCTAACGTCGAACCGGTCTCCTCGAACTTAGCAACCCAGTTCTTAATCGTTTGAAGAGTTGGAGTGTCGTCAAAGTTGTGTAAACCTTTGTGTTCTCGAAATTTACGCCGCGCAACGGTTGCCGAATTGTCGTTTTTATAAAACTCGCGCACACAAAACGCACGGTCCGCTCCGGTAAAACGCTCCATCGCGACTAAATTCCCAGAAACCGAAGTTACTCCCCCCGCTTCCCCTGCACCGCTCACGCGCGCCCTGTTCGTTTTATTCAAATTTTACTTTTCAAAGCACTTATGGGCCACCCTGTACTAACATCTCGTGATTGTCGTTGTGATCTTGCTGTTTCCGTTATAATTGATAATTTTGTTAACAATTTAGGATTCTTTATGATTTTAAGAGAGCAACTACAGTCGCTGTCTGATAATAAAAAACTCTTTCAATTCCTACAAAATCAAATAAACGTGACCGAAGAGAAAAATGTTGAGCTCCAAAAATTCTGTACGCAATTTTGTTCAAATATAAGTGCAATATGGAAACGAAGTAGTCGCATGTTAGCACAGTTTATAAGAAAAAAATGTGATTGGTTAGAATGTGCAATAAACTGGCCCGAAGGAATGATACCTGAAGCTATCAACACTGCACATGAAAGGCTCGAGATTTCTAATACTGAAGATGTTGAAAATGTACCACCCTCAAATGTATTACAGAAGTCTCGACATCTATTTTTGCACCTCGAAAACCTTTTGAAGAATTGGGATCCAGGCAAAAACGAAGACGCATTGAACAAATTTACCAATCGCTTTCGTTATCCCCGGATGAAATGAAAGCTACTACAATTGCTAGTTTGAGAAACACTAGAAATGAAGATGTAGGAGAAATAATGAACCACTTGTCAAATCACCCCGAAGATCTAGAAAAAGTTAATGAGTATTTAATTACAAGTAAAGTGAAAAGTAGTACATATTCTCCCGATAAGGCAATATTAGTTTCACTTAAATTAAGTGGCAGTATATAAACCTAAGAGAAGCAGTAAGTGAAAATGGGTCTGATTTATACCCTTCTTAATATAAAATTAAGCAAGAAAAGACCAAATGTTATCCAGGGAAAGACGAGGTAATTATTACTGAAGAAGGAGCTGCTATTAAAATGCAAGCATTACTAAACTTGGCGCTATATAGGCTTTTAGATGTGATTACTTCGGATTTGGACTCTGCAAGAGAGCTACTGCTTATAAGCAAATAGGCTTTGATAGAGCCCCAGGTCAAAGTAATTATAAACAAAAAACTGAAACCGAGTTTGATGATTCATCTATTTTCATGGTCAGTCTAGTTCCTATAAGGCTTCAGAAATTTGATGGAACAATTTTTTGGGAAAACGACCTACCCTCATCAACTTTTTATTGCCGTCCAATAATGTTTAAATTTACAAAAGAAACGCAGTCAACAGTGACAATTATAAAAGCTAGCATAACAGAAGAAATAGAAAGACTTCAGCCATCAAAAATCAAACAAGTTGAAGTTAAGCATCAATTGCACATGATGATGATAAACGGCAAAATAACCTCATATTTTTCAGAAACATTTTCTGCTGTCTGTGATATTTGCAAAGCAAAACCGTCAGAGTTTTTTGGAGTGACTTGCTTATCAAAGAGAAAATAATGAAGAAATATTCCAGTATGGAATGCCATCTTTACATGCCTGGAGTGCTTATTTCATATCGGTAAATATAATTTTATTACTTCACAATTTTTTCATCGTATGTAGTTTCCTGTGAGATAATTTTTTAAATGACACTTTTTTTGTTTACGTCTTATCGTTTGGACTTCAAGAAATGGAGTTGCAAGGGGCGATGACAAAGAAAAAATAACAACCAGAAAAAGTGCTATACAGCAAGTGTTTAAAAAGGAATGCGGTTTACTTATAGATGTTGTCAAGCAAGGAGTAGGAACAACCAATGATGGCAATACTGCCAGAAGATTTTTCAGGGATGCAGAAGAAACAGCCCGCATAACAGGAATACGTAAAGATTTAATAGAGAGGTTTCACGTGATTCTTCACTCTGTTGCATTTGGAGAGCGCGTTTCCAATTTTTCGGAATTTTTTAGATATACTGCAGAATTGTATGTTAATTTATATCCCTGGTATTATATATGCCTTCCAGTATCCATAAATTGTTGGCACATGGCAGTGATATATAATAATGAAGAACTTTGGTGCCATTTGTATAGGTAAACTCTCGGAAGAGGCAGCGGAAGCTCGCAATAAAGATTTTCGGAAATATACAGAGAGATGTTATTCAAGAATGAGAAGTAGAACGTCGACTAATGAGGATATTTTACACAATCTTCTTTCGTCTTCTGACCCAAAGATCGAAAGGTGAAACAAAATATATAATATTTAGAGAGATTGCATAATAAGAGACCTACTAAATGTATTGTTGTTAGGTATTATGTAATTATGGGTATGATTACGTGCTTTTACTTACTAATCCATATCAAATTTAACTTAAAAGCACTTACGAAAAAAAATATAAAGGTTTTTATTCTATGTATTTATTAATTTTTTTCGATCCATTTATTTGGCAGAGTTGCAACTTTATGCACATGTTCATAGCATCAAATGATAGTAGACTAGACAAGGTGTAAGGAAAATAAAGTTTCAAAGCGGGACCTCGCGATACTTAGCAGGAATTTAATTTAATGTGACCCGCTCCATACAAAAAAATCACAAAACACATTTTTCTGACCAAACTATAAAGTTTTTGTAATTTTTGCCCAAAACAATTATTATTGAGATTAACGAGCTCTATCTATCTACATAAAAAAAATTATAAAAAAACAAAGTTGGTCCCTAAGTCACTAAAATCATAGAATCGACCCACTGTGCGGCGGCTTTGTGTTGCCCCGTTGCGGTCGGATAGGTCGGACCTACGTGCTATTCTGATATGGCGTAGGTAATCTTACACACTAATGAAACAAATGTACAAAATCAACAGGAAAAACTTAACTTCTCACTTGATATTTAATTTCCTAAACAATTAATCGCTACCGAATGTGATTATTATATTGAGGTTGGCAATTTATCAAATTAAGTAGGGCGTTATCCATTAAAAAAAATTAACCCTACAAGTACAAACATTTAAGCATTTACTTTGTGATAAATTACAAAAAGGTCTTTCTTAATTACAAAATATTTAATGTTCATTGAAGGTTGATTTGATCTTCTTTGAGCTTTATTGAATTTTCTTATAATTAGAAAAAGTTTTATTTTTTCATACACCGCGAGAAAAATCCTCGCGCCCCGCACTACTTTCGCAATCCGCCATTTTTGTAGAAGAGTTTGAACACATAAATTACTTATTTATCTATATGTATAAAAATGAATTGCTGTTCGTTGGTCTCGCTAAAACTCGAGAACGGCTGGACCGATTTGGCTAATTTTGGTCTTGAATTATTTGTGGAGGTCCAGAGAAGGTTTAAAAGATTAGATAAATATGAAAATGTTCGGAATTAAATAAAAATAACAATTTGGTTTCCCTTTGATGTGTCCCCCGTCGGACGGATTCCTTTTGTTTGTTTTAAGTTTATTTTATACAAAAGTTTAGGTCTTTTATATCTCGATTGAGGCACTACGAAGTCTGCCGGGTCAGCTAGTATTAAAATAAATAAGTGTGTTCAATAGTTACATGTATATTCGTGACGGTGCTTTAACGTATCTATAAACAAAGAGTGCGGAGTGCATTATTCGTTCCCCGAACTGATGACCACGACCACTCTGCCAAAAGTGCAAACGACTGAGAAGAAATGCATTAACGTAGTCCATGAGCAACGATGTCCCCTTAAAATCATTCGATCATGCTCGTTTGCCACAGCTGCCAAATAAATAAAATATAAAACACCCGACGAACTTTTTTCCAGATGAATCGATTTTGTTGATACTTTTTGGAACGAAGTTGCAACGATGCGGAGAGGTACCCTAACCGGGGAAAAACGTCCGTAACGTAAGATTTTTATTAGTAATGCACATAGTGTACGACTTAACTTTGTAATAGCGTACAAAAAATAATAAATTAGTTTTTTTAATTTTTACCAATAAAAAAATCATAATAAAAAATGTATACCCAAATAATTATTTTCTTTATACCTCAAATAGAACTTAAAATAAATATTTTTATAATAAGGACATCATTCCTATCCAGAGTCCCACGACACCACACATATTTTTTTAAAATTCAAAACTGATGCTTCACACGTGGTGTCATTTAAACTTAATCACAAACTCACTAGTAGCTTTTGTTTCATCATTATTAAATTAATTCTAATTCAGTTCGACTAGATCGATGAAATTTTCATTTTATTTCCTTGAAGTCAACACACAGAACCAAAAAGAGAGATTTGCAATTTCATCTCGTACTTGCTTCATTTTTTTTATCGTGTCTAGGAGCTGCCCAAATTAAAAAAAAAACGCCCGCAACACAACACATGTTTTATGTCGTACCTAGAAGTGAAACAACAAAAGCAGAATTAATTACTAGGCGAGGGTTGAAACCCGACTACAATTAGGTTCAATGAACTTCCCCTCTCTCGGACCGCGCTACCGTGCGTGGTGAACCTGCGATTTTTATCCTACAATATCTAATGATTACGTCTAACGTGATTAGACAATAAAATTCAATAATTCCAAGCTGGCATCTTGCATTTTATCAAAGATTAATAATAATCTTCTTCATATTTTCTGGAACCATAGTCACTTATAAATGCGGTTTTAAAACTTACAATGATACTGATTTTATGATTGTAACTTACAATACGAATTAATTACTTACAATTTACTTCGAATTAATTTATTTACTTACTTATTTAATTTACTTAATTAATTTACTTCGAATTAATTACTTACAATTTACTTCGAAATAATTTATTTACTTACTTATTTAATTTACTTAATTAATTTACTTCGAATTAATTACTTACAATTTGTAAGTAATTAATTCGTATTGCTCGAGTGTACATTGAAAACAACAGCAGTAAAAATATTCGAAACGTCGTTAATAATATAATGATTAAAATGAGTAATGAGACAGATCTTTCAGTGTACTGTAACAGTACTTACCTGTATATCTTCTATCAGCCCACAAACGTACCCACACTTCGGGACATAGGCCTCCTCCAAGTTTCCGCCCCCCAAGCCCAGCCGCCAAGATTATCGCGGCCTTCAACCGGTTGCTTACTTGCATACTTACCTACAGACCCTACAGTCAAATAAAAACTGAAGTGATAATAATATATAATTACATATATGCCGTTACGTAAATGTAACTAAAGACTGCTTTATCGAGTAAATTTTTTTTAGTTAATAATGGGACACTTTTGTAAATACTAGGTACTTACTCAAATATATTCCTAAAAAATCCCCATTTAGCCAAAGATTATTTTAATTTCATCTGATATGAAATTCAAAGACTCATACTTGATTTTATGGGTTAACTTGGTATTACATCTAGACACGCGACTTTGGCTTCATCCATCTTTATGTACTAGACCTATGAGTTCATTAAAATCTATGCGTGAACTGGAACCATCCAATAAATATTTAACGTTGGAAATGCTGTTCTTTTTGCTTTTGCTGTGTTGTTTTAAACTGACACGACTATGTAGTCTAGTTTTTTTTTTTTTTCCCTACCTAATTGCTGGTAGCCTAAGGGGTTGTGGATATTACGACGAAGAGAAGATCTTCCACTGAGCGGGTGATGTTGCCCGGTAGACCGACGGTTCGAGTGTTGTTCGGAACTTGTTTAAATGCAAGCTTATCTCGAAAATGTCGTAAGCGAGATTCAGTCATCTGTAAAATATCTTGTGTTGTATGATGGCTACCCGACACAGGGTTATTCAATCTACACGCGGTTTGGCAGCTCACAAGATTCAACCTAGAAAGACTTGCTAATACTAGGCCTAGCAAGGACAGTGCTTCGCTGAATCTACCACTGCATTGCAGCTACAACCCACTAAAAGATTCGATGAGAAATTCAGTGGGCTTTGTTTGTGGTCTAAATTGCCACCACTTTATTCACCAGATATGGCTCCATCTGACTTCTTTATTTTTCGTAAGCTCAAATTATCACTTCGTGGCAATACTTTTTAAACTGTAGAAACTAGAAAACATAAAAAAGAATTGCAGCGAGAACAGAAATAAGTTAATTTTTTTTTATTGCGTAGATTGATGGACGAGCTCACGGCCCACCTGGTGTCAAGTGGTTACCGGAGCCCACAGACAGCTACAACGTAAATGCTGCCACCCTGAGATATGAGTTCTAAGGTCTCAGTATAGTTACAACGGCTACCCAACCCTTCAAACCGAAAAGCATTACTGCCTCACGGCAGAAATAGGCAGGGTGATGGTACCTACCCTTGCGAACTCACAAGAGGTCCTACCACCAATAACAAAGTGTTATCCGAAAAAAGCGTTTAAAAGGTTTTAATGATCGGATTAGTCTCTGGCGTAAATGTATCGTTTTTGAAGGCGATCAAATAAATAAATCTGGATGAAAAACTAACATTTTATGAATTACTTATCTTTTCCGGGTACTTTTTTGACAGAATGGTATGTTTGTATTATAATTTTTTACTTAGGCCTTATTCGTACGGAAGTTTTTTTTGCGCGCGTTAAAAAAGCGTTCAAATAGGATACATGCATTTCCTAGTAAGTATATGTTCATACGTCAGCGCTTTTAAAACGCAACGCTTTTTTATTGCGCATTGTTGCATTTTGAGCGCTAAGCGATGGGCGTTACAGATTACGTCACTACGAGAACGTTATTATAGCGCCAACGCCGAGTTTTAACGCAACGTTTTTAAAACGCCCGTGCGAATGAGGGCTTACAAATCCTAGTACAAGACCCACAGATGTAACAATTTGATTGCGGAATAATGAGAGCATTGATAATCTAATGTAGAATGAATATCATTATAACATCTTGTAAAATGAAAAGAACTAATAGTCATCATTATTATCATCATCAGCCTGTAACAGTCCACTGCTGGACATATTTCTCTGCAATTAACGGTAGGCAGCGGCTTGGCTCTGTTCCTGGCATTGCTGGAGTCCATGGGCGACAGTAACCACTCACCATCTGGTGGGCCGTATGTCCGTCTGCCTGCAAGGGCAATAAAAAAAAATTTCATGCCACTGAGCACGATTCTCGGCTTCTCTCATCCAGCTCTTGCCAGTCACCGTGCATTGATTGTCACTTAATAATATATTATCGTATACAATAATATAATATTTAACAATTTTTTTAATACGAAATTCTCATGATTTACTAATATCACTATGTTTGTGGTAGCAATATAAAGTATCTTTCACGATTAAAGATGCGTGAACGCCTCAAAATAACAAATAACACATACAAACATTAATTTCATTTTCAACATTTTAATTTTAGGTATGGATCTGAAAAAGAAGTGGACGAACATAAGAGATTATTACCGTAAAGAATTATTTAGAATGAAAACCGCTTCGGCTGGAAGTGTTAGTAAAAAGACAAAGAAATATATGTACGCCGATATGCTTTATTTCTTGTGGCCGATTTTCGAGAAGAAACAATTCGAAGCATGCCACCACCAATCGGACGAGTTAGTCAGTGATCCACCACAATAGGGTCAATAAAAGATTATTTCAAAGTATTTCTAAATATACCTAAATATAAATTTCTAAACATAACAAAAAACTGACAACCCTATCTTTCGGTAAACGATCAACGGAAGAAGTCGTATACTGTATAATGTATACGTACAGTATATACATATATTTTTTTATTGCTTAGATGAGTGGACGAGCTCACAGCCCACCTGGTGTTAAGTGGTTACTGGAACCCATAGACATCAACAACGTAAATGCGCCACCCACCTTGAGATATTAGTTCTAAGCTCTCAGTATAGTTACAACGGCTACCCCACCCTTCAAACCGAAACGCATTACTGCTTCACGGCAGAAATAGGTGGGGTACCTACCCGTACGGACTCACAAGAGGTCCTGTCTTTGAAGTTGCGTTTCAAGGTAGGTCAGCCATTACCGTTGATGGGGGATGGTGACCCCGGTATTCGCTTAGTAACAGCACTGTGAGCTCGGCTTCCGTAAAAAAGTTTTTTTTTATTGCTTAGATGGTTGGACACAGCCCACCTAGTGTTAGGTGGTTATTACGGCTATGGCCCATAGACATCTACAACGTAAATACGCCACCCACCTTGAGATATAAGTTCTAAGGTCTCAAGTATAGTTACAACGACTGCCCTTCAAACGCATCACTGCTTCACGGCAGAAATAGGCTGGGTGGTGGTACCCACCCGCGCGGACTCACAAGAGGTCCTACCACCAGTAATTAAGAGTAGAGTAGGGAATTAAAGAGATGGCAATTTGCGCGTGAACAGGGCGGCTTGGCGATGCGGCAGGGCGGGCGTCAATCGCGCACGGCGCAGGCGCGTGGCACCGACGACGCTCCGCGCTCTGCCCTCGATCGATGAGATAAACGCGCACCCCGCTTTTCGGCTTGGATCAATACGGATTCCATCGATTTTCAGAGCCGCAGCCGCCGCACAACCGAACCGAGGGTCGCACGCGGTGGTTGCGCGCGGTTTATGTTCAAATAATCTAGTGCGCTCGACCATATTGAAATTTAATAATCATAATTAATAGTTAATTGATTTCTCTGTGTAGTATAAGAAAGTTAATCGTTAATTTGTTAATCGTCGGTTTTAAGGTAATTATTTTGAACAGTGCCTTGATTCAACGGAAATGTGAAATTCAAATTTTGTTTTTTTGACATATTTTTTTTTTTAATTGCTGCCTTCTTACCTTTTGCTTAATGTTTTTATTTGTCTAATAATTTAGTTTGTTTATTGAGAATGCTTACTATTAGAATCTTGTTGTAAACAATAATATAAGAATTTTATAAGGCTTTTACTTATAAATTACATAAATTTTATTTAAATACAACTTAAACCCGATACTGGCACGAAACAAATTACGCGTGTTAAAAACAAAACCGTAACCATGGCAACCGTCAACAATAAGCCAATCATGGCCGACTTGATCATAAAGTGACCACGTAAACAAAACGACGCTTCTTATATTATAATTCGTAATGGTTTGAACAGATGCCGTAGACTTGGAAAGAACAATGACTTCGACGGACACATATCAATTGAAATGGCACTCGCACAGTTCGCATTTGAACGGTTCGGTGGCGGCTCTGTTGCGTTCGGAGCGTTTCACCGACGTCGTCTTGTGCACTATGGACGGCTCGCAAATACCGGCCCACAAGTTCATACTGAGTTCGTGCAGCGTGTACCTGAGCGGTCTGTTCGAGGGCCAGAGGTCTGTTATGAGGATGGGAGGGATGCTGTACGTGGTGCTTCCGCCGGAAATATCGACGAAGGCCCTGAAGATTTTAGTCGAATACATGTATAAAGGTATCTATACATATAAATAAAATTGGAGTGTCTCTGTTTGTTAATATTGACATAACCGCTTTTTACTACATGCATATGAATATATACACGGTACATACACCAAAATAACATTTTTTACAATGTTTGTCTGTCTGTCTGTTTGTTCCGGCTAATCTCTGGAACGGCTGGACCGACGATTTTGACCAGACTTTCACTGATAGGCAGCTGGTGATACAAGTAGTAACTTTAGACTAGCTTCGCCCCGCAGCGTTACCCGCGGTACGACAATAACAGCGGGTAGCATTGTGGGACTCAGCTATCAATAATAAAATTTAATGTTTCTGAAGCGAAGAGAGGGCGTGTCGCTATTATATAATATAAGATGTTTATTATTGTAGCTTATGTGTAATCTTTTACGTTTCATTTAACTGGATATTGATTTTACGCTTCTCATCAATGAACCTGGAGACAACTTTTGTCTCTACTTAAATAGCTAATGGCCTCTAGCGCCTATTCCGACTACAGGTTTGGTAGCCGAGCTAACGCAGCTCATTCTCAGAGTACAGCAACTTACCATTATGAGAGCCGCACGCTCGGTTGCTTCTTGAACCAATAACGAAACTTTTTGTCAGCTGCGAGTCGTATTATTTCATGATCGTCATCAGCCAAGGGATAGGCAGGGAATAAATAAAAAAACTTTCACAAGAAAATTAGTTATCCAATCCGTGGTTATTGCATATAAATGAAGAGATATATATTGACCTTTTTTTTATAATACAATTTTCTAAAATTTTTATGTATCAATAATTTTACTGTATCAGTGTATGTCACTAAACTCCTAAATGGCTGGACCGATTTGAATGAATTATTTGTATGCGTTTGGGTAGCGCCTTGGATGGTTTAAATTCACAAATCCGATAATATATTATGTATATGTTACTAAGCGCCTTGATTGCCTAACTATCCCTCCCTTTGTTTGTCAATGTATGTTTTAGTCTTTTAGGTCTCTTAGAGATATATTAATTCTCAGTGTCTTAGGATTCATCTTTTACAGAGTCTATTAGATATTCTGGCGCTTTAGTAAGAAAATCGAAGGGAGAAATCGGCGTAATTACTTCAGTGCGCCGCGTAGGTCACCGGTGACCTACATGGCAGTCAACGTGTTAATGATGATATATGAACGTTTCTTTTGGACAGGCGAAACGACAGTCTCAAATGAAATATTGGACACCGTTCTGAAAGCTGGTGAGGTGCTCAAGATCCGCGGGCTGTGGCGTCAGACCGACGAGGGCGGCGCCTCCACGGAGCCCCCAGACAAGAGCACATTCAACCAGACCCTGCCATCGGCGAGCGTGAACAAGCAAATCGTGACCAAGAAGCCTGACGAGGGACAGGCCAAGATAGCCGTGAAGAAAGATGATAAGCTCTTGAAAACCTTCACACCAGTTCAAGGCGCAGGACAGGGAATAACCAGGTGAGGATCTATATTTACATGTTGACTATTTCCCAAAGTCCAGTCTAATCGGGCGGGCAACCTCCTAGTCTATTCGACCAAAAAGTAAAAGAAATTAAAAAATATAGAGTGTTGTATTGAAGTAAGTACCTAAGTACCAATTTGAATCCAGTCATTGCTACTGTTCTTCACTCTTTGGAAGAGAATCTGAAAAGTAAGTAAAGTGGTCCTTTTTTTTAAAATGGTAAATTAATCTATAGTTGAATGTCAACTCAACAATTGTGCAAATATATCATAAAGGTGAGTGGTTTTAATATAAATAAATTGGAGGAATATACACTAAATATGTGAATAGAAAACTATTCGGTTTTTTTTAGAATATAAAAGTTTGTTTATTGTGGAAGACAAGGTTTCAATATTTAAATAATAAGTCGATAATCAAGAAATAAATTAGAAGCACGCTAGTCGACTCTCGACCAACTCTTTTATGATTCTGTAAAATTTTCTCTTAACTTTGTTATGATTAATGTAAAATGAAGCAAAGGAGACATATCTGCTGTTTGATGTTTCAGACCAATGTTCATCGGTCCCCCAAAGCTGGTGTTCATTAAGACCACCGAAGGCGGGACCCAAGCCGCCTTACGTCCCTGCGCACCGAAGGGTCAGACCATACTAGTCGCGCCGGCACCCACGTCTGACGCCCCCACCCTCACCACAATGACCGCCACTGCAGCAACGAGCACGGCCAACCCAGTAGCGGAGGCGTCCGAAGACAGTCCACCACCAAGGATACTGAGGAGGCATGTCACGGAAAAGAAATACGGAAAAAGGCAGAAGACTGAACGAAATACGGAAGAAGATGCCAAGGATAACGATGACGGAGGAAACGCTGATAATGTATCTGAATGCTCAAGTAAGTTCTCACCTGTAACTTACTAGCCAGGATCAAGATAACGACTTTTTTTTATTGCTTAGATGGGTGGACGAGCTCACAGTCTACCTGATTTTAAGTGGTTACTGGAGCCCATAGACATCGTAAATGCGCCACCCACATTGAGATATAAGTTCTAAGGTCTCAAGTATAGTTACAACGGCTACCCTTCAAACCGAAACGCATTACTGCTTCACCGCAGAAATAGGCAGGGTGGTGGTACCTACCCGCGTGGACTCACAAGAGGTCCTACCACCAGTGATTATGCAAATTATAATTTTGCGGGTTTGATTTTTATTACACGATGTTATTCCTTCACCGTGGAAGTCAATCGTGAACATTTGTTAAGTACGTATTTCATTAGAAAAATTGTTACCCGCCTGTGGGATTCGAACACCGGTGCATCGCTCAAAACGAATGCACCGGACGTCTTATCCTTTGGGCCACGATGTCTCTCTGGAGTCTAATTTGATTTAGCCTAATCCCTTAGAGCATGGGATTTTTTACTATTTTCGTTAACCCATGAGTCGTTGTTTTTACAGTTTGTAAAATGTGAATAACGTTACAGAGAAATCAAATCAAAGCGCTCAAGAAACGACGACAACTGAAATTCAGATAAAAGATGAACCGGAATGGGACGCGAGCAGCATCGAGGAGGAGGAGCGCTCCATCGCGGAGATGTTCCAGGCCGAGATGAACGTGAAGTCGGAGCCCGTCGACGACGTGGACATCGAGGACGACAGCCTGGTGAGACACAAGAACAGACTACCTGACCCGACCCAACAGTACTGTGTGCTTAGTGCGAGTTTCTTAACGTTCTCGATAGCGTAAAAGTTAAGCCAGTTTTGTACCCTTTTTTTATTGCCCTTGTAGGCAGACGAGCATACGGCCCACCTGATGGTGAGTGGTTAACGTCGCCCATGGACTCCAGCAATGCCAGGGGCAGAGTCAAGCCGCTGCCTACCGAAATGCAGTATGCAGTTGGAACAGCGCCCCTAGCGGCAAACGTAGGCAAACGATCCCATTCCATACAGATATGAGCTAACTTTTACGTTATCGAGAACGTTAAAAAACTCGCACAAAGCACACTGGTCCTTATCGTTATCATGAGACTATGAGCTTAGACCATAATATCACAGGAAAAGTTAACACTGATCCATGGAGTCATATACAAAAATAGATGATTGCTACGTATATATATCAGGACGACCGCATTATTACGACCATCGTCAGACATAAGGGCGAATAGCTAGGGTGATCGAGTTAAGAGAAATATTGAGTACTTATACAAAACACGTTTGCTATCTTAAAACAATTTAGCAATCTTCTTTTGACGTTAGCAAACAAAAACGAATGACAATTCTTAGAAAAGAGGCACCGCTCTTCAAGAAGGCTGGTTGGTAAGTGTGATGGCATCTACGGGCCTCCATCGGCTAAGCTCTGTCGTAGCACGAAGGAGTTTAGCCGAGTTTCGACGACATTACGATCGTGTTGTCACTTCTCGGGAATCGTGCCGTGCTTCGTTTTGCTACTAAACAAATGACCTTCTCCGACATATATGAGGCCGTCAGCGCAAAAGTAGCCTAAGCTTTTTAGCTAGTTAGTATGGAGGCAATTAGGTTTGATTTTTCGAAACAATACGCGCAAAAATAATGTTTGCAAATCTATCTATCTGTTATCTATGGGTGAGACTAGGGATAGGCCGGTTTTGCATCAAAATTTATTATAGTTTAAATAAATTCCAATATACGTCATATAAGCTTGAATATAAAAAAAATGTGGGTTAGGCCACTTTTGCGCTGATGGCCTCATATATAGGTACTCTCGGTGTATTTGTCACACTTGAGGTAACCCTTTTGTGATAGAGGCTAAAGATTTGCTTTTACCTCTCTTGTTTATTAGAACCAAAAATTGGCTCGATGGTGCAGTTGCAGTATTGCAGTCAGGGGAAAGCCCGAGATCTTTGTGTTACGATATTTTAAGCACAATACAATTAAAACGCAGCTGATATGTATGACCCTACTACTTCGCTTAAATACGTTGGGCATTCTTGGGGAGTGATCTTTTTTTTACTTTTGCAAGCTCACCAAATTTCGACCGATCAAAACTACAATATTCATAGTTAGCAAATTGTTTTCCGTTTAAAATGACAGAAATAAGACTCTTATTCCAGTTGACAAAGTGGTCTCCTGTGAGTTCATAGCCTACCGAGTTTTTCGTCGGATCTTCTCAACGGATCGCGATTTTGATCCGATGGTAGATTAAGCGAAGCAACACCCTTGCTAGGGCCAATGTTAACAAATTTGTTAGAGTGAGCTCGTCAGCTTCGTCTACATGTCAGATGAACTAATATAAGGATTACTGCTGGCCCGGAGACCTTTCCAGTTTCACAAGAACAAGTGGGCGAGCAAGGGCTCAGCCAGAACGGGTCTTCGAAGTTACTAGGATAGGTTGGAAGGGAAACTGTGCGTGTGTTGAAGTGTGTGTGTGTATGTGCCGCAGGTGTACAGTCCGCTGGCGTGCGAGCTGTGCGCGGAGGTGTTCACGGTGCCGGCCGCCTGGGTGCGACACGTGCAGGGGCACGCGCACGACCAGCCGCGCCCGCCCCGCGCCCCGGTACGTACCCCGCCGCACCCCTTTGCACTAAATAACTCACTGCCCCAGACTGAAGTCTCTCATAAATACTATACAAACATACATTGTCCACGTAGAAATAGATTTTGAAGAAGTATCCTTCCACAGGAACTCTTGTGGATCTGGTAGGTACCACCGCCCTGCCTATTTCTGTCGTGAAGCAGTAATGCGTTTCGGTTTGAAGGATGGGGCAGCCGTTGTAACTATACTGAGACCTTAGAACTTGTATCTCAAGGTGGGTGGCGCATTTACGTTGTAGATGTCTATGGGCTTCAGTAACCACTTAACAACCAGGTGGGCTGTGAGCTCATCCACCAATCCAAGCAATAAAAAAATGGGAAGTATGTTGAATGTGTATGCAGTGATGGATTTACGACTAGGCCCGCGAGGCACGTGTCTAGGGCGGCATGATTTGCAAGGCGGTAAAATTTTTGAAATGCCAACATTACAAAGACGAAAAAAAGATAAAGCCCCGTCTCCTTTGAAGATGTGTTTACATTATTATTTATAAAGGAAATTATAAGTTATTTTAAATTTTAAAAATTGATAAAATGTATTCTCACGTTAAAAGCGGTGCGACAAAGAGAGCTTAGGGCGGCATCAAAACTTAAATCCATCACTGTGCGTATGTGACTTCTGCTGGACCCGACAACCAGACCTGTGGGATCCGATAAGGTCCGACAAGGACGTCGCTAGTAGAACCTGTCGGGTTCATTGACCCGTCACTGACTTGGGCCGTGTGACCTATCCAGGGCGACGAGGGTGAGGAGACAATGGCCTTGCTGCGTTGCGACTTGTGCCAGAAGCACTTCCCGAACCCAGCGCAGTGGGTGCGGCACATACAGAGCACCCACACCGAAACAGGTGCGTGGACCACACTAGCCGTACCACCGTCTAACGCTGTAGGTCTGGTGTGCGTTTGTGACTTGTACTTTAGATAAAACTGTCACAGTTTATAGTATAGCTTAATGATGTGTGAACAATCAACAATGAACTTAAAGATAAGTAATTGAGGTAAACAGAATTAAACACTTTTCTATATCGACTGAAGGACTGATTTTTCTGGAAGCTCCCCCGCACGCCTGCCGCTCAAAGACCCACCCAACGAGTAACCACTAGGGATGTGCGCGTCACTGCGCGTTATAATATATATTAAACATAAATTTGATTATCGTTATTTTTAATAAACTTATTAATACGAAATTTTCATTAAAAGAAAACGTACTTCAACAAAATAAATAAATTTATAAAATCCATTTAGTCCTTTCAATTTACATTATTGAGGGCCAACTGAAAAACTATAATTCTGTTGTTGATGCAATTTAACTGGGACCTTATGAGAAGTGTCTGTTCGAAAAATTCGAAGGAAATACAGATAAAAAGTCGTATTAAGAACCTCCTTGTTTTTTTTGTTTTTATGTCGGTTAATAATTATTGCTCTGTGCCAGTTTCGACTTACTAATAAACATAAGTATATTAAAACCCACACTATACCTACAGTTTTTAATCGATGTTTATTATATTAAGTTAATTATAAGGAAATATGTAGATTTTTGTGCTAAATTCCCTTGCTGTATCCTACATATACATATTTTTGTTATGTGCGAGATTACCATTGGTTTTTCTTGGATTTTTTTATTATTATTTGCGATTCTTCTTTGTTCAACCTACCTGTATTATGTCATAAGTGTTTTAATGATATTGTTTCCCAGTATGTTCCACACATGAAAGTTTGCGCACATTTGTTTAGGCTCGAATTCATAAATAAAAATATAAAATATATATAAGATTCGTATAACTAATTTAAGGAACGGTCGCCGCATCGTACCTCGCGTAGATTCGTTCGTGTAAAAAAAATCTACACGAATTCTTATAAAAGTTTTTAGTAATACGAAAATAAATACATACATACATTTCTTTCATCGGTACTCCTCTGGAATTTTTACTTGCGAGATCCGATGGTAGTGGAATTCACAATTCGTGCTTATAAAATGTTTGCTTCAACAAATGTGTGTTTTGATATTTAACTTAAAAAAGGTTTATTTAAAAAAGAGTCGAGTTGATATTTGAAAATGATATATCTATGTATATACATTCTCTGGGAAATGGTTCACGGAGCATAATAATAATTAAATAAGATAATAACGCAAGCTAATTAATTACGATGTGATGCCTGTTTGTAACTATAATATATTGATTTAAACAAGGAACCTCGCATGTGTTACTGATTAGATTTGATCTATTGTAATTGAAGACATGAGCGGATGAAGAGGATATGATACAATTTGTTAATTTTGAGAAAATGGGCTAAAAACTTTTATTTGTAATTTTCTTCTTCATCACATGCAATTTCTAAAAATAGCCTTTAAGCCCGGAGTCTTAAGGTCTAATATGGTTTATAGGCACATAACCCCTTCATTCAATGAAAAAACTCAAAAATCTTAAAAATTATACTTAACCCCTTCATCCATTCGTGTCTTCAATTGTGTAACCTCCTATTTATTTAACATTAATTCTGTAATCGGTGTGCTTATTACTGACATAGCTGAATGCTGATTGTTATGTATGTGGCTGTAAATGGCTGATTCTCGACAACCGAACATCGAAACCTAAACTCTATCCCATAAATTAAAACCGAATCGACTCGATCACGTCCAACGTTCCGCTACACTCATGATAATCACTTCAGTTATGTTCACGAATCGATTTTTTTGTTGTTGTTACCCACTTAATAACCGATTTTAAAATCGATAACGTTATTGATTGTGATTCGAATGGGCGGTGTTCTAAATTGGTTGTCGATTGTCTAGAATTGGCCATATCAAACAACAGTGCCCCACCAAAACGTCACAATCGTTTCACAGAGGGCGCGCAAAACAAGACATGTGCACATTGCAAGAAGACGTTCCCGTCACACGCGTCCATGCTCATACACATGCGCACGCACACAGGTGAGTGCGTACTCTGTCTCGTGCACAGATAACATCTGAAATGAAAGTTCCTTGGCGATTTTTTTTTATTTACCACAGACAAACTTTTTCCTAAAACTGTTTTTTTTTCTTCAAAATCGGACGTGACTCGTGGTGTAATCGAATTCGGTTGCGAATAGTGACCTATTAAAAGGATCACCTTGTTATACTACAATATTGTGGTTCCGCTAGTTGTTCCTGAATTTAAATAAATATATTTTTAATTAAAATATAATTGATACTGTACATACATAGCTTGTAGAAATAATAAATAAGTTATTACAGTAAGTACTTTAATCAATCGACTTTGTAAATAACCATGTATACCAAACTAATATCATGAAAAAGCTGCGTGTTTCATTAAATAATTGTCAGTCAGTGCTCATTTCAAAAGGTTGAAATCGAAAATCATTGCAAAGCTAGCGCGCAAGATTACCATGAAATCACAACAATGCTTAAGGCCTCAGCTACATAATGCCGCTTTCAAACGTATCCTGTTGACCGGATCTGAAGATGCGACGTTCGGATCATCGGCGATCCCAGTGTCGCGGAAGGTCCTGTCTGGTATTCGGCACTCAACGAAGAGATAGAGAAAATAATATATTAGATATAATGCGTTTTACATATTACTACTGCTCGGGAATGAACTGATTCCATCGATGCTCCTCGAGATCGTATAACGGGTTTTTGTTTAAGTCTCGGTTGTGACTTTCGCATTACCTAGTTTGTTCGCTTGTCGTTACTAACATCGGAAAGCTTCTAACGTGCCCTAACATGTTCTTTTTAGTTTTGGAAGTGTACTAAAACCGTTTAAAAAACCTTAATTTTATCATTATTATTAGGTGTTCCAAAGCCCAGGACATCTACAGAGCGAACTGAAGGAGCTCGAGCTACCGAATGTGCATTACTTGTAAAAGAACCGATCGGAACAGCCGAAGAGAAGAAACCAGAGAACAATGAGTCGGACAGTCGGCCACCCCGCCAGCCCGTGGTCCCCAATCAAGTCCGCCTGCTCGGAAACAATTATCCCGTACTTTACGAGTATCTCAATCGTCCGACCATAATCAACAAAGAACAAATGAATGCAGCTTATCAACCTATTTTTGTTCAACTTGATCTGCGAAATTCAGCTTCAAGATATTTACTCACGAATACTGTCCAAGGGCAAACCAGCAATAAGGACGCCGCGTTAGCACAACCCAATAATCAAAGCACCGCGCTAGAACCGTCTGGTAATAATGTACGTCAGCAAAACCCTCGGCCAGAACAGTCCACTAATCAAATAGCTGGGTCAGGGCAGCTCAGTAACCAAAGTGCCGTGGTAGGACAGACTAACAATGAAACAGCTGGTCCGGGACAATCTGGGACTAAAAGTACAGGGAAAATTCAAAGGAAAATTCAAATGACTGCAGCGCGTTGTCGTCAATTTAAGAAATCGTATAAAAACTGCGAATCAACGTCGAACAGTAAATAAGCTCCAACTGATTTTCGATATCGTTCTCCTCCAGAATATCGAGAGAATGTCCGCTCAGAGAATAACGACGAATATAAATTATGCATCAAATTACATAAGTGCAAGGGCAACAAAAAAAAAAGTGCCAACTAAAAAAAACCGTAACCAACCCCTAAAGGCTTGGGATTTAAATCGCAGTATAAAGCGTCAAAGTAAGATTCATGCTATGAGTGAAGAGGATGAACATATTTGTTATAGCACGGGAAACATGTTTATATTTAAATAAAAATTCAATTATTTTCTACGTCACAAACCGATAATCGACAAGTGTCTCTGAAGCAATATCATAAAATGACATATATTATTAATTAAAAAGTTGAACGATTGAGAAGAGACTTTAAACAATTGGAATTCGACAACTCGAAATTAAACTAATTATTATTTAACAAAGAACCCAGTGGCTTGTAGAAGTCGGGTAGGAGAAAACAAGAAGTTTGGCGAGACTGAAAAACGTGAAGATAAAATCTAACGTGCAGTATTATTCACTTAAGGTCCAAAGTGCAACGCAGATTGAGATCGAGCTTAGTACGTTCTGTATACGGACGATTATATTGAAGTAGGGATAAGTTTTTCTTCCAAATTTAATGTATACCTTGAGTCCAGGACTAGTGCCAAATTGTGGCATCACTTTCGTCTCGATCATCAACTTAGTAAGCAGTGAAAAGTAGATAGTAGTTGATTAGGTAATCGGATATAACTAACAGTAGCAACGAAATTAAATTCATAAAATCGGATATTCCCAAGTTGTAATCGATTCTAACGTTGTGTAGACACAATTAAGGCTACCTTAACTGTATAATCTCGCGTTTTTTATTGTCATTAAATTATAATTTCTGACTTTTTCGAATACCTACTTAGAGTTTACGTGATCTCGTGCCGCGAACTAATGTAATGATGATAAGCGTGCGAAATTAAATCGTAAAAGTAGTTTTGTGTCTACGCCTCGTGTAGTTGACGCGTTTTGTTGTGACTTTATCTGATATTAATTATACTATCCTATTTAAATCGCATTTTGTTCTCAAATGAATAGATGTTTAATTTGGCGCGTAAGACTATGTCTGTTTTTTTAAAAATTAAAATGGCTACTGCTCATCAGCTATCCACACACTTTTGTACACGTTTTCATTAGCTATTAGTGTAAAGCTGTAATTCTGATATTACAAAGAGATACTTTACATTTCATTTCAACAAATATCTATACGAGCATTTTGAAAGGAAAAATAATTGATTTCATTAAATAGTTGACCTAAAGTTTAGATACCCCAAGGAAACACACAAATTGATAGTAAACCGTATTTAGTACCTAATTGACAGTAATTTACTAGAATCTAGTCTTTAGCGTAGTGATGTGACATAGATGTAGTAGTAGTAGTAGTAGTAGTAGTAGTAGTAGTAGTAGTAGTAGTAGTAGTAGTAGTAGAAAAATGCTTGAATAACAAGATGTTGCAAACATTACAACCGCTTGTCGTGTTGCTTAAAGCAATATGTCGCAGACAAACCTTAGGCGAAACACCGTGAAAGAAGGTTGTGATCAGAACGATATGGATTGTATCATCATATCATATCACATGTATGGTTGTATAATCTCGATTATAGGGATAACTGTGATGAATTGAACGATCTATTGGTGATATTGTTGAGTATTAAACTAGGTAATGGATAACGAATAGGGAATGTCGTTGTTGTCTGTATTCTTCGACGTAATATTGTATACACTTAAGTTACTGGTCGGTGCAGGGTGTGATGAAATCGTTCCTGAAATGTAACTGGTGGATGTTGTGGTTATAAATGGCTATATAAGAAATCAGTTGTCGAAAAAATGTACTGTAGGGACTTAGCGCGTAATGTAATGCAAATAAAAATCGGCTGACGCATGTGATTCCGCTGTCTAGAGCGAATTTCGGGTTTACAAAAATATGATACGTCCCAGTGTGACGGATGAGACAGCCCTTATGCAATACAACCGAGATTACGACCTCATGTCTCAAGATTGGCAGCGTTCACGTTGTCTATGGGCTCCTTTAACCGCTCAGCACCAGTGTGCTTAGTGCGAGTTTTCTAACGTTCTCGATAGCGTAAAAGTTAGCTCATATTTGTATGGAATGGGGATGGTTTGCCTATGTTTGCGGCTAGGGGCGCTGTTCCAACTGCATACAAAATTGGGTAGGTAAGCTTTTACGCTATATAGAACGTTAAAGAACTCGCACTAAGCATACAGGTGAACTGTTCGATTAGATTTGGTAGTTCCTTCAGGGCACGTTCTCTTTGCACCCTGTATTGATATAGTAGGTCATCGCCTATTGTTCGTAGAAGAAAATATCCGCCTAATTTTGGATGGTGTTTAAATGTGAATTAGATATATATTTTTAATTAATATATTTGATGTATGTACTACGTATCAATTATGATAAGAAATTTCGGAACCACAGTATTTGTCGTTTTTAGTGGTAGGTACAACAGGAAATATTATCGAAAATCGATTTTAAATACGTTAAGCTAAAACGAATTGTGTTTACATTGTCTCAATATGAATGATCTCAGAAAAATGCAATAAAATTTGATGAAATAAACGTTACAATTACAAGTAACAGGTATTTTCTATTTGTTATTATGCTCGTAATCTAAGGAGTTATACTCTTTTGGCGTGCTGATGGTAAAATTAACCAAGTTCAATTAGTGGTTCTCGCGAAATGTATTAAAATCACTCTGTCGTAATAATTGTATGCTGTATTGTATTTTATTTTTTATTTGAAAAACTCACAAGAAATGATTTCGGCATATTAGTCTTCCAAAAAAAGTATAGCTCACAACGAGTAAGTAGACTTACCCGCTTTTTTCGTTTGTCTCCCGATTATTATTTTCTTGTTTTTTTTGTTAATTAATTTAGTTGTACAAAGTTATTAATTTATTTAATAATAAAAATCCCAAAGAACTTTCGTTTATAATTAATGAGATGAGAGTCTATTTTTTATTCCAATACAAAGAAAACTACTTCAGATTTTAGCAGGTATGGTATGTACACTTTTCATTCATCTCTTCCGGTATAGATCTTAAGTATTTGACAAGCAAATTGCCAGGTAGGCGTATCATAAGAATACCTTTGATTAATTACGAACCCGGGCCATAATAGGCTGTGTGCAAACATTATAGGTCAATGTTTTATTAAGAGACCAGTGTGCTTAGTGCGAGTTTTTTAAAGTTCTCGATAGCGTAAAAGTTAGCCCATTTTTGTATGCAGTTGGAACAGCGCCCCTAGCGGCAAACGTACGCAAACGATCCCATTCCATACAGATATGAGCAACTTTTACGCTATCGAGAACGTTAAAAACTCGCACTAAGCACACAGTTTTTCCTGAATAAAACGGAAACAAATATGGCAGCTCTTACGTGTTGATTCATTCTAAGTTTTTTATTTTGTTTGGTCACTCGCTCTTGTTCGAATTGTGATTGTGTCGTCTCGTTTGTCCGCACGGGTAGGTACCACCACCTTGCCTATTTCTGCCGTGAAGCAGTAATGCGCTTCAGTTTGAAGGGCGGGGTAGACGTTGTAACTATACTGAGACCTTAGAACTTATATCTGAAGGTGGGTGGCGCATTTACGTTGTAGATGTCTGTGGGCTCCAGTAACCACTTAACATCAGGTGGGTTTTGAGCTCGTCCACCCTTCTTAGCAATAAACAAAAACTAAAATATATACTTAAATTGCGGTTTGGCTACACACCGGATTGAGCTTAACCGAGAAATACAAAAAAATACACATTGCACCCAACTGCAATATTTTTGGAGTACAATACAATAACGACTTTTCATTCAAATCGGAAAGCATTCTTGATAAATTACTATTTTGTAGTACTGTCAATAATGTTAATAATGTTGCTATTGCTGCGAGACAAAATTTGTGATAAAATTTAAAGCGAACTTTTAATCCCTAATCTAATCTAATCTAATTAAAGTTTTTATTTTACAAAATCAATTATACGTAGGTACGTCTTAATCGTAGGGTATGTTATAATAATGATATGATGGTACTTGAAAGTTCTCGACAAATTGTTAGATGTAATATATTTACTTGTGCAATTACTAAGTACATTTGAAGCCGTCATCGCAAAAGTGGCCTTACCATAGTTAGTATGGAGATAATGAGGTTCGAATTTACCTTTACAATACTTCGTAGGCAAAAAAATACGCGATAAAATAATCTTTACAAAGTCATTTGTTATCTATGGATTGAAACTAGGGATAGGTCGATTTTGCATCAAAATGTATTATGTTTTCAATAAATCGCAATACATAAGCATGAATATGAATTGTGGGTTAGGCCACTTTTGCGCTGAAGGCCTCATTTAAGATTAAGAGCACACGTTGGTGTAGATGTAGGCAGCGGCTTGGCTCTGCCCCTGGCATTGCTGAAGTCCATCCATGGGCGACGGTAACCACTCACCATCAGGTGGGCCGTGTGCTCGTCTGCCTACAAGGGCAATAAAAAATAAATAAATAAAGATGTGTTTAGTTTTTGTAATCGTTTCGCTTACACAGGGGAGCGGCCGTTCGTGTGCGGACTGTGCAACAAAGGCTTCAACGTGAAATCGAACCTGCTCCGGCACCTGCGCACTCTGCACGAGGCGGCCGACGAGACCGGCGTCGCGCCCGCCAAGCGCGAGCCATGAAGACGAGGAGGGCGGGCAGGTCTGTACACGATCTACTTTAATAAAATAATAACTGGTCTATCTAACTTTGAAGTCGTCGTGGCCTAAAGGATAAGACGTCCGGTGCATTCGTATCTAGCGATGCAACGGTGTTCGGTTTTTTTATATTTTTATTGCTATTTATTTATTTATTTTTTGTTTTTTTTTCTGGGTGGACGAGCTCACAGCCCACTTGGTGTTAGGTGGTTACTTGAGCCAATAGACATCTACAACGTAAATGCGCCACCCACCTTGAGATATAAGTTCTAAGGTCTCAAGTATAGTTACAACGGCTGCCCCACCCTTCAAACCGAAACGCATTACTGCTTCACGGCAGAAATAGGCAGGGTGGTGGTACCTACCCGTGCGGACTCACAAGAGGTCCTACTACCAACTTAAACCAAATTAAAAGCCCGCAGGCGGGTACCAATTTTTCTGATTGACTTCCACCGCAAAACCCGCAAAATTATAATTTGCGTAGTTAAAAAATTGAGACTTAACACATTAAAACAATTATCATGTCTATAGGCTGACAATTCAGAGTAGCATCTTTTTTTTATTGCCTTTGTAGTCAGACGAGCATATGGCCCACCTGGTGGTAAGTGGTCACCGTCGCTCATGGACGTCAGCAATGCCAGGGGCAGAGCCAAGCTGCTGCCTACCATAATCTAGTCTAAATCTAGTTTAAAGAACATTTATCAAAGTTATTATGATTCAAGTCAAAGATCAGTGACACTAAATATTTCATAAAAATAGAAGAACTTTCTGCCACGTGGTATTCGACGGTATTCGTGTCTCGAGTTTTTTAAGGTTCTTGATAGCGTAAATTTAACTCTAATTTGTATGGATTTGAAACGTTTGCCGCTAGGGGCGATATCCCAACTTTTACGCTATCGAGAACGTTAAAAAACTGGCACTAAGCACACACTGACCATTCCCCGCGGACAGGGCGAGGCCGCGGAGTGAGCAGCTCCGGCGACGGTGAGCCTCGCAAGCAGAGCTACTCGCTGTTCCTGCGACAGCGCGCCGTGCTCTTCTCCGCCAGGAAGTGGAAGCAGTGAAGCGAGCCCCCGACGCCGCACCGGCCGTTACCCACTTGCACCACTCGTGCCCAATAACGACCCCTGTACGCTTAGTGCCAGTTTTTTTACTTTCTCGATAGCGTAAAAGTTAGCCCAATTTTGTATGCGGCTGGAACAGCGCCCCTAGCGGCAAACGTAGGCAGACGATCCCATTCCATACAAATATGAACTAACTTTTACGCTATCGAGAACGTTAAAAAACTCGCACTAAGCACACTGAATAGTCGATATACAGAAGGGTTTTTTTTGGTGATGAGAATGAATAGCAACGTTACCGCGTGCGATAATTAGGTCGTAACAAACGTTGGAAATCATAAAGATTCTAAGGCATTAGACAAGTGTGAAACGTGTTCAGTGTGCTTAGTGCGAGTTTTTTAACGTTCTCGATAGCGTAAAAGTTAACGTAGTTTGTATGGAGTGGGAACAGCGCCCCTAACGGCAAACGTAGGCAAGCGTTCCAACTCCATACAAGTTTGAGTTAACTTTTACGCTATCGAGAACGTTAAAAAACTCGTACTAAGTACACAGTTACTGTTGTACTCGTGGAAACGTCTCGGTGCGAGGTTGCGTCGGTCGGCTATCTCCACGACATCCTGCCCACCCTCCTTACAATTATTTTTACAAGTTTAACTATCTATAATTTTTAAGCTACACATTAATGTATTTTTTTTAAATTAAATTTTAAATTTAAGCGATTTGTATTCTAGTCTCTGTTAAGAACCGCTGTTTGTGTTTGAGATAAATTCGTTTTAAGTTTTATAATTAAAATCGCAGTGTCTAAGTTTGAAAAGTTTTACGCGTAATAATTGACGAGTATTTTTCCTATAATAATTTTGAGTCAAATTAAAATAATTTTGATCTTTCTGCAATCGAAGCACGCTAAAAAGTGTAGACATTTTTATCATCTAGATGCTGCGGTATTTATTTGTAAGTCGTAAGTAATTACTTAGAATTAAGTTATTATTGTCTTATAATATCACTTTAGTTTCTAGCACGCTTTTATTACTTTGACCTTGTATTTCAAATATATAACGAAATATTTTTTAATGTAAATTTCACCAATATTATCTTGAAAATGTTCACACGCGTCACGGACCGATAACATCACAATAATCTTATTGGCCTAAAATCCTGAATGACGAAGAAAAATAATTTGTTTTACTATTAAAGAGTAACTTTTAGTTTGTAAACTATATCTTTTATTGCATAAAACATTCCAATTCGTTCACGGTTCGAAAACGTTGTGGTGTGGATTTTAAATATAAGTACTTTAAAGAACATTCCAGAAGAGAAGACCGTTTAAAGGACACGCCATCTTAGATATTTTCAAAATATTTTTAGATTCGTTTTGTGTTAACTAACGGACGACCACGAAATTTAAGTTAGCGTAAATATAAAGTATTTCGTAAGTCGAAAATTGTGAAACATTTTTAATCACAGTTGCGATTGGCGAATATTTTATATGATAATATTCGTAGAAATATTATAATTTATTCAAATACTCATGTAAAACATGTTGAATGAGTGAAATTTAACTGTTTGATTTTCAGAACGTGGTAAAATAAAGATTTCGACATACCAAGTACATGTTTTTTATTTGAGTCTAGAGATGATGACATTTCCAATTTAGTGTCTATGCGCGGCATATCTAGATTGTTTGCTTTAGTAAGAAGAATTGCTGCGTACCCTAGAGAACTCTTCGAACTCTATTTTAAGAGGTTCATGACGTAGCGTTTGGGGAACGGCGTGGTTCTTGGGTGCGGTTAGTGGTAGAAACGCGAATGGATAAATTTAGTGAAGGAAGTATTTTGAACAAAGGTGTATGCGGTGCAGAATCAAAACGAACTTTTTTTTTATCCTGGCTACCCTGGTTATTATGATAAATTTTGACAAAACTACTGGACTTGTATAGGTCCTTAACGTGTGGGAGTCAATCGATCGTCATGAAGTTTGTGGAAATTCCCTCAAAAGTATCCGTCACGGATAGAGAAAAAGGCGTTAAAAAGTATGCGCCTGATGCGTAATGTATTCTATAGTAATTAGTCATGTACGATCAAGTTTACCGTCCAATTTGCACGCACTAAAAATATTTCAAACTAGTTGACCCGGCAGACTTCGTAGTGCCTCAATCGATAAATAAAATACCTAAACTTTTGTGTAAAACAAACAAAAGGAATCCGTCCGACTGGGACATCAAAGGAGAATTAAATTGTTATTTTTATTTATTTCCGAGCATTTTCATATTATTATTTATTTACCTTTTAAACCTTCTCTGGACTTCCACAAATAATTCAAGACCAAAATTAGCCAAATCGGTCCAGCCGTTCTCGAGTTTTAGCGAGACTACGAACAGCAATTCATTTTTATATATATAGATAATAAACCAAAAGGAAATTACGAAAAATATTTTATTGCCTTAATCAGATAACTATCACAATTCTGTCTGAATACACACTGTGTACAGAAATTGCAGGAATATTACATGATAATAAAAAAAAGAATTCTTAAATTGAACGGATTGAAATAAACGGCACAGTTTCAGTTCAGCTGTCTTCTTCCTCGATCTTAGGCGCCAGGTAGTAGCGGATGTGGCCAATGTCCGGGATGCGGTACTCCACCACCAAAGGAACGTCTGCTGACATCGACAGCTGCACCTGAAAGAACAAGAGGCTTTTGAAAATACCAGTAACAACTAGTTTAACACTGGGATAGATTGGACAGCAGAGCCCATGGACCCCTATCGACTATCGGAGCTGCGCCGTAACCGTGGGACAGTTCGAAGTCTCGATGGTTTCGATATAACCGCAATCCTTCTCTTCATTACAAAACGAGTTATATATCTTAAAACACAAACTCTATATTTAAATAAGTACAGTAATGTAACGCCATCATACTGCAACAAGTGACGACACAACACAGCTTACCACAAATACAATATTGTAATGGCACTAACAGTGGCTATTATACTCTTTTTTTTTAAATGTCTCAAACGCCTTAGGCATTGATTTTGCCAATGTCAAAGTATAAACAAAAATAACTTGATCAGATTTTCCACATGTGAAACTGTGATTTTATTGTACCCTTTAACCAAACAATCAGTGCTGAGCAAGAAGAGGTTGGACAACCTACCTGAGGGCTGAGAGAAGTAGCTTTAGTGAAATAGTTGAGGTACTGGCAGGCAAACGTCAGAGTGACGGGCTCTTCCATTTCAATGACGACTGCCTCTTCCTCTTTGTCAATAGAAGCGGTCTGGGCCAGCTTGACGTTCGCTGAGCCGATGTCGCCTGTTGCCGAGAACTTTACTCCTGGAATTTCATTTTCGGTCAGAATCCAATGACTATTAAGTTATAATTTAATCAAATATCTAATTTTATTGAACAAGTCACCCTTTACATTAAGTTGCTACTGAAGACATTTGTTCTTTTTTTTCCTGCCAAGCTGGCAGTAACCTCGAGAGGTTTATGGCAATGTAACCGATCGAGTACGTGAGCTCATGGTGCTCGAACTGGAGTGTTGTTAACACTTAGTTGTTAACACCTAGCAAGAGCAGTGCTTCATAAAATCTACCACTGGATCGGAAACGCGACCCACTGAGAAGCTCAGTGGGCTGTGTCTATGGGTTAGTTTACTCGCCGAGCCCTTCGTCGCAAGCGACGGGTTCGACAATTACAATGACTGATGCTTGTAGTACCTAAAAGCACCAATATTGAATCAGGGGGATTCGAAATGACGTGTTTAGGGCGATGGCGACAGGAGTGAATGTCAGCCATGGTGAATGTAAACCCATCTTGAAATATGCTTGAAGTCTAAATTGCTAGTGGAGTGGTGTAAAGGAATGATATTTCCTAATTACGAAAATACAATTAAGCAAATTATTTAAAAACTGTGCATTAAATGTAAATAGAAATAAATAAATTATTGCATTACTAACACTTCTAAAATTACCAATGTAAGACTTGTACAACATTATATAAGGATAGCGATACAGTGCGATAAGATCAAGTAGATTTATTTTTAATCAATTTGGACCCCATAGGCATTGAACAAGCAAAATAGGAATAACCTAAATGAAGTCTCTGATGAAATTCCATTAGCTAAATTGCAAAAATTTAAAGAAATGCACAACACTCATGCACAAACTTTTAAATCTGAATCAATCCAAGCCAGCCTTAGTAAAGCACAGTATTTAGTATAGCATAGTGCTTAATATTCTTAATATAATTATTCTAAGGTTGTGATAATTGATTAACCAATTTATTTTAGTGACTCATGGTTATGTTCTATTTTGTATGTTTTGTTGGAATGGAGTGATGTTATTTGTTCTGCATTGTCATTTCATACACAATAAATAATTAATGGTATTTACCTTCTTTTGTGCATGAAATCACCATTGATTCTCCAAACTGTGAGAGATCCCGGCAGATTCTAGCAAATTCAGAACTTGGCATGCGAATAGTGCAGCTGTATTCAGTCTCTGGAATACCTGAATACAGAATAATTTAAATATTAATATTTTGTAAGAAATAGGGGGATAATAATACATGTAACTACAATATGAGATACAACCAGAAGACTTCAAATATGAAATCAAAATTATTGGTCACCAATGTTTTAACAATTTCAAAACAGACAAATTGCAAATTTTTAAGCTTTAAATTCATTATCAGAATGGATTTTAAAAAATCACAATTTCAAAACTTACCTAAATGTTCAAGATCCAAATTCATAAGCTTCATCTCGTAATCAGAGACTTTCTCTTGATTTGGGCTCTCAAAAACAAATGTGACATTGTCAGCATTATCCTGTGCTTTTATTGTAACTGTATCCTTATCTCCAGCACATTTGAGAATCTTTGACATGCTGCCTAGATTCATGCCCATTGAGATGTTCCTATCGCAGCGGTACTTGTCAAAGCCATCAGCTCGGAGAGTGAGTGACACGAGAGACACATGAGAGTTGTCCATAGCCTGTCGATTATATCATTTTTAAAACAGAGTACTAGTTTATTTTTGTTACCTGACCATAATCCACTCAAGTGTTATTTATATCAATACAATACCCAAACATTATATACAGCTCTAGAAACGAGCTTCTCTGCTCAATATTTTCTGTAACTAGACAACTTATCTGTTCCTTGGTTTGAATCTGTTTAGAAATAGAATAATCTCTTGAAAATAAATATAGATATATTTCCTTCCTGTCCAGTATAACTAATGTGACCTTTTTTTTTCGTGTCAAAGCGGGATGCTACTTTTACTACTTTTCTACAGCAAGATTAGAGTTACTTTAGTATGTATTTTGCAATACATTAAGGATTTGAGATAAGTAAGTAAGTTTCTAATAAACACATGCACAATAGATAAATGAAAGAGGGACATTTTTGTTCTCATTGGGGACAGCGGGACGGACAGCTTGAAAGTGGGACAATCCCGCCCAAAGCAGGATGTATGGTCACGATAAGTATAACAGCTTTCTTCAAGGTGTTGAATTAACCCTTTGCAGTCCTATGACTAGTGTAATGTAAAGCTGTATGTTCAATACGTGTGGACACTGGACCTCCAAGAGTTAAAAAAAACCACTGATGACCTAACACAGAATATTCTCTGCTTCACCCAAGTTGAGTTCCCTCACAGTGGTTAATATTTACTTTCAAATCTTCACGCTTATAGTGTAAAATATTGACTCTTTTAAAGATACGGTTATAATTGCTGAATGTTTTAGAATAAATATTCATTTTACTTCATGTATATCTTTTGTTTCAAGTCAATTGAAAGTAGTTCCTCTTACCTGTAACTGAATTCCATTGTCATCGCAATCGAAAGTGGCCTGTGTCAGCAGATCTTTAATAGCCTCCAAGACCTTCTTTAAGATAGAGCTTCGGAGTAAACGTGCCTCAAACATGTTTATCTGAAAGTTGATGTTTGAACTTCTACTTTAATCAGATAAAAACATATGCTGACCCTCGCCTTTCAACGTAAACTAAGATTTCATGTAATTTGTACCAAATTCGAAACATGGTTAGTAATTGCTCTTGTTTTAATAGTACATGGTGACGCTTAAGGCAGGTTTGTAGAAAAAACTGTTATACTTACATTTTAATGTATCACTTCAATAATTTTGTTGAAAATTAATAATAACGCTAAGCAGTCAGCGACCCCTAACTTACAAACAAATTAAAACAACTGTGTAAAATAAATGACAAAGCAGTAGGTTCGTAACCGTTCGACGTTCGGTAGCGGGAAGAATTGGCGCGAAACTTGTCCATTTGTCCAACCAACCATAGACTTTTCGTTTTATGAATCCATCGGACAGGCAAATGAAACGTAGCTCATATTAACAAGCCTTTTGTAATAAAGACAATCGATACTGGCATGAAAATTGAAATGGCATAAAATTAAATATGATTAAATGACGTGACCTAACGTAGATGTTGAGTGGAATGAAATGAATAAGTCTTTAGTAAAATGACGAGAAGTTACAATTTCAATGGATGGATTTAAAAAAAACTTGAGAGATCACGTTCAACAACTTTGTGTAATGTTTTCATTCTTGTCCATTTTATATAGATGCTAGACAGTTAATACTAGCATTGTTCAACGTTTATGCCTCATACACATACAACAAACAATTCACACAACTTCGCTCTTCGCGTTCCCAACGGAAATTGATTTACAACACATTGTGAAAGTTACTAACTGCACTAACCCGAGTTATAAATAAGTAATTAATGTATCAATATATGCATTATATTTATTTTTGTTATTTCTCCTATGTACTGGATTGCACTGTTTTATTATATGAATTGATAACAGCAATATTTAATTCAAAGATCTCTTTTATTTAAGAGTTATTTAAGTGTTGTTACATTCAATACAGAATAATAATAAATTATAACACAATATCTGAAAAACAACACCTGTCCTATTTTTCTAAATTGCCATGAAAGCTTCACAAATAGCATTTTATTCATGCTTGACCACGAAAACTATGATTTGAAAATGTTGGAAATGATGTAATGACAACAATTGAGACAACAGATGAGATTAAACAATAATAGTAGTTTTTATTATAATATAGGGCATAGTAAAACAAAATTTTTAACAAGATAATTTTACAATTTGTTCCTGATCAGGATATTGTGGAATTTCTAAATTATATTTCTTCAATATATCAGTTGGCAGAAATCTTCCTCCCAAATAATGTTTGGTGTTCCTTAAGAACTCTGGTTTGGCGCATAGCTTAGGTGCAGAAAGTGATATTAGTAGTGCAGGTTTTAATGCTCTTCCTTCACCTGGGCCTTTTTCGACATCCCAGCCACTAGGTATATCGACACTGGGAAAAAAACGAAGTGCATTTTATGATAGTTTCAACTTTAATCTAACATTAGGTGAAGTCTAAAGATTTACTTCTAAAATCAACTACATAAATTACCTGCATACGGGTAAATTAGAATCAATTAGCGCATCCAATGCTGGCTTCAATTCTTCCCGTACTGGTGGTTTAAAACTAAACCCAAATAAGGCATCAACAAGTACCTTATATTCATTATTTAAATCTTTAGTGTCTGGTAATTTATCAATTATATTAACATTGAATCTTATGCATTGTTCCAGAAGGTTTTCATACAAAGGTTTGGGTGTGCGTTTAGGATAATGTACCGATACATTGTATCCGAACAACTGCATATGTCTTGCGGCTACTAAACCATCTCCTCCATTATTTCCTGGCCCGCACACTATAAGAGCTGATGAGTGACTGTGAAAACAAAAATTAGTATTAAAAATATTTGTTTATCGTTAATATGCATTGAAAGCAAAAAATGAAGACTTAATTTTACTGTATTATAAAACCGTTCTTACGTTGAGGGTGGGAAGACCTTGGCAATGGCACTAGCAACACTCAGGCCAGCAAGTTCCATAAGTTGATCGACACTAAACTTGTATTCAGTGAAAAGATCCTGGTCCAGTGCTGCCGCTTCTGACTGATTGAGGTACCGCGTCACAGTGTTGCATTGATTCATACTGCTCGTCATAGTTCCGATGTTATACAGTTTTGCTACACGCAACTACCAAATGTTTAATTAATGTTACATATTGTGCTCTAAGTTACATTGATAATCTTGGCATGATGACTTACTTTACGGATCACGTATATTTAAATGTTTATATAAATTACAAGAGGTACATATTAATGAATTGATAGCAGTATTTAACTTACTATTAGAGCACTCCCGAACAACCTGTACAATAACATTTAAGAAGATTCTTTTACTGTTTTTCTTTTACTAATAATAGATACGTAGTTTGGTTCCAAATGTCAGTTAAAATAATATTTTATTTAAATCCTATGTGCATGTTACCTATATAGGTAGGTATCATAGATTATACACTTAATGGTATGATATGTATTATTATGTATTATTCTTTAATTTACATATTTACAAATTGTCACTTCACTTTCCGGCCGCCATAGAGTTACTATGTTGTAGGTACTTATTAACTCCATGCCGGCCGCCAAGAGAATCATAGATTATATACACTAATCCATAGACTAAACTATACACTTTACACCATACATTATACACATTATAATTATTATTATTATTATTGCTTTTGTTTTAGTCCGAGATTGTAGTTATTATTTTTATTTAATTCTAGTTAAATGAAATGTTAATGCAGTGCAATGAAGTGTAATATGGATGCAAAATCTGAAGTAAATGAAAAATATATATATACCGAAGACAAACCTATGAGACAAACTGAATGCGATCGAATCCTGAGAACTTTCAGCTGTCGTGAGTAGTGATGTGAAGTAATTTTAATTCTTCTTCTTCCAGTGCCTCTTCAATCCTGAAGGTTGGCCGTTAGCTTTCTGTATTCCTTTTTGTCAGTAGCCAGCCGGAACAGCTGTTCGAACGAGGCAATACCGGTCCACTCCCGCCACCGGTCCACTAATTTTAATATAACAATTATTTATTTTTAAAGGAGATGAAAAAAGCAACATAATTTCAGGACAAGAAACGTATAATCTGTCGTACGTATGATAGATTATACGTATAATCGTATAATCCCAACCACAGCTAACTACCGTCCAAAACCAGCTCCCCACCAGCTAACCACCAGAAATAAGTCGTAATTGTCATTCATGCTCTCGAGATTGAGATAAACAAAAACTTCTACTAAAGTATGAAATATGACCATATTTAATATTTAGAATATTTAAAGTAGGTACACTTCACATTTCGCAATTCACTTCTTCCGTTCTGTTTCTGGTGATTTGTTAATATCATATTTGCAACGCTTTTATAGTCGAGATGATATATGTACAATTTTCAATTTCGTATAGTACTAGTCGTTTTTTTTTCTACCTGCCTGAGAGCCTTGAGAGGCTATATCAGCGTAACCTTAACTAGTAGGTGAGCTCACGGGGCTCAAACCTGACGAAGTTGCTAACACGAACCCTAGCCAGAGCCGTGCTTCGCAGAATCTACCACCGGATCGGATCGCGACCCACTGAGAACATCCGGCGAGAAGCTCAGTGGGCAAACACGATACGCACGGTCGCGTCTACCCTGAGCGTTTGAGTGTGCAAACTAAGCGCGATTGGGGGCCGCCGCCACCACCGCTCCGCCATGGCGCCAGCGCCAGTTCCTCGCCGCCTGTACATTACTTTACGCCAGTACATTTATTTCTTATATCGGTATGAATTAATAGGTAGGTATTTAAACTAAAATTACTACTGTGGTTGTCATCTATCAAGCTCAAGTGCGTCCAAGCTGTCAACGTCAAAGGTCTGAACCGTCACAAAGATGGCTGCGCTTAGGGTGTTTAGCCGTAATCTTCCGTATTTGCGACAACAATTTGCAGCATTGTTAGGGAACACATCACCTTCGGTAAAGTTTATCTGCGTGGTCGTGGTTATAGGATATATATTATCATTTTCCGATGATGTCGTCAATGTACTCAGTGTCACTCCAGGGTATTTGCTGCCTCCTTCATTTCAACTATGGTCTACTTTCACGTTCTGGTTTCTCGAAATACATTTGTGGGAGGTGATCATCGATATTGTGACTGTGGGGCTGTGCGGGAAACTCATAGAACCACTGTGGGGACAGATGGAAATGATGAAGTTTTTCATACTGACCAACTTTGGTGTAGCGTTTTTGACTACGTTTTACTATTTAGTGATATTTGCGTGTACGGGTCAAACCTCGTATTTATTCGACATTCATGTACACGGGCTGGCAGGGTACCTGGCCGCAGTCAGTGTCGCTGTGAAGCAAATCATGCCAGATCATCTGCTGATTAAAACACCACTAGGTGCGAATGAATTTGATAAGTATATTGACAATTTTATTTTATTTTTCCTTCAGAGAAATTGGTGTATCTTAACTTTTAGATATCCTCTAAGCTATACAGCTATAAATATTATGAAATACAGTAGTTAAAACGAAATATTACTTGACTGTAATGAGTCTTTTGTGTGCGTGTTTATCAGTAAAAACCTATAGCTAATAATAAGATACAAATTCACAATAGTATACAAATAAACTAATGCACATTCATACACTTAATAGTTTCTACTTTTTTCACTTAATAGTTTCTACTTAATAGTTTTCTCCTTCCCACAATTAGGATTTGTGATTAATTTAGCATGTCACCATAAATCCCCTTTTGGAATGGTTAGCTTCTTATTGGCGAATCTGATCATTTAGTTATAAAATGGCTCAGTAATAGTAATAGGTAGCATGGATGTAATGTCTCCCAATCATTAGAAATAAAAACAAAAAAAAATTACACACAATAACTGACAGTAATGTGAAATGTAGGTAATATTAATGACATTTTAACTTTTTTATTAAATGATTCATATTGCATATACAATACATTAATTTAATTAAGATCATCTTAATCATTTGAGCTAAGTTTTCTGAACAAATGAATTAAATCTAAAACTTTAATATCTAGCTTTTGTGGACTGGGCAAGTTTGATTAATGAAAAGGTATTAAATTTCAGGTAAATTAACCAACAGGTCTTTACCACTACTGATCCTAATAGTGGCTATTATCCTGTGGGCTATTGGTGCCTTAGAAGGGACATATCCTTGCATGTGGGGCAGTGGGACGATTCTATCTTGGATATATCTAAGGTTCTGGCAAAGACACACCAATGGTACCAGGGGAGATATGGCAGACAACTTTAGTTTTGATAAGTGAGTATTTTGAAAGTAATCCAGATTATGAAATTTATATGCTTAATAAGACAATATCTTGATTTTTACTCAAACCCAGTTGATACCTATAGAAAAGCTCCCTATTTTGTAGTATAGTAATACTTTTAAGTCTGTATCTTCCATTGTATAGCCATTATAGATCTGATTGCTAGGGTAAGATAGAATGTCATGATAATAGTTGCTTGTGTTATTAAGATATCTACATAATCAGTGGCAAAGATTTGTGCCAAAGGGCTCAAACCCTTGCATTGGCAGTGCATTACTTTTCTTTTAAAATTGCCAATGTTCAAAATAAAAGTAGCTTTAGGCCATTCATAATGTAAGGCAATAAGATTTGTTGGTTTATGGGAGGAACCACAAGAACATGATTGATACTACCTCCTTAAGACAACAGTTCACCACACATATCGCTGCACAATTCCAACATGAAAAAAGCTGAAAACATCAATATTATTTTATCCTTGCCCACTATCATGTTTCAGCCAAATATATTTTACTATACTATTTATAGTCATTTTGAAAAATTTTACTAATCATATTGAAATAAAACTAAATGTTTCAGCTTCTTTCCAACAGTCCTGCAACCTGTAGTCCGAGCTATTGTAGGTCCACCGCATCGTTGTCTAGTGCGGCTTGGTCTCTGTTCACCTAGTCCACGTCGAGTGCACTTAGCACTTAGTCCCCGAGGTGTGACAATTTCTATGCCTGGAGTGGAACCACAAGATATGGAGAGGCGAAGGTGAGAATAAATTATGATTAATTTAGATAGTTAAAAAAAATAGAATTCAGTGGTTTTAAAGTGTTTCAAAATCTGAACAATAAAACTGGCCAACAATTATTGTAGTTTATTTTTAATGGTAATGACATGTCATTTTGTTACTGTCCCAATAAAGGCACTTTTTTATGGCACCTTATATTGTTATAGACAAATTGCATTAAAAGCATTGAGTGAAAGACTATCCAAAACATCTGAGCAAACTCGTCAAAAGAACTTATCGACGAAAGTAAACATGGATGCTGTTAGGAAGATGCAGACATCACAAGTGATACCTCAATTCACGGAACCCGAAACAAGCAAAGGTATACAGGCGCCTCCCACGGAGGCGACCCTTGTGGATCTCGGACCAGACCCAACACCTCCAATCACCAAGCAATCATGATCTTTAACGAAAACAAAGTGGAATAAGTCTGTTCATAAAAACAAAGTGAGAATGAGTGTTGTGCAAAAGTGATTTATTTGTGTGACACCCACATTTTGGAGCCTGAATGTGGAACCTGAATTAATACTGTATTCGCGACTGAAGGTTAAAGCTGTAGTTCTTTTCTTAGCAGTTACAAAAAAATTGAACTCTACACGGCATAAATATGCCACCCATTATGCAGTATTAGTGTTCAGTTTCTCTGTGATTTTTCTATCAAGTGTCAATGGCATTTACATTATTCTATTTATTTTTAAAAAACATTATAGTAAAAATGGGATAAGTATACTTCAAAAACAGTGGAAGCACTTTTGCTGTGCTATACTTGCTCCCTTGTCTGCTGGGTTTGTTCTGTCGTCAAAACCGGCTAATGGAAAATACCAGCATAAAGTTTCTAGGCATTATTCTTTGCATTTTGGCTACTAAATTTCAACTAAAGCTGATTCTATGTGTCATTATGAATAATAAAAGCATAACATACCAAAAATCTGAATATAAGGTTTATATTAATTTGGAGGGCTACTTATATATCATGTAAGAATGATTTTAATTATATACATTCCACATGCTTTTAAAAAAGAATTTAAAACATATATATAGTGAGCAGGCAAAATGTAATAAGGAAATACATTTAAAAAACTATAACAAATGTTCCATTGTTGTTCTACATGTTTTTATGTGCTCAAGTGACAAGTAAATATTGATAAAATTTAATTTTGTATATCTCGACAATAGACACTAATCACATCTATGGCTTTAACTTTACGAATCTAACATTTGTAATTGTATTATCATCGTATTTGGCTAATGTATCTGAAATATATGAAAGTATTTCAGGAAAAGATGTTAAGAGTCTCTGTTAAAACAGGTTTTGAAAATTTAGATTAGACTTAATTCTTCGGTCTGATAATTATTTGTAGTGAAATTATTATCCCAAATTTTCTTTACAGATAACCAGATAAATAATTTAACCAGTTGTCCAGTAGTAATATGTATATGTGTAAATGTTATTGATTCTTGTTTCATGTCAAATTTGATGTATCTATTTTACTCCGCTGTGCTAATCGTATTGGAGGGTTTTTGTGTTTAATATTATCGTTTTTTGTTTGTTTTAGGATAGTAAAATAGTAAAAAGAAATTTTAAGAATTAAATTATTAAAATGTTAATATACCTACTTCACTACAACTTTAAATATTTGGTTTCAAAACTGATGCTTATAGTTCATTTTTATTGAAGGATTTGCGCGATTTCGAGGAATGTAATAATAGTACTTTAAAGTCTGGTAACGATTGAAATTATTGGAGACGTGTATAAAATATTATGTCTTATTGTTAAAAAATATATTTTTGTGAATTGAAATGCATTTGTTGATTGCGGTAAGATGAGTGTACGTTTTTGAATTAACTGTAAATATTTGTTAGTTTTTAAATAAAATAATCCCAACCTTTAATATTAACGTTTTATTTTAAGTAGCTTTCTCCTTGTTCCTTAAGTTGTCCTAGGGTGTCCTTTAGGCGCGGGGACCTCGTAGGCGGTTCGGCCCCCGGCCCGAAAAGAAAAAAAAGGGGTGATCGCAGGGCTCCATTCCAGACATGATATCTGCTGATTGTCGAGAAAGTATACAAAAAAACTTGAACAAGATAACATTAAGTAAAGACGTGATCTGACATTACTTTGTAGGATGTTCAGAGTTAATTTGTTTTAGCAAAACTCATATCCGTTAGCTAACTTGTACATACTGTTTTTCGTAAATATAATATTGAAATGGTTTATTACTGAGTAAAATGTAACTAAAATAAAAGAATAATTTTCGCAAATACTGAATATTTATTAAGATTCTTCATATTCAATAACAAATATTTCATTTCACTATTGAAGCGAAGAACGGGCAATGCATCTGTGATATTTTTAAAATCTACATTCTAACTGATAATTATAAGTAATAGCCAAATATGAAACCTACGTGCACTTTCGAAAATGTATAAAAATTTATTCATTTAATAAAATCATACTGAGACGTGGTCGCTCACAATGGGCCTTATGAGAAGGCTCAAGGTCACCCAAAGAGCAATGGAGAGGGCTATGCTCGGAGTTTCCCTGCGAGACCAAATCAGAAATGAGGAGATTCGCAGGAAAACCATGGTAACCGACATAGCCCAAAGGATTGCGACACTGAAGTGGCAGTGGGCAGGACACATTGCTCGCGGAACAGATGGCCGTTGGGGCCAGAAGGTTCTTGAGTGGCGACCGCGTACTGGGAGACGTAGCGTGGGTAGGCCTCCCACAAGGTGGGCCGACGACCTATTAAGGTTCGCGGGGATCCGCTGGATGCAGGCAGCGCAGGACCGGTCTTTGTGGCGAGGCTTGGGGGAGGCCTATGTCCAGCAGTGGACGTCCATGGGCTGATAGATAGATAGATAGATAGAATAAAATCATAGGTACATTTTATAGTTTTTATACTATATTTTATTTTCAATTCGCAACTTCTCAGATGACAATTATATATTTTATAGGTCTTTCGTACACCTAATTACTTAGTGTATTTTAAGTTTGAACAAAAATATACTTCTGAACATAAAATAAATAGAATAAATAAAAGTTTTATTCTTAATATTGCAGCAAATGTGATGAACTGTTCGTTTTATGGTATCATTAAAATAAAAAAAACTATAAACGAATAATTAATATACCCTTTAAAATAGAAGAAAATAAAATAAAAGTCTTTAAATACTATTGTGTAAATCACTAGCTTTCTAAATTCTTGTTTAATTATTGGTACACGTTTAAACGAGATTATGCAATGAAAACAATTTACATAAAATATGTAAAACTATCAATTAAGTTATCCTAAATGAAGAACATTGAAACTTGATATGAGTCGTCTATTATCAAAGGCGGCAATCTGACTTTTGGACAATGATTGGTAAATCAGAAAAACGAATTATTGACTTTGTATTCCATTGGCAGTCACAAAACTCTTCGGAACGACATCTTAGATAAATAACAGGTTAACTATTAACCTTTATTTAATGCAGATTTTGAACCGTATTCTTTGAAGGAGACGATTATATTCAAATAAATCTGTATTGACATATCAATAAAAAATTTTTGTCCAAATGTACAGATTGCCGCCTTTGATAATAGACGACTCATATATATTTTTTATTTCTCTGGTTCGGGTGTTTTCCTCAATTTTGTATTTAACAACAACGAAAACTGACTATTTTTTTTTAAATGTAAATAGTTTCTCATCCAGTTTTCACAAAATCACTTTTACAAATAAAAAATTGTTCAATTTCAAGTTATTTCATAATACGCGCGAATCTATTGGACTTCTATAGCTCATAAAGAGAACAAGGTTGCAAATTCTGAATTCTATTATATACATATAATTTCCTACACAACAATACAACCATAACTATTCGAGTAATAATTACTTAATGAAGTTGACATCTTCCAATGAACGCGTTGGATACAAAGAGTCTGTCATGTGTATTACTTTTGTGAAGAATTAAGTTCATATTTTGTTATTTCGAGGTACTTACTACTTAGGTCCTGAACATTGTTGTTGGACCACTTTATTCTCCCAAAAACGGAAACTTAAACTATTGAGCAGACAAATTGTATAAGTTTCTTGTAATTTAATTATTCAGTTATATTTAATCGAGTCTCAATACGTCTGTGCAAGGACAACTAAGTATAGCCATTTCTTATTTACAGTAATGCTGCTCTCCGATGTCTAGAATAACAATGTTGTAGTATTTCATCACTAGGCCACATTTAATTTTATATTTAAATGTAATAATATAAGAATCAGATTAAATTTTTGGATCTTCTCAGTAGGTCTGACTGGTTTGTTTTTACGCACTTAGGTACATTCCATTCGAGCACAATGTCATATGAAAATACAATAATCCACAGAACTTTTGTAATCATTGTTAGTGAGTACTTCATATACACGTATTCTCAACATTTAAGTGTAAATTATACTTTTGTAGTATATTAGTCATTATGCACAATTTTTAGTAGCACTTTTGTCTAACACAATTTTAGTACACAAATATTTGACTAAGATTCATGGAGGTATTTAATCTGCTGTCTATTTATAAATTTTGTTGCACACGTGTACGATCGCACGTCTATCAGATGTACCTAGCGGTATGCAAGTTTCAGTACACATTTTGTTTTCTATTTCACATAACTGACAAGTTGAATGTTTCAGCACTATTACTTAAGACGTTTAAGCACGACAATAACCCACACGTTCTCGATGTCGATTAGAACCTCCGCATGGTGTACCGCGTGCGTATGGTGGTCCGGTACCGCTACCGGTAGTAGGGATGGGGGGGAGGCCAGCTCCCGGAGTAGCCGTCCCCCCAACGCCCCGCCTCCCCGCTCGCTGGAGTCACGTTCGGGACAGGAGACACACCGCTTACTGCTGTAGATATCGTACCACCTGAAATTATGTTTATGACAATGTTAACATACTTAAAATATTGCTAACTAAATGTTTTTAATTTATTAAACACACATCAACATATTATAGCATAAACGTTCATGTTTATGCTCTTTTAGAGTAATGCATTCCTGATCCTGCAGACCGAATGGTAACAGTTGCCGTCGCCCTAAACACGTCATTTCAGATCCTCCCGATCCACTAACGGTGCTTTTAGGTACCACAAGCACCGGTCACCGTTCTCGTCGAACCCACACAGCCCACTGAGTTTCTCGCCGGATTTTCTCAGTGGGTCGCGTTTCCGATCCGGTGGTAGATTCTGCGAAGAACTGCTCTTATTAAGGCCAGTGTTAACACCCCCAGATTAGAGCCCCATGAGCTCACCTACTCGCTCGGTTACGCTGGCATAGCTCTCAAGCTTAGGTATGAAACAAAAAAGAATCGTTTGAAGTGTCATACCGGGCGGCGGCACGTAGTGGTGGGGTGGGTGCGCTGCGTGGGGTGCGTGGGGTGCGTGGGGCGCGTGAGGCGCGGGCGGCGGCGCGTAGTATGGCGGCGGCGGGACGCTGAGCGACTGCAGAACCGGCACCGACGTCACGGACGGCGGGGGCTGCTGCACTCAACAACAACTTTCATTATAGACATCAACATTCAAACAAGTGAAATAATAATATGTAATAAAATATTGTTTATTATTATTACTATACTAATATGTTTACATCCAAAACTAAATTTTAAAAAAATATAAAAATTTGAATCAAAAAAAGTGTAAGAAAAAATGATTTTATTGTAAAAAAGCGTGTGGGGCTTTTCAGGATATTATCAAAATAACCCTTCTACTCATATCTGTTTTGCTCATATTGATACCATGCATACCACGAATTTTTTACAATAAAATCATTATTTCTAAAATTTATGTTTCATTTTTTAATTGATTTTCAATTTTTTTAATTATTTTTTTTAAATATTGAGTGTCACCTGTCAATGCACCAGTGACAAATGACCGCAGCATACTTAAAAGTATGCCAAATTTCGAGTTAATCAGACGTTTTGAAGGGGGTCAAAATCATGTTCAAAGATTCCGTTACATACATACTAACATACATAGTTGTTAGCTGAAGCTAATAAAAGCGTATTAATATATACATTTATAACAATTTCAAACAAAACTCTATTCAATTTATGACTAGAAATTTTGTACCTTAAACGAAGCTATCTTTCAACTTTTTTAAATACGGTAATTGATTTAAATTTTGCACATAAGGAAAGCTAATTTTATATTCTCCAAAATCGACAAAAATGTATCTCTGCTAGTACATACAAGAGTGATGTAGGAAAATCATACTTATATACTATATGGAGAGAGACATCACAGTAATAATTACCGTGTAATAGTTGTAATAGTTGTGCTGGTCAGTGTGGTCATGTATGGGCACGGTGATGAGGTTGGTGCGGGGTCGGCCGTGCCCCCGTGGGTCGCTCGTACCCACCGACATCGGCTGGAACGATGACAATTTTGATACTGAGCTAATATAATACAAATAATTAACGGTAGGCATCGATTTGGCTCTGTCCCTGGCATTCCTGGAGTCCATGGGCGATTGTAATCATTCAACATTAGATGGGCCCTATGCTCATCTGACTACAAGGGCAATAAAAAAATGAGGTTTAATTAGCTTACGATTAGAAGTCGAGCAGGATCTATCTTAGACACACAAAACACAGTATAATTATATATGATGATATAGGAAACGTATATTATTATGTTATGGTGAGCAGGCTTTGATATATAAAACAGTCTTAACAATTACACTATATTAATATATAATGAAGAATTCAAAGAGCTGTTTATGTTATTATGCCTAGGGATCTTATATATTTTCACAACTCCGTCAACAGTTTAAACTCCTATTTAGAGCTCATCTCGGGTGCTAGCATATTAAATACAGCTTTGTACTTACTGTAATAGGTTTGACCACAGGTACGGAAGGAGATGGAGTTTCCGGTTCTACTTTCGGTTCAGTGTTACCGGATGACACGTGTCTATGGTTGATGTGTGCTTGTAGGTCTCGCTAGAAAATAAATCTAACATTTTCACTGTGATCTCCTTATATACTATACAATATACTAGTGAAAATGATTATAATTTTAAGATAAATGAGAAATGGACTATTCTCTCTTTTACCTGCGATAAATAAGTTCTCCTGCATCCTGTATTGCCATAACGTGTTCCGGAATGTGTGCACATATAAACTGTGCCCAAACCGGTTTGTTCTACTCGGAGAACCTGCAAATTAAATTTTAACTTATATATTTGTAATTTCTATTTAAAAAGTGAAAACTACTGTTAACTGTTTATTGGATTGCCCTTAAGACACTAGATGTAGTTGCTTTAATATTTTAATGGATTTTTAATTACTTAGATGAGCTCATGGCCTATCTGGTTTGTTTTTTTTTTCATTTTTATTGTATAGATATGTGAACAGCCCACCTGGTGTTAAGTAATGGTGGTAAAACGTAAATGCCGCCACCCACCTTGAGATATGAGCGCTAAAGTCTCAGTATAGTTACAACGGCTGCCCAGCCTTCAAACCAAAACACATTACTGCTTCGCTGCAGAAAACAGGCACGATGGTGGTGGTACCTATCCGTGCGGACTCCCAATACCACCAGTAATTACGCAAATTATAGTTTTACGGGTTTGATTTTTATTACATAATGTAAATCTTTCACAGTGGAAGTCAATTGTGAACATCTGTTAAGTAAGTATTTCATTGGAAAAATTGGTACCCGTCTTCGGGATTTTAACACCGGTACATCGCTAGGTACGAATGCACCGAACGTCTTATCCTTTAGGCCACAACGACTTCAGAAGTAAGTGGTTACCCAGCCCGAAGACATCATCAATTTAAATCCCATCCTACCTTCTGACATAGTTCTAAGTCTCCATTTTATAGTAAAGTAGCAGCCCCACCCCACACACCAAAACACATCATTAATGCTCAGTATGAATAGCACCTACCCATGCAAGGTCACAAAAAACTCTTACCACCAGAATCTATAAATAAATAAATATATTATACTTAAAAGTAAATTACCTTCTCTCTACACCGAGGGCAGTGCGTGTGATCAGCACGAGCACAAGATAAACAGAAGACATGTTTGCATGGTATCTGAGAATAAAGAGGAAGTAAAGATTTGTAATTCCAGCTCAAAATCAAACTAATTTATTGGTTTCTGATAACACTAGGAGGATTGTACTAATTTAACTATTACGTTACCAAATCATCTATTCAGAGATGGTCACAGAAAAATAATCACAATGAATTAGTTATCACAAATATTTTCTTTATGTAAATTTGTTTTATGAAAATATGTTCACAAGAGTGTAAAGGAAACTATAGAAAAATACATTAATACACAATAATATTTTTATAACTGCTTGAAAATTATGCTTGACTTACCATTCTTCCATAAATAAGAATAGGTTTGGAGCATGTATCACAGCAGTATATCATTGGATTCAAGACCTTCTCTCCAATAAGTGTAGCTCGGTGGCTCCAATCGAGTCGCAGCATCGGTTCAGGTGGTCCTCTTTGCAAAGTTGTGAATACCGGTGCTTCTAATTGTGATATGTCTGAGGGAACTTCCACTGTAAGTTGTACAATTTATTATTACAAACATTTTCTACTTAGTTTCAAATTTATTTCCTTTTTCAATCCTAAATTTAATGATAATATCAATACTATTTTTTTTGCAATTTAAAACTAATGTTATTACCATTAAAGTTTTTGTATTAAAATATTAGTAACAATTTCATCATATTAAATTGCATAACAGTTTCAACAACAGTATTTTTTTTAAATCACATATCGAAATTGCATAACTTCATCCATCAAAAACAAAAAAAAAAAACATAGATAAATTGACTGAAACATTTTCCTGTTACATATTTGTTTAAAACACAATAAATTCGAATTTTGAATCCATTAAAAACATACTTGTGCAAGGACTGTTGAGATACATGCTACCATTGCGGTCGTGTATTATCAAATACTGATAAACTCATAGATAATTTATAATTGGTCTGCAGCTTGTTTACTTTGTATGCATAATTTTGAGGTTATGTTTGTTGTGTTGATAGTGTTGTGTCATTCGACTTATGTATACCCTTGATAATGAATATATTAAATGATTTTTTCTCTTATAGAGTTAATTTATTTTTGTGTTAACAATTATCTGTACTGTTTGAATTTTTTATTGAATCTCTACATCAAATTTTGAACTTGATAACACAATTTTACTTATAATTAATGAAATGATTTGTATGTTTCATTTGTTTTTTTCTGTTAACAGTCAAACTATACTTTAATGGTAAATTTATTGAATTACTATAGATATTTTATACACTAATATCTCAAATCTTAAAGTTGATTTGATTAAAAACGTCGCTATTTCCATATTTACTTTACTTACGTTTGGGTGGGTCAACCGGTTCGGGTTCTTCCTTAGGCTCCTCAACTACTGGTTCTTCAGCATCTTGTGAGGTTTCTTCTACAGAACATTCCTCTTCGTCACTGGACATTACTTTAGGAACTTTTTTACCTCTACCTCTGCCTCTACCCCTACCTCTTCCGCGACCACGACCTCTGCCTCGTCCACGGCCGTTCCTTTTTTCTGTGTTCATTTCCAGTTTCACTTATGAAAGCCACAAATTCATAAGCTAACCTCTTGATGTAAGCTATTAGGTTTTGTTGAGCGCTCTTATATACTATTTAAATGTAATTAATATATGATTTATGATTAGTTTTTTTCATCAATCAATGATAGTTAAATTATTGTATTATTTGAATTTGCTAAATTCTTAAAATAATATTCCAGTCGTCACTAGCTATTGACATTTTCATTGGTTTGATTCGTATAAGCAACAGGCAAAGGAAACGCAGCCCGTAGTACTATCAATTTTATTATACCAAAGGCCGAGCCATATAGGTACTTCTTACTTGTGAAGTGACGTGAACGGAAATTAAGATGAGGTAAGACAATTATTTAGTAAAACAGTGGGAATTTACTGAGAGTTTTGAAACTAAAAGGGTGTAAATAATTACACATCACAATCAATATCACAATAACTTAACACAATAACAATAACTTATTAAAAACACAAAGATATCTTCACAAATTAGGTACATTCCCGCCGATCGTAATGCCGACAGCATAGACAACAGCAACACAGGATTTTGTCAACAAAGCATCGAAAAATCAACATTTTTCTTTTCGAATCGGTTGAGTGCGACGAAGGGTTCTTTGTGCCCCTTCAGCCACTGAAATAGCTTGAGTTTCTCCCCGGATCTTCGCAGCGGGTCGCGATTCCGATCCAGTGGTAGATTCAGCGAAGCATTGCTAGGGCAGATGTTAGCAAAGTCTTCGAGGTTGAGTGAGCCCCGTGAGCTCGCCTATACGTTCGGTGAAGTTTGTATAACCCCTTGGGGTTCCTAGAAGGTGGGAGGCAAAGAACACACAAGATCAACATTACAGTAGCAAATTAGACGAATTATTTTGTTGCTAATTAGAAAAACCTAAGATTTATCTATACAATGGAAAATATTCCATTGCTAAGATTAAAAATTATTGTCAAAAATGTTTAATCGATCAACATTTTACTTTAGTTTGAGAGAACATAATGTGTAACCGATATTATTTATTTGATTTCCAATTATACGATCTTGCAAACTTAAGTTAGTAAGTTTGAAAAGAGTTATTTTGTTCAAAATGGATAATAAACTAATACTCGATTCATCGTTTTCAAAATCGACTAAATTAGAAAACAATAAAATAAAATACACTTTTTCAGAATCATATGTTGTGTGAAAAATGAAATGGGATTGAGAGATGAGTCGATTTACGATATGACTATCTATAAAAAAAAAGCATAGTAATACTATTGAGTCCTCAAAGTACTTCATTAAAGAGGCTCACATTGTTTTAAATGAAGATATGGCTCATCATTAGTGATTGATTTTTGACAGATTGATTCTTTATATGAAGTACATACCTACCTGTTCAAAGATTGCTAATTTATATTTATCAATTTGTTTATTATTTAATGCCGTTTATTGTCTACCGCCATCTACATTCAGATTATAATAATTACTGCTTTGGAATATTATTCCCTTTGCCTAGATGGCGTTAGCAGGGCCTTGCAAGATTTTTATCCGTTTTACTAAACTCATGTTCATTGAAATTTAACATACGTAGAAAATTTTAATGTACCTACTAATTCATAATTGTTATTCGTAATATTTATTGGGTAAATTCTTGAAATGCTTGTAGACACTATACTTTTTGAAGTATGTATTTATTTGACCTGCATTTTTCATAGATAGTTGTCACAAACATTTTTCAGTTGTTTGGTTTTTATTGTTTTGTTGCGCGCTTTGAAGTGCATATTTCACACACCAGAGATAAGAGTAGGAGCCTTTACATAATTTTAATCTAACGGCACCACACGCGTACTTTAAATGGACGAACAAGCGATTGGGATTTTTCAGCCTGCCAAAATGCCATGAGTAAAATCTTTGTAGTCGATATTGCTGTAGACATCAGAATGTTGCAGAATATTTCGATATCTGGTCGATATACGACGAAACCTGTAATTATTCAAAACGTCAGAAGTTTCAGGTGCACATTATACTCCCGGACCAGTTATCGCTTACTGTGAATTTATTTATATGAAACCTTGCCAGAACTGCCATAATATTGACCAGTCCTAAATTATCTTCTAACGGTCGTAGTGTAAATAGAAATTGTATAATTTGAGCCAGAAATTAACGTGTATTTAAACTGTAATCATGTATTAGACAAACCGCTCATTTATTTGTGAAAGTATATTTTTATTTAATATAGCTGACCCGGCAGACTTCGCAGTGCTTCAATCGATAAATAAAAGGCCTAAACTTTATTTAATTCCGATAATTTTCATATTTATCTACCTTTTAAACCTTCTCTGGACTTCGACAAATTATTCAAGACCAAAATTAGCCTAATCGGTCCAGCCGTTCTCGAGTTTTAGCGAGACTAACGAACAGCAATTCAGTTTTATATATAGAGATTAAAGATTAATAATATAATAATAATAATAATTAATAATTGGGAAAAAATCATGTACGGTAATCCGGCCGCAAATTAGGATTCCCTCTGCATACCAGAGACAGACATACATACTTATATACGTTTAAATATATACTTAAATTGATAATAAACGCCAAGACAAAGAGCAAATGCATCTGTTCGCCGCACGAATGTTTCTCCGATGTGGGAATCGAATCCACGATCCTCGGCGCAACAGATAGCGGCACTAACTACTGTACCACCGAGTCAGTCGAAATTCAGTATCGGTTCGTATTCAATAAAGTTGTTTGAAAAATATTATGCGTATTGACATAATGTTTGCGGTACATAGTCGTGGAGTTGCGAGCGACAAACTCGGTCACGGCCGGCTGTTGCACCGGCGTCGCCGTCATAAACACAACTGAAACGCAAGGGCTCGGGGTTGGCAAAATGTTTCAAACAATAATCATTAACAAAATCGATTTACGATCGTTCAAAATCATAGGAATCCCAACACTAGTTTTGACATAAAAACAATTTCTTCGGGAGCAAAAGCAATGACCTCCATCGCAAATCCTACAAAATGCGTCTCACTAAATAGTAATAGAGAAAAAAAACTAGACCAAAAATAAAATTGGCAGACATTCTTGACTTCCCTGTGTCCACTTTTTTTTGCAATGACGCCTGTAATATTTCTTAGAAAATCACTACATATGCGAATTTAGTAATATTCGTTAGCATTAGTTTAACGTGCGACACGAAATTAGATAAAATACATAATAATATGCATATTGTTGTATTTTATGTGGTTTTCGCGAGTGGTGGTAGGACCTCTTAGAGGAGTCCGCACGGGTAGGTACCACCACCCCGCCTATTTCCGCCGTGAAGCAGTATGTGTTTCGGTTCGAAGGGTGGGGTAGCCGTTGTAACTATACTGAGACCTTAGAACTTATATCTCGAGGTGGGTGGCGCGTTTACGTTGTGGATGTCTATGGGCTCCAGTAACCACTTAACACCAGGTGGGCTGTGAGCTCGTCCACCCGACTAAGCAATAAAAAAAAAAAACTAAAAGTACTTTTACGTTCTAATCCGCGCTTATTATTTACATTTTATTACTTAGTCGTCCGTTACCGCAAAAATAGTAAAGTATTCCAGAAGTATGCTTAAAAATTGTTGTATTTAGAACCAAAGACGGTCTAAATTAAAATAGACAAACATAATAAATTTGAACCAAATTGTTTTGTAACTCACAACCCTACATTACAATCATTTCATAGTTAAAATTAGCCTGGTGAATAATAAAATGATAAATAACTTTTTTCCGTGAAATGAATTCCCATAGAAGGGTCAGTAGAATTTTTTAATTATCTTTCTGTTTAGATAGTAAGATGTATTGTGATCCTATATAGGTAGATACTACAATTATTCCTATTTCTGCCGAATTTTTGAAGTCGTAGTGGCATAAAGGATAAGACACCCAGTGCATTCGTATCAAGCGATCCAAAGTGCCGATGTTCGAATCCCGCAGGCAAGTAACAATTTTTCTAATGAAATATGTACTTACGGAATATTCACGATTGACTTCCACGATAAACGAATAACATCGCGTGATAAACCCGCAAAAATTATAATCTTCATTGATGGTAGGACGTCTTGTGAGTCCGCACATATAGGTACCACCATCTTGCCTATTTCTGCTGTGAAGCAGTAATATGAATCGGTTTGAAGGGCGGAGTACTCGTTGTAGTATAAAAACGGAGACCTTAGAACTCATGTCTCATGGTATAATAAAATCACCCGCCTTGAGACATGAGTTCTAAGGTTGAGTTGTTGTTGATGTCTATGGAATACACTAACTACTTAACACCTGGTGAGTCGTGAAATGAAAAACGAAAGCCAATCATCCATTCCAGATCGAAGATTAGGACGATCTTTAGATTTTGATTTTTTAGCCTTTGAGACTTCGATGTCATGTTTCAAGGTCAGTGGCTACATTGATATTATGCGAGTCTATGGGCTCGGACAGCTAGTTATGTTACATCGTGACCCCGTCGGTCAATTAACAAATGGTCTGAATCCCTGTTAAGTTATCTTAAAGCTTTATAACAAACAAATTAGTATGAGCACACTAAGTGTATCATGTATGTTCCCGTCGTCTCAATATCCCCGACTCCGGGGCAGGGCGCCGGCTGTGAGCGTCAGGAGTTTTTAGTGAGGTTTAACTCCCACATACCCCGCCTGCCGTGCGGGTGGGGATCCGGCCATTTTCTTCTGTGGAAAAAAAAGTGTGTGTTCAGTGAGCTCAGTGCGAGTTTTTTAAGGTTCTCGATAGCGTAAAAGTTAACTCAAATTTGTATGGAGTTGGAACGTTTGCCTAAATTTGCCGCTAGGGGCGCTGTTCCAACTGCATATAAGTTTGAGTTAACTTTTACGCTATCGAGGACGTTAAAAACTCGCACTAAGCACACTGAACTTGTAATTTTCATAAATCTTTGAGGCATGTTATCGTGATTTTGTTCGTGATGGTTTTACGTTAACATGGAGAGTATGCAGCGCTATTTTCCGTCTGCACTTTTCTAGTTTTTTTTTTCTGTTTTTATTTTCTCTCAGAAGCTAGCATTGACCGCTAGGCTACCTCAAAGTTTGGAGTACAGAAAAGTCTGGAGGGAAATCAACAAGATAATCCAATTTAATAATAATATTGTCTGCCCACTTCTTTATTGCCTTATTTGCCTTTTGAAATGGTTATTGGATAGTAAGATCTGTTACGTTATCGAAGCCACGCCACTAGATAATCCAATTTAGGTTACTTCAAAGATATTAAAAAGGTGCCGTACTCTGCAAGAAAACCTTAGGTATTTAGCGTGTAGAACAAAATATAAATTAATCAAACAAAAAGGTTTCTAACAGTGTTGGTGTATTCGGTAACCTAATATTCATTTTTAGGTTAATGTGGCAACGTGTTAGTAAATGTAGAACAAAGTGATATTATCTGATCAACATTTTAATGTTTCAAGGATAAAGGTTCGACATTAACAAACTCAAAACAGAATCATTCAAATCACTTCCTATCATTGAAAAAAAATTCACATTAAGTAGATATTTTTATCTGGTATATGACAAAATAACATCCTTCATCAACCAATCATTAATTTTGTAACCGATTTCATAATAAAAATTGACAATTATTTGTACATAGAAGACAGTAGTGTGAGACTGTGATCTCTCAAGCTAGTTATTAGCCAAGTAATTTAAAACTGAAATCAAAGTAGAAATAAGTAAAACAGTAATTTTTTTTAATAATGTGCTTTTTTAACAATAGTACTGTTACAACTGGTGGTAGGACCTCTTGTGAGTCCGCGCGCGTAGGTACCACCGCCCTGCCTATTTCTGCCGTGAAGCAGTAATGCGTTTCGGTCTGAAGGGTAGGGCAGCCGTTGTAACTATACTGAGATCTTAGAACTTATATCTCAAGGTGGGTGGCGCATTTATATTGTAGATGTCTATAGGCTCCGGTAATTACTTGACAACCAGATGGGCTGTGAGCTCGTCCACCCATCTAAGCAATAAAAAAAGTAGGTACTTGTTATAATTACCGCAAATAGAGCATCGTCCTCCTTTCACCTTGAGTGCTCCGCGCCTGACAGTCTGCGCAGCCCTGAACCTTTGACCCTCGCGATTCGCACTACGTCGTTCATAAAACACATAACAGATAGATAGATTATTTGTGGTGAATATCAACTACGATAAATTTAATTGAATATGCAATTTCGAAAAGGGCACATGTCGCATATTTTGTCATACACGTTTTTTCATATACATGTAGTTTTGAGGCTTACCTACACTCATTTTATAATAATTCCAGTAATTTTCAATTGCTAATTAACACTAAAATATATCTCAAAAGTTAATATTTTAAATTTTACACTGCTTTAGAAAATAATCAGTTTTTTTCATTTCCTAAACATTTTACATTTTCAGAGATGTAACCTTTTCGAAATTGCATATTTAATTTAGAACAATGTTTTTTTATAACAGTAACATTTACTGGGATGTACTTGTTCATGGGACTAAGACAAAAACGATTTTACTACAAAAATAAATATGTGAAATTAAATTCCTACTTTTAATATGCTGTTTGTTACAAAACTCTTTAGGGCGGTGCTTGGAGATGAAGAAAAGAGGACAGGGGAGTGATTTAATCACTCAATGACGCTTTTATTTTACAAGTTGTACTATCGTTTTCTTTACTTAAATGGAATAAACTAGAAAGTCAATGTTGTACTAACTGGAAAACATAAAAAAAAAATTACTGAAGTTTCAGTTTTATTCTTGAAGTCTCACTGTTTGTTGTATTTAGTGGGTATATAGTAAGTACCTGCATCAATCAAGGCTTACATCAAAATCAATGGAAGTTAGAAGTGTCATTATAGCCATGTTTGGGGAAGCCTAGGTTATCATTGGACGTGCTTCCGCTGTTTATGTTACCACAACCAACGTGACAAGATGGATCGACTTAAAATAATGTTTGGTATTTCGTATCCAAGAAATTTTGTAAGCATAGCATAGAAACCGGCATAGAGGAAAGTTATTTTAATACAAGTTTTACTGGTACTCGAGCGACTAATGAGATGGCGGGGGGAGGTTCCACCACCCTGCCCGTCTCTGCCGTGAAGCAGTAATGCGTTCTGGTTTGAAGTGTGGGGCATGCAATTGTGACTTTGACGTAATATCTAATTCGTGTTGCCTTTCACGATGTGATTTCCATGGACTCCGGTAACCACTTAATAGCATGCGACCCCTGTTGTCGTTCAATCGCCTTAAATAAATAATTTTATATTGGACTAGCTTTTGCCCGCGACTCCGTCCGCGTGGAATAGTTACTTTGGCATAACGCTAAATTTTACCCCCACTTCATTTACGTAGAAAGTGAAAATACAATTTGAATTATAGAATGTTAAGGAGCTATTTAAACCCCATATTTTGAAACATCCTTTATTGGTGCTCCAATTGTATTGCTCTTACCGTGATGTTATATAGCCTATATATAGCCTTCCTCAATAAATGGGCTATCTAAGACTGAAATAATTTTTCAAATCGGACCAGTAGTTCCTGAGATTAGCGCGTTCAAACAAACAAACTCTTCAGCTTTATAATATCAGTATAGATGTTTGTGGAATTTTATAGTATAAACATATAAATGTCCAATTCATTATTATAACTAGTCAGGTCATAAGTATTGTCACACAGTAAAAAAATTTCTTTTAGAATGCTAGCCACAAAAAAGTTTATTGAATTCGAATTTCGAATTGTTCATGAAAATAAAAATGTACACTTTTAGAATTTTACTCATTTTTAAATATGGAGTGGACGCTTAAAGAAGACCGTGTTGCAGTTATTGCGTTGCATCTTTGCGGTTACGCGCCAATTCAAATTTTTAACATACTGAAAAATTTGAATATAACCAAAAGATTCGTACCATCAAACGATACAATGAAGACTCTAATGTAGATGACAGGTCAAGAAGTGGTCGCCCTCGGTCTGTTAGGACTCCAGCAGTGATAAAAGCTGTGAAGGCGCGAATTCAAAGAAATCCCAAACGTAAGCAGAAACTGTTGGCCCTTCAGATGGGGTTAAGCAGAACCACGGTGAAAAGGGTGTTAAATTAAGACTTAGGGCTTCGGGCATATCGAAGAAAAACAGGACATCGTTTGAATGCTCGTCTAATGGACCTGAGACTGAAGAGATGCCGCGCTTTGTTGAAGCGGTACGCGGGAAAAAAATATCGGGAAATTATTTTTTCGGATGAAAAAATTTTTACCGTAGAAGAGAGCTACAACAACCAAAATGATAAGGTGTACGCACACAGTAGTGAAGAAGCGAGCAACCGTATTCCGCGTGTCCAACGAGGTCATTTTCCATCCTCGCTCATGGTATGGTTGGGAGTTTCTTATTGGGGCTTAACAGAGGTACATTTTTGTGAGAAAGGTGTAAAAACGAATGCAGTTGTGTATCAAAATACAGTCCTGACGAACCTTGTGGAACCTGTTTCTCATACCATGTTCAATAACAGGCACTGGGTATTCCAACAAGATTCGGCGCCAGCTCATAGAGCGAAGAGCACACAAGACTGGCTGGCGGCGCGTGAAATCGACTTCATCCGGCACGAAGACTGGCCCTCCTCCAGTCCAGATTTAACTCCGTTAGATTACAAGATATGGCAACACTTGGAGGAAAAGACGTGCTCAAAGCCTCATCCCAATTTGGAGTCACTCAAGACATCCTTGATTAAGGCAGCCGCCGATATTGACATGGACCTCGTTCGTGCTGCGATAGACGACTGGCCGCGCAGATTGAAGGCCTGTATTCAAAATCACGGAGGTCATTTTGAATAAACTTTAGTGTCATAAGAATCTATGTTTTGTTAAGTTCATTTTGGTATATGAATGATTACATAATGAATAAACTTGTTTCAATTATTTTACATTAAACATGTGACAGAATTTATGACCTGACTAGGTAATGCTAATTTTAACTTTTCACCAAGGACTGAACACAAGAGAGATTTTTACTTGAACTCAACGCTGATCGAAACTAGAATTGCTTTCAACTTTAGTTAATAATTCCTCGCTTTGACTGTTCCTTCGTGACCAGCTTCTAGTCTGGCCTTTGTAAGTGGGTCGCGAACCCGTGCCATCGATTTAAAATTCAAACAATCTCTGCGCCATGAAAACAGGGTTTTGTTGTGAATCGAACGGTTCACTGCACGTATACTGTTTGCAACCCAGTTATTTAAACTAAAAAGTGGTTGAAGCGACACAAATTTTGTCTGGACAGTAGGACTGTAGGATATTATTCGTGGAGTAAGTTTAAAGGTCGCTGTTTTTGGATTTAATAACAATAGTAACAAGGAACAAGTCACACACGGTCATTTGACCCTAAACTAGGATGGGATGTGGGACTCCAATACTCTCATCCTTGCTGTCAGTGGCAATAACTATTGCACCGGTGAGTTAGTAAGCTCATAGGTAGTGACGTTCGTGTAGTGACTTAGGTGGATAGGTACCCATTTTTTCTAAGGAATTACGCACCTACCATTTTTTTATTGCTTAGATAGATGGACGAGTTCACGGTATAGCTGGTATATAGTGGTTACCAGGGCTCGTAGACATTAACAACGGTAATACACACCGGCCACACACCATGAGACGCAGTTCTAAGTCCGAATTTTACGGTACAACGATCGCCCCATCTTTCAAACCGAAGCGTATTATTGCTTCACTGCCGCCAAAGGCGGTGTGGTGGAACCTACCTCCTACCCCTGCTGAATCACAAGACGCCAATGAACTTTTTCCCGAAGAAGGAATGACTTCGACCAAAGTCCTTCTGTAGATCCATAGGGAGGTTCCAAATGATCTGTAATAAAAAAGGTCTGTGAATTTACATACTTAGAACCTCGATACAGCGTGTTGCTCCAGAAAAAGATCACACCAGGAGTGAATAAACGAGCAGGCATTACACTAAAATTAAACAGTAGATTTAAATTAATTGAAGTCGTCGTGGCCTAGCGGATAAGACGTCCGGTGCATTCGTGTTGAGCGATGCACCGGCGTTCGAATCCCGCAGGCGGGTACCAATTTTTCTAATGAAATACGTACTCAACAAATGTTCACGATTGATTTCCACGGTGAAGGAATAACATCGTGTAATAAAAATGAAACCCGCAAAATTATAATTTGCGTAATTACTGGTGGTAGGACCTCTTGTGAGTCCGCACGGGTAGGTACCACCACCCTGCCTATTTCTGCCGTGAAGCAGTAATGCGTTTCGGTTTGAAGGGTGGGGCAGCCGTTGTAACTATAATTGAGACCTTAGAACTTATATCTCAAGGTGGGTGGCGCATTTACGTTGTAGATGTCTATGGGCTCCAGTAACCACTTAACACCAGGTGGGCTGTGAGCTCGTCCACTCATCTAAGCAATAAAAAAAAAAAAAAAAAAAATACGCTATACTTAGGGCATGTTTAGCATTTCTATTTAGCGGTAGGCAGCGGCTTGGCTCTGCCCCTGGCATTGCTGAAGTCCATGGGCGACGGTAACCATTCACCATCTGATGGGCCGTATGCTCGTCTGCCTACAAGGGCAATAAAAAAAACAAATTAAACAGTAGATTTAAATTAATAGTCTAAACTTAGGGCATGTTTAGCATTCCTGTTTTCAGCAGTAAACTTGATTTGAATGTTTATCCACTCGAACTGGTGTAGGCATGTACCTACCTCATTTTAATTTATTGTTTCGCCCTGACCTCCGACGTCTGGTGATTGTGTAACGTCTGATGCAATAATTTCAAATATTTCAAATACGTTATTTCTCACGTATAAGACGATGAAATTTATTATTATTTTCTTAATTATCTGAAATAGCGAATAATTATGAGAGCATTGACAGTGATTTATCTGTTTTTAAATATCTCTTTATATATTATATATTATATTTTTGTTAAATACCTAAATTTCCAGATTTATGTAAAACCATATCCACTGCCTACCGTATTGTTTAAAAACTTTTTACTTTTAAAAACTTTTATGTATCTTTAAAAACGTTTCAATGGCGACTTCGCGAATCGAACTATTTTGCCCAATGTCGACATCAAATCTACCACTACTATCTCAAACAGTCCTCGGCTGCTTTGAACTTCATTAACAGATACGTGGACAAGACGTTTTGCGTACTATAATTAGTATATTACTAAAGCAGACGTGATGGCTTTCATTTACAAATGTTTTACCTTATAATATTATAATCGCCTCTGGCCATGCTAAATAATATTTTCTTCGGTTTTCGCGGGTCTTAAGCACTGTTAGATCCCTTATAAGGTGGACTGACCAGTAGTAGTACGGCTGTAAATAATTCATCATCATTAGACGAATGCACAAGAAGGACGGCCGTCAGAGAGGAGTGGAGGCGTGTTGTGAAGCTTGCCACCAACGCCTGAAGTGATGACTACGACCACTCTGTCAAGACTGACACCGACTAGGAATAAGACACAATTAAATTAAAATAAATTTATTATATGAATAATTATTAAATTAATAAAAAAAGATACGATAATTATTGTGTACCAGTAGGTATAACAGTCGGTCATATCGCTCAAAGCGATCTCTTCCAGTTAATAGTAGAGCAATTTTGAACAAGATAGATCAGAAAAGTTGCGGTTTACTTATATCAACAATATTCAAAGATAATTTCTGTTTTTTTCCCTACCTAAGAGACTAGTCCAGTTTCAACGATTTTTTTAGGCAGGGCTTCGCTGAGAGAATTTGCTAACACTTGCTCTAACCCCGCGCTGAATCCACCATTGGTTAGGAATTATGGCCCACTGAAAAGATCCGGCAAGAAACGCACTAGGCTGTATCTGTGGGTTAGGTTGCACGTGGAACTCTTCATCGCTTTCAACGCTAACAGAGTTTCAGTAATCGTAAGTCGATGTATTACGAAGAGTTCCACTCAGCGATGTCACATGACGTGTTTATTAGCACACTGAATCTATTCTGAACCTTCTCATTTTCATGTCTACACAGGTGACGCAACAGTATCTCCATGCGAGATTTGATGACCTAGAAGAGTCATTTTCGTCATCAATGACGACCTAAATAAGACGCGCGTAGTAGAAATAGCTCAAAGTATTCTGGGCAGCCAGATAAACGATCGGAATGATTATTATCATATGATTCTGAGCTGACAGTGTGATAAGACTAAGAAGAAAACCTAGTGCAAGATGTAACCACCAGAAATACCCTTCATTTTCGTTTCAATGTAAGGAAAACTTACAGGAAAATGTTTCGCTTAGTTTATTGGGTTTACCTACTGAATTTATCAGACTTCATGGATAAAACCTTGGCACCGTTCGATGTGAAAAACTTAAATTGATTTGGTAATCAAATTGCCTACATACTCACTATACCTAAAATTAAATATTTATGTCGGTAAAGGTTTTTTTATGTGAGCTCGTCTGACCAAATTATAAATAGCTTTATGTAATAATCTTTTAGTGGGATGGAAAATCACACGGTCCTTAATGTTGAAAATAATGCAGAAAATTTTACTAAATGTTCGACGTCATTTGGGGCCAAATGTACCACTAACTATTGTTCAAAGATAGTTCTCAATTGAAACGCCATGTGTAAAACAGTGAACAATAAATCATTATTTTTCTTAGCCTCATCCCACATACGAATGTATGGGCTTGGGACATGTTTTGGGATGGGATACCGTCCTGCCAATTTTGAACTATCTCTTGTCTCAAACTATATCTTGTGGTGCCCCTATTACATTATAATTTCCTATGCCCCTATTATAATTTCAAATTATGAATGAACTGGATCCTTGTTATATTATCATCTATTTGACACAAAAAAAAACTAATAGTTTTCTTAATTACTGTTGTCAATAAAAAGGTTTTGGGTATGTAATAATTTTAGATATAATGCCATTTTAAAATGCTCATTTATGGAACCTGCATTAAAAAAATTTGGGAATATTTGTCAAAAATAAAAAATATATCGATATCAGTGAATTGTGACCATTAATAACGTTAACTTTCCATAGCAATAAAATACGTTATCAAGATCAATCGATAGTCAGTAGTAAGATAATAAGCAAGGTCTTTGTAATGTTAAAAGTGGCGATTTCGTATGCTATAGTAAAGCAGACTTTTATTTGAATATTATTATATTATATTGCTACGAATTCCGCTTATAATCACATAAACGCGTGATTAAAGTGTATTTATTATCTATAGTGTAGATAATAAACGACATACGTTTTTTTTAAAGTAAATAAATCTATTGTATATCCTTAATCTCGGCTTTTTTGGCGTTTCATACATTGGGAATTTTGTTTAGCTCTTTCTTTACCATGATTCGCATTTTCTTCCTTGTCACAATTTTGATAGATTTTAATATTAAATTATTAAATTTATTTCATTCAGTTTAATATAACGATAAATTTCCGTTTTAAAATTAAAAAGCTAAACTGCAAAATCTTATTTAAAATATGTATCCATGGAGTGCCAAACTGTTTAACTACAGACGACCAATCAACACTTTTAAAGATGGTCGACCTCGACAGAAAATATGTGTGATACAAAAAATATGCGTTATCAGGGGCACAGAAAGTAGTACAAATTGATTCTGTATTTACAATTCGCATCAAAAAATCGATAACGAAGCGACATTGACCCAATAAAATATTTAAACATTCTCGTTTAATTTTTTTTGTATACGTCTTCCAGAATTTTCCTTGTACATCTATCCTCCTTTGATTTTAATGTGCTAGTCCTCGTCTAAGCTTCGATACTAAGCTAGCTGTTTCCCGCTGTTTTCTATCTAGCATTTTTGTGTTGTATATTAATTAATATCGAATTGAAAAATGAATTGACTAGAATTTTATACTCGATTTGATTCTTTTTTTATTAATTATTTTTCAAAAACCTCATTGGTTTCCGTTTTTTTATTAAATTATATTTCAATGCGACAATTTGAAATATAATACAATTCTTACTTGTGCCAATATCAACTATTATATTGATTAGGACGATAAAAAGGAATTCATTGAATTGAAAAATGTTTCTCAAAGGCGCTGATTGAGAAACTTTCCAATTAATTTTTAATTAATACATTACAATCTCCAAAATACGAGTGTTTACGTCTTTTTACGGTGAGTAAATTGATGCTCTTCCTATATTTTTTATTTTTATTATTTAAACATACAGATGTTTAATAATTAATTAATATAATAATAATAATAATATTTAGAGAAGGTTTAGTCTTTAAACGTTTATGTTGCTGTTCATGTTAACTTTTATTATTTTTATTTTTTTATTTTTTTATTGCTTAGATGGGTGGACAAGCTCACAGCCCACCTGGTGTTAAGTGGTTACTGGAGCTCATAGACATCTACAACGTAAATGCGCCACCCACCTTGAGATATAAGTTCTAAGGTCTCAAGTATAGTTACAACGGCTGCCCCACCCTTCAAACCGAAACGCATTACTGCTTCACTTCAGAAATAGGCGGGGTGGTGGTGCCTACCCGCGCGGACTCACAAGAGGTCCTACCACCAGTAAAATTTATTTAATATTTACTTATTTAAGCAGAAAAATTCTAATTATATTTGTACTTGAACTAGGTCATAAAGGCTAGGCTCTCAAGTAGGTGAACTCCTATTGTAGATAATTAAAATACCTAATTGTCTATAGTCCCTATTTATTGTACCTAATCGTGAGTGTTAATGTTTGAATAGGGCATCTGAGTGAGCGAGTGTGAGAGGTAAATGAGAAACCAATTTTACTATTCAAGCCAAAACCTAGTAGTAGTAGCTTTATTTTTCCAACTGGAAAGGCAAAGTTGTCATACCACACAGCTTAGTCTTTTATGATTATTTTTTATATATGAAAAATGATAATATGAAGTGCAATGAAATGAAGTTGAATAATATGAAACATGGCATGAAATGAAATGAAATGAGATGAGAAAATATAATCTCACTAAAATTGTGGTCATTTATTGAGATTTTTTCAGTGGACTTTTTCAAGGATCCCGAGAAATTACGACCAGCGGCTTTGTTTTATTTTCCCTCATTTGTGCACATTCACTAGATACTAAACAGTTAATAAACCACCGTTATTACACATTTAAACCTGAAGAAACACTAAATAGACAAAATAAAACAAAGCACACAACTTCACTCCTCGCGTTCCCGCCAAAAAGCTTAAAACCTTCTCTTTTGCGTTTTTTGAAATTTCTGAATTGTTTCCTTGATTATTTAATTAAGTTTGAAGGCTCTTTAGTCTCTGGTCAAGTTATTATTGTAGCCAAATATGTATGTAGGTATGCATTGTGTTGTAATTATTGTTATTTTCCCGCGAAAAAGTCTTTTGACTTAATTTTATTTCTATTAATGAAAATCATAAAATTATTCCGTTCGTTTTTGATTATGTAACTTTAATTTTTTAGGTTAAAAAACATGCTATGTTGATTTTTTTTTTTTTATCAATATGCTATGTTTACAATAGCGCTATGTTTTCAGTCTTTTTAAAAGGTTGATTTTTTTATCAATTATAATTGCTTTGTTGGCTTGGTGGTTAATTACTACTGAGCTACGGAGTCTTTCGCGGTTCGATTCCCAGTTCAAATCAATATCTTTTTCTTTCTGGGTATATTTTCATGTTTCTAATAACCGGATCGCGAAGGGAGAAGCTTCCCTTGGGAATGTTAAACATCGAATGTTTATATCTATAAGACTTTTTTGTTGCCTTACGCAGTATATGACCCACGTGATGATGAGTGGTCATCATTGTTCATGGACATCAGCAATGCAGGCACAACCAAGTCGCCACCTATCGCAGGTTATTCACAATTATTTAATGACGATAAAATTCGCAGACAAACAAACAACTTCAATCAATCTTCACCATTATTGCTCAATTCCTCTTGGTTGAATTGTCTTTAATTGTTGAGGACTGGCTATCAGCTGAAATCAGCTAGCCTAGTGTCACTTAAAGATCTCCAATTTGTCCTATTTTGAGCTTCTTCTAGTTTTTAAATCCGTATTTACGGACAAACAGCACTGAAGTTATCAGTCCCTTGTTGGAACCCTATAATTTTGCGTTATCATTTCCCAAACACCTTAAAGTACGCTCAAAACGCACGAAACTCTATTATAATTGTTTAGTTGGATAAAAAAAAGGAACACGAATGTTTGAATTTTTGGAGAGTGCACGTTTTTCTTCAATTTTAATGTCTAATACGTACCCTCATGCATTTGTAGCAGTGCCGGGATGAATTTAATGAAAATTCGAATGCTTCTGTTGCATGTTTACAATGTCGTTGAACTACGACCTGACCCTATGGTTCTGGGTTAATGAACTGTTTAATACGTGTTGTTAGTGCAAGGAGGTTGTACGTTTTGTTTTTGTTGCTTACTGAGTTCCTTACCGGATTTGTTTGCTCAGTGGATTCCGCGATTCGGATCCGATAGTTAATTTAGCGTAGCACTGCTCTTGCTAGGGCTAGTGTTAGCAAGTTCTCATAGGCTGAGCAGCGTGAGTTCGTTTTTCAAACTGTGCGTAGCTGGAATAGCATTTAGTTATGTTTTTCTCTAACGAATGATTCAGGAATAACATCGCGTCCGCGTGTCGACTATAAGCTCTGATAGCTGCTTAACAGCACGTGACGCGTTCACTAATCTATTTAAGAAAACAAAATCACAAGGACTTAAAAGCTAAAGTGGCAGGGGCAGGCCAGATGGTAAGACGGCCGATGAGACAGAAAGATTCTTGAGTGGAGACCACATACTGGTAAGCGCAGTGTGGAACGGCCACCTACCAGACGGACCGACGACCTAGTGAAAATCTAGGTCACGTTGGATGCAGGTGGCAACAGACCAGCCGCACTGGACATCAGTTGGAGAGGCCTATGTTCAGCAGTGAACCGGTATAGGCTGAGATGATGATGATGATGAAAATTCACGATTGAACGTGTTGTGCAATTTTGAGCTTTAAGTCAAGGCAGGTGAGTGGGTGCAAATCAATAGCAAATGGCGGTCGCATTTCAGGAGAACGCAGGCGTCGCGCGTTATATCAGTTTGTCTTACATTACGTGCCAAGTATAAAATTGAGATAAGAAATGAAAATCACTAGTTACAAAAATCTAATTTTATACGGAATGGAGTGTGAATTCATGTTAGGTCACTTTTAACTCATAAATCTGAACACGATTTTTTCAAGTTAGTATTTTCTGAGGATTTCGCCTTTTTTCTGACATATCTTAAACGATTTTATGGTTTAATATCTCATTCGTTTTGTTCATTAAACGCGACGCGGAATAAAATACGTTTGTACTTAAATACAATTTGTAAAAATACATCAAATACTATATTGAAGTGTAGGTTGAAAATTGTAGAATGCTTAAATTAATTAAGAGACTCAAAAGTGAAGGTTCTCCTGTAAAATACGAGATTTAAAAATTGCGACATTTCGATTGAACCAAGGTGAGTTCTTAATTCGTTTGATCTTAAGCTATTAAATAATTGACGTAAATATTTTTTTACTGGTGGTAGGACCTCTTGTGAGTCCTCACGGGTAGGTACCACCGCCCCGCCTATTTCTGCCGTGAAGCAGTAATGCGTTTCGGCTTGAAGGGTGGGGCAGCCGTTGTGACAATACTGAGACCTTAGAACTATATCTCAAGGTGTGTGGCGCATTTACGTTGTAGATGTCTATGGGCTCCAGTAACCACTTAACACCAGGTGGGCTGTGAGCTCGTTCACACATCTAAGCAATAAAAAAAAAAAACTCGTACATACAAACAAAAAATATTGTTTTGTATGTACACAAACGTCCCCGTAAGCTGTTCGAATATGGATGCTGTTTGAATTTCATGTGAAGGGACTTCATAAATTTTAATTGGCTTCTTCAAATCATGTTTAGGTTTACGTATTCAAAACTGACCACAGCATTTTGTACAGGGCGTTGACATCTGATTGTGTTGTGTCGAAAGATCATTTAAAGGCAAACAAGACGAGTCCGTGACTGCCGTCTTGTTTTCGTCAATTATCACGGCTGAATGAAATGTAGAACTGTAAATAAAACTAATTTTGCGGGCTTAATCTCACGATAATCTTGTCCGATTCTGTGGACCGAACCGGAAAATAGCCGCCGTTGCCCAAAACACGTCATTTTGGATCCTCCCACTACCGATGCTTTTAGGTGCCTCAAGCACCGGTCACTTATCTCGTCGAAACCGTTGCTCGCGACGAAGGATTCAGTGAACAAATTAACCCTCAGACACAGCCAGCCCACTGAGTTTCTCACCGGATCTTCTCAGTGGGTTGAGTTTCCGATCCGATGGCAGATTCTGCGAAGCACTGCTCTTGCTAGAGCTAGTATTGGAAAATTTATCAGCTTAGAGCCCAGTGAGCTCACCTACTCGCCCGGTGAATCTAGTATAGCCCCTCGAGGTTACTAGATTATGTAGAAAAAAAAGCGATAATTGATTAATTTTTTTCTAAAAGAAGGATTAGCGGTATCCTGGTGGCCTTTCCAGTTTCATCAGGAGATGGGGGCGAGCACAGGCTCATCCAGGAGGGATGAAATTTGCTAACAGCTGTAGCTGCGCCTCCGGAGGAGACCTAACAACTTAATGGCGGTTGCTTCGCGAATAAATCTCGTTAATTGTTCGATGCTCTGACTACCCTGTAGTTTTCATGGCCACGGAAGACGACTGAGGTGTTTAACCATCGGCTTTTTTGGCTTGTTGAAAATTACATTGAAAGAGATTATGTAAGTAGATTAGCGGACCCGACAGATGTTATCCTGTACACAGGTCTTAAATCTGAAAATTTCAAATTCTTTTAATTAAAATAGATATTTTTTTTGTAGTGGCTTGAATTGTGAATCTAAGCCATTCTCGAATACACATGAACACATATATTAATTATCATCAAAATGGGTCCAGCGGATCAGGAGGAGTTCACTAACATAAATATGGAGAGAAGACTTATAACTATATTAAGATAAGGCTAATACAGACATACTCTAATAGGTACAGCTTAAACCAATAAAAGCGTGTTAAAAGAAAAATAAAACATTTCTAATGTGCTACTATAACTACCACTGTAGGTATACTATAATATACAATGTAATACTGTGTACTTTAATAAAAATATCGACAAAAATTCTTCTTCTTCTTCTTCCAGTGCCTCTTCAATCCTGAAGGTTGGCCGTTAGCTTCCTGTATTCCTTTCTGTCAGCAGCCAGCCGGAACATCTGTTCGACGGAGGCAATACCGGTCCACTCCCGGATAGTCCGGAGCCATGACTTTTTTCTTCGCCCAGCACGTCTCTTGCCGTCCACTTTGCCCATAATTTTCAGCTGCAGCAGCATGTATCGATCTTTCCTGAGCACGTGGCCGAGATACTCTATCTTGCGACAAAAATTAAACGCCCGTTTTGCTGTCAATACCTCAGTTGATCGAAGTCGTCGTCGCCTAAAGGCTAAACCGGCCTGGTGAATTTTTATCGAGGCATGCCATTGTGCCGATGTTCGAATTCCGCAGACGGATACGTTTTTGTAACGAATTATGTACTTGACGCATGTTCACGAATGACTTCCACGATGAGTTTATAACGTTTGTATGATAAAATCAAACCCGCAAAATTATAATTTGCGTAATTACTGGTGGTAGGACCTCTTGTGAGTCCGCACGGGTAGGTACCACCGCCCGGCCTATTTCTGCCGTGTAGTAGTAATGCGTTTCAGTTTGAAGGGTGGGGCAGTCGTTATATAGGTACTATCAAACAGACTTAGATTTCATGTCTTAAGGGGGGTGGCCGCATTTACGTTGTTGATACCTTTGGACTCCGGTAGCTACTTCATATTAAAGAGGCCGTGAGCTCTTCCACTCATCTAAGCATTAAAAAAAATCTGTCATCCCGTGGCACCACCCCCGTGTCTATACTGCCGCAAAACACTCATAGGTTTCGGTTTTGTGGGCTATATAATAAATACTATTGAGATTTCATGTTCAAAGCTGGTGGCAGCCGTCTATGCACTCCGGTATCCATTTCGTACCAGATGCTTCTCGAGCGCTATGACATGTCCTTCTTCAAACGAGGCTTAAGGAGAGTACTTAACGGTACGCAGCGGCTTGGCTCTGCCCCTTGCATTACTGACTCCTCATCAGGTGGGCCGTATGCTCGTCTGCCTAAAAGGGCAATAAATAAATGAAAAGATTTGAGTATATCAGAGGAAGTGTAACAGTAACCTCGGTGATTGACAAATTAAAGAGCGGACGGTTAGTGTGGTATGGACATGTGAGTATGGTGGTGGTAGGACCTCTTGTGAGTCCGCGTGGGTAGGTACCACCACCTTACCTATTTCTGCCGTGAAGCAGTTATTGTTTCGGTCTGAAGGGTAGGGCAGCCGTTGTAACTATACTGAGATCTTAGAACTTATATCTCAAGGTGGGTGGCGCATTTACATTGTAGATGTCTATGGGCTCCATTAATCACTTAACACCAGGTGGGCTGTGAGGTCGTCCACCCATTTAAGTAATAAAAAAAAATGCGTTTGCAGCGTCTTTGGGACACTCCGCTTTGTCAACGGATACAGCAACGGTTACTACATGTATCGAGGAGATGTATGGAAATTGTAGTGCAAGGTAGAGGGGGAAGAGGTCGACCAAAAAACACATAGATGGAGTGTGTGAATGACGAAATGAGAGAGAGAGGAGTGAGTGTTGAGATGGCGGCTGATAGAAGAGAATGGAAGAGAAAAATTATCTGTGCCGCCCCCACCTAGTGGGATAAGGTAGAGAAAAAGAAGAAGAGAAATAAATAAAAAGGTTAAGTGTGAGTTCGTACAAAGCTATCCACTAAAAAGATAGTGTGGATATTTCATATATCCGTGACGTGGCAACTACTCCGAGCTTCTGAATATATTCTTAGTAAGTAAACCACCCAATTATATTCACATATGCTTCTCAGTAAAGTTCCGTTTATTCCACATCTGCATATTGAAAATGTAATGAACACAAATTAGAAGCGTCACGTGAAACATTTTGAAGTTATACACCGAATTATACGATCTAAAATAGTTCACACCTTGACCCAGTGCCGTCGTAACCTTGACGGTAGCTGAACACCAAACGGCTGGTCTCTACCATGGATTTAATAAGAAGTCATCAACATCGAATTATTGTTTTCAGGAGTGGAAAAATAAGCATTAGCTATATGTTCTTAGAGTCGTTTGATTTTTTTTTTTTACGTAGATGATTCTGGATTTCAGCGATTACAACACAAATGGTTTGTTATTTATGTTAGTGATTTCATTGAAAAATTAGCGTTTCATTTTCTTAGTCTTCCGTTCAAATTATTTAAATCAACTCGTTTTATGAGCAGTCGTCCGTTAAACTGCGTTAGTTTGTAAAAAAACAAATTGACAAGATATTAGAAAAGTAGGACGTTCTAAAATCAGTACAACAAACGCGAAAGAAGCTTGAAAATATTTGTTAACAAATTACCCATTTCATGTTAGTTATAGAGTATTCAGTAAAATATAGGAAATAGTCTCAAATTGTAGTAAAATTGTACCTATATTTTTGATAGGATGTGCTGAGGTCAGTGCTGTAAAGAATGATACTATCTTATGTCATAGTTTCGTCGTCAGGAGGCGAGTGATTTTATTTGATACAAATTAAAATATGGCCCGCGGTCAATAATTTGTAATCAAAGAAACGAATGAATGGATAGAACATGGTTTCAGGGTAAAAATAGCATACTTTATTCAGTGAAAAGACCTCGATCTGGCAATGAAAGTCTGAATGCTATTTCTGCTAGAAATATGTAGAACAATTCAATGTTTCTACCGCTCTTAGAATATTTCAGTTTCATACAGACACCCCGAATGCCCCAATTTCATCAGACAATGAAACATCTTTGGATCCAATTGCCATTTCGGATATTATCTCAGATAAATAAACACTATCAGATGCGTATTTGTTTCCAATCAAGTACACATGAATAATGTACACATAAACCTTTATTTCAGACGTTTGAATTTTAACAATAACACTTGTATGTCCAAATTGTCTGGTATTCCGAAGAGTATCAAACTAAATGGTATGAAATAATATCCTGGCTTAATACCAAGTGTGATTGGCTGATCTGTTTTATGCAGAGCATTTATGTCGCGAATGACTTTGGGAGATAGGATGTTTTTTTTTTTTCGTACCTAAGCTGATGGTTCTAGACCATGAGACCAAGTCATCGTCACCGGGTTAGTAGGGGAGCTCACAGGGCTCAAGCCTGATGCTGTTGCTAACACGAACCCTAGCAAGAGCCGGGCTTCGCAAAATCTACCACCGGATCGGAAACGCGATTCGGCGAGAAACTCAGTGGGCTGTGTCTGTGGGTTAATTTACTCGCCGAGCCCTTCGTCGTAAGTGACAGGTTCGACAAGAACGATGACTGGTGTTTGAGGTACCTAAAAACACCGTTAGTGGATCGGGAGATGACATGTTTTGGACGACGACGACTGTTTACCATTTGGTCCGCAGGATCGGGAATGTAGTTACCGGCGGCCACGATGAAAGGGTTCTCATGTCGTGCCGCTTTATCGAAACGATAGGATGCACAAACATGTTGTACTATGCACAAAGCGTTCTGCAATAAATTATTTTAACAAAAACGATGAATGCTGTACGAATACCATTTTAAATTACTATTCAGCTCTGGCAATTAATTCAATGACACGGATGAATTGGATTTCCGGTGTGAACATACGGTTCGTTGCAAGAAATTGGATTGAAAAGTCGCTCTTTTTTAGGGATTTTATTATTGCGAGATGGGCCAGATGGGAGATGGGGATGGTGGTAGGGCGTCTTGTGTGCTCTAGATCAGCTACAAAGCTATTGCATCTCCTACCAGATTAGAAACGCGATCCCGCGAACGAGCTGATACCATGGCCTAAGTTTCACATCGAACTTTTTGGTGAGTTCAATCAGTACGGTGATCTGTGCTTTGGCTAGTGCTACTGGCAGTTTCCAACAGCACTAGGAGTAGAATCTAGGAATACGGGTCTGTTCGGACGTGGACGTCGGAAGGCTGGCGACGGTATTTGTGTTTTGTTGTCTATGATCCTTTTTTCTTTTAAGATCTGATCATGATTTCGATTGCGCCTCTAAGCTACTAAAAAAAACCATGGCCATTTTTTTTAATCCTTCTGATCCTATCTTTTCCTTCTATATCGCGGTCCGGTGAGTCTAGAAGTTAAACCACAGTAAATCTCCATTTCGGGCAATTCATGCACCCTGCGCGATAGGAATCCGTTGGGAAACAATTCATGTACCCTACTCCTTCATTGTGGAAGCTATTCGTGAACATGTGTCAAGTACATATTTCACTAGAGTAAGTCGATCCCACCACGTGGGCGAAGATAACCTAACCCGGGCAAGCTCGCAATGCGCAGTATTAGCACATCAGCCATATGTTATGCTACAACAACTAATTAAAGCCATCAGGCTACACACTAATTCGATTAACGAGGTGAAAAAGAAAAACACAAGAAAAAGGGAAGGTTCTAATATTATAAGCGTCGGCGTATATGTAGTTATGCGAATATATCGTGGTTAGATCCTGTGGCTCGGTACCATTTGTTCACGAAAAACTAGCGCTACGAATTAACGTTAAGTTCTGAGACGCGGAGAAATATAACGTACAAAATTACTTTAGTAGGTTTTCCTCGTGGTTTAGGGGTAGCGGATTTAGTATTGTTGTCAACTCTGGATAGCATTTACACTGCTGAAGAATCTTGTAAAATAAACATAAACAATAGAAATATGTTAAATTTGTCGTCCAACACAATACCGAGTATCGAAACTAAAATGTAATATTCAAACGTAAGAGAGAACTAACTGCGTAGTAGTTTAATATTTAAAAAAATGCGGTAAATTTTCCTACGACTATTTTCTCAATAAGGTTGTCGAAAGTCGGTTGATTAAATTTAATTTAAAGTTTTTAAATAAATGTTGTCTAAACACTCGAAGTAGTGTAAAGTTTAATGTTTAATAAAAGTAAGTAAATAAATTATACATTACTTGCGATTGTAAGTTCATTGATTCGTATATAGAAACGTCAGTATAAATCGATTTTTATTTATTTATTTACTGATTAGGCAGTACACAATACGCATTACAAGCTAAAAAAAGATACAGAATAATTTTTTTCCTATGATGCGATTTATCAGAATATTTGTTGCAATTAAGACAATAATTTTATAATGTTATTACGTTGGGTATTGATAGTGCGTTGAAACATCTTGTGAAACTATTTTAATTTGTCTAAAGTACCACCGGGCTGAAAAGGAAATTTGGATCTGAGTCAAAGGCGACCGCTGGCAAACAATAACTCGGTAAAGACGAATAGTTACGATAGGAATTATCTTATTTTACCCGAGTAGGGTTTGTTTTTTAGTGCGCGTTGTGTAATTTCACCGGGAGTTGTGCCAACAGATCATAAATGTCAGTGTGGACACTAGAAATTAACTATAATTAAGGTCGTTAAAATAAGGTCCTTATTATAAATGCAACAGAGACTGACATCAATCTCATTATGGATATATATATATATATATATATATATATATTTTATTGCTTAGTTGATATGCAAGTGGCCCATGTTATTAAACGTCTAAGATCGAATAGGCATTGAGCTTTATTGTATTTCAACGATATTAAAACAACAAAGTATCTGGTGGGAGCATCTCCGCGTATAATTCTGAAGTTTTATTTGGTTGTTGCTTCTGATAGCTTCCAACAGTATTGAGACTAGATGAGAAGGATCCGTGAGAACGTGTGAGTGTGAAGGTTGACGGTGGTATTTGCATCACAGTGCATTAGCTTCTCTTCTCTTTTAAGACCAGGCCGGGTTTTTTTTTTCTCCTACCTATGCTGATAGCCTTGAGAGGCTATTTCAGCTTCACCCTAACGTGTGTAGGTGAGCTCACGGGGCTCAAACCGGAGTGTTTCCAACACTGACCCTAGCAAGAGCAGTGCTTCGCAGAATCTACCACCGGATCGGAAACGCGACTCACTGAGAAGATCCGACGAGAAACTCAGTGGGCTGTGTCTATCGGTTAATTCGCTCGTCGAGCCCTTCGTCGCAAGCGACGGGTTCGACGAGGACGGTGACCGGTGCTTGTGGTGCCTAAAAGCACCGTTAATGGATCGGGAGGATCCGTAATGACGTGCTTTGGGCGACGTCGACTGTTTACCATTCGGTCTACAAGATGGGGTAAGTTGTGAGTGAACTCATTTTGAGTATAAGAAAATACTTCTATTAAACACTCCCTGTTCTAAATCCAAATTACTCAATACGATGAATTCATATTTTTAGTTTTAAATCCATTATACCGAAACGTGATAGTTACTAATGATGCCTTTGAAATAAAATTTTAAGCGGCACGTGTCAACCCTATGTAATCTTATGATACAACATCACATTTTGGTCAGAGCCACTCCGAGCTCGCGGTTGATGTACGAGAATACGTAGGGGAGACCGGGGCAAGATGAGATAGCTAAGACAAAACTCGCTGTACAAAGACAATTATACTCTTTAATTAAATTCTTTAAGAAAATAAGTAACACTTATACATTTGTTTCTTAAAATTAATAATTTTATCAAGCAAAATCACAGAAGTTTTTTGACAAATAATGATTAACGATAATGTGGCGAATTTCCCGTCTTGCCCCATGGACGGGGTAAGATGGGAAATGCTATGGGGCAAAAGGAGTACGTATTTTAATCGGGCAGACAGCGTTCACAAATGTGTGCCTCGTCGTCTTCTTCATCTACTTCGGCACCGGAATCGTGTGCCCAACCATGGCAAATACTGCAGATAGCCCAACCCTCAGTTGACTCTTAGTATAAGTAACCACGGCCGTCTGGTGTAGTGGTAAGTGACATGGTCACTACCTTCGATCAACAATAGTAACTAGATAAAGGGATACGTATAAAATTAAAGCAAAAACTGTCCGCGTAAATATATACTTATATAGCTACATTCGTTTACTAACAAACGGAGAAAAAAGTTTTGAAACACTTTTACTTTCAAACTAATAACAACTATGGCACCTAGTAATAAAGTCACAAATCTCCAAAACATTATCTAATACTTACGATCATTCGTTACATAAAACGAGCAAAGCAATAAATTACTCCTGTCACTTACCAATAAAAAGACATATTTTAAACAACTTTTAATGTTAAATCAATCTTAAGGCGCAACAAATAAAGTAACTTTTCCCTTAATTGCTCTGAGAACTAACATCGTTTTGCTTTATTTATTTTTGCTTCTTGAAATGCCGATTTCTATTTACTACAGGAGGTAAGGGAGTCGCGCTTAACACTAAAATAATTTATTAATGAATTAAAGTAAAAGTTTAGTTGTTTACTTTTTATGTTTTGGAAATGTATGTTTGTTAGTATCTATACATTACTTATTATTTTATTAGCGTTACGTTTTTGTGTAATATATATTTTTAAGTTCTCGCGACCAGTGCACATAATAAAACAACGTTTAAACGGTTTCAAGCGTGGTATTTTTATTACAATGTTTCGGCCACATTTCAGTAGCCGTGAGCACGGAAGGCAAAGATGTCCAGTGTCAATAAGCGGAGTTCTTAGCTGGCTTATAAAAGTCATCTCTTGTTTCTCTGGCGACAATCGAGATCCATTCTGCACACGTGATTGCTAGGAAAGCTAAAATAAAAATGGAAAGCTAAGTATCTAATGAGAGTCCAACAAACAGACACAAAAGTAGCATTAACCAATTTTAACCAACAAATTTTGAAGTGCTGCTAACAAATTTTAAAAAATTATTACAACACAAATCTACTCCATGCATTTACTGTTCTGTTAAGCAAAAGTTTGTCCATGTGTTGGCCGAGTCCTGGCCAACATTTGTAGCGGTGGTTAAAAATCGGTAATTTTGTTCAAAATTTAATATTATTTATAAGTTTAAAGCTTACAATGTAGTTTATACTTCATGTACTTACCGAAAGTAAGATACTCCGGCCAATAAATTGCTTTTTCGGGCCTTATTTTTGCAACTTTTGAATACACACTGCGGTATTGTGAGACGGGTTGACATTGGCTGTGTTTGAAGTGAACTAAACAAAATAAGAGCTCACATTTCAAGTGCGCTGTTATTTGACGAGACGGATTTTATGCACCGACCCGAAATCTAGTTACTATTGTTGATCGAAGGTCACTACACAGGAGGTCGCGGGTTCGAATCCCGCCAAGGGAGGATATTTGTATGATAAATATAAATGTCTTTTCCAGGGTTATGGATGTTTATTAAATATATGTATGTGTATAATAAAAATCTTAAATTTATTTCCGTTATCTGGTACCTGTAATACAAGTTCTTTACGAACTTAGCACGGGACCAGTTAACGTGGCGTGATTGTATAAAAAAAGACAAAAAAAAGAAAGAAAGACTAAACCACAATAGATGCAGGCCCAGTCACCGTCCTCCAATTATGATGAACTATATTCCGATTCGATTTCTTTGGCGAGTCTTTTAGCTTGATGCTTGTTTTCAGTTCTTTTTATCTTCTTATTTCCAACTTTGTGTATTCGTTTTTTACGCCAATCTTCTCCTGCCATGCCAGCTTCTTCATTAAGTGGGCTATCTATATGATTTCGCTGAGCCAACCGATAAGCTATTACACGAAGTTATTTTCCGGTTAACCGTGCTTCCTGCATACTTAGTAATTACCGGAATCAGTGTCGTCATCCACAGTATCACGAGCTTTTCTTACACGGCCGCGGAACATCATATGTAGCATAGGCTCGAGGAAGCCCCATCCTGTTATTAAGAACCCATAAGACCCAGAACTTCAGGATCCCATTTGCCACGATCTGTTTTTCGTTTATAGTTCCGAACCATTGTATCTGAGAAAAAAACTTTGTGAGAAAAGCAACGATATTTCTTGCTTATGTAGAAGTTACAACAATATGTACTTATACTTTTTTTTATACCACTAAGTCAGCAAAGAAGCTTACAGTTCGCCTGTCGCCTGATGGAAAGCAGTTACCGTAGCCTATGGACGCTTGCTTAACCAGGTTGCAATACTATCGATAGGTAAATGGGTACACAGAAGAAGTTATTTAAACCACAAGGAAGGGGCAAAACGGGATAGTATTTCGTTATGCCCCGATCATGGTGCCCCGACCTATATGTATTCAAATAAGTTGAAGCAATTCTAATCTTAAATCTTACCGGCGCAAAAATCTAATCGGAATTTAAAGTGTTATAGTACTACAACACGCTGATGATTAAAACATTATATTAATTCAAGTACTTACATGTCTGCACATCAGTTTCTTAACCAAAAACCGGATAAAAACACTTGCAAAATCAGTTTTTTTCCTATACAACGCAAAAACGAGATCCAATACGTTCGCTTTGCTCGGACGCACTTGCGCAGTCTGAATTTCGTACAAATGGCGCCGTTACCGGTCCGAACAAGATTACCATTCATAGACAAAAGCTTATTTCCCGTCCTGCCCCGAACTTCATCTTGCCCCGGTCTCCCCTACCTACGTTGTTAATTCTAGCACATCTGAAGACGTACAAGGTCGAATCGATATTGCGAAAGCGAAAAATAGTACATTTACGAACTCACAGCGCGATGTGAAGCGGTTATGTAAAACTGTGGAGACTGTATGACAAACTTACAGATTGTTTTTTTTATTTTTATTTTATTGCTTATATGGTTAGATGAGCTCACAGCCAACTTGGTGTTAAGCGGTTACTAGAGCCCATAGACATCTACAACGTAAATGCGCCACCCACCTTGAGATATAAGTTCTAAAGTCTCAGTATAGTTACAACGGCTGCCCCACCCTTCAAACCGAAACGCATTACTGCTTCACGGCAGAAATAGGCGGGGCGGTGGTACCTACCCGTGCGGTGCTGCCAGTAAGTGTGTTGCATGAGTGAAGATTATTATTTGATGGATCATTATTAGGTCATAATTCCTTTAGGAGAACGGCGTGTCGACTGTCATTAATGTCTTTATGTAATGAAATTAAAATCTGTTCAGAAATAGCGAAGCCACGTTTTAATTTCAAGTGAACACCATATCAAGGTTTGACGTCAATTTTCACATCCGCCACGCTATCTCTCTTCTCTTTATAGAAAAACTCAGTTTGCGGGAAAGGGACAGAGTATCTCCTCTTACAATTAATGTCCACCAAAAAAACTTAGGAGACATATTCAGTTTTTAGCAGTGTCTGAGAACCAAGCTTTGACTAGCGTGGTATTGTTAGCTAAACGACGAAATGTATTTCCTTTTTTCAACATAATTCAAACATTACCTTAACTGTACCTTTTCTAAATTGTCATTGTTCATATCATTTTTAAACTAGATATTTTTAAGTTTCTATCGCTGCAGTAATATTTTCTTATTGGATTCACTTACATTTAATGGAATTAAACATTACCAAGTAAAACTTTTACGCTGATAGTATGGTCCTGTATTTTGGGAAACAAATATAATATTGAGACTTAATGCTGTCATTTATCGCTATCTTCTTTGGTTGTTTTAGTTAGCAGCATGTATGATTTTATACTTGGAACATCTGAACAGTATAGTCTGCGGTCGGTTGATACGACTATCGATTGATATTTGAATGTAGGTTAATACTAAAAATAATATCAAAGGAGAGTTCAACGGAACTTCCAAGGTCTCATCAAGTCAACAATGGGCTTGGCATTGGAACACGGCTTTGTGCGTTTTTCCGGTTGCTGGGCTGAATTGAGAACGAATTGTTGGGGGTATAAGGTATTACGAATGTAGGATGGGTAAGAACGGAACGTTTGAAATAGCATGAAATGGAACGTTAAGATGTGAGTGCCAGAAAGGGAAAAGAGAATGACAGCCGAGAATGACAGAGAAAATGAAGATGGCGAAGACGGATAAGGCGTAAAAAATGTGTTAGATAATTTTAAGTTTATGATAAGTTTTTAATTGTAATAACAGAAGATTTTGGAACAGTGGAATAATTTTATTTTATGTACCACGATCCCAATTCTACATAAATACTAAGTGAACTTTAATTTCGGACAGTCTCAATTTTCAACAACATTTTTTAACATTTTTTTTGTGGTTTAATAGGTAAAAAACCTGAGAGATGTACTCGATTTGAGTGCAAAGCAGATAAAATAGAAGGAATAATATGGGAGCTGGTGACCTTTTAAAATCATGAAGGTCATGAATTCATCTGACTACAAGGCAAAAAGAAGAAAATCAGAACGTAGGGACATTTCGTACCTAATATGACACAGGAGTACGCCTAACAATTAGGCTATTGATACATTTTGCCGATTCAATTTTTAATATGTGATGTTATTCCCTCATCGAACGTTTGAGATGGTATGGACATGTGATGAGACGAAATGAAAATGAGGTTGGTAAGAGTGTTAACTATGAATGTGGAAGGATATAGAGGAAGAGGTAGACCTAAGAAGAAATGGATGGATTGCGTGAAAGACGATATGGGTAAGAGGGGAGTGAGCGAAGAAATGGTCTATGATAGAAGAGTATGGAAGGAGAAAACATGTTGCGCCGACCCCAGGTGACTGGGAGAAGGGCAGGATAATGATGATTCCCTCATCGAACATTAGTCGATTATGAAAAACCTTTTCTGCTGCATTAAACATAATAAATTGTTCAAGAAAATAAAATAGACCAACAGCTTACGGAAGGCCACATTCCCTCGGAATAAACGAGAGTATTGAAATCAACATAGCCCCGAATGTAGTTTATTTTCGTATCCCGAATTAATAATGAACGAGGAAGAAATTCAGTTTGAATTTACAATGTTGCCACATTCAAGTATTTTAAAATATAATGTACTTTCTTAATGTTATTTAAGGCGGAAGATGCGACAAGGACGTATTCTGTTTCCTTATGTTCAAAGATAAATAGTTGTGAATTAATCGATAATTCGACGAACAAATTGATTGTTTTCTTTCTAGAAAGTTAAGTGAATTGGAATCTCATCGGTCGGAAGTAATCGAGTTACCTACAGGTAATGTTAAATTATACTGGAATGGTCACAGAACGAGATGACGTTTTACCTAATGCCTATTTAAACTAATCTATTTATTCTGGAGAATTGTATGATCATGAATATCAAATAAACGTTTTTATTGTGTTTTCTAATTAAAAATGTAGGTCTAAACGAATCTTAAGTAGAGCACCATACAATTATTTTTATTTTTTATTGTTTAGATGGGTGGACGAGCTCACAGCCCACCTGGTGTGTTACTGTTGAGTGGTTACTGGATCCCATAGACATCCACAACGTAAACGCGCCACCCACCTTGAGATATAAGTTCTAAGGTCTCAAGTATAGTTACATAACTGAATAATAATTCCTATAAATTATTTCACCGAATAATAAAATTCTTAGATTCATTACGTAAGTAACCGTAAGTGTATCCATTGCTTAAAAACGATGTTAATACCATTTATTCATCTACACTAGAGAATCAATGAATGTCTCATGGTTGTGTCAAGGTAATTTAACTATTTATACGCGCAACAGTTCAATGTCAACATTTTTGTCATCAGATAATCTCTGAATGTGACGTAAAAAATGTTTTTCAGAATAATCCAAAATACTCTGTTACTTGATATTAAGTCCGGGATCTTATGGTCGACACGTGTGACTTGCTGGATCAGCGGACCAATTTCGAAGCGGGTCACGAAATGTTTGACCCTTTAATAAATATTGGTAGCAAGGGACGTTATAATTTCGCACAGGGCTATTTTGGTACCGTTACATGATTATTAGAAATTCGAAGGATAGGTTATATGTTATTTGTATGCAGTTTTTTCCTTAGTTAATTTTTGGTAGCCTAAAAGGCTATTCCAACTAAGTGTTGACGAGTAGGTGAGCTCACGGTCTGAACCTGAGAGAATTTGCTAACAACAGCCCTAGCAAAAGCCCTACTCCGTTGAATCTACTACTGGGTCGGAATCGCTAGGTACCCATTGAGAAGATCCAGCGAGAAACTGTACGTCGAATTGTATGCAATAGGGATGACAATTTTAAACGATTTTTTAAAATTGTTTCTCAAACTTTAAAAGCCCCAGCTGAAATCTCACCTTCATTTCATGTTGGGACCAAATTAATCAGTGAGCTAACCTTAAATCATACACTAATAATAATGATAAGTCATTTATGACATCATCTTACGGGATTGATATTCAGTTTAACTGGAAAGTTGTCAGAATTATAACAATAAATTGTAAAGTATGACATGTAATCGTGTAAATAAATCATAAAAAATATATTTGGTTCTCAATTATTTAGAAAGTTATTTTTTATGAGTTGGGTTCTATTAAATCGTCTTAGAAAAAATATTTGGTAGATTAGATAATTAGATATTTTGTGTTGACAGTAAATACTGCGATATACAGAATTGGGAAAACATTTGGTCAGTTCAGATTCTTAATTGCATTTAATATTGTTTTTTTTTCTCCTGCCTATGCTGATAGCCTTGAGAGGCTATTTCAGCTTCACCCTAACGTGTGTAGGTGAGCTCACGGTGCTCAAACCGGAATGTTGCTAACACTGACCCTAGCAAGAGCAGTGCTTCGCAGAATCTACCACCGGATCGGAAACGCGACCCACTGAGAAGATCCGGCGAGAAACTCAGTGGGCTTTAATATTGTAACTCGATGACTGTTATATATAGTTAGCGATGCGTAAGCTCTCCAAAAGATAAACGTGAAATGGTACAGGAGAAAACGTCAGAGGTCGCGGCGTCAGAGATCGGCAGCGTCAATTGTCAATGGAATCAAGCACTTACTGCATTAGAATTACGAATATTCTTCTGAGGAGTCCCGGTGTGTGCTGTTCGCATTTTTGTCACGGTAAACAGATCGGCGACCCAGTTTTCATTGTTTAGAGAACGAACGCACGCGGCGCTTCGCCAAAAATCTATTTTGATTTTCCAATCTACGCGGCGCGCGCGCTGTCTGTTGGATTACATTTTTTTGCAGTGTTTATATCGGTGTATCTGTGATCCGGCCACGCGGTTTATCCACTACCGGTATGGCCGAAAGAAAACCACGTGTTCGTTTATTACGAAGAAACACGAAGAATGATCTAGAATGTACCTAATTAATTTAATTTCAATTTGATGATCTATGTTTTATATTGTTTCAGCTCATGCTCATTCAGCTTGTTGATATTGTTAGATGGTATATTGAATAGAAAAAACTAAATGCACGTTTCATTTAAAAGATAAGCGAGATTCAGATTACCGATTTACTGTGACGTCATGATTATCGTTTCCTGAACTTGTTTTTAAATAAGAATAAAACATAACACGGGTCAACACCAAATTTGACTTTGATTGCAAAGCATAAAATTATGATACTTTAGATCGTAATTAGACGAGAAAAAAATACATGGCATGAAACAGTTTGCTTTTGAACTTTAATTAATTGACCACATATGAAACAAAATGCATCAGCATCGTATTTATACTTTCGTGACATTTTAAGATTTTCTGGGCTTGTACAAAACACCTGATCGTTGTTTATGACTCGAGTGCCATCTAGTGGTACTGAGTAAGCTTAAACACCCCACTCTCATAACGCGGTTTTTTTGAAAGTTTTAAAATTAATTACAATTTATAAAAAAAATTTAAAAATGAGTACTATAACTATCACAAAAGCAAACTTTATACCAAGAAAAGGTATTTTATTTTCGTTTTTGTGAATAATTAACCGGAAAACCCTAGTATAAACGTTAGGACAAAGAACGAATTATTTTTTTGTAGAGTTGTGAATTAACGCTTTCTTATTCTTTCTTACGTTTATTTGTTAAGATCCGGCGACTTATTAACGTGGGATATTGGAATCGTACTGTTGAATAGTGTTAATTAAAAAACACTGCCAAATCAGCTGCTCACACAGCGAAGTTTTGTCCGAAAAATGGGAACTAAACGTACGTACTTTTTATTTTTATTAGGCGGCAGATAAAATCATTTCGAATCCAGATTTTCCCACGTTTTAAAATCTAAATGTAAAAATGTATTTACAGGATTTTCGTCATCACTATCAATTCACAGAAATGCACTGCTGGACAAAGGTGTAATTGGTTTTAGCATTTAGCAAAGTATAATAACTACTCTAGAATTTTTTTCAAAATCTGAGTGCCAATTTTTTCGAATTGACAAATAATAATGCTCTTTGCAAAAAAATCATGTTAACTTTGGATCCTTAGATATGAAATTTGATTATATTTATTTAGGATTGCAATCGTTCTAAAATACTGTACGAGTAGTCGCAGGAGTAATGCATTAGAAAGTTTTAGTGTATTAACCTGTTTTAATTAAACAAAATAGTTGTTAGCGATAGTGCAAGGAAATTGCAATTATATTTATACAGGGGGAAAGTAGGAAATCGGTAGTTAAAACTTTCGTTCAAATTAACTTGAGAACTACGCGATGTTATGGATACATAAATATGTATATCTTTGTTTAATCTTGTTAGTTATTCGTTTATATTACGGTAGTTTATATTACGGACTGTTACGTAATAGCTCAGAGCTTATGAGTTGTTATATTTATTAGCTTATGGGATGTTACCACAGTAATTCATTATGATGTAAATATAACTACTGACATAGGTCTAAGTCTTATTAACAATTTATATGAGTCATGGTTACTTGAAATAAAAACATTATTATTATTATTATTATAATATTCGTCGGTACCATTAATAATTCATAATAATTACATTACTGATGCTTCCTGGACCCTATAACATGTCCTTCTTCAAACGAGGCTTGCGGAGAGTATTCAGAGGTAGACAGCGGCTTAGATCTATCCCTGGCATTATCGACGTCCATGAGTGACGGTAACCACTCACCATTCTTCTTTGTCTCCACCGTATCCTACTAGGTGGGGTCGGCACAGCGAGTTTTTCTATTCCATTCTCTTTTATCAGCCGTCATCTCAACATTCACTCCTCTCTCTCTCATATCGTCATTCACACACTCCATCTATGTGTTCTTTGGTCGACCTCTTCAGCCTCTACCTTGCACTACCATTTCTATACATCTCCTAGACACATGCATCTCTTGTCTACGCATCATATGTCTATACCACGCTAACCGTTAGCTCTTTAATTTGTCAATCACTTTCACATTTCCTCTGGTAGCCATTCCCCATTAGGCTATATACTCGTCTGCCTATAAAGGCAATAAAAAATAATAATTTTACGAGCCCCACTAAGTCCCAGAACGTAAATGTATTTGACGCAAATTCATAATGAACTGGGCACACGTCCAACGTGTTGGGAAAATCAAAACTATTTGTGAAGATTTACGTTATTAATTATAATGTAATTTTAGTATTGTGAAGATCAACTGAAGAACTACATGTTTGAGTGCTCTTTTAGTGAATGTTAAGCTGTTTGTTATTGACACTTTGACTTATCGTAGAATTTGCGTCTGAATAAAAACAATAAAGAGTAAGTTGAAGGCGTCGTGGCCTAAAGGGAAAGGAGTGAGGTGGACACATAAGCCATACGATTACGCCCGTCTCAAAACGCACAGGAATATACAAAATGTTTTCATATAAATTGACTTCGTCGATTTAGGAAAAGCCATATTGAATCTATAAATGCAAAAGTCCGGGTTCCGTATACGGCTGGAGCCATTCCGATGAAACTTTCCAGGAAGGCTGAAATTAGCATAGCGGGTGATCCTGTGATGTTTGGTAGCGATCGGATAAAAAGTCAAATATCGGCCGGCTATACATCGAAACATTTGTTCTTGAAGATTAAAAAAAATTAAAAACAGCTTAAATCTTAACATTTGCTCTAATAGTTCTGGGGAGAACTTTGTTTACATCTGCGATAACGTCATCAGAGCCATTTCCACAGATCCAACGATATACCCGGATTTTAATGGGAACTTTAACCTCTATCTATGAGCGTGCAATGTTTTGTAAATAATGAACTAAAAATAATAATAAAATTTCTCCCGGATACTAAACATATCAAATTAGTCTCGAGTCTCCTGCAAAGGTGTGCGATGCCAATGTTACATGGTTCGTTCTATTTCAGTACGTTTGGAATATTGAAGAAAGTGCTGACGCATGCGCACGTCAGGGGGCTCGGTGTTGCTGTGCTTTAGTTGATATACCTACGCCTTAAATTATACTATTTTGTTTGTAGTTTCTGGTAGAAATGTATTATTGCTAGTTCGTAAAGTTCAAAAATTTTTTGAAAAAGATTAGAAGACGACTTAAATCTATTTATGTAAATCCCCAATACGATGAAAAGATGATCAAAAGAGGCGTAAGCATCAAAGTTCCAATATTTTATAATAAAGTAGAAGATTTGGGACCCAGGCTGGATACACTATTTGTTACTTTATGAATACGGAGGTAATTTTACTATCTCTTTAATATTTGATTTATTCCATTGTAGTTTTCGGTAGGTATATATTTGAGAGCTGCTCTCTTTGGTTATGTACTGGCCGTATTTTAGTAAAACGTTAAAGTGTGACTGTATGCGTCTTAACATTGAGTACCAAAATTATTACCTGTCAGAATCACATATATAAGCGGAAGTTTTTTGAAGTGAAACTTCTTTATCGGCGTTGGAAAAAAAATTACCGTCACATTTTTCGGTTACGCGTCACATTTTTCCGTTACGCGCCATCTTTTTTGTATTCATGTCTATGATAATAAAATCCTTTTGTTTAAACTTTATCTAATTTAACTTTATTTAACCAATTTCTAGAAAGTTGCATGTAGATCATTTTTCGAAAAATAAGGCCATAAAGAAGTTTCACTTCTTACGTGTGTACACTAGTACACGCACACATTTTTTTCTCACAGGGGTTATAATGTGTGACGTGTAACTGTATACTATTGGACTTTGAAATTTGTCGTCGCACGTGACTACCGTTGATCACTTTGACATGATTCGTGACTTAAAAGTCAGTAGATACGCATTAAAACAGCGCAGGTTTCGTGTAGTTATTTTGTGCGTCACATGCTGAAAAATATCTGCCGAAAATGTACCTTAATAAATTATTATTTTTATACATTGGTAACATTAACAGCGGTCAAAGCACCGCTCTGAGAATATTCGCCTGTCAAGAAAGAGTCTATTTACGGTAAATTAACTTCACTAGTAGTAGCCTCGCGTTTCACGGATACATTTGTTATGAATTGCTTTATATCTATTTTTCGGTAATAAAGAGAGCACTTTACAATTATTTTTTATTGCTTATATGGGTGAATGAGCCCACGGCCAACCTGGTGCTATGTGGTTACCGGAGCCCATAGACATCTACAACGTAAATGCCGCCACCCACCTTGAGACATGAACTATACGGTCTCACTTCAGTACAACGACTGCCCCACCCTTCAAACCGAAATGCATTCTGCTTCACGGCAGAAATAGGCAGGGTGGTGGTACCTACCGTCAATACAGTCTTTACCATAAGGGCACACGGGGCCCGTGCCCAGGGCCCCCATTCTCAGGGGGCCCCGAAGGACCGACAATTTTAGTCGAGAGCGGTCATTTTCGCAGCTTAAGAGAATAAAAAATGAATTGCTAACAACAATGTTACAAAAACGGCTGAGTAATTTGTCAATTATGGGCATAGAAAGTGATATCCACGTACCATCCTTGCCACGTACCATCCGGCTATGGAATGAGCTCCCCTCCTCGGTGTTTCCCGAGCGCCATGACATGTCCTTCTTCAAACGAGGCTTGTGGAGAGTATTAAGCGGTAGGCAGCGGCTTGGCTCTGCCCCTGGCATTGCTGAAGTCCATGGGCGACGGTAACCACTCACCATCAGGTGGGCCGTATGCCCGACTGCCTACAAAGGCAATAAAAAAAAAAAAAAAAAAAAAAAATATATCCTTCAAAAAATTGACTTTAAAGATATAGTGGAATATTTTGTTCAACAGGAATCCCGAAAGAAACCATTATCGTAATCGTAACCAAAAAACCAGCAGCATTCTAATATAATTAATATTATTATATCATACTGTATTTGATTACCTATAATAAATTGTCATACTCAGTAAAATTTTTTTATTATAATTCGCTTTTTTTACTTTCCAAAAGGGCCTCAAATTCTTGTGTGCCCAAGGGCCCCAGCCTAGTTTAAGACGTCCCTGCCTACCGTGCAGACTCACTAGACGTCGTCGAGCGTAATCAGTAAATTATTAAACTATTTATTGTCGTCCATTACCATGAAGTCAAAGTTTGACATTGAAACTTAAGTTTTGTACTGTGTTATGGTTGCCGTAAACCCATAAAAAGACACGAACATCCAGACCACGAATGGCGTATTTCGAAGACACTCACTGTGAACAGGAGCCCAGGCCGCAATGCACAGCTTACTAACCATTAAATAGAATAACAACATAGTCAATAGATAAATACTAAAAAAAGGTTTTTTTTTTGTGTGACTCCTGCTAATGGTCATACAAAATATAAGCAACAGCTTTAAATACAAGCGATGCAAGAGTTTATGCTAAAGCGAAGTGAGTATTCATAACTATACATGAAATTACCTATACTAGAGGTCCCGCAGTAGTCGAAATTCGACTATAATTAATTGAAATTGTAAGTTTGTACACTATTATGATTGTTTTTTATACTTCTATAATCACTAATTTTGGCCAAGGCTACACTATAAAAAATATTAACAAAGACAAACAATATTTAATCTCAATTTGACAACAGACGTCAAGAACAAAAGTTTGACAATAAATAGTATGCATGCGTGTGTGCGTCAAATACATGGTATGTAGTGTGTGTAATGTTTTCTTTATTGATTTAATGTATCTTTTATGCATTATTTAAAAAAAATATTAACATTGTGCACTTCTTCTCTATATTCTCTATAAGTGTGGAAAATTTCATACTCCTCCGTCCGCGCAATTTTCGTAAAAAGGGATACAAAGTTTTTGCTTCACGTATTAATATACAGATTTGAATGTAGAAAACATGAATTGATAAGTTCGCGTTTATTTGGTACACTTATTTTAATTGAATGAACTACTAAATTGTTAACTAAATTATGACGAGTTCCATGAACTCCCAAAAGCCCCGAACAAATATTCCTTGGATTCGGGTCAAGGAACTTTTGACAAATACAACTTTATTTCTTGTAACATCCATTGCGTTATTTTTATTGTTTTAGATGGTCAGACGGGAATCTGCAGGATCGGTCATTGTGGCGAGGCTTGGCAGAGTATGTCCAGCAGTGGACATCTGTGGCTTGAAAGATAGAAGATAATCCGACGAGCTCATGGGATGCAAGGCTATGTGTACATATAATTTTTTGGGCGTTGAACAGCAAAGGAAGGATCTTTAACCGAGTGGCGGAAATTGCTCGGTAGGCCGTAAGTCTGAATATACGGAGCTTGTATATGCAAACTTATCTTGAATATGTCGTTAGCAAGATTCAGGTATCACTCAAAAATCTTGTGTTCTATAATAGCTACCCGTTGCAAAGTCGTACAACTTTCACTACATACTTGATTAACGTGTCCAATATCGTATCTGTGTGCTTAGTGCGAGTTTTTAACGTTCTCGATAGCGTAAAAGTTAACTCAAATTTGTGTGCAGTTGGAACCGCGCCCTTAGAGGCAAACGTCGGCAAGCGTTCCAACTCCATACAAATTTGGGTTACCTTTTACGCTATCGAGAACTTTAACACTGAACATACCAACTCTTACAGGTACCTATTTCTTCCATAGTGGGTAGATAACGGTACACGACAAGACGTATTACTTAAAATAAAGAATACAAAAAAAAGTATAATAACTGTAGATTAACTGATAAGAAAAAGTCATGGAGTCAAATGTGCAAAAGCAACAAGATTATTCGCGCATTTTCAATGAAAACGTTCTAAATGGGTCATTTGACCCGTTATGGTATGTTTAGTGTTAAAAAACTCGCACTAAGCATACTGCAAAATATTAAGAAGCATTGTGGTTGGGCTACACTGGTCTTAGCACTTAGGTAGGTTAGGCACAAAAGACTTCTTTGGTCCAAAGCGTCAAGTTTCGCATTTACCGAGATAATTTAAATCACAATACTAAGCCATTCGTTTCCAGAACACTAATTAAGATAAAACACACCACAACTGATCTTCAATTAAAGTCGTTGGCTTGTATTAATTAATAAAGTCGGTCGTCGCAACTGCAGGACTTTGTTCTATTATTAGAATGTAATTGTCCTAATGCACGCTACGCCCGTTAGCCGCACTAAACAATCACAAAAGAACTCTTTCATCTTCTTTCTCGTTACTTTACTGAAATATAAATATTACAATTTTAAAACAAACTAAATTAGAGCCGGAACATATTTTACTGATTAAGGTGGTCTTGCGGGATCCTTGTAGGATTTCAAGCGAATAACTTTTTTTATTTTTATTGCTTAGACAATGGGTGGACAAGCTCACAGCCCACCTGGTGTTAAGTGGTTACTGGAGCCCATAGACATCTACAACGTAAATGCGCCACCCACCTTGAGACATAAGTTCTAAGGTCTCAGGTATAGTTACAACGGCTGCGTCACCCTTCAAACCGAAACGCATTACTGCTTGGTGGTGGTACCTACCCGCGCGGACTCTCACGAGGTCCTACCACCAGTAAAAAATTGCCAGTAAAAAATGCAATCCGGTTTCAAGATTGAAATGTCAGTAATGTTATTGTCACGGTCTGTTCGTCTGTAACTTATGGGGCTATTTCAGCTGCGCTATTTCTAGTAGGACAGCTCATGGGGCTCAACCTGAGAGAACTTGCTAATACTGGCACTAGCAGAATCGCAGGTTCTGTCTATGGGTTAGTTTGCTCGTAGAATTCTGCGATGACCGGTGCTTGAAGAGCCTAAAAGCGCCGAGAGCGGATGCGGAGATTCCGATAAGACAGGTTTTGGGCGTCGTCACGTCGGCTTACGTCGTCTCGTCGCCTGAGTCGGATATTAATTAGCTGCAGCCATGATAGGAGCGTTATCGTGGTGCACCGCTTTGTCGAAATAGCGTTTTGACGCTTCCGTTATAATGTATGCAATTGTGATTGAGAAAGCATGTCTCAAGATGGTTGGTTCTGTGATGACTTTACGCCTGTTTTTATTTAACTATTTCAAAGTCTAGTCAGAAAAAAATACTATCATATACATTAATAAATAGATAATAAAACATAAATTAACTCAACATAACTTCAGTTGTTTCTGATCACTAATTACTAATTTACTAATTATGTTTTAACGGTAGAAACATGTCTGCTTTTTGTTTTCTTTTCTCTAAAATACTATGTCGACGTATTTTACTGTTAGTTTCCTAAATAAATAAAATAAATTAATGAAACAAGACTGAAAATTGTTTTAAAAAATCACTTATATTAAAAATTTATTATTATAAATTGAATAGCCGATGCACGTTGTTTTGGTACTATAGGAAGAGAGAAAGTATAAGAAATAACAGTTTTTTTTTTTCGTATGCATTAAACGGCTTGCAACAAAAACTGCAAGGTCAATTATCTAGTGGCAACGATCAGGGTGCATAATGAAAAGGGCATAATAGTCGTTGGCATAAGTAAGTGTTTCGTTGGAGAAACACTTATCTTTTTATTAAAGTTATTCATTTTGAATGAAAAAAAATAGTACAAAATTCTTGGAGAATAAAACTGTTTTTATTTACTTATGTATCATGTATGTATGCTTTCCTTGTGGCTCCTAAGCTATAGTACAAATCATGTTACTTCACGATTTATGATGCCTCAAGCTATCAAAAATATGAAGTAGATGATAGATCCACCGCTTTTAAATGATATTATATAATTCATTGATGGTGTATTTTTAATTAAATTGTTATACTTTAATCAGACATTGCCAATGTTCATGTTTGTTTTATTTGATTATGCTTCGTTTAGTTTAAATGAAGTTAGTTTAAACTTTTTTCAGTTCGAATTCCCTCCGAAATCATATCGACGCTTGAAAGGCAAACGTGACTAAGCGACAATAACTGCTTTGTACATAAATGATAGGCAATAACCATATTCGATGCGCAAAAAATATAAATTTCTAGGTCTATTAAAATCATTTCAATCCTACAGCTTAGCTTGATATAGCCTCTCAAGGCTATCAGCATGGGTAGGGAAAAAAAAGTAGTTGGCTGTTTGGCTACTCTTATTATATCGCCAATCTCCAACAGCAATATAGCCATTTGCGTTGAGATGAGCACGTACACCTGTACTTCACGGTACGAATGGGAATGGAATTGTTTTGAGGAGCACCCGCCTCGATTACGAGTAGAAGGAGGATGGTTCAATTACTCACCCCGGATTTATCTAATTTTTTTTAACGACTTCAAAAAAAGAAGGTCTTGTTTTCACGTTGTTTCAAATTCGATTCTATTTTGTTACGTGTTTTTTTTTTAATTAAACTTTTTTCTAAACGATTTCGATGATTATTTTATTTGAAAGAAGGTGCTTCTTATGTGGTCTCATTTTTCTCTCAAATTTTATAAAGATCTGAGTAGTAGTTTTTGAGTTATCCTCAATAATGCATACATGATTAACTTCTACTACATTACTAGCTGCATTAATAATGATATATTAATTTTAAAGTCGGTCATTTTTTTAATTCAATTTTTTATCCTTCTCATTAATTTCCCTTGGACATTCGATTTCGACTATCCTGGTAACATTGAAGCAAATGATCACTACATTTAAGTCTCAGTAAATGACCACCATTTTACTGTGATTATATGGCATCCCATATCATCTCATCTCATTGCGTTTAATTTCATCCCAGTTGATTAATGTCTCAAATTAATCATCTTCATTTCATTTCATTTCATTTCTCTCCATATTATCATTTTTCATAAAAATAGGAATATAAATTTAAAATAAGACATGACTTTAAGGTCTTAGTTACCAGGTCACAAAATCCCTTTAAAAAAAAATCACTACATTGGTTAGGTTACATTTTTTTGCGCCGTTTTTATTTATTGGCGAACGAAACCGCCGTGAAAAATTAGTTTGAAGTTATCGAACAGTTATTCTCTTCGGCAACGAGTACACGGAGCCCTTTCTAATACCCGCGGGCGGTACCGGTGCACACCGGTAAATAACTTAAATAGAATTACACGCTTATTACTATGTATTTAGGGCTTAATGTTTATCAGAAAGATATCGACAGACAGATCGATGGGTAGTTTTAATTCGAATTAATATCTGGATTCATTTGTCTGGTTCGTTTTTTATTCGTATATTTCATTTGAACCTAAGCTTAGAGGGCGTATAAGTTGCTAACTGGTTAAAGATAATAATATTTTTGCTGGTGGTAGGACCTTTTGTGAATCCGCACAGGTAAGTACCGCCTCTCTGCCTATTTCTGCTGTGAAGCAGCAATGCGTTTCGGTTTGAAGGGTAGGACAATCTTTGTAACTATACTGAGACCTTAGAACTTATCCGCTCCGGTAACTCCGGTAACCACTTACACCAGGTGGGCCGTGAGCTCGTCCACCCATCTAAGTAATAAATAAATAACACTAAGGTATATGTATGTACCTTGATTAAAGCACACACGCATATTTACGATGAATGAATGCTCCTTAAATAAGGTCATTAAGTTGTCATTAAATAAGCAGGGCGGTGGTACCTACCCGTGCGGACTCACAAGCCGTCCTACCACCAGTAACAAACATTTAGTACGAAACGTTACTTCAATTGTTTCAACGTTGTACAATCAGATGATTTTTCTGGTGACAGGAACGAAGTAGATTCAGGTCTATTTAAAAAAAAAGTGTGACTCTCAAATAAATGTGATTTATGTGTATTTATAAATAAAGTCCATTTTACGTCGTTTTATTCTTGGCGCTTAACATTGCTTTAAATTCAATCAAACTGGCAAACTTCAGGACACTTATTTCGGTAGTTATATGTAATAGCATAATGTTTAAATGGCCACGAATAACAAATACCACCTTTGTCATCCGTGACCACAAAAACTGTGAAGTATTCGAAATATCGGTCTTAATGTAACCAGAGTTAAAACACGCGAGCTTAAAACTGTAAAAGTATTTTTGTCTAACACATTTTCTTTGTATATATATTTCATCTCTGCGTGTGTTTGTCACTGAACTCCTCCTAAACGGCTGGACCGATTTGAATGACTTTTTTTGTATGCGTTTGGGTGGCACCCTGGATGGTTTAGTTTCACAAATCAGCCCGGCAGATGGCGCTGCAGTCGATACCTAGGTTATTTATCTTTCCTAGAAATACTTTATGTGGCAAACAACGTTTGTCGGGCCAGCTAGTCTTTCCATATATTTTTTTGAATTTATACTTCTTTAGGCGCGTTATGAAAAATTGATGAGAGTGAAATTTTACGATGCGCGCGCGCACCGTGACACAAAATTAACAGAATGAAGTTGCCCACTAAATCGCTCATTACAATACGACCGACGTAACTTGGCGAGTCTGAATATAGCCGCAGGTGAACTTTCCGAACCGTACCGAGAATTACCGAATTTATACGATGTCAAGAAAAGGGATGTCCAATATGCGTATTTGAGGATGTTGTTTAATCGTTTTTTTTTCAAATTGATTAAAATTTAAATAAAAAAAATAATAAAAATAAAGTATAACTTCTTACGCGCGTACATAAGTACACGCACCCTTTTTTTATTTCACTTGATGGTGAGAGGCTACCGTTGCCCATGGACGTCAGCAATGCCAAGGGAAAAGAAAACTCGTGCCTGACTAAATGTTAAGTAAATTTTATATTTCGTATGTATTATGAGGGAAGCCCTAGGTAGTTAGAAGCCAAACGGTTACGAAACACCAAGCGCCAGTGAAAGGAAGGAATCCTCCACACTAGTTTTTGCTGTTAATTACGAAATAATCAGAGACTGTTTAATATTCAAAAACCTGTATTACGTGGCCATTGAACGAACGGAAGTTCGATTGAATTTAAATATCTTTTTTTTTGTTCGACGTGTCACAGGAAGTAATATTTCTGCAGTTTATTATCGAAATGTCTAGGCCGGGTAAGATTGTGTTATTTTTTAAATTAATTTAGTAGTAGGTATATGCGATTTACGTGTGCGTGTGCATGTGCGTGTCCGTGTGGGTGTGTGTGTGATTAATAAACGTCATGGAAAGTACTATTCATTAAATATTTAATTTTATGGTGTATAACAATTTACTGGTGGTAGGACCTCTTGTGAGTCCGCACGGTTAGGTACCACCACCCCGCCTATTTCTGCCGTGAAGCAGTAATGCGTTTCGGTTTGAAGGGTGGGGCAGCTATTTAAACTATACTGAGACCTTAGAACTTATATCTCAAGGTGTGTGGCGCATTTACGTTGTGGATGTCTATGGGCTCCAGTAACCACTTAACACCAGGTGGGCTGTGAGCTCGTCCACCCTTCTAAGCAATAAATAAAAAAATACATAATATACCTACTATATACATACATCAAGTATTTAAATAAATTCGTTTCTATGCACCAACGTATAACGTCTAAGAGTCATAAATATCCCATTTGTTTCTTAATAAGGATATTAAAATGCGTGTTCCGTGTTCATCACACAACTAAATCCAAACTTCGCCATAATTATATCTCACGGTGCGTTGCAGGATTAACATTATGCTCCACGGGACTCCATGAGTCCATGAACGCTTTCAGATTTTGATTACATGTAATACATTGTCATTGTCATTGTACATTGTCTGTTTAGTTATTGATCATTTTTTTTTTGTAAAGTCAAAAATCTCATATTTGAAGATAATTGAAGGAAATTTTGTAAACGTCAAAATTATCGCAGAAGAAAACTAGTATAAAATCCAAGTTAAAATTATCGCTATGTAAATCATATTTTTTCTAACATAGGCTGTAACATATGTTCATATTTAGGTTGTGCAATTTTTAGGATTCGATTGATTGCGTCAACTTTCTTATTTATTTTCACGTACCGATTTATGTACATAATATGTATATGCTATGTTCAATGAAAGAGGAATGACAGTTGACCCATTGTGATTGAATAATTTTTGGATGACTTTATATTGAGTTTTTGAACCGGAATGCATTGATTGTTACGCGGCAGAAGTAAGGTGGATGGTGGATTAACATGTCCGGACATAAAAAAACCCAACTTTTTTTTTGTTACTACCTTTGCTGATATCCTTGAGAGGCTATATCAGCGTTACCGTACCGTGTAGGTGAGCTCTCAGGAATTGTTGCTAGCACTGGCCCTAACAAAAACAGTGCTTCGCAGAATTTACCACCGGCTCGGAAAGGCGACCCACTGAGAAGATCCGGCGAGAAACTCAGTGGGCTGTGTCTGAGGGTTGATTCGCTCGTCGAGCTCTTCGTCGCAAGCGACGGGATCGACAAGGACGGTGACCGAAGACGACTCTGTCCACGTACGGCCATTTTTAACTCTGGCGTTATGGCGTCTACCCTACATTTTCGTGATATTTATCAAAAAACAATTTATCATTTAAAATAATAATCAAAAAAAAAAAAATTATATTACATAAGTCGTTATCCACAACATATAGTTACGCTTATAATCAGTGAAACCTTTGTAGAATAAACCTAAAACGGTGAACTATAAATTTCAAGCTTAAACAAATCTTATTTTGAGTAAATCAAGTAGGGATAACGGGTTCATAAAAGCTACATTAAAAAAAACAATAAATCAATTTACATTTATTAAAATAATACTTACGTACATATACCTAGTTTGTTTTTTATTCATTTCATATTTATTACTCCAAAATACACAATACAAATTTAGGAATTTCAAAATTGAATTTGATTTTTTAATAGACAAATTAATATCGATACTGCATATCACTGTAAAACAATGTATAATATCCATAATAATAGACGACTTGGACTTGAACTGGCTATGTAAATTCTGCGTAATGAATCAGAATCGATACTTTATTATAACTGTAACTTAATGAAACCGATTGCATTATAACGAAGCGGACTTGAACTGTCACGAGAATAATATTTACTTATCAGAAACTGTTTTATGTTCTATTTTAGTTAGGTATTTTTTTTTTTTATTGCTTAGATGGGTGGATGTTCACTATACAGTCCGGAATGGCTGGAGCGATTTCAATGAAGTTTTGACGAATTCTTCAGATAAGCCTTAAGAATTGAGTTTTTTTTATTGCTTATTGGGGTGTACGAGCTCACAGCCCACCAGGTGTTAAGTGGTTACTGGAGCCCATAGATATCTACAACGTAAATGCGCCACCCACCTTGAGACATAAGTTCTAAGGTTTCAGGTATAGTTACACTGTATAGTCATAATTATAGTCAGGTATAGTTAATATTAAACTGCCATAAAGTAAAAAAACCATTAAATGTTATGCATTTATGCATTTGCAACGATATATTTGTAACACATATGACACATTCCGTGAATTGTCAAAGTTCATTGACGTCTCAATAGTTATGGTCGGTACACATGCATCATTTTGTCATTTATTTTAAAAATGTAAAACAAAAATACACAAGTTTCATTTGTTGGTAAGACCCCTGCGTCTATCCGAAGCCCGTAGTACAGTAAAACCCGTTACTAGTAAGTCCAGAGACGTTACATAGATATCTAGCCGACATCCGACCGTTCGATGTTCGATATTCAATTATTCTTATCTTAATCTAATATTATATCTTGTTGGTTGTCAACCATTAGGGCTATCACACTTTGGAAACTGCAGCGCTGAAGAGATCTGATGCTCTTGTCATAACGAGTATTAAAGATTGCCAAGCTCTCTTGTTATGACATGGGACGTAACTATATAATATATTAGCATAGTATTTAATCATAACTAGTGTTCCCGCAGTAGTCGAAATTCGACTATAATTAATTAAAATTATAAGTTTGGACATTATGAGTCTATTTTCAAAGACTATTGATACCCGCCTGCGGGATTCGAACACCGTTGCATCGCTAGATACGAATGCACCGGACGTCTTACTTATCCTTTAGGCCACGCCGACTTTAAAACGTATGTTTGTGTGTATGTCCAGTCCACTACTACTTCAGCTTACCGACTCCCTGAGCTATGCCGATGACTTTAGTTCACTGTCGAATAGTCTCAATCCTGATTTTATCTTTCTGAGAAGACCCGACGATGACTCTTTGAGCGATCTTGAACTGACGAACCAGCACTATGAGTGTCCCGGCTCCGTAAGTCATAACCGGTAGGACGCTATTTATAGCTATGTGATGATATTCCTGGTGAAATATGTTTTTACGATTGCTGGAAGACAATATATATAATTTTTAAACAAATATCTCTCAATATTGTTTTACTAACTTATACTCTATTCCAATTACCAAGTCCCATTTGATAGATGTTATTGTGCGTGTGAATTAGTTGTATAATGATTTAGATTGATTGTGTATTTTTAAATGTTGATTTACGTCCATGAACCAAAAAATAATTGTTATTTCAAATTATGCGAAACGTGAAGAGTTACGTTCTAAGTTCTAAGAAGTGTCAAAAGGGATTTCGTAATTAGAATAGAGTATGACCTAAACAAATTTACAAATTTTGAATGTTTTCATCTGGCTAACCAGGCTCATTTTTAATTATTACTCTTACATCAGTCCGACGCTCACCGTCTAGTACCGCAGTAAGTTATTAATAATAATTGTAAGGTTCATTTTAAAGTAATTATTGCAGATCTAATACTTTATAAAAGTTTATAATAATTAACTTTTTTGACTTTTTAGTATTTCCTTCATCTATACATACATATAAATAAAATTGGAGTGTATGTTTGTAATATTGAAATAAACGCTTTTTACTACATGCATATGAATATATATAGGGTACATGCACCAAAATAACATTTTTTACAATTTTTGTCTGTCTGTTTGTCTGTCTGTTTGTTCCGGCAAATCTATGGAACGGCTGGACCGATTTTGACGAGACTTTCACTGATAGGTAGCTGATGATATAAGGAGTAACTAAGGCTACTTTTTTTTAGACTAGCTTCGTCCCGCGGTTTCACCCGCGGTACGACAATAACCGCGGGTAACATCACGGGACTCAGCTATCAATAATAAAATTAAATGTTCCCGAAGCGAAGCGAGGGCAGATCGTAAGTTACTAATGTAATTTTAACCTAACCCCAGTAGGTTGGAAATTGCTGACCCAAATGATAGTTTAAAATAATTTCTGAAATAATTTTTTTGCTAATGGTTTGTTGAATGTTTATGTTTGTATGAAAACTAGATTAGGTCATTTTAAAAACACAAAGTAAATGAATTTCACAGAAAAGTTTCCATATCAACGAATTCTTTTTTTGTATTAACCTAATTATTTCATTAACGAAACTCTTCTCGAAATATAAGATTTTTTTGCGGCTAATGCTAAAGTTAATGAAATGAAATAAAATTAGTTGGATTCACTAATAATATCATGAATGTTAATTGTTAATTAAAAACATTCCCTGAACTGTCAATAGCTGTTAAAGGCGCAACTCAAATAGATAAAAACAACAAACGAATTTGCAGAACAACATGACTACCAATGATCATTTTCATTAAAAAGTGTTTGATAGTCAGTATTCGATAATACAGACTTGCCTCTTGTAGTCCAAGTTACCTTATTATATCTGTTCATATGAAAATGGTTGGTATTTTTTTTGTGATTTTTTTTTATTGCTTAGATGGGTGGACGAGCTCGCAGCCCACCTGGTGGTAAGTGGTTACTGGAGCCCATAGACGTCTACAACGTAAATGCGCCACCCACCTTGAGGTATAAGTTCTAAGGTCTCAGTATAGTTACAACGGCTACCCCTCCCTTCAAACCGAAACGCATTTACGTGATAATAAATAATAAATATTTAGTAACAATCACGCCACGCTAACTGGTCCCGCGCTAAGTTCGTAAAGAACTTGTGTTACAGGTACCAGATAACGGAAATAAATGTAAGATTTTTATTATACACATACATATATTTAATATACATCCATAACCCTGGAAAAGACATTTATATTTATCATACAAATATCTTCCCTTGGCGGGATTCGAACCCGCGACCCCCTTGTGTAGTGACCATGTCACTTACCACTACACCAGACAGCCGTCAAATATCTATATCGTGATATACATATATTAAAAAAAAGTCTTGAGTCTCTTGCGAAATCTTCTCAATTCGCATTTCGATTTGATGCTAAAGCAATAACAATTTAATAAATGTATTTTTATCTCTTTTTAGACGGCGGATGACCGTGTCAACTGTGTCCAGTGTGTTACCTATTTTCTTGCCAATAACAAAGGTCGTGGCCTATCTTTTGGTTGTTCAAAACGTGTACACTAATTTCTCGTGTAAGACTAATATCTGTTGTAAATTGCCACAATTGGTTCAATTAAGTCACACGATGTGAATCTTTCACGAACGCATTAAACTTTATTTTTTGGCCTCGAAATTGTAACAGTGTTTTTGAAGTGAAAACTTCTTTAGAATCGTTGTGATTTCAAACCGGATGCAACGGAAAAAACGACAGGTAAGAGACACAAATACAAAAATGTGTAGGATGAAACCAGCAAAGAATGAGACAGAAATATACATACTATTTAATACAGCGCCATCTGTGAGATTTTTTAATACTAACGTGTGTATGAAAGCTCTTGTAGTGAATTTTAATTTAGGATTATACGTGAAATTAAAATATCAATTCACAGAGGGCGCTACCTTACAATTATTTACTAATGACAAAATTTTACATATACTTAAGACGTTTAGGATAATTGTATTTTAATTTTGGAAGGTTTCACTTCTACCACGTGTGAATTGCACACATGTTTTTTTTTTATTGGAACTAAGTTCCTTACGGCAGGCTTGGAGGAGATAGGGATTTTGCTGTGCGACCGAACTGAAAAAAATGTGATAGTAAAAACCGTAAGAAAAAGTCCGTGGAATAAGGCCTTGTTTTCCGCACAGCGATATTTCACCGCGCGATTTTTTTCTCGTAATTCTTTTTTTTTTATATATATGTAACTTCGTTCCTATCCGGTGTCCCACGACACCACACATCTTTTTTTATTTATTTATTTATGTGATGTTTTAGCAAAAACTATACATAACACTATAGGTTATAGCGTACTAAGTTATGTGCATCACTTAATGTATAGCCACGAAATGGGACGTAATTATTGGAAACTTTCAGAATAATTAAATGAGTGGAACAAATACGAGTTAAAAACTGTGGAAGTCTATTTTTTCCGTCACTGATTATTGCTCGGAGGCGCGATCAGAAACGAACAGATGAACTGGAATTGGCAATTCTCCAATTTCGCTAATAGTAAAGTGGAGACTAAACGCGTGGAGTGGTAAGTGTTTTGCGAATGTCGTTCGAAATATCGAAAACATCAATTTTAATACGATTGTATGTTAGATATTTTATTTACCGAACTGTACCTAAGTGTTAAATGACGGAAAATAATAGCTTCGGTTGTAATTAACACTAAAGAATGCGTCAAGACGACGTGCATATATTTTACTCGGGAAAAAATCTTTTGTTGACATTTTTTAGTATTATTTAGAACTATAATTCTGCTATAATTGTAACTGATGACAATGACCACTCTGCCAAGAGTGCAAACGACTGACACAAAAAATAATTCTCAATTATCAACATAACTACAAGGATTAGTAATATGTAATACTGCTGGGCGAATATAAAGGTTTCAGTATACCAGTAAGGAGGTGGTAAGAAGTAAAAAAAAACCAGCATAATACATAGTTTTTAGAAATTTACAAGCTGTAAATAGGGTTACAAAAATAGTTATTTTTCGTGATAATTAGTTAGAGACTTAACCTTAAAAAAAGGGCACATGATTATTCTAATCTTTCTTTAATATTGCCCTTGTAGGTAAACGAGTACACAGCCCACCTGATGGTGAGTGGCCAACGTCGCCCATGGACCTCAGCAATGCCAGGGGCAGAGCCAAGCCTCCGCCTACCGTTAAAATGTGCTTTGCATTACGCGGCTCATCAGTGTACCGACAATTACAAAATACAAATAAAATGTATTATTATTTTTTGATATTCGAATTATATTCTTTTTTTATCTAAATCCAGAATATTCTAGTATTCTTCGACTTGAATTCCGCCGGTCAGTTACCTATATGGCGTGTGTGAGTATAGATGTAACAAAGATAATGAGATTTGTGTGTAATCCGTTTGCTTTTGTCAGCTTTCACGATGACGTGTCCAACACGACCACTACGAGGATATTATAAATGCGGTGATATAATTTAGGTTGGCTTGAATTTAATGTACCTATATAATAAACGGCAACAGACCTATTCAAGTAGTAATACTTACTGGTGGTAGGACCTCTTGTGAGTCCGCACGGGTAGGTACCACCAACCCGCCTATTTCTGCCGTGAAGCGGTAATGCGTTTCGGTTTGAAGGGTGGGGCAGCCGTTGTAACTATACTGAGACTTGAGAGCTTGTATCTCAGGGTGGGTGGCGCATTTGTGTTGTAGATGTCTGTGGGCACTAGTAACCAATTAACATCAGACGGGCTGTGAGCTCGTCCACCCATATCAGCGATAAAAAAAGTTATCGTTTAACTGGCCATTCAAGAAGGAGAAAGCACCTAAATAGATTGTTAGTACTTATTAATACAATCTTAAAGTACTTAAAAGAAATATCAATATTCTATCGTTTGGCTAATTTCTAAAAACTTAAACTAAAGTATTTTTTTAAATCGATTCCCGCAAAGTCGATTAGGCTGGAGTTCCAAATTAATTTGATTTCGGGAATTCGTAATTGTTGAAAATTATGATTTTATGCTGGTTTTTATGCTGGTGGTAAGACCTCTTGTGAGTCCGCATGGGTAGGTACAACCGCCCTGCTTATTTCTGCCGTGAAGCAGTAATGCGTTTCGGTTTGAAGGGTGGGGCAGCCGTTGTAACTATACTGAGATCTTAGAACTTGTATCTCAAGGTGGGTGGCGCACTTACGTTGTAGATTTCTATGGGCTCCAGTAACCACTTAACACCAGGTGGGCTGTGAGCTCGTGCACCCATCTCAGCAATAAAAAAAAGTATTTAGCCTCATAATTCATACATAACGCTTTATAAAAAAAAAAAACATTGAATCATTCCTTTATCGACAAATAAAACGTTAACTAAATAGAATTGCATTAAAAACAAACATAAGCTAGAAATAATCTAATGGAAATTTCTAGTAGAAAGAAAATGACAGAAATCGTCCTTGACACATATCGATTAAATTCCACATTACACATAACCAATACATGTAGTAACAGTACAGTACTGTAGAAGCGGAAAATCACATTTGAGACGGTTTCCGTGTACGCACACACGGTTAACTCATGCAAGCTTCGTTATGAGGTATTATAATTTGATAATTGCTTTTTTATGAATACGTTTCGCAGCGGCGTTCAGATCGGACGTTCAAGTTAGGGTTTAACCAACATCACAAGGACTATGCACAAGCCATATTTTTCAGTGTAATAGTTAGGCAAAGGAAATCGTTGTGGCCTAAAGGATAAGACGTCCGGTGAATTCGTACCTAGCGATGCACCGGTGTTCGAATCACGCAGGCGGGAACCAATTTTTCTAATAAAAAACGTACTTAACAAATGTTCACGATTGACTTCCACGGTGAAGGAAGAACATCGTGTAATAAAAATCAAACACGCAAAAATAATTTACGTAATTACTGGTGGTAGGACCTCTTGTGAGTCCGCACGGGTAGGTACCACCATCCCGCCTATTTCTGCTGTGAAGCAGTAATTCATTTCGGTTTGAAAGGTGGAGCAGCCGTTGTAACTATATACCTTAGAACTCATATAAGGTGGGTGGCGTCATCTACGTTGTAGATGTCTATGAGCTCCGGTAACCACTTAACACCAGATGGGCTGTGAGCTCGTCTACCCATCTATGCAATAATAAACACCTTCCTAGATTCATAGACGATTTGTAACGTGATCGCGGCAGTCACAGATAAGAATATGTTTGCTTTTGTAGCATTGTAATACAGTACTTCTGCCATACTCGAATAATTCATCAGAGCCGGTTATATTTCGGCCTACCGCCAGCCAGCACATGAGCCTCAAAATTACCACAACAATTACTAACTTAGCTAAATATAACGTTACAAACAAAAGCATATGGTGGTACGAAAATTATCTTGATAAAAACTTCTTGCATTATAAACGGTAGCATCACAATATGACTGAATAAAAATTAATTGTTGTTTTAACAACTGAGTTCATTATTATCGCGACGGTTATTGAAACGTCGTTTGTCACGGATGATTGAGGACTTTTAATGGTTTTATTTTAAAACGAGGGGGCCTATTCGATGTGCCCTGAGTTGTCGTGAGTCACACCGCACCGGGGGGAAAACGACACGAGGTGCAGCTGCGTTCCTTTGCCAACTGTACAAATAGAAACAAAAGTTATTCATCGTGTGATTCAAGTTTGCGAAGCCTTTAAGTAATTTTTCGATGAGGAATTTTCTTTCGTTGTCAGCTTTTGTGGTGTTTTCAAAGGAATATCGATGAGAGTATTGTTTGGATAATTCTTTAGTGGTTCCTTGAGACATGGATTGGAAAAATACCTTTCTTTTCCGGTGATTACTTGCCGTTTTCTCCGAAGCTAGTGAAGTGCTAAGAATTTTTTGTGTTTTTTTTTTTGACACACAAGCATACGGCCCAGGTAACAAGTGGTTATTGGAATTATAGTGAATGCTACCTACTCTTTAGGTCTCAACTGTATTGGGTGTCGACTTACACATCCTACCCGGAACGCATGACTATATCGAGGTATAAGTAGAGAAAATATCGGTTAGGCACCCCTACGGTTCACTGGTAAAAAAATATATATTTATAAGGCCTGAGGATTTTAATGGTAATTTTCTACCAGTAAGCGCAGTGAGTATATGTATGCGACCCAAGCAATCTCAAACTAATAAAAAGTTCTATAAGGCTTATCATGATAGTCGCGAAAATTTAAAACAATTCGTAATGATTCTATGTAATAATACTTTTATCCAGTCATCCATCCGTTTCAATAACAAAATCCAATTTAATTTCACTTCTCGAGGTTCATCACACGTTGTAGTTTCTATAGGCGTCGATACCATTTAAGATCTGATAGGACGTGCACTTGTTTACATTTTTACTTATTTATTAATTAACACCCATTTGATTATAATTATGATTCATCTCGAAAATGTCATGAAGTTAGCGAAAGTAAAAGTACATGAAGCGGTTTATTTCATAGGTAAAAAGTATAAAATTTTACTAACAATATCATACCCTTTCCACTTGCTATGAAGCATTCGATATATTGGAAATTGAGCGAAACAAACGTGATATTTAACCATAAAAGTAGTCATACTAATTGTGTGTGTGTGTGTCTGAAAGTTCTTTATACTGTTGTCATGTTTCATAAGCCTGCACAGGCAGGTGTAACCAACCTGATTTATTCTACCGCAATACACACACGCGGTTCGAGGGTGACCCAATTATTGTATAAGGTACAATAGAGACTCCAATGCGTCTATTGGCCTCGTTAACCAGCCTGGTGGCCTATTCTTAAAAACACATAAAAAAATAGTTTAAAAAAACTCACAAAATACGCATTTATAGAAAATCCAACTAAAAAATAGAAAATAAATTTGAATTAAAAATAGTGTAAGAAAAAATGATTTTATTGTAAAAAAGCGTGGGTTGCTTTTCAGGATATTATCAAAATAACCCTTCTACTCATATCTGTTCATAAAATATTTATAACCACTGATACCATTATGTCAAAGTCTGAAATCTTTGTCTATTGATATTTACCAAACTACTTATAAAATCCTCCTTCCTACTCATTGCGTTAGTAATCCTCAACGCTGAGAGTCGTGGCCTCCATAAAAAGTTTCTTCAGGATTACCCCGCGCCAATCCTGCCTATCCCCAGCTGCACGGATGGCATTGTGGACTGTGGTGTTGAGAATAAAGCGTATCTGGTCCAATCAGTGCATTGCGCATTGAAGACCAGCGACATGTAAAACAGCATATTTAAACAAAAACACACCTGTATGAAAATGAACAATGAACAAATAAATTCGTTCGCAATTGCGCCCGGCCTCTCGCGCGCCATCCGGAATCGACAGATTTGAATTTAATATGATAATTTTAGCTACAATCATCCGCCGCGCCGCACTGAGCTAAAGTCATCGGGATGTTTTAACAAATATAACAAAACATTAAATGATCCACTAATACTTAATGGTGGTAGGACCTCTTGTGAGTCCGCACGGGTAGGTACCACCACCCTGCCTATTTCAGCCGTGAAGCAAAGAGCTCTCAGCGTGATGGAGACAATATTCATGACTGTGTCGCTGGCAGTGATGGCCTCCATAAAAAACGGTGACCACTCAATATCAAACGGGCCATATCCTCATCTAAAATGGCAGTAAAAAAGAAGATAAAACCGAAAATCCCTGTTTGGACCCCTCTAAGGTAATCTATGCCCAGAACTCTTAAGATTTAACATCAATCACTCCAATCTTAATTGTATATTAAATTTGATTCAAATTGATTCTAGAACAGCGAGATATTTGCAACGAGACATTAATCCGGCCATGTGGCGTATAACCAATTCTGTTGCCATGTGCTTGCGAATTCATAGCCAAAATAACAAACTGCGCAGGACGTGATCGTTTCTATATATAAGTTCCGCTGTTTGCTAGGTGTTAGCACCGGATTGACGCACTACCGCGTTTGACTGTTCCTATGACGTCGCCTGGAACTTGTCGAGATTCATTTGAGTAAACTATTATTCAATCAGCGCCGAAAAATACTGAGTATTCGAAGTGTATTTACTACAAAATCAAAAGACTAATTTCACTTCATTAAAAACAGTAGGGATTGAAGCAGAGTGCAGTTGTTTCGTTTTCCATGATCTAGTTCCTAAGGTCAAGTTTTGTAGATCTTCTCATGTTTAAAAATCTGTCAATACTAACTAACGCCATTGTGTCGTATGATGTAGCAATACACGTGGACTTTTTGGCGGGAATGCGCGGAACGGAGTTCTGTGAATTCTTTTATTTTGTTAATTTGTTTCTCTAGGCTTAAACATGTAATAACGGCAGTTAAGTTAATAAGTCGAAAAGAGACAAAGCGTCCACTGCAACAGTCATAGTAAATAACCACCATTTTACTGAGATTTTATTTCATCCCAATATTTTATTTCACCATCAACTCGTTTCAGTTCATTAATTTCATCCCGATTGATTATTGTCTCAAATTAATCAACTTTATTTCATTTCGCTTCATGTGACAGAATATTGAAATGTATTTAATAATTGAAGATTTTTAAAAACTCGGAACTGGCAACAATGGCGTCGTATGAAACTGATTGCCATACTTAAAAAAAGAAGCAATCGAAAAATACATTTTTCACTTAGTGAATTGCATTTTGAAGCCGGAGATCCTGAAAGAAGAAAATAAATTCCCCGATTTTTTACTTTTGACATATTCAACACTAAATGATATTTGTAACAGCAGTTTGAAATAAATTAATGATGTGATGGAGTATCGTTAAAAATAGCAAAAAGGCGATCAACTTTGCACAGCTTTTCTCGGCTAATAAATACAATAACACTGACGCACCTCTATTCGGAAATTTGTATCTAAATTAAACACGCCTTGCGAATCATTCGTTCTAGAAGTTTTTTTGCTAATGCGGGTGAAGAAGTCTAACTCGTGTAGTAGCTACATGAGCCCACAGACATCACCGCGTAAACTCCATCACCCTTCATGAGACTTGAGGTATATATCTCAATTATTACGCAAATTAACATTTTTACGGGTTTGATATTTATTGACCGATGTTATTCCTTCGTTGTGGAAGTAATTTATAGGTATCTTCTGCCTTTAATATCTGAACACAGCAATAGTCCTATTCCTCGATATGAATACACTATAATAGCCGTGTTCTCATTAAAGCCACGACGATCGGTATAAAATAATCGACAATACAATATTTAAAACCATCTAATAATAATCTAATCAATATTCCTAATAATATAATCCAGCGCCGTGAAACGTAAACAAAAAAAAACTTGTTTGTAAAGTTGCCAAGTCAATAAATTATCAATCATAATACCTATAGCATTTTGATAAAACCAAAACGTCTAGCCGGTCTGATTATCGCTGTTTTAATTATTATATTATTATTGTAAATACACTTAATCGACGACCGCTACTGCGCAGTACGGTCAGCCTAGAATAACAACAGAATAATTAATTAGCGTCGAGTGCACAGATAATTAAAAAGAGTTTACGCTTTAATTTAGAATCTTCGTCGTCCATTGGTCGAAATTTGACCGCCATATTTGACACTTCAAAATATACATAGATTAATTTTAGCTATTATGTATTTTCTCTTTTGTTTTTGAAATATTTCTTGATGGCGAAAACTTTTTTTCAATATTTGCGCTGATAACAAACTTGATGAAATATACTAAACTGATATAAAGTTCATAAGTATTTGACTATAGAGGAGAAAAAATTACTGAGCCTCTCAGCCCGTTTTGATTTAAATAGTGAATATAGTAAAATTTAAACACTGAACGTCCTAGACTGTTGTGATAGTCACAGTTGTTATTGCACTTGATGTTTAGATGAGCTGACAACCCATCTGGTGCTATTTGGTTACTAAAGCTCATATAACCATCTCAATATTCATGATTATGCGTTACGACTTGCATACTTTTCATATTATGACGATAATAACCATTAGTATATGATTAGAACTTGTTTTAATTACCAACGACGGCAGACAAGCTTGTAGACCATCTGTTGATCACTTGACCTTGAGATAATGGACATGCCAAGGCCAAGCCTTTCGACAAGGAATCTCCGATTAGTAGCACTGGGTGAATACTGCTGAGGTGGTTCCATAGTCTGGGTAGTACGTGACAAAAATGACCTCTTGAAAAGCTCCGTGAAATACGAATAGAAAGATAGGTTAAGAAAAGGAGAGTAATAAAACATAAACCCGTGATTTTTAAAACTATATCTTGTAGGTCTGTCTGCTTGCCTGTTTGGGCACATCTCCGAAATCACTGATCGGATCATCATGAAGTTTTCACGGGTAAACAGAGATGAACTTGAAGCGGAATACAAGTCTTCGTTTCACTAAAATTTGATGTGGCAAAGAAAATTATGGAAGTTCCTAATTTTTCGGAATTTATTTTTATACTGCTAGAAGTTAAAATTGCAAATAATAATATGAGTACCACTAAACCGATTTGGAATAATTTGGTACAGTAATAATTTTAAAGATTGGGAAAGAATTTAGGCTGCCTTTTAGCCTTAAGGTGGGTGGCGCATTTACGTTGTAGGTGTCTATGGGTTCCAGTAACCACTTAACACCAGGTTGGCTGTGAGCTCGTCCACTCACATAAGGAATAAAAAAAACTTCAGAGGTGTCAAGGGACACCCGGATGGAACGAATTTCCTTTCGATTAATTAGTGAAGGAATTGTAATTATTTTTTTAACTTATAATAATAAATTACGGCATTATGAAGAAAAAAAAACAATACTATGAACTAAATTACTATTGTTGAAACGCTATCTCGAGAAACTGTACTCATTACGCGAACCAATCGGATACGAGCAATGTCACGCGATAAGCGCCTACACGTTGATTGGTCAGAATGACGGATCTTAAAAGTGTCGTGACAACTTTTCGTAAGAATTTTTTCCGTCTAGCCCCCTTTCACAACGCGCGATAAGGAATTTCGTTCCAAAAAAAAATCAACCGTTTTTTTTTTACCCTACCTATGCTGATAGCCTTGAGAGGCTATTTCAGCTTCACCCTAACGTGTGTAGGTGAGCTCACGGGGCTCAAACCGGATTGTTGCTAACACTGACCCTAGCAAGAGTAGTGCTTCGCAGAATCTACCACCGGATCGGAAACGCGATCCACTGAGAAGATCCGGCGAAAAACTCAGTGGGCTGTGTCTATGGGTTAATTCGCATAACTCACCGCAAAGCACGTGTCTCCGTTCACGCTATGTAAAGTGTAGTCTACGAAAGCAAAATTTAGATTTTACGAAAGCACTAATAAAGTTTGTTTTGGTGGTAGTACTTACTTATTATAACTACATACGGCAACACCTTGGATAGGAATAACCGGAATGCTTCCCGGTTTGAAGGTTGGGAGTGCAGTCATGTTAGATATCTGTAATGGCTATTGGTATTTATTTTAGAAACGAAATGCTTAGTAACCACGTAGCCATTACAGCGCCGGCTCGCGTGAGAACAATAATACGTAGTTCCAACCGGATTTTAATAACATCCATTCTATAATCTGACTGGATTTTGATATAAATATACATAGATTTTGGTCTAGACAATAAGATTATTTTCTCATTAAAATACTTTATTATTTAGAACTGTGACGCATTAAGTATCTATGATTATTTTTCTGATATAATAACAATCGTGGGCAAAACCTCACGTCCGAGATTTTGGAATAGGAGATACGATCATTATCAAACACATTAAAGCACCCGGATAACTTAATCCTTTGAATGTAATTCGTAATGTCTAAATTCTAGGTCTCCGCGGGCCGCCGTACCGCGTAGACCGACGTCGTTGGTCTTTGACTATCGCCTCGACGACCCGTCGGTCGGGCGTCCTCAGGGTGGCGCCGCGTGTCTGGTTGTAGTGTTGACCGCGGGAAACCCCCTACTCTGACCGGGTTTTGACCCCGGACGGAGATCGGACGTCGGGTGTCGTTTAGTGCGGTAGGGCCCTAAAATTCCTTGGGCCCGCGGTCTGCTCCCAACACCTTGCAGATCGTCAAGTCCCACATACCCCGCGCACCCCGTAGGCGCGGGGGACCTCGTAGAAGGCTCGGACCCAGGTCCGAAAAAAAAAGGCCACAGTCTCCGCCCCAAGAAAAAAGATTTTAACAGGTTATTTAAACGCACGAAAATGTTGTGTATTTTAACATAAATACAATTCGTTGCCCATTAAAGAATTCGCTCATGTGGGCGGGTAAAGCTCATGATTATCATTTTCAATGTGCTGGCGTGTGGTGGTGACGTCGTACCGTATGATGCCGGTCTCAATGCTACACGTCGGTCCAAGTCACCGGCGAATAAATGTGAATAATTTGTGGAGCCGTGAGGAATACTTATATAAAAAACGATTTTTTTTTATTAACTCCTCGTTTTCAAATTATTTCCTCAGTAATGAGGTTCGTGGCTTCGACGGAAACGCTGCATCAAACTCTTCTATAAGGCTTGATCTTCGGCCTCATGGAGAGCTTGAGTTCTGCGGTCACCTGGTCTGACTAACGTCTTAATTGAGTTCTCCTTGCGTCGTATTCCTCATTGCTGAGGGTCGTGACCACCCCTTTATATCACCTTCGCACGCACGATCTTTCTCCGTCTATTCTTGTCTCTGGCGGTGGGCATCGTGAAATGTGGAATCAAGAGCGGTGCAGATCTGGTCGGACCGACGTATTGGGCTGCGCCCCCGAGGTCTTTTCCCATCTACCTTACCGGTTACGATGAGCCTCTCGAGATTGCTACCATCCTTCCGTGTAATGTGACCGAAGTAGTCAAGGACTCTGCGAAGACACTTAATTGAGTGCTTGGCGTTAAATGATCACTGGAGTTCATAGACATCTGAACGTCAATGCCATCTCCATGTCTCTTGTCTCTCCAGGTACCAAAATCAATGGAATTCTCATATATATATTGTTTAAGTTTTCTCCTCTGCCGGCGATATCATAATGAAGAGTTCCAAGAACAAAATAGTAACTCGTTGTGTTACGTACCAGAAACAAAACAGAAAACAGATATTATGTTAGTTGTACAATCTGTTGCCGAGCGTTGTTCGTTGTTGGACATAAAACCTGGTAATTGATTAACGCAACCTATTTATAAGCTTTTTATAACTATAATTATATATAGACATATAGACGGGTTATTTATAAATAGATTATAAAAATAAATTGAAAGTAAAATAATGTTAGAAATTCAAATTTTTTTTAATTATAATAATAAATTAATTAACTGGGAAGAAATCACGTACGGTTATCCAGCCTCAAATTAGGATTCTCTGTGATATCTATATATTAATACGTGAAGCAAAAACTTTGTATCCCTTTTTACGAAAAATGCGCGGACGGAGGAGTATGTTTTCCACACTTATAGAGAATATAGAGAAGAAGTGCACAATGCTAATATTTTTTTAAAATAATGCATAAAAGATATTATGTACATTAAATAAATAAAGAAAACATTACACACACTACATACTATGTATTTGACGCACACACGCATGCATACTATTTATTGTCAAACTTTTGTTCTTGACGTCTGTTGTCAAATTGAGATTAAATATTGTTTGTTTTTGTTCATATTTTTTATAGTGTAGTCTTGGCGAAATTTGTGATTATAGAAGTATAAAATACAATCATAATAGTGTACAAACTTACAATTCCAATTAATTATAGTCGAATTTCGACTACTGCGGGACCTCTAGTATATGTAAATGTATGTCAGTTTCTGGTACCCATATGCGTGTGGTGCGTGATTTGTTCCCAGTTATTAATTTTTATTTATTATAATAAAATAAAAAATAGAATATCTAACATTCTTTTACTATATATAATAAACACCCAAATAAAGAACAAACAAAGCTGTTCATCACACGAATTCACATCACGACCCTCGGCTGTCAGAAGCGCTGGCTACCGCACCACCTAGTTATTCAGTAGCTGTCATGGTAACTGATGTGGCACAATATTCGAAATTAAGAAGATAAATACTTTAGTCGGCAGTGACCATGAAAGTTGTAAAGTATCCGAAACGTCGGTAATAATATATCGGCGACGAGAAACAACGAGAAAATAAACCCTAAAAGTACTCTAAATAAAGGCTTTAATTTTAAATTTACTGGTGGTAGGACCTCTTGTGAGTCCGCACGGGTAGGTACCATCACCACCCTGCCTAATTCTGCCGTGAAGCAGTAATGCGTTTCGGTTTGAAGAATGGGGCAGCTGTTGTAACTATACTGAGACCTTAGAATTTTTATCTCAAGGTGGGTGGCGGCATTTACGTTGTAGATGGCCTCCGGTAACCACTTTACACCAGGTGGGCCTTGAGCTCGTCCACTCATACGGGCAATAAAAAAAAATTAAAAAAAAACATGGCAGCACTATCACTTACTATGGTATTGTGATCTTAGTTAACTCGAGTTACTTCTATACGTAATTATGCTTAGACGGATGTGCCAGATTACGCCGACTTGGTGATAAGTAATTATCGGCTCATAGACATCAACAACGTAAATGCTGCTACCCACCTTGAGACATGAGCTTTAAGCCTCAGTTCTATAGTATAACCGCTGCCCAACCCTTTAAACCGGAACGCATTACTGCTTCGCGGCAGAATTCCCCCCAATTTTCCTTCTGTGCTCGAAGTATCCTCCTCACTTATGTTCTACGTGGCTCTTTAATCCAAATTTCCGCGGACGACATTGCTCGACAGACCGACGGTCCGAATGTTGTTGTTCGGAACTTGTAACAAGATTCAGGCATCTGTCATCCCGTGTTATATATTAACTATCGCCACAATACCCTGAGTAGTAGGGTATGCGGTGTGAGTGGCTACACTATCCGATCTAAATCTGCCGCAAAGTAATCATGCCCTCCGTTTGAGCCTACCATCGCCTCGGTATCTATGGCCTGACTTAGTCACTTGATAAGAGGTGACGGTGTATTTTAACAACAAAAAAATAACCAACCGAAATCACGTAGGCGACTTTTTAGTCATGTTTCAAAAAAACTATACTCTCACAGTCGATACATCGTTTGAATGTGTCATGAAATAGTCATGTGAAATAACGATCATATTCTCTTAGCGTTAAGCGTGTGAGTCACAAGCGTACAGTAACCTGGTGCAATTGGAGATAAAAACAGAGAGAAGGCACTGTAATTCTCAAAGTACCGCCCGGATTTCGCGTAGTAATGTAAAATCTTGTTATTTCTAAGGTTTCTTTGAGTTACAAGCACATGAGATCGATCGAAGAGAAAAAGAATCATTATTTTTAATTAAAATGATGAAAAGACATTGACAGACACTGAATTATTTCCCCCACACGAATTCGCTAAGAACCTTTCAAAACCTGTATGTTTAGTGCGAGTTTTTTAACGCTCTCGATAACGTAAAAGTTAACTATATAGATTTTGTATGGAATTGGAACGTTTGCCTACGTTTACCGCTAGGGGCGCTGATCTAACTGCATACAAATTTGAGTTAACTTTTACGCTATCGAGAGCGTTAAAAAAACTCACATTAAGCACACTGTACGTTTATTATTGATGTGTATTACACGTTCTACATATACACCTTAAAGATACTCCCAGATCTATTTTGAATTGATAACAAATTGAACAGTTCGCGATATAGAACAAATGCATGCTCACAAAGAATTGTATATTGGCCCGACGCCAGGTCCTCGGCCGGGTCATTCTCTTAGGCTGACGCAACGTCTAGTCCGCCAACGTGGTCGCTACCGGGAACCAGACTAATGAACTAATGAGAATGACGGTTGCGGTGGTGACGAGTGTCCACTCTGTCCAGGAATTTGGAAGTCCTAAGCATTCTATTATAGAACTATGACTATAGATAGAACTAATATAATACTACTATAGCACGGAGATTTAGAACTAATACCCCCAGGTGGTCGGCAGCATTTACATTATTGATGTCTATGGACTCTGATAACTTTTTAATTCCATTTTGCAAAAAAGCTATTTTACCAGTCTAAATAAAACAAAAATGGTACATAAAATTTTAGTCTTTTAAATCTAAAATGGCCGATCTAGAGTACTAGTAAAGGACTTCAATTATTGGAATATGAATAGAGAATGTTACTTAAGTTCTCTAGAGACGTGCTAAAGAGAAATAGTTGGAATTGCTTTCGATTCGCCAGAAGCTTCACTTGTCATATAATGTGTCATTAAATACAAAGAGCTGGTTGTTTAGGTGCCAGCCAGCATCATGCCGAGTCGGGACCGGACTTACGGTGAACGACAAACGAACTTTTAATTTACGCCCTTGATTATTTATTCATTTATTTTCCAAATGCGTAAACCTTGCCCACAAACCTTGCACATTAACTAAAGTTTTACAAGTCTATTCTAGTTTGAAATACAAATCCGTGCAAGCCGAAAAGGGGCGGTAAAGAATATTTAGTTATAACATTTTTAATTTCGCCACGTGTCAAAGGAATCAAAACAAGTGTCGCATTGTTTTCGACTTGCAAATTGGGCGTATTCGGGTATCCTTGTTCCAGTTTGGTTTCGTTTTTGACGTACTGTGCAGAAATAGCTGGCGGTTCACGTGGAGACAAGCGGTTGTGCTGATGCCATGACCTTGAACACGAAACCAAAGTCTGGTACAATGACGTTTGTCGTATTCTTTAAAGTAATGGTCAGTAATATGATATTGAGGTATAAATAAGCAGGCTGGAGTGTTGAGTGTTGAGTTTTTTTTTTATTGCTTAGATGGCTGGACTAACTCACAGCCCACCTGGTGTTAAGTGGTGCTCCAGTAACCATAGACATTCACAACGCAAATGCGCCACCCGCCTTGAGATATAAGTTCTAAGGTCTCAAGTATAGTTACAACAGGTGCCCCACCCTTCAAACCGAAACGCATTACTGCTTCACGGCAGAAATAGGCAGGTGGTGGTACCTACCCGCGCACACTCACAAGAGGTCCTACCACCAGTAAAAAAACTGTGCTTTTGTGAACTGTATTGAGCTACATACTCATCAGGGCCATGTAAATGGACTTAATATTCTTCGGAAATAAACGGTAGTCACAACAGATTTGCGTGTTTGATATGTCGGTATTAATGTAAATCGTAACCAGTTTTAATAATATCTGTTATATATTTTTTTGTAATTTAATTACATTGTTTTTTAGGAAGAATAGAATTTGAATGTTCTTATATTATTGTTGAAAAAGAAACATTTATCTTATTAATAACTATTACTTTATATTAATGATATAAATAATTTCCTACTTCAGATTGTACACTATTTTACTCTAAATATCCTAACAGGGACATTTGTGTGAAATCAAATTCGTAATTAGTTTCATAGCGACATGGAAATTAATATTTTAAAAATAAATAATAGTTTAAAAAAACTAACAAAATATAGCTTTTATAGAAAATCCAACTAAAAAATAGAAAAAAATTTTTAGAAAATTTGAATTAAAAATAGTATAAGAAAAAATGATTTCATTGTAAAAAATCGTGGGGTGCTTTTCAGGATATTATCAAAATAGCCCTTCTACTCATATCTGTTCATAAATTATTTATAACTACTGATACCATGCTTTTTTTACAATAAAATATTTTTTTCTTACACTATTTTTAATTCAAATATATTCTCTATTTTTAGTTGGATTTTTTATTAAAGCGTATTTTGTTACTTTTTTTAAACTATTATTTATTTTTCATTTTTAATTGAATTTCAAAATTATTATTTTTTATTTTTTTTTAATATTGAATTGTCATCGTCCTTAATAAGTATACCAAATTTCGAGTTAATCCGACGTTTTTAAGGGGGTCAAAATCATGTTCAAAGATTCCGTTGCATACTAACATACATACGTCTGAAGCTAATAAAAGCGTATTAACAAGAATTATTTTAAGGAAAAATGCCCTGTTGCGTGAACTTGCGCGATAGGGTTTTGGTTACATTTAGTATGATGAAAATAAATTATCTAAATTTCAAAAAAGACAAATACGATGCCTTCGGACTTCTTCTGCAAATCTTTTTCTCCGTCATTGGACTTTTGACAGAGTTATTCTGGTAAAGATGAGGTAGTGTTTTGCTATATAGAGCACGTCTTATAACTTTTTGGTTTATGATTTAGTAATTCTGGTATATTGGTGCAGTGGATTACCCATTGCTGATCAACTGTCGAGCCAGCGACGCCAGGTGGGGGAGGAAAGTCCTCGAATGGAGGCCACGGATGGGTACCAGGAGCGTGGGCCGTCCTCCAACCAGCTGGACCGACGACTTAGTGCGCACGGCGGGAAGTCGTTGGATGCGGAAGGCGAGGGATCGCATTATGTGGAAGGCATTGGGGAAGGCCTATGTCCAGCAGTGAGCAGATAAAGGCTGATGATGATGATGATGATGATGATGAACTGTACAAGTGATTTTCCGCGAGTTCTTTTCACCTCCATCAATATCCACTGACCGAAAAAGTAGACGAATAGCTCTTAACAAAAACGATCTTTTAAAATGTACTTGTAAAAAATGTACCTAAATAAATTAGTATAATTATATTTCTCGGACAGAATCTAAGATTACTTTCGGATGTTGTTTTCGAGTTTCATTGCCAAGTCCTAAAGAAAGTATTAAAGACTAAATATAGTCGCTAAGAAGATGTTTTGGCCACATAAAGTCAATGTAATAAATCGTGGGACGTATTTATGTAATCCGAAATGAAAACATGATTGTGCATTATAATCGTTCTCAGCTTTTGGTCTGACTTACAACCTACTTATGGTATTTTCTTTCGATTTCACGAGTCGGAGACCATAATTCAAACTGTTAACGTTCCGTGAGAATTGAAACGTAAATAATTATTTTTTCCTTTACTTCAGATTTTGCATCCATATTACATTCATTAACATTTCATATAGTATGCGAGAATTAAATAAAAGCAATAACTACAATCTCGGAATAAAACAACAAAGTAAGAAAAACAAAACAAAAAGTAACAATCTAGAAATTTGTTTTATAGAAAAATAGACGGTAGTTGTCATAAAATTCAAATGTCGAAGAATAACACCTTAGTCGTCCGTGATAGTTACTTAGGTACTCAAAACTTTAAAAATAGTCTAATAATATGTATATAAACAAACTAAATAACTGGGAACGAATCACGCACGGTCATTCTTCGGCCCCAAATTAGGATTCTCTTCTCACATGCGGCTCTTTGACTCCTCAGCTACGGCTCTTCCGTGAAATGTTTTGTTCAAGCACCGGAATATTACTTATTATCTTTTTTTTATGATTGAATGAGTACTGGTGGCCCAGAGGCTTTTTTAGTTTCACCAGGACAGGTGGGCGAGCAAAGACTCAGCCAGGACGGGTGGGATTAGCTAACAACTGCCCAAGCGCATCCGAAGGAGACCTAACAACTCAAGAGCAGATGCTTCGCGAATGAATCTACTACTGGATCGGAATCGCGACCCGCTCAGAAGATCCGGCGAGAAACTCAGCGGGCACTCATGGGTTAGGTTGCATGTCGAACTATTTGTCGAGTTCGACGAGTCCGGCTACCGGTAAGCCTGCTCTGTTCTTCTTGCCTTGACCAGTACATATTTTTGAAACGCAAGACTACAAGAATATCTTTAAAAGAATATGGCGTTTTGAATAAATTTCAATTATATTATATTTTCTATATTTAGGTCTTTTGGTTGACGACTACTCGAATAGTAACTATGATTTCGACTAAAACGTTAAATCCCAGCAACGAACAAAATGTTATATAATTAAATATGTAAGCTTTATGTTGACGTTGACATTAATATTTGGGTATGTGGTAGGTATCAGATAAGCATTCAATTATTAGGGATTTTGAGGGATTTTGCTTTGTGGCAAATGCGCAAGCCGCGCGATCCAAAATCAAACAGAAGAAGAACCATAAGAGGGAGCCACAATTGGGACAAGTAAGAAACGTGTTTTTTCTCAATAAAAATATATAATTAAAATTCATTAAAACTCTTTGTGATTTAGCTTCATTATAAAAGTAAAAAGGACGATTCAAATTTGAATACAATAATAGTAAAGCATGAACATTTAATTGTCGATTCTCTGTTTTAGGTTAGTAGTTAGTTCATTAGTTGATATTTGTTAAGTAAAAGTTTAACTGTATTTAAATAAATAAAACTCTGTTTTAGATGAATCACATAGTGTTTTGTTTTAAGAAGAAATATAATAGATAATCTTATATATATGTTATTTATTTCAAACAACATGTCACTGTTGACTAAAGATTGTGTCACGGAAACAAGGTCTGAAATAAATTGAAACCATATCGTGCTTCGTTCACTGCACATGTGCTTTGAATTTTTTTCAATATTTCCTCATTACATTCGTAAATTACAACAAAACATTTCTTGTACTATTATTTGTAATCGTTCGTTTATTGAAAGACTAAATAAATCTTTTGTTCAAAATCTGGCACAATGATAACAGGTGTATCCTACTTGTAATAAAGTAGGATACCGTAATTAAAACACAATAAAAATTCCTCATTGTCGTACACTTTTTAACATACATACATAAATGTCTTTCAATAACTATGCAGTTTAATAATGTCTAATTGTATTTATTGTGTTACTAATGTGTTAATAATGAACGCTGTTTTTTTTTTTATATATTATTTTATATATTTCCACATATCGTCTTCTTGCATTAAAACTGTATAATCTCAAAACTCACTAATTTTACAGGAGAGTGTTTCCAAGGTTTACCATGTAGTATTTTTAATATTATTCATCTTTGCAAAATTTGATTTTTATTTTTTACCAGATGCATTATCTGTCTTTAGTAAGATAAAATTACGTATTCATTTTGTTAATAGTAGTCAAAATATAGGAAAACAAAAAAAAAAAAAAAAAACTACGCTCTTTTGATAGTATTTATGAGAAAAATACTGGTGATACTAAGTGATTCCGCATTTTAACTTAATTTCGAATATTTTTGGAAATTGTACACTTTTAATGCGAAAAGACTATATTTATTGTGATAAGCAGCATTATCTACTACTAATACAGAATTTGGAGACAAGTTGAGAATAAGTTTATTCCATAACTATTTTTCATAATTAACATTATTCATGGCATCGTCATAATCACCGGTTTTATACTCTGAGTTGTTGCTATTTTTAAGTTTGCTATTTCCCGATATGGGAACAGTACAGGTGAATATTAAATATAATTCCTTGAACTGGATTTTGGTAGTCGTGGAGACTTACCCCTACGGCTCTAAGATGGGTACTGAATCTATTTGAGAGAGCACGATAAATACGAGCCTTTCCGAAAAATTACGAAGGAAAATCTTTTCTCACTATATCTATAATCTTGCTGTGTTTTGTCTTTTTAGATTCTGTTTGAAAATGAACCCAAAGCTATCCCAATTTCAAAATCCCAACTTCAAAGGTTAATGAAAACTATCTTAAAATGGTGAAAATTTATACATTAAGCGACTGTGTCAATATCGAATTAGGTCAACTCATTTCATTGTATGAACTGATCTAAAAATATTTTGTAAATTTTGTGTGATGTTTGTAATTGGAAAAGAGCACGCCCTGTATTTCTTGCCAATTCTTTTCAGTAGTATGAATTTCGAATCTGCGGTAAAATCATGACGACAAGAAGTAGGTACTTGTAAAGGCTTACGCGATTAAAAACTTTTTTATTTTGATTATTTATTCCGTCCGTATTTTCATAGCAATCTACTTATCTATATATATAAAAATGAATTGCTGTTCGTTAGTCTCGCTAAAACTTGAGAACGGCTGGACCGATTTGGCTAATTTTGGTCTTGAATTATTCGTGGAAGTCCAGGGAAGGTTTAAAAGGTAGATAAACATGAAAATGCTCGAAATTAAATAAAAATAACAATTTTGTTTTCCCTTTGATGTGTCCCCCCCATCGGACGGATTCCTTTTGTTTGTTTTAAGTTCATTTTATACAAAAGTTTAAGTCTTTTGTTTATCGAATGAGGCACTACGAAGTCTGCCGGGTCAGCCAGTAGCTAATAATTATGAAAATACCACTCTCTGACAATTTGAATTTATCATCAGTCGTGACCTTGTAAAATATTTTCCAAACTGGCTACATATAAAAAAATGAACAACTATAAATTGAACAAAATTAGCTACCAGTGCCTAATAAATGGTCGTTCCACGAATTTCTCTTTGGATAACTATTTAGTGTCTTGTTTGCGTGTAGTACCTGTTGTGTATATCTCGCTACATATGGTATTTTCTCGAAAATATCTTGTGTTAAAGAGTTGCAAATATAATGTCAATAACTAATTTACTAATCCGAGATGACGTGTTTTGGGTGACGTCGACTGCTTTCCATTTTGTCCGCAGGATCGGGAATGACGGATGTTGGGACATTGTGAATGTATTAATAATATACCGCAGGCGGGTACCAATTTTTCTAATGAAATACTTACTCAACAAATGTTCACGATTGACTTCCACGGTGAAGGAATAACATCGTGTAATAAAAACCAAACCCGCAAAATTATAATTTGCGTAATCACTGGTGGTAGGACCTCTTGTGAGTCTGTACGGATAGATACCTCCACCTTGCCTATTTCTGCCGTGAAGCAGTAACGCGTTTCGGTTTGAAGGACGGGGCAGCCGTATCTCAAGGTGGGTGGCGGCATTTACGTTGTAGATGTCTATGGTCTCCAGTAACCACTTAACATCAGGTGGGGTGTGAGCTCGTATACCCATCTAAGCAATAAAATAAAAAAAACGAACTACTTTATTCAATAGAAAAAAGATATAATACAGTCTATAATATGATCCAGCTAGGACTTTGCTGGTAATTTTCGTCAGGCTTTGCCATTTTTGTTTGCCGGATGGGAATATCTTTTCGAGGGTCTATTCTGGTTTGATCTTGATTGGTGGGCGAGCTCACAGGACTCAGCCTGAAAGAATTTTCTAACAGTAGCTCCAGCAAGAGTGGTGATTCGCTTAATCTACCATCAAATCGATCGAATGTTTCCCGAGCGTTATGACATGTCCTTCTTCTACCGAGGCTTGCAAAGAGTACTTAATGGTAGGCAGCGGCTTGGCTCTGCCCCTGGCATTGCAGACGTCCATGAGCTACGGTAACCACTTACCACCACTTACTGAAGGTAACTTTAAGGGTTTCGCTCATTCAAAACACCACTTATCTGAGCTTCTGAGATTCCCTCCGGTTTCTGCTGCTATGGCCCATTTATATCTGGCCGTTTTGTTGACTTAAGAAAGAACATTAAGCGAAGATTTGAAAATCTTTCTGCTATAGTCCTGGACTGGTTTTCATATGAGCTGTTACAATCCGATAATAGTTAGAAACTGGATGTCATTTATTGGAGCGTTTAGTTGGCAAAGCTGAAGACACGTCACCTCGGGCTGCAACTAGATGATTTGACCTCAGCGCAGTCCCGAAATACCGACTATAGAGTGGAATGAAATAAAATATTGTGAAGTTGTGATTACGAGTAAGAAGGATAGTTCTGAAGCGATAATTCAGACTGACAAGAACGTTCGAAAGAGATGATCGCTTTCGGGACGGAAATCTGTTGCGAAATGATGAAAACACGATCTATTTAGTTAGATTTCCTTGTCTGTTACACAAGTATCGAGGTGCGGACGAATATATGTCCACCCCGCCTACGTGTGTGACGCGACTGGCCACTTATATCTAATGGGGTCGGATGCGTTCTGTGTCTTTATACACTGCAGAATTGTTGAAAATGTAATTTGTTGAATGTGATAGCTATGTTTTAGTAACTTTCTCCTCTCTACGTAGATTGGGGGGAATCAGGACCCTTTCCAAATCCAAAACAAACTTTCAATGGTTTTTTTTAGGGTAATTAATACTAATAAAATTGAGATTAAAATGATTCTGGAGGCTGGCGATGATGCGTTATTACCTATACATAGTTCATGACAAAATATACACAAAAACTGAAAAAACTAGCTTGACCCGATTCACCTTGGCTTTGGGGTGAATCAGGTTACGTGGACAATAGAGTTCTTCAATAGGGCTGGCGCTATTTAGTTGTTAGGTAACTTGAGATAATTAACTTTTTAATAGCTTTAATGAGTTACAAAACTTTGATGACTAAATTAAACTATTTAACATTCTTAAACACCTAATAAAAGTAAGATTCAGTTCAACAAAGTTAAATCTAACAACTCAACAAAAGTATTGGGACATCCCAGATTTGTCCCTATTCTCACTCTAGTCTTTATCCCCCCCAATCTACTGTACCTATTCGCTGGTAGCCTAAGAGGCTATTCCAGCTACTCCCGGACGGGTAGGTGAGCTCACGGGCTCAACCTGAGAGAATTTGCTAACACTAGCCCTAGCAAGAGCAGTGATTCGCAGAGTAACTTACCGATTCGACCAACCCACTGAGGTCCCCGCCAGATTTTGTCAGTGGTAGATTCAACGAAGCATTGCTCTTGCTGGGGAAAATCTTGGCCAAGTCTCTCGGGCTGAGGCCGGAATAGCTATTCGAATAGCTACTGGTAGATAGGTAGGCAAAAAAAGAGAAGATAAATAGTTTCTTGTTGTCCTATATTGAACTATGATTTGCCCTGTTCGAAATTATTTTTTTTTTTATATTTTTTATTGCATAGATGGTTGGCCGAGCTCATAGCCCACATGGTGTTAAGTGGTTACTGGAGCCCATAGACATCCACAATGTAAATGCCGCCACCCACCTTGAGATATGAGTTCTAAGGTCTCAGTATAGTTACAACGGCTGCCCCACCGTTTAGACCGAAACGCATTACTGCTTCATGGCTGAAATAGGCAGGGTGGTGGTACCTACCCGTGCGGACTCACAAGATATCCTACCACCAGTAAAGAGTGACCACCACCACCATCTATTGAAACTGAATTATATTCGATACTGTCGGATTCTGCGCAATAGCCGACTTTGTGTAAAAGGTTATTATTATTATTATTTAACGGATTCTTACTATACGGCGCTGTTGCAAGTGATGCATGGTAGACTTCTAGTGATCAGGGCACTCGTTATAACGAATTTCGGGAACTCGTTAAAGCTAAAAAAACATCGTAAGAACCCGTTGAATTTGTAACGTAGATGATCGGGAAAATAGAAAACAGTTCAAGACAACTCTACAACAAGAGCTCAACAAGGGCTTTATTACAAAATAATTATAGGAAGTTTCCAATCCTGAAAGAGGATCGAAAACCAGCAAGTGACCTCTGTCGTGTGTTAACAAAAAAACTGGGTTGCGGTAATTTATTAGATTTAGACACTATAAGCTTATTAGTCATATATACGAGGTTCACCGCGGGACCCAACAATATTTAACCTACTCAAATAGCCCATTTGAAAATAATTTAATAACGTGAATTTTCTTTAATTTTTTCATAATACGGAAGTTTTCCAAATCACGACGACGTTATTAAAAAAAAATTAAGGTTTAATTTGTTTACGTTTGAACTGATGAGACCGCGGTGTTATTTCCCTGTGCGGTACTTAAGTACAAAACACCTATAGCTCTTATGGTATCTCTCATTATGGTTGTTTATTGTTGAGAAACAAAACACAAGCAAGGTCGGTGCGGTGCGTACGTGCGGCGGGCAACGCACTTCACTAGTCGGCCTTATTCCGTCGCGTCGTTTCAGACGTTCTAGAATAAGAACATTTCCAGTTCGAGGCCTGGTGACGGTGTGATTGAGCGATGAGTTTTTTTTAGTACTCTGCCGCTTAGATTAGCGGGCGAGTTCACACATCACCCGGGGCTGGGTGGCGTGACTACAGTCACACTCGCCAGACTCATTTATATGAAGTTAAACCCAACCCTAACACCTGAACTAATGGCTGCTTCACGGTAGAAGTGGGCATATCAGTAATACCTACTTGAAGGAGCTCGTAAATACTCGTAATACGCATAATGTTGTTTTAATTAAAAGTATTTAGACGATTTGATCTGGCATGTTTTTTTTTTTTAATTATTTCGGACGTTCGTTTCCACGACATAGCTCTCAAAGTTAGCAGGCTGAAGTGGCAATGGGCCCGTCACATCTGTCGAGCCAGCGACGCCAGGTGGGGGAGGAAAGTCCTCGAATGGAGGCCACGGATGGGTACCAGAAGCGTGGGGCATCCTCCAACCAGGTGGACTGACGATTTAGTGCGCACGGCGGGAAGTCGTTGGATGCGGAAGGCGGAGGATCGCATTATGTGGAAGGCATTGGGGAAGGCCTATTTCAGCGATGGGCAGATAAAGGCTGATGATGATGATGCTGATGATGATGATGATGATGATGATTTTGGACATTTTGAATACTTAAGTCTTCGTGGTCACGGATGACTGTGGCGTTATTCGTCGACAATATTGCGCTAACTGATCTAATGACAATAAGAAACGCGAGACTAAACTGTAAAAGTAGTTATATATTATGTTTACGATTCATGAAATCCGATACAACACTGATCTATTTATTCGGATTCGATAACAATTCCCGTTTTTGCCTTCACTAGCCTCTGTCTGAGGGTTTTGCTCATAAATTTTTTTTTATTAATTCTATAACATCGGTACAGTTTTGCTAAGTCGTATTGTTTTAATTGTGATATTGAAATGTCATTCGCTCTCACTTTCGATCTTAATCTCACTTTAATGTTTGATTCGATTATTAATCCAATAATCGTTATCCAGAATAAGGGCGCAGGGTCTGTTTCTGGTTGAGCAGTGGTACGTGACCGAATTAATTCGCCTTGATAAATTCTATATAAAAGGAATTTAATCGTTTTTTTTTTGTTATTCGTTGATTTAGTGAATAAAACAAACAAGTTGTTTCGAAAGTTTTCAATCACGATAAGTTATCATTAGAATTGTGATAGTTTTGCGTTGCGCATACCGTGTCTGTACGCGTTTGGTTTAAAACGGTTTTGTTGTTTAATTGATTGTGGATGTTGAGACAGTGTGAATGTATTTTTTTTTATTGCCTAGATGTGTGGACGAGCTCACAGCCCAACTGGTGTTAAGTGGTTACTGGAACCCATAGACATTTACAACGTAAATGCGCCACACACCTTGAGATATAAGTTCTAAGGTCTCAGTTTAGTTACAACGGCTGCCCCACCCTTCTAACCGAAACGCATTACTGTTTCACGGCAGAAATAGGCAGGGCGGTGGTACCTACCCGTGCGGACTCACAAGAGGTCCTACCACCAGTAATTACGCGAATTATAATTTTGCGGGTTTGATTTTTATTACACGATGTTATTCCTTCACCGTGGAAGTCAATCGTGAACAATTGTTAAGTACGTATTTCATTAGAATGATTGGTACCCGCCTGCGGGATTCGAACACCGGTGCATCGCTATTAATAATATTATACAGTTTTGTTTATTTATTAGCTTAAGTTCTAAACCCTCAGACCGAGACTCGACGAACAAGTCACTCTACATTCTCATCTGACACGACGTAGAAAGTAGAATAACTTGTCCGGTCAACCGACTATATTATCTACAATGAAATTTCAAAAATTATTTATCAATAAATATATTAGTTTGATTTCGGGAGGAAACTTTTAGCCATCGAATAATGGTAATTACAAAATTATAATCCTCTTCGAAGTTGTATTCTGGGCATTTTACAGTTTTCGTTTGGGACCAAATTGGACAAATTGAATCACAACCGTTTCGCCAAATTTTTTTTATTTTTTTTATTGCCTTTGTAGGCAGACGAGCATACGGCCCATCTGACGGTGAGTGGTTACCGTCGCCCATGGACTTCAGCAATGCCAAGGGCAGAGCTAAGCCGCTGCCTACCGAAAAGCCGCTGCCTATCGAAATATTGATTGGAAGCAGATTACGAACTGTAATATCTCCTAAATCCATTCCAAGGTATATCCGTTTTTTTATTCAGAGGAACTATAAACGTATTCTAACATGAGACCTCGCATTCGAGAAGCGTGCATACCGCTAAGCCATGTGATCACACTTGATGCATTTGTTGTACTGACACTAAGCTGTTATCTTTATATCTCCATATTCATTTTATGACTAACACATGCTATATTAAAAGAAAATATAGCACCCATGACTCATTAATTTATAGTCGAAGAATATGTTTTAAAATTATAGAATTTTCTAAATCACTTTTTTTCAAGGTCACATCGTGCATGCACTCGGTGGAGAGGCTTTTTATTTATTTATTTATTATTGCCCTTGTAGGCAGACGAGCACACGGCCCACATGATGGTGAATGGTTACCGTCGCCTATGGACTTCAGCAATGCCAGGGGCAGAGTCAAGCCGCTGCCTACCATTTAATACTCTCTACAAGCTTCGTTTGAAGAAGGACATGTCATAGCGCTCGGGAAATACCGTGGAGAGGAGCTCATTCCATAGCCGGATGGTACGTGGCAAAAAATATCTCTGGAAACGCACTGTGGATGACCGCAGTGGCTCCAGGTAGTATGGATGAACTCTACTCCGGTGGCGGGTGGTGCGATGGTAAAAACGAGATGTCGGTATCATCTCGAACAATTCGTCAGAGCACTCCCCATGGAACATACGGTACAAAATACAGAGGGAACCGAAGTCCCTCCGCAGACCCAGAGGTTCCAAACGATCCGTGAGAATGGGATTATCGACAATCCGAACGGCCCTCCTCTGTATGGAGTCAAATGGAAGAAGCTGGTATTTGGGAACCCCGGCCATAAGATGGGAGCAGTACTCCACGCGAGGCCGGACTTGTGCTTTATAAAGCAAAAGCCTTTGTCCAGGCGTGAAGAACCGCTTCGCTCTGTTGAGGACTCCCAGCATTTTGGACGCCAACTTGGCTTTGCCTTCCAAATGACTCCGAAACTAGACATCGCTCGAAATGTCGACCCCAAGTATCCCAATACTCTCGGAAGGTTGCAGGGATACTCCTTGGATGACGGTATCATCTCGAACAATCACTCAGAGCACTGGCTGGCAGTCCAAGGCCGGGTGGAAGGCAGGAGATCACGCGGCCGCTCACCGACCCGCCGGACTGACCTAATAAAGAAGGCAACTGAGTCCATTATGGTCGAATGTTTTCGAAACATTTCGAACCGCCAGACCTGGAAGCGCATCGCCTGGAGGGCGGTCGTCAGGAGCATGGGCGACCTAACGGGCTCTTCTGCATATACAGCGTCAGCGCAACCACGACCGCTCTGGCAAGAGTGTCCGACTGAGAAGAAGATCGTGCATGCGTGCACCATTTCTTCTTCTATATTCTTTGAAGCTGATTTGACACGACACGGGCCCTGAACTCCCTCACAACGAAATATGAATCGCCATCAACATATCTCGACATTGCCGCGTGAAATCCGCGAAAATCAATATTTTTTTTGTAATTCCTGGTGGTGGGGACGTATCGAGCACACAAGGGTAGGAATCACGATTCTGTCTATTTCCTACCACGAAACAATAATGCGTTTCTGCTCGAATAGAGATAGCAGTGAAACAATAAACTGCGATTTTACGTCACGAGATTTTTATTTGTTGATTAAATTTGGGGACGATTTGTCATGGTCGTTAAGTGGCTACCGGAGACATAAAAAACGTTAATGCCAGCACCCGCTTTGAGATATGAATTTGAAGTTTCCATTTTACAGTACAACGGCTGTCCCACCCTTGGAACTGAAATGCGTTACAGCATCGCGTCAGAAAGGCTGGCGGTGAGATTCGGTAATCACTTAACAGCAGGCGGGCCCTGAGCACTTTATCCCATCTAGTGCAATAAAATCTTACTGTATTAGTTATACATCATTGATTGTTTATTGTATTATTATTAAAGCGTTATTGAACTTATCGATTATGTGGTAGAATTTCGTATTTATTAGTGAATCGAAGATGACACCACGGTTTTCTCGGCATTAAGTTGTTACGGGGAATTGACGCGACTCAACGAAGTTTGTTCCGAAGAACGACCGAAGAAGATTTCTCGAAAGGGAATGCTATTTCAAGATGTAATAGAAAATGCGCAATGTACTTCAAAGTTGCGTGATTCTAAGATAGGGCGTAAGGTGTTAATTTACCGAAGGCGATTTTGAATACAATACGGTGCTTGACTGTTTGGATAAACTTTTACTGTACCGTTAAATCAACCCGAAATATTGGGTTCGTTCACATTCCCCCATACACTTACGTATGTCATAATCAAAATGACATCGAATTACGAGCACAAAACGTAACTTGCATAACAAAAGGCTTGGCTAAATTTAAAAGGTGCCCCGAATTCACTCATCTGCGAGTTGAAGGGTGGATTGGGTGGAAGTGAGGTCGTTGCCCCGCACACAGCTGAGGTCGTCGACCTCGGTTGTCAGCTGTTGCATACGTTCACATTATGTTGGTATCGCGCGTTTGACCCACTTATCACACACGGACACGTCTATAAGCAACTCGTTTGTAACACATCAACGAGATATTACATAAATTTTTCCATTCCTTTAATCATTGACACACGTATTTGACATGAGTTGAATATTTATCGTAATGAATTTTTATTGAGTTTTAGGAGAACAATTATTTTTGTCTTAAATTAATTGAATATGCAATTTCGAAAAGGGCACATCTCTGAAAATGTAAAATGTTTAGGAAATGAAAAAAACTGATTATTTTCTAAAGCAGTGTAAAATTCAAAATATTAACTTTTGAGATATATTTTAGTGTTAATTAGCAATTGAAAATTACTGGAATTATTATAAAATGTATGTAGGTAAGCCTCAAAACTACATGTATATGAAAAAACGTATTTGACAAAATATGCCTTTTTCGAAATTGCATATTCAATTGCAAAGAAAATGTTTTTGGGTTTTTTATTTGTAGTATTCGCATATCGGTAACATTATAAAGCTAAATTTTAATACCCTAACTTAAATCTCACGTTTGTGTTGATACACCGGATTAACCATATTAACAAAGGTCGCAAATGCTGTTTGATCTCTAAAAAAACCCAGTAAAACAGTAATTCATTTAAATTCTATACCGTTTTGGGTAATTTTATATTTTGCAAACTAAATTATGTATTTTAATTTTTTCGATTAACTCACCTTAAGAAAATAATAATCGAAGAAAGAAAATAATAATTTTTATGAAAATATGAACATGGACAATGTCAAAGACGATGGCACTATGAAGCACCATCTAGTGCTGCGAGACTTATTTACAGCAAATACTAAGCACTGATGTGCTCTAACTGAGGCATTGTAAAATTGAAATAGACATTTATTGATCAAGAGCGCGCCTCAATATTAAGATATCAAGAGACAAATTAATTACATTAGTGACATCGAATCAAAAATAGAGTAAGGATTTTATACTCAAGGCGTTCACAGATAAAAGATATAAATGTACTACTAATACAGTAACTAGATAGGAAATACTAAATGCTCTAAGTTTATTCTAAAAACTAATTGTTGTTCTTTTCCTAAATTTTATTCATTTAAAATAGAAAAAAATCTTGATAATGATGTTATTGGTAAAAAGGGTTTGATTGCATTAAAAGTATGTTGTATAAGCATGTAATGACTTCAATGTTTTAATAAATAGACAATTTTTTATTTTATTATTACGCAGAGATATTACTCGAAATATGCTACACGAAATTGAGAAAGAGAGAGCAGGTGGGAGATTGAGGGAGTTCACGATACTTTCGCATTATGGGCTACTCCCACATATGCAAATGAAAGTGCTTGGTATTCTTGGTATAGATTAGGACTAGGTACAAAATCATATTTCTTAGCTTAAATTTATGCAGATATATCTTGAAAATGCCTTTAGCGCAATTCAAGCATCTATCAGGTATTTTGTGTCCTATGATAGCTACCGCCATAATCCACTTAATCAAGGAAAAATTAGCTTAATAAAGAAAAAAAAGCATTTCCCCTTTTAGATATATTCACTTTTAGAACCGTAAGATCGCTTTCGAAACAATTCCCTGAACAACAGTAGATAAGAACATAAGGCTTATAAATTAAAACAAAATCGATAAACTCGACTTAATTTTTCAGTGGCCTACTTATAAACTGATAAACATCGAAACAGAAAGTCGATTTTATTCAATTTATCACTGATAATTAAATTTAATTTACATATTTTTTTACATCGGATGTTTTTAATCTATATACGAATTTAATAATCTCGTTTTAGATAATCGTTTTTAAAATCTAATTCGATGTTTTAATGCAACTTTTAATCATAATGAAATTGAATTTTCAATTCTTTGATAACCAAATGCTGTGGCAACATCAGTGTTTATTAATTCCACAGAATGTAGTGATTCATTAATATCCGAAACCTAACCTATAATCTTATTAATAGGGTTGTAGTTAATTTAAATTTATACTATATCGCTAGAGTATTTAAAGACAGAAGGTGTAGATGTATAAGTTCATAAGTCGATTGCCTTTAAAATATCGATTCTAAAAATAATTCCAATTTACCTACAGCATTCTCGCCTCTTCGGTGTGTTTGTTGTTTTGAATTCCGAACGATCAAGGTTGTAATAATAATGAGGAGAACTGAAAATAGTATTATGTAGTACAACTGGGATACCAGCTTTGAATTTTTATTAACATGTGTAGTAAACTACTTACATAGAACCAAATAGCTAAGATGCTGTCAATCCGCAATATTCGTTGCACTTTTTAGATACATTGTAGTCGAGAGATAATGCTATCATATTTTTTATTTTTTTTTACGAATGAGGGATTGCTTGGTGGCCCAGAGGCCTTAATAGTTTCACCAGAACAGGTGGGCGAGCAAAGGCTCAGCCAGGAGAGGTGGGATTTGCTAACAGTTGCCCGAGCGCCTCCGAAGGAGACCTAACAACTCAAGAGCAGCTGCTTCGCGAATGAATCTACTACCGGAACGGAATCGCGATCCGCTGAGAAGATCCGGCGAGAAACTCAGCAAGCTAATGCATGGGTTAACTATAACCTGAACTTACGCATTGAACAGTACCTTAGTTGCCAAATCGAAATGAACCGTGAAGCTAGTACCGAGCGCATAAATATGCATGAACTTAAAATAAGAATAAAAGGTAATAATAATACTAGAATTGAGTGCCCGGAGCGCTTGAAGTAAAAAACCAGAACCACATACATACTATATAGAAGGCAAGGCTATTAATGCTAGTATCTCCACTAGCCGCGATTCTTTATCACTTTCATTGCGCAATTTGTAGTCTTATACTTAAGTAAAATATTAAATTATCATAAATACATCTACGTTTAAAAATCTAGGTGTGCCGTTTTGGGAGGTGAAATTGCTCGTTAGGCTGACGGTCTGAATGTTGTTGTTCGGAACTTGTATATATTATGTATGTAAGCTTATCTTGAAAATGTCGTATGTTATGTTGTATGATAACTACTGTCAAACCAAAGAATATTATATTTGTTACTGTAATAGTATCTTTGTATCTTTACTTCTGTCATACCAAAGAATAGTATAGTTATTGAATTATTGTAAAATTTTAATTAAAATTTTCAAAATTACTATTATGAAGTACTACTTTGAAATAGTCGTGGCGGCGATGATATCTTAAATCCTATCACTAGAGTTGGATTGAATTATTCGAGCGTTAGTGGCTCAATGTGCAAGACGTCAAGTCAACTATGCTGGAGCTCGAATCCTATGGCCGGTATAAATTCATCAAAGTAAACACGAATAAGAATTTAAACATTCATAATTATTGTTTCTATTGCATATTTTCGTTTTCAGCAATTCGCGATTTCCCAAAAACTTTACTGGTGGGAGGACCTCTTGTGAGTCCGCGCGGGAAGGTACCACCACCCCGCCTATTTCTGCCGTGAAGTAGTAATGCGTTTCGGTTTGAAGGGTGGGGCAGCCGTAACCCATCTAAGCAATAAAAAATAAAAAAATAAAAAAAGGTTTACCCCTGGCATCACTCTCTAGAGCCCCATTCAACAAAATAAATGGCGCCGTAAAAGCTTTTCCGATTAAAAGTCTTGGGTACGTACGTTTAGCGTTAAAACATCGGAATGAATGATGCCGGTAATTGATGCGCCACTGTTCAATGCGATGTGAACACGTAAACTCCAGAACGAATTTCGTGGAAAGTTCAGCGGTCGAATGTAGGAGTGAGTACGCGGCTACATCGGTCGCCATTTCAATGTTTTGTTAACTCTATTTAACGTTTTGCTTTTAAATTAGACTAGCGGTCCCCTGGTAGTCGAAATTCGACTATAATTAATTGAAATTATAAGCTTGTACACTATTATGATTCTATTGTCAAATACTTTGAAGTCGTCGTGGCCTAACGGATCGTTCGGTGCATTCGTGTTGAGCTATGCACTGGTGTTCGAATCTCAGGCGGGTATCAATTTTTGTAATGAAATACGTACTCAACAAATGTTCACGATTGATTTCCACGGTGAAGGAATAACATCGTGTAATAAAAATGAAACCCACAAAATTATAATTTGCATAATTACTGGTGGTAGGACCTCTTGTGAGTCCGCGCGGGTACCACCACCCTGCCTATTTCTGCCGTGAAGCAGCAATGCGTTTCGGTTTGAAGGGTGGGGCAGCCGTTGTAACTATACTGAGACCTTAGAACTCATATCTCAAGGTGAGTAGCAGCATTTACGTTGTGGATGTCTATGGGCTCCAGTAACCAACCACTTAACACCGGGTGGGCTGTGAGCCCGTCCACCCATCTAAGCAATAAATAAAAAAGCGACTGGTTGTGAAACTATTACGAACTGATTTCATGAAATTGAATAAGGCCGTAAAAAATAAGTATTACTTGAACTTGAAGGATACAAAATATACCCTTCTAAAATTATAATCTTTTTTCTATAGAATCTAGGCTACCTAATAGAAATATAGTAATAAAGAGTACTTTAATTAGTAATAGAATGTGGTGTTTAGATGCACGTGACGTTATTTTTAACTTTACCGCGAATAGAATATGGGGTTACATTTAGTTGAACCATTCTGCTCCTGTCTTGATTGAGTTGCTGCAGAGTGATCGGTGTTGTCTTTTAATTTAGTAGGAACATATTAATAAATAATATAATATAGTATGTACCGCTCACGATTTTCTTTGCGAAATATTTCGATCAGCAGTAGCTTTGGTGCTTTAATAGATAGGCAATCGAAAATCTAATTTATTTGTATCTAATACATTAAATTAATTATCTAATACCTTATGGCCTTCAATATCCGCCACTCTGTTGTATTGGTCCGTGTAAATTTAATAACGTAGAAAAGGCTTTTATTTTAGTAACAATAACTTGTTTTCGCGGTATTTAGTAGGTTCAGTGGATTTTATTTAATGCACAGGCGCTCCGGTCTCTGGCCCGTGATGTCATGGTTCATTGTACAAACTATGTGTACTAGAGGTCCCGCAGTAGCCGAAATTCGACTATAATTAATTGGAATTGTATAATAAGTTTGTACACTATTATGATTGTATTTTATACTTCTATAATCACAAATTTCGCCATAGCTACACTATAAAAAAATATTAATAAAGACAAACAATATTTAATCTATTCTCAATTTGACCACTGACGTCAAGAACAAAAGTTTGACCATAAATAGTATGCATGCGTGTGTGCGTCAAATACATGGTATGTAGTGTGTGTAATGTTTTCTTTATTGATTTAATGTATCTTTTATGCATTATTTTAAAAAAATATTAGCATTGTGCACTTCTTCTCTATATTCTCTATGTGTGGAAAATTTCATACTCCTCCGTCCGCGCAATTTTCGTAAAAAGGGATACAAAGTTTTTGCTTCACGTATTAATATATAGATTATTTTTGTACGGTATGTTTACAATCTTCCCATTACAAGCATAAGTACTAACAGACAGATTTTCCGTTGAATCACCAATTAGGAAGAGTATTCATAACTTGTTATACTATTTTCGTAAGTGCTACTTCGGTTTTAAGTTTGCTCTGTGTTTTGTGTTATTTTTATTGCTTTTTACTCGAGTTAGTGTTCTATGGGAACCAAACAATAATAAGAGTCTCTTTAATCCTCTTTAAACAAAATTGCAATACAACGCTCGGAGAATAATGTGAACAGGAATTTATCGTACAGTTTCAAGAATCTATCTGAGAAGTCAAAGTGGTCACTTTCGACTGACTGTATTTTTGTTCATTATTCTATTCTTTTGAGTTGACACTATCACGAGTCACAATCTTCGAGTTTATTGTCAATTGAACATTTTTTACTCCTCTATCTAATTTAGGATAATAACGCTGTGTGATGTTGGTCTTATGACCTAGCCATAGTTCAATACCGAGCAACTATAATATACGCAAAGGATCTCATTTTATTTTTGCAAAATATTTATTGTGAGAAATTTGCGATGTAACAAGCACAAAGGCTTTTTTATTTAAGCTCGTGTCGGATTTTTTGTCCCCGTTGAATAAAGAGCAGAAATCTCAATTCCTCGCACGTTCCCGTTATTTGGGGGCGCGGAATTTTCAAATAGTCCTTCAGCAAGAATTTGGTTCCGAATGCTTTAAAGCCTTTGTCACTAGTTCTATTGTCTCTACAGACAATTCATTTGGTCAACAAACAAGCTTAACACATACTGAAAGCATAGTGCTTTTGTCAAGCAAAGAATTGTTTATCGTTTTAGGATTATTTTTTTTATTGCCCTTGTAGGCAGACGAGCATACGGCCCACCTGATGGTGAGTGGTTACCATCGCCCATGGACTTCAGCAATGCCAGGGGCAGAGCCAAGCCGCTGCCTATCGAGCAATATGAAACAACCTGCAATCGATAACAAACTTGTTGTCCCATGTCGCACGGGTTTATTGAACCGTCGGATGATTACATTGCGTGTTATGTAATATAATGAATAGTAATGTAATATAAGTTTCTGATTTAGTTCTCGGGTACAGAATTACCACTTTCTCTTCATTTTAGCAACGTTCATTTTTCATTTGGGATAGATAAAGCTGTTTATTAATTTCATGTAACTAGTGTTCGCACAGTTTTTGGAATATTTTGAAACATTTTGAATTTCAAAATTTCGATTAAATTTCTAGATCAAATTTTTTTAACATTTTTCATGCAAAATCGCCAAAAATATATATGTTTTTTATTGTTTGTCTGATAGATTATACTTACACACTGAACTGTTTGGTCTTCGCATCACTACATAGTATAAAACAAAGTCGCTTTCTCTGTCCCGATATCCCTCCGGATTTTGATGTGGTTTTTTTAATAGATATAGTGATTGAAGAGGAAGGTTTATATATATAATAACATCCATTAAATAGTGGAGAAATCAATAATAAATTACAGTTTTCGAAGCGAAGCGAGGGCGGGTCGCTAGTTTATTTAATATAATACTGTTTGGCTGACTTATAATATAGCTACGTGTCGATTACTTTTTATCCGCATTAATTTGAATGACTGAATATTTTAGACATTAATATTGACCGATTTCTGTTTATAGAAACATCTGTCGGGAAGGTAAACGCCGACATGTGGGCGAAGCCGCCGATCACAAAAACGTTGTTCAACAAAACTGTTTGTTTACAAGCCTTCAAACCGCGACAAAGTTACGGCGGAGTAGATTTTATCTTTTTTTTTTTTTCATACCCCGTATCTTATCGCGACGCGAGATATAAAAAACTGTAATAAACAAATAGTATATTTACAGTCACACGAGTTCGTTGTGTACAAATTTATTTAATTTTCACGTGAAATTTACGGTTGGCTTACGTGGTTATGTTGTTCCGCAGAGAATCATCCGTTCCAGTACCGATAGTTCTCTTGAGCGTAACATAGGTAAATGCAATACCGCATTCCAACGGTGGGACACTAATGTTACTTAGAAACACTTATGCTGAACAATGATGGTCCAATATTAAATATCGAAAATTAAACAGTTCACCTGGAGCAGTCCAAATTAAGGTACATTAATGGCATAGTTGTATAATGGCAACGGCGGATAAAGGCGGTTCAAGCTCCGAAAGATCTCTTGAAACATCAAGGGAAGTAAACTTCGAGAGAGTACAAGGGGTTACATTGTACCTTTTAACACACGTCCTTACGTATCTATCAGATTCAGTAACTCTTGCATTAGACACCTTTAGTTCTAACACTAGGAGTAGGGACCCCGGTAACCGTACTCGTCGAACTCGGTAAACAGTACGACGTGCAACCTAACCTAAGCATCAGCGCGCTGAGTTTCTCGACGGATCTTCTCAGCGGTCGCGATTCCGACCCGGTAGTAAATTCATTTGCGAAGTAGCTACTCTTAAGCTGTTAGGTGTTCTTTGGGGCGCTCGGGTCGCTGTTAGCAAATACTAGCCCTCCTGGCTGAGCCCTTGCTCGCCCACCTGCCCTGGTAAAACTGGAAAGGCCTGGACAATCGATAAATAAAAGACCCAAACTTTTGTATAAAATAAACTTAAAACAAACAAAAGGAATCCGTCCGGCGGAGGACACATCAAAGAGAAAACAAAATTATTATTTTTATTTAACTCCGAACATTTTCATATTTATCTACCTTTTAAATCTTCTCTGGAATACCACGAATAATTCAAGACCAAAATTAGCCAAATTGGTCCAGCCGTTCTCGAGTTTTAGCGAAACCAACGAACAGCAATTCATTTTTGTATATTATATACTTATAGATAGATTTAAAACGCAACCACGAGCCTTAACATAAATTAGAGAATATCTCTTCTTCTCTGTCGCATACTTCATTGCTGAAGGTCGTGTCCCTGAAAGACCTTCGTGACTCTTTGTACCATCAGCTTCCATTTCGTTCGTTTAGAGAGTATCTAATTAAAAGAAATACACAAATCTATTTTATTTATTTATTTCTTAGATGGGTGGGCGAGCTCACAGCCCACCTGGTGTTAAGTGGTTACTGAAGCCCATAGACATCCACAACGTAAATGCGCCACCCACCTTGAGATATAAGTTCTAAGGTCTCAACGTAGTTACAACGGCTGCCCCACCCTTCAAACTGAAACGCATTACTGCTTCACGGCAGAAATAGGCAGGGCGGTGGTACCTACCCGTGCGGAATCACAAGAGGTCCTACCACCAGTAATTACGCAAATTATAATTTTGCGGGTTTGATTTTTATTACACGATATTATTCCTTCACCGTGGAAGGCAATCCTGAACATCTGTTAAGTACGTATTTCATTAGAAAAATTGGTACCAGCCTGCGGGGTTCGAACACCGGTGCATCGTTAGATACGAATGCTCCGGACGTCTTATCCTTTAGGCCACGACCACTTAAAGTCTATTTAAAAAGCCATTTGCAAAATTTCATTGTCGATAGTCGATTTTGATGCGAATCTTAATCTCTATGATAGATTGCTCACACTAATTAAATGTTATGTAGTATGATAAAGTGTATACAGTACCGTTGATACCTGTTCCAAGTTTCGAGTCGAGCTTATCACGCGGCTATGACGTGTCCTGTGAATGATGCAAGTCCTGAGTTGCTTGCGAATTAAGTTAACACAATTGACACTTACAACTTATTATCATAAACGTATTAACAAGTTAGCAATTTATTAAACATATATGTATTTTTTATCATTAATAATTTGGTTTCTCCCGATAACACGGTAGGAGACGTTGACAGAGAATTGGAATAGATAGAGTTGGATGAATTTGATGTAAATTGATGTAGATGTCATCGTGACCTAAAGAATAAGACGTCCGGTGCATACGTGTTGAGCGATGCACCGGTGTTCGAAACCCAGGCGGGTACCAATTTTTCTAATGAAATACGTACTCAACAATTATAATGTTCACGATTGACTTCCACGGTGAAGAAATAACTTCGTGTAATAAAAATCAAACCCACAAAATTATAATTTGCGTAATTACTGGTGGTAGGACCTCTTGTGAGTCTGCGCGGGTAGGTACCACCATCCTGCCTATTTCTGCCGTGAAGCTGTAATGCGTTTCGGTTTGAAGGGTGGGACAGCCGTAGTAACTATTATTGAGACCTTAGAACTTATATCTTAAGGTGGGTGGCGCATTTACGTTGTAGATGTCTATGGGCTCCAGTAGCCACTTAAAGCCAGGTGGGCTGTGAGATCGTCCACCCATCTAAGTAATAAAATAAAAAACTGAGGTGAAACCTACGTCTCAAAGTTGGCGTTATTATTACAGCTACCCCACCCTTCAAACTGAAACACCCGACTCCTTCGAGGCTTATGCGGGCAAATGCAAAATTCGGTAGATCAGTAAATTATTAGTGATTCCAGTACGCTGTAACATCAGAGAACGTTGCTGTCAATTGCTCCGAAGAGATCCTAATCATTTTTTTCGACACCCACAGGATGAGACGAAGTGATGCAATTCTAAGCCACAACACTTTTTTTTTCTTTTTCTTGCCTATGCTGATAGCCATGAGAGGCTATTTCAGCTTCGCCCTAACATGTAGGTGAGCTCACGGGGCTCAAACCAGAGTGTTGCTAACACTGGCCCTAGCAGGAGCAGTGCTTCGCAGAATCTATCACCGGATCGGAAACGCGACCCACTGAGAAGATCCGCCGAGAAACTCAGTGGCCAAAACCACAACACACTTAGTTACTCGCTACTGATGAAAATGTTTACTTCATATAATATCATACGTGTGTTTTATCGCTAAAACAAAAGAGACAAAAAATGTGTTACATAATAAGTAACGTTTTATTGCACTGTTCACCTTGACTCCCGCAGGCCATTCAATTCAACCATTAGACTAAGAATAACAACGATTTGAGGCAGTCAACAATGACTCATTAAAATTCTCGCTGTTGACTGCGAATAATGATGTGTGGCTTAAGTTGTGATATGTTTGTTTTTAAAACTCAAACACACTTAACTTACCTAATAGAGAACCAGCAGAGCAATTAAATTGTTTTTGTATTATTATTATTGTGTTTTCGAAACTGGTTTTACTCCGTAAGCTTCGAGCTGGACGACTTAACTATTCTCAAGCACGAAAACGCGTTATAATTTCGGATGTGAATAAAAAAACGTGTTATTATACCGTAAAGGGTAATTATAATCTTTACGTGATACACATCTGTTGTTATATGTTCATTATATTTTATTAATGTAGTAAAGTTAATCCGTTATGTCCACTGAGATAAAAGAATAGATGTAATAGATAAAACGCCTACTCATGTCGAGATAAGCAACTATTCCGTGGTACAAAGCCCAGGGGAGCTGACCTTTATCCTAAGCAAATGCGTGAGCAACACTTGCTAACGATTGATTTCCAGGGTTAGGGAACAACACTAGTGTAATAAATCAGTAATTAATAAAAATTAAATCCTCTCTAGTGAAGAGTACATTCCAAAATTTCAATTACATTCCTTTGATTTTTTTAAAGCCTCTTAAAAATGTAAAGCACTAAACGATTTTTTATGTAAAATAAAGAATATTTATTCTGTTCTAAGCCACAATACATAGCAACACCGAACTATTGCGTATTCATGTCGCACAGTTGCAAAATATGATAATGGTTTGCACACAACTTGAATTTATCGCTGTTATCGCTCACTTTTGCCGGGAAATAATACTTCCTTAGACATTAGGTGATTACAAATAAATTATTCCTTAGAAGTTTAGCTCCGGTCTGTTCAATAATATCGCAGATGATAATATTGTTACATTTTGTTACTAACATTAGTTGCAAGACATGCGATCGAAAGAAATACTAATTAAAAACTCTATTCACTCACTGTGAACTATTTGTAGAAGAGGATTAGAATTGAAAACTAATTTAATTGCTAATACACAACCCGACATGTTGAGGTCATGATTTTCCCACCCTTTGCCTCCTATTTATAGTCTCAGATGGTTTGTAAGTTCGTGTACATTACACAATATATTCATTTCAAAGTAATTTAGCATGTATGTTCTGTTTTAAGACGTGGGTGTTATTGAATGTGTAGTTGGTACAAAGGAAGACTGGTTTCCATGTTAAGTCATAATAATATGGCTTAATATTCGAAATATTGAATTTATTTGCTATGGGAGCTCGATTTGACCTAAAAAACAATATACTGAACATTATTGAAATGCATTCATGGTCATACACTAAATGAAGATCTTGGGCATAAAATATTTAAGCCATACTGATCTAACAGCTTCAACTTCAGTAGTTTTTAGCACGCAATGTAACACAAAAACCCAGGTTTCACTCTCGGTGCTTTAAGGGCCCTCAAGCGCCGGTTGCCAACCTCATCGAACTCGTCGATTACGACGAAGATTTCGACGAGGGAACTAGTCCATAAACACAGCCCTCTGAGTTTCTCGCCAGATCTTTTCAGTGGGTCGCTATTCCGATCCGGTGATAGATTCTGCGAAGCACTAACGGCCGTCTGGTGTAGTGGTAAGTGACACGGTCACTACACAAGGGGGTCGCGGGTTCGAATCCCGCCAAGGGAAGATATTTGTATGATAAATATAAATGTCTTTTCCAGGGTTATGGATGTATATTAAATATATGTATGTGTATAATAAAAATCTTACATTTATTTCCGTTATCTGGTACCTGTAACACAAGTTCTTTACGAACTTATCACGGGACCAGTTAACGTGGCGTGATTGTTAGTAAATATTTATATTTATATTTATATTTATACTGCTCTTGCTAGGGCTAGTGTTGGCAAATTCTCTCAGGTTGAACCCGTGAGCTCATCGACCCGTCCGAGCGTAGCTGAAATAGCCTTAGGCTACCAGCAAATAGGTAGGGAAAAAAAATAACACAAAGTGAGCGCGCCATAAGAGTGCTTAGTGCGAGTTTTTTAACGTTCACGATAGCGTAACTATACTTGAGACCTTAGAACTTATATCTCAAGGTGGGTGGCGCATTTACGTTGTGGATGTCTATGGGCTCCAGTAACCACTTAACACCAGGTGGGCTGTGAGCTCGTCCACCCATCTAAGCAATAAAAAATAAATAAATAAAAAGCGTAAAAGTTAACCCAATTTAGTATGCAGTTGGAACAGCGCCCCTAGCGGCAAACGTACGCAAACGATCCCATTCCATACAAATATGAGTTAACTTTTACGCTATCGAGAACGTTAAAAAACTCGCACTAAGCACACAGCAGACTCGTGTGTCGGCAATTATGTTGTAAATTTACGAGATGTGACCGTGTGTATGTCGCAGGCAATTTGTATGATTCCGCCGTTTACAAACGGCGTCGTCATTATAAAAACGCTCGCCGTTATGTAAAATGCCGAAGGCAAAATGTAAACTGCCGTGTCACTTTATAATATGCCACAACATAGCATCGACAATTCAAACGCCGTTTTCATAATGCCGCGGCAAATTGAAATGCTTAGTTCAATTTTTTACCACGCGCGCCACTGTTGATCAAAATAATAACAACCACGTCAAAAAAGAACTGAAAACAGTGCAAATATATCGTGTGGAGAAGTCATTTTAGGAAAGAATTCTGATTTTAAAGGTATATATTATAGTGAATTAAAAAAAAAATACAATTCTCAAATGGAAGCTGTAAAAAAGCCTTGGACAAATAGTAAGATTTTTGAGGTTATTCGGCACCTAAAAAATGCTAAGGTGGCCACAGAATCTGGTTCGCGGAGGACTCCTGCAGATTACTACTGGTCAAGACAATACGAGGTCATGAGCATCAGTGAATTGGACTACCTTATTTTAAAAAGGATAGCCCTGATCCAACCGTTCGTGTAATACCGTTGAACGAATATTCCGATGTATTGTTAGAGATTCATAGAGGTTGCGGACATGGTGATCGAGGCAAAATTCAGTATCAAACGAAGGATAGATTTATTAATGTGAGAAAAGCGATTGATTTATTCGTATCGTTATGTCCTGTTTGTGAATCCAAACGTAACATACCAAATAAAGGTATCGTAGTTAAACCGATTATATCTCGAGATTTTAATGAGCAGAGTCAAGACCATGAATACTTCAAACTTCAAAATAATATGGTTTTACTTACGACTTGTTTGTTTTATTTGAATGTGTCATATTATCCTTAGAAGTTTTATTATTGTCATGAGTATATAAAGTCTGTAATTTAAATGTTGTTTTGTTACTTAAATATTTTAACTAAGTACTTTAAGAAAACCAAAGCACATAATTTAGTCTTACTTGAAATCTTCATTAGTACTTGATTACGGAAATAAAGTCTGATTATTATAAACTGCATTTTATTATGGTCACCCTAAAACTGCAACCAGTGTCGAAATTATAACTATTGAACGAGTTATCATTTTGCCTTCGGCATTTTACATAACGGCGAGCGTTTTTATAATGACGACGCCGTTTGTAAACGGCGGAATCATACAAATTGCCTGCGACATGTATACCGCTTTAACTAAAAATACGTGAAAAAGACCATCTCGTTGAGTTTGTTTCGCTGGCTATTCTCGGTTCTGTGGCTTGTTTTAGAGCCGGTGGTAGAAATAACATTGTTTGAAGTTCAATGAGCATGCTTTTATAATATTAAAATTAAAATAACGGTTTTACAGTTCAAAAGTACGGTTTTACGGTTTAATATCGGGTTTGGCATTGTCATTTTTATCGTAAAGGTGCAAAGGCACACCTCTGTCGTCCGTGACCACGAAAACCGTAATGTATTCGAATTACGTCGTATATAATATTATGACGATAAAAAAACGCGAAATAAAATCGTAAAAGTCTAATAAGGTTTAAATGTGTTGTCGAATCGCGAATACCGAAAAACAATACGCAAATTAATTATGTTTTTCAATTTGAATATTCTGTTTCGTTTATGGAGGTATAGCATTTTATTAGCATTATTTCGGTACCATTCACCGGTATAAGACCGATGCGTTCATCGACCATTGAAGAAAATAAAAACGAGCGCTGTTATAGTGCTATATATATCTGAATTGCTGTTTTTTTTTTTTATTTATTGCTTAGATGGTTGGACGAGCTCACCGCCCACCTGGTGTTAAGTGTTTACTGGAGCCCATAGACATCTACAATGTAAATGCGCCACCCACCTTGAGATATAAGTTCTAAGGTCTCAGTATAGTTACAACGGCTACCCCAGCCTTTAAACCGAAACGCATTACTGCTTCACGGCAGAAATAGGCAGGGCGGTGGTACCTACCCGTGCGGACTCACAAGACGTCCTACCACCAGTGCTGTTCGTTAGTCTCGCTAAAACTCGAGAATGGTTGGACCGATTTAGCTAGTTTTGGTCTTGAATTATTTGTGGAAGTCTATAGAAGGTTTAAAAATGTGAATAAATATGAAAATGCTCGGAATTATATAGAAACAAACAATTTTGTTTTTCCTTTGATGTGTCTCCCGTCGGACGGATTGCTTTTGTTTGTTTTAAGTTTATTTCATACAAAAGCTTAAGTCTTTTATTTATCGATTGAGGCACTACGAAGTCTGCCGGGTCAGCTAGTGTATAATAAATAATTACCTGCAGCAGTAAGTACTGCCAGGGAAACGTGGAAAGGACTTGTGGAACGGGTAGTAAGAGAACAGTCGTCCAACTAGACACAGCCTTCAGAAATGAAGATGTCGACTCAGAAGAAGAAGAAGGATGCTAACACAATCAAGACTCTCTTATCCTAATATGGCATATTGCATGTTAACAGCCAATTCCTTAACAACACAGACCGGTTATTGCACATTTATGGGAGCAAAAAAAAATTAACACGAATTAAACATATTTTCGTCAAACATTATGTAATACATGTTTTCATATAAATTAGATACTGTTATCAAGCGCTTTCAGGTTATCATTTATGTGTTTTCTGTTTCGCTCGATTTATCGCAGACCTAATAATAATATAATGCGCGTTCATATTTATTGTTATACTTTGTTGTACACTTATACATAATTTACACACATAGTAATAATATAATGTGACATTGCTTAAAAAAAAGTGCCTTTGACTGCGTTCTGAATGTTTTTTTATTTCGTATTCCGTATATGAGTGAAGGAGCTTTAAGTGGGCATCAGGTGCTCATAGTCTTTACAGCGTGAGTGCTGTTACCCACTTTGAGTTATAAGCACTAAGTCTCAATAATATAGCCGCTCTCCCACGGTTCAAATCGAAAGGAATGGTTGCTTCGCGGCAGAAATCGGTTTGCTGGTGGTGCATACCCATATGAACTGGTAAATGCCGTGTACAGTTTCCTTTTTTTTTCTCCTTAACTATTCGCTGTTCGCCATACATACACATATTCCAGCTACGTCGTGACATGCTCAACCTGAGATAATTTGCTTACACTAGCCCTAGCAAGAGCAGTGCTTCGCAGAATCTACCACTGTATCGGAATCGCGACCCACTGAGAAGATCCGGCGAGAAACTCAGTGGGCTGCGTCTATGGGTTAGTTCGCTCGTCGAACTCTTCGTCGCAATTGACGAGTTCGACGCGGATGGAGACCGGTGCTTGAGGGACCTAAAAGCATCGAGAGTGAATCCGGGGGATGCGAAAAGACGTGTTTTGAGCGATGGCGGTTTTGCGTTGCCCCGTCACGGTCGGATAAGAAACGTGTCCAATAGACTGGATCAAACACTAAAAAGACTGCTGCGCCGCTTATCTTCAATGAAGTTATTGGTTTTTTTTTTTTCATTTTCGTTTCGTTCTCCTTTGAGCCTGTATCTTCATACATAAATGAACAGTTACTCGTGCTCTTTGTTGAATTTACAACTACGTATGTGAGGGAATTACGTTATTTACATGAGCATATCAGGCTCATCGCGAACCGGGAGAAATGGCGATTGCTTGTGAGGCGCATAACACCTGCCCACAGCAATGATACTGACTGACCACCACAACCGCTCTGACAAGAGTGATACGACAGAGAAAAAAAATGTGAGTGCAATAAAATCAAACCCGCAAAATTATAATTTAGGTAATTACTGGTGGTAGAACCTATTGTAAGTCCGCCGCCTTGTAGGTACCACCACCCTGCCCATTTCTGCTATGAAGCAGTAATGTGTTTCCTTTCGAAGGGTAGAGTAACCGTTGTAACTGTATTTGAGACCTTAGAACTTATATCTCAAGGTGGCGCATTTACATCGTAGATGTCTATGGGCTCCAGTAACTCCTTAACACTAGGTGGGCTGTGAGCATGTCCACACATCTAAGCAATAAAAAAAAGGCAACTGTGCCACTAGTATTTCAATGTCTCCAGTAACACAACGTTGCCTGTGAGGTGTATTACCTATATATACTATGTGCTAGTCTGTTCCACGGTGCTTTTAGGTACTTCAAGCACCGGTCACCGTTCTCGTCGAACCCGTCGCTTGCGACGAAGGGCTCGACGAGTAAATTAACTCTCAGACACAGCCCACTGAGTTACTCGCCGGATCTTCTCAGTGGGTCGCGTTTCCGATCCGGTGGTAGATTCTGCGAAACACGGCTCTTGCTAGGGTTCGTGTTAGCAACGTCATCAGGTTTGAGCCCCGTAAGCGCACCTACAAACGTTAGGGTTACGCTGAAATAGCCCCTAAGGCTATCAGCTTAGGTAGGAAAAAAAAGTCTGTTCCTTTGAGAGATTAAAGAAATTCGCGGACGAAGGTCTTGTTTTGAAATGTTGTAATACTTTCGTGTTTATTGCACACGAGCTTCGTACGATTTAAATAAAGGTACCTACGTTACAATTATTGCCCAAGCTTTCAAAAAGAACACTTCAAGACTGAAGTTTTAATTCACTCGCACAATATTTATTTACGCGCCAACCGATTATCCTTGACCGAAATTAAAAACGTGATCGACAGAAGAAACGATAGGTATTATAACAACAGCAAAAAAAAAAAAAACTTGTTTACGTTTGTCAGGAATGTATTGTGGAGTTAATGTGTGGTTTCATTAATGGAATACAGCCGTGAAATATTACGATTGAGTCTTCGACCTCATGCCTCAAAGTGGCCGGTGGTTATCGCGTTGTTAACAGGCCATAGTCAACACTGAACATCGTATGGGTCGACATCTTCCCGCCATCAACAGTATAAACATGATTTTTTAATGTTATTTGCTGAGAACGTAATAATTTATTTCGTCCAGTTGTTTTGTATGTTCCAACTAAACATATAACTGGACTCCTAACTTTTCTCAATTCCATTTATAATTCACATTTTTCCTATTCAGTAGACGTTCTCGTAATGACTAGGATTTGAAATTTAAAATAAACATTATACATCGAACCATGGAACTTTCCATTCCGCTGTGGCTCTGTGTACGTACAAACACAAGTCTAAGGTGCCGGTAGCGTGTCGAACCAGAGAATGTGTCCTGAATAGGAAGACTACCTACGTTAACATTTGAATGACTAAGTTTGGATAGTAGATAAGTTTTAGTTTTTGAATGTCAGTGTACATGTTCGTCAGAAATGTATTTGTTACGTGTATTTATTAAACCGTTTTCAAATATGTTTTCGATGCCTCCAATGAACACTACGCTAACTCCAAATTCGTAGGTTTACAGGAGGAGCGTTTAGACAAAAAAAAGTTGATAAAATCTTTATTATTGCAGATATATTTATGGTTTTTTTTTGTGTAACTAGCTGATTTACTCTTGCTTCGAACCCCATCAGTAATGATTTGTAATACTTTTAAAATAGTGAAGCGATTTGCGTGCAAAACGAAAATTTCAAAATTTTGAGTTAGAGTAGTGTTCATTGGAGGCATCGTTTTGTGTTTTCGACTGTTCAGAAAACAAAGATTTTCAGATAACAATGCTGTTTTAATATAGCCAGTAAATTCGTCGAATAACCTAAGTTTAAGTTTTAGTGTTTGACTAAGTATACAAAAGCGGCTTCGTTTTGTTAGTTCACAACGCTACAACACTATTTCGTGTGTTTTTAGGTGTGTACAAACTCACACATTCAAGCTATACTTGAGTGTACTCGATGACATCACCCGAGGCTTGTATCAGTATAATCTAACCAAACTTGTTGTGAAGCTTGTTTGGTAACAATCCACTAAATATGGCGGTTTTTTTCATTTTGTTTCTTAAACCTCTTGGTATTTTTGTCGTTGGATTTACAAGCATTATTATCGATGGAAGAATTTTAAAAGTTTACTATAAAAATTTTAGCGTATTCTGAGACTATTAAACAAGAATATTAATGAACGTAACTAGTCGTAGGTACATATGCGCAGTATTTTTGTGCAAAACATTAACTTTGAATTTAGCGTTTTATTACATAGGTTTTATGGTGATATGGTTGGAGTGATCATTGTATTAATTATAATTGTACGAATTATTGTACATGGATAAAGAATTAGATGAAATTCTGACAAGCTCGAGGAGGTTTTTGTTGTTCCAAAGTATATCTCGTGTAATGATTGATTTATTTAGACTTAAAATAAGTCTGAAAATGCTTGGCGTGGTCCTCTCTTTTAGCAATAATATTGGGATAATTAACTCTAAAATTATTATATCACAAATAAATAAAGAAATATTTTTTTAAGATAAATTTAAGAAATAGGAGCTACTATTTTTAATTTATATCTGATAAAGCATCTCATATGTTTATTTTAAATAAAAATTACGATAAAATAAATCTTAACAAATTAATTGTTTAAATTAAGAGCAATGGACTGTCTATCTGTAATAAGCCCGTAATGTTTTACAATCCGGCCAATTTCTAGACGGGATATTTGTTATTCAATAACATCGAATCTAACTACTTTTAACATTGTTAAAATATAAAGTACGTCAGATATATTAGAATTAGCTCTGAAACGTTCTGAATTCGTCGTCGAAATAGCGATTTACAAAGGTTTACCCAAAATATAAGCAAAATTAGTTCAAGCAAACGGAACCCCAAAAATTCCCGATTGATATACACCTCATTTTTCAGTAACGCATTGACTTGGTAATATTTCAGTTTTTCTAGTGTATGTGGACACCGATTGCCGATGTCAGTCTTCATGGCAGCTGATGGTCATTTGTTATCGGGGCCAACGAACTCTTGTATGCATTCGTGTGAGTTTGGGAATCTGAAGTTTTCGTTACATGTGCCCTTGAACTCAGCGCCTCGTGTCAAATTGACAGGTGTATTGATGCGTCAAATTAGAATGCTGAAAGTTCTCGTATGTCTTCGGATCTTGACCTTGAGTGGACTTTGGCCTCGATGTTTCTGATTTATCATCACCATGGACTTTGAGATGTTTTGACATACATAACATACAATAGAACAATAAATAGATGTGTGTTTATAATTGGAATCATTACTATTATGTTTCAGAACTTACAACCTGATCTTAAGCTAGAACATATCGCGACGTGAATTTGAGGGAAATATTTTGATAATTCCATGTGAAGTATAAAGTTTACGATTAACATCCTGCTAATATGAGTTTGTTAAACATTTTTAATGCCTTTTGCTAATCGGTCAAAAAATTTTCATCTGTCAGAGTAAGTCATTCAAATTAAATAAAAAAGATAGCTCATTTATAATTTATAAAATTCAATACTTATTATAATTATCTGAGCAAGTAGTTTTAGTTACTTTTCGCCTTAGCTTTTCGCAAGTAGTTTTTAGGAGTTTGGCAATTAGCATACCTTATACCAATACGTCTTGTCTAATAGATGAAGCTAAAAAAACAAAACAACACGCTTCAATTGATAGCCGCAGTAAAAATTGTAATAAACATTTTTTATCCTGATCATCCTTATCATGACATTGGACCATAGTAATGAAAATATTGTATTGACATTGACGTACAAATTGTCAACTTAAAGAGTTCAGTCTTAAAATTTTTCATTATAATATTCTAAAGGATTGAGTTCGGGATATTGTACATACAAGTCAAACTAATGAAAGCATCTTAACATGACTGCAATTCTTGAAAAGTGCCTCACAATCTAAACAAACTTCTATTAGAAACCAATTCGATATCTAATTACGCGAACAATACCAACAGAATATATTATTACGAATAATTTATAGTTTTCGTTTTCTAACAGGCCTTTTAATGAAGCTTATATATTTATAAATATGATAAACTCGTTCGCTGCGTTTCGATAATGTTGACTTTGTTTATATACTATGAATTAAGATTGCGTACACTAAACATAGGCTTAGCTTACGAGTCTACATTCTAATTTAATGTAACCAAAGAGTCGCCCGCGGTACTATTTGTTTTTAGCGGAAGGCAGCGGCTTGGCTCTGCCCCTGGCATTGCTGAAGTCCATGGGCGACGGTAACCACTCACCATCAGGTATTATGCCGTATGCTCGTCTACCTACAAGGCCATAAAAAAAAAGATAACTAGTATGAATATCCTTGAAACGACAGCTCACCTCCTCACCGTATGTCGCTTGCGCTTGGTTGTAAAACAGGTTGCCAGGTTGTCTGTTTAAACTTTATTACGCGGTCCTCATCGAAAAAAGGTTTCATCAAAATAGATTTAACAATTTTAGAGCGATGCTTGAACGAATTGACTAATAACTAAATTGTTTTTTTTTAACAGTATTCTAACAATATGCAAATACGCATACTATGTTGAAGATTGATTTATGAAATGTATTTTTAATTTTTCCGCTTATTTATTTAAATAGTTATACTAACACAAAACACTGTATTAAGGAATATATTATATTGGAAGATTAATAAGTACATTCGATTTATAGTTGATATTTCCATTACGAATAGTTGAAAATATATTTTTTATGAGATCACTTTGGTACTAAATGTAGTTAAAATATTTTGATTACACAAATATATTATGTAGCTTTCTTATTAGATTTACATTTCTTACGTTGATATTAAAAATACGTGCCTTTATGCTTTTCAAAATAATCTCGCGCAAGCTCTGTGATCCCTCAATGGTTTTTAAATAAACGCATTTATTTTACTATTTCTCCAGTCTTCATTTAATAGCTTTAAAACGATATTATTATGTGGATGGCGAGTTTAATTAATGTTATAATCGGTGGTTAACCGCATCGAGTATGACCTTAATACATTATTAAATTTGATTACAGTTCGCAGAACAGTAGTTCGCAATTCGATAATCCTGAATATTTACGTGAATACTAATTAGTATAAACAAATGCCCTTTTTATTACAGTAAAACTTTAACCCTCGCGTCGGTATACTAAATATAGCGCATATACTTGAGTTCCTCCCAATCCATTCCGGTTCTTAGTGATTTAGGTAGTCCAAGAACCGTTCTGATTGAATGCGACGAAGACTTCGATATGCAACTTAGCTCTCTGAGTTTTTCAGATAATGTGACATAGTTGGTAGTTGGTTGGTTACTGGTGGTAGGACCTCTTGCGAGTCCGTGCGGGTAGGTACCATCATCCTGCCTATTTCTGCCGTGAAGCAGTAATGCGTTTCGGTTTGAAGGGTAGGGCAGCCGTTGTAACTATATTTGAGACCTTAGAACTTATATCTCAAGGTGGGTGGCGTAAATACGTCGTAGATGTCTATGGATTCCAGTAACCACTTAACACCAGGTGGGCTATGAGCCCGTCCACCCGTCTAAGCAATAAAAAAAAGTTGAAAGTTTTTACAAAAAAAAAAAAACCTAAAGCGATATTTTTGATTTTATATCCATATATTTTATATAACTACGCAGCAGCGTACCTTTTTTTCCTACCTAAGCTTGTAATATTAAGATGCTATGTCAGCGTGACCTTACGAGTAGGCGAGCTCTGGGGGCACTAATCTGGGGGAAGTTAACACTAGCCCTAGCAAGAGCAGTGCTTAGCAGAATCTACCACGGTACGGGAAACGCGACCCACTCAGAAGATCCGGCGAGAAACTCAGTGGGCTAACGGCGTACCTTAAGAGATGGGGTTCATACTCTTAACTGTAATGATAATACATATATTTTATTAATTAATTATAATTCCAGTGGGAAGGCGTTGTAGTTTCGAAGAATCTATGATTTGAAAAAAATAATAAAATGGGTCGTGCTTTCGTGGGACAAAGAGTAGCTTGTTACCATAGCCCGTAAGCAACGTAGTCATTGTCGTATTTACTTTAGTGATGCATGCGGCGTTGCTCTGGCCATGTCATTTGCCTTTAGAAAAAAGTATTTTATGTGTTAATATAATAATAATAATAAATAAATATTTACTAACAATCACGCCACGTTAACTGGTCCCGTGGTAAGTATATATAATATAGGTTATAAGGTATCTTTGTGAGTAAAATCGGCCTAGCCCGTTCAGGCGTTTTTGTGTGATTACGTTCGTAAGTATGTATGAATTTGTTATTTGGGAGCGTTCTATCAAAACGGAATTATTTTGCATTGACGCCTAAATCTCGAACTTAAGAATTTCAGGAACTTTGTTACAGTTAACTAATATCGTGAACAGCGTGACATTGTATTAGGCACGAGGGCGACGCTATGGTTAAACAGGAAATGCTGCAAGAAATGATTTATGGATAATTTTTGCATACTGCACGTATATTGAATTTTGCGTATATTGAATTGCGCATTCAAAAAAGCTTTACATAAATGAATAAATAAATAAAATGTATTAGTTCCCTTTTTTCGTGTTTTCCCTTGGTTTATTTAGCCTATAGGTGCGAGCATAATATCTCCTCTGCCTGTGATATACTTATTGTAAATATGTATATAAAATTGAAATATTTAAATACTTTATCGCGTAAACCGATTTTAGGCCCGTACTTCATTTTTCGAAGATTAATTACAACTAGTGGTCCCCCGGTACAATAATTAATTGAAATTATAAGTTTGTACACTAATATGGTTCTATTGTCAAATACCTACTATTATAATTCTTTAATCACAGATCTCGCCAAGACTACACTTTAGACAAAAATGTTAGAGACGAACAATATTTAATCAAATCTATTCTCCATTTGACAACAGACTTTGAGCAATAAGAAAAGTTTGACAATAAACGAATAGGTAGTATGCATGCGTGTGTGTGTCAAATACATGGTAGTGTGTGTAATGTTTTTTTTATCGATTTAATGTATTTTTTATGCATAATTTTAAAAAAATATTAATATTCGGCACTCTTTCTCTATATTCTCTAAAAGTGTGAGAAATTTCGTACTCCTCCGTCCGCGCAATTTTCGTAAAAAGGGGTACAAACTTTTTGCTTCACGTATTAATGTATAACTAGTCATGTCATAAGTATTGTCACACAGTAAAAACTTTTCTTTTAGAATGCTGGCCACAAAAAAGTTTATTGAATTCGAATATCGAATTGTTCATGAAAATAAAAAAGGTATACATACTTTTAGAATTTTACTCATTTTTAAATATGTAGTGGACGCTTAAAGAAGACCGTGTTGCAGTTATTGCGTTGCATCGTTGCGGTTACGCGCCAATTCATTTTTTTTAACATACTGAAAAATTTTAATATGACCAAAAGATTCGTTTATCGTACCATCAAACGATACAATGAAGACTCTAGTGTAGATGACAGGTCAAGAAGTGGTCGCCCTCGGTCTGTTAGGACTCCAGCAGTGATAAAAAGCTGTGAAGGCGCGAATTCAAAGAAATCCCAAACGTAAGCAGAAACTGTTAGCCCTTCAGATGGGGTTAAGCAGAACCACGGTGAAAAGAGTGTTAAATGAAGACTTAGGGCTTCGGGCATATCGAAGAAAAACAGGACATCGTTTGAATGCTCGTCTAATGGACCTGAGACTGAAGAGATGCCGCGCTTTGTTGAAGCGGTACGCGGGAAAAAAATATCGGGAAATTCTTTTTTCGGATGAAAAAATTTTTACCGTAGAAGAGAGCTACAACAAACAAAATGATAAGGTGTACGCACACAGTAGTGAAGAAGCGAGCAACCGTATTCCGCGTGTCCAACGAGGTCATTTTCCATCCTCGCTCATGGTATGGTTGGGAGTTTCTTATTGGGGCTTAACAGAGGTACATTTTTGTGAGAAAGGTGTAAAAACGAATGCAGTTGTGTATCAAAATACAGTCCTGACGAACCTTGTGGAACCTGTTTCTCATACCATGTTCAATAACAGGCACTGGGTATTCCAACAAGATTCGGCGCCAGCTCATAGAGCGAAGAGCACACAAGACTGGCTGGCGGCGCGTGAAATCGATTTCATCCGGCACGAAGACTGGCCCTCCTCCAGTCCAGATTTGAATCCGTTAGATTACAAGATATGGCAACACTTGGAGGAAAAGGCGTGCTCAAAGCCTCATCCCAATTTGGAGTCACTCAAGACATCCTTGATTAAGGCAGCCGCCGATATTGACATGGACCTCGTTCGTGCTGCGATGGACGACTGGCCGCGCAGATTGAAGGCCTGTATTCAAAATCACGGAGATCATTGAATAAACTTTAGTGTCATAAGAATCTATGTTTTGTTAAGTTCATTTTGGTATATGAATGGTTACATAATGAATAAACTTGTTTCAATTATTTTACATTAAACATGTGACAGAATTTATGACCTGACTAGGTAGATTAGATCAAATGAACGGTTTGATTTGTAATTTTTTTCTATAAAATAATATAGAATCAATTGCCGTGTAATCAATCAATCAATTACCTTAACTATTCCGTGGCTGGTTAAGTGACTAAGGCATTCACAAGAGAATGGGTAGTGCTTTTTTCTGAGTATTATTCAAGCATAACGCGATCATTGACTGTTTATTTGTGCTGATAGGTTGAACCATCTCATGGGGTACCATCATTCTGGCTATTTTTGCGGCGAAGCAATCATTCCGATTCAAAGGGTGGGTATACAGCCCTCATAAAATGCATATGAGACTATGAGCTATAATTTTTTTTTTTTTTATATTACTTAGAGTAGTTTCCGAGATTCAGATTATATATATATATTTATACTAGCGACCCGCCCTCGCTTCGCTTCGGAAACTGTAATTTATTATTGATTTCTCCACTATTTAATGGATATTATTATACATATAAACCTTCCTCTTCAATCACTCTATCTATTAAAAAAAACGCATCAAAATTCGTTGCGTAGTTTTAAAGATTTAAGCGTACATAGGGACAGACAGATATAGGGACAGAGAAAGCGACTTTGTTTTTTATACTAGGTAGGTATGTAGTGATGCAAGAATTGCTCGTTTAAAGATATAAGATTCTGCTAACCTAAAATATGAATCGAGACCTCGTCTGTAAATTTTAACATAATAGTATCTTCGATACAAGAATGTCGGATTTTAACGTATGGAGACAGACAGCTTGGAACAATACAAGAATCAGGTTTGAGAATTAGGTCAGGCAAACCTGACTGCAATTGTTTGCGGTTTAAACATCACCTTTACTTTGTTACTACACTGCTTCATGTCTGACCACAAAGATGACGTCGCCACACTGTCTGCCCTGAGGATCGTGGTATAAGACTAGTCATACCACAAAAACCAGTAATTCCAGAACTATGAAACTTTACATGAAAAATTTTTTTGCTGATCGTAATAGGCATAATAATTGTAGTATTTAATTATCTTATCAACTTATCGGATGTTAAGATTGTTAAAATATTATTCGTAATCGTTCTTTTTTTTATTGCTTAGATGGTTGGACGAGTTCACAGCCCACCTAGTGTTAAGGGGTTAGTAACTGCTTTTCGAATGAATTTACAACCGGATCGGAAACGCGACCCGCTGAGAAGAACCGGCGAGAAACTCAGCGGATGAGACGGGCTCACAATAGCCCTTATCAACAGTAATTACGAAATTACACGATATTATTCCTTAGTCGTGGAAGTCATTCGCGAAAGTGTGTTAAGTACGTATTTCATTAGAAAAATGAGTAACTGCCTGCGGGATTCGAATACCGACACAATCTCATCGTTCGACGCGAGCACACATTTAGAGAACGATTTCAAATATGGTAAGCAGATGAACATTTGGCTTTTAAAAAACGATGACTAATTTGAATATACTTTTTAATTTTTTGTTAAATCTGACAAATAAATGTCAAGTTAGCATAAATTATTCGAATTCATTAAAACATTAAAAGGTTTGACGTCAATTCAGATGTAGATATCTGGTTGCTATCAACAAGCTTTTCTTGAGGTCAACAAAACAATTTGATAGAAGCTCAATTTGATATCAAAATTGCAATTAGTTTTTTTTTTTTCTGTCGCTTATGACCACATATTTATTAATTTACAATATGTTTGTGATAATTATAAAATAATAAAAACATAGTCGGGCGCAACCGCTAGTATGCAGCAAAGACCCCGTCTATGTTTGTGTAAATAATATAATTTTGAGTAGTGTTGTGAATGTATGGTTGTTTGGCGTATTAGTGTACTGTATGAGAGTGTGTTATAGAATACGTAAATAAATATGATATAATATTAAATAGGGAGTAGGTGTGTAATGTAAATTAATAAATAATATGAACTAATATACACAAATATAGTAGAAACACCTACAATGTTTGTTTACAAACAAACAGTTCATATACTATCCTGGGTTAAATAACTCAAAATCTTATAAGTGAATATGCAAGTAATACAAGTCGTCGTGGCCTAAAAGATAAGACGTCCGGTGCATTCGTGTTGAAGCGATGCACCGGTGTTCGAATCCCGCAGGCGGGTACCAATTTTTCTAATGAAATACGTACTCAACAAATGTTCACGATTGACTTCCACGGTGAAGGAATAACATCGTGTAATAAAAGTGAAACCCGCAAAATTATAATTTGCGTAATTACTGGTGGTATGACCTGTTGTGAGTCCGCACGGGTAGGTACCACCGCCTTGCCTATTTCTGCCGTGAAGCAGTAATGCGTTTCGGTTTGAAGGGTGGGGCAGCCGTTGTATCTATACTGAGACCTTACAACTTATATCTCAAGGTGGGTGGCGCATTTACGTTGTAGATGTCCATGGGCTCCAGTAACCACTTAACATCAGGTGGGCTGTGAGCTCGTCCACTCATCTACACAATAAAAAAAAAAAAAAAAAAAATCTAAGTAATACACACTGAAATGTGCTGAAAAGCCAATAAGGTGATCGACACTGTCTCACCGTTGGGAGCCCCCGCATGCAATAAACATCGACTATGAATAACAACGCGAAAAGATTTCGACTTGCTAATGTACTAGCTCCATAACCTTGAACGCGGTGACCGTATGATAATTTATCTTACAAAATAACCCTTCACATAAGACTCTATTTATCGTTTATCATAACCATGAGTTTACTTCGAAAAAGAAGGATCTATTCGGTCGTTTCTTTTTTTATATGGCTAATTTAATTCAAGCCAGAGTTAAACTTGAAATTAATAAATGTTAAGTTGAAATTCATAGGGATGAAACTTGTAAAATTAACTTGTGGAATGAACGTTAATCAGTTATGTATATGAACGACCATTGCTGTATCAATATAAATGATTTTTATTATTGACGTGCCGTATACCTTTAGGATACACTACCAAAATGTATGCATAACTTTGAGCTGCGTAAATAGCAACGTATCAAAAGATTGTTTCTATCTCAGGTTAGCTACATCTGTGTTAATAATGTAAGTGTCAATTCGGCCAGGTACACGTGTTCGTATATTTGCATAGACTTCAATAAGTGTTAATTAAATAAGTATACTTTCACGTGAGCAGAAACACGAATCAAGATGTGCAAAAAAATTTTTTTAGCGCAAACTTATCACGCACTTCGTTTTTATATTTTTGGTAATGGACATCTGAGCGGTACAACTGTAATAAGAAAAGTACATACCGCATCTAGAATTTTACCACCAAAAATAAATTCATAGACAATGTAAAAGTTGGTGACCATTAAAACTGAAAAGAGGTGCAATGATTTTATTTATAGCATATATCACTGAACAAGCTAGACTACTTGATACTTGATGAAAATGATAAAATGAAAATAATAAACTCGAAACTTAACCATAAAAGTGGTTTTAATAATATGACAAAGTTAATAAAACCATAAAGTTGACAATAATGGTGACTTATAACGGACATAACAGTCTTTTGCGCGGTAAAAAAATGGCGATATTTTTCATGAAAAATTATCAGTATTTTCGAACTGCACTGAAGTATTAATCGACATGGCCTTGGCAACTGGCACGGTCTCACCGTTCATGCAGGTCGAAAATATTTTTGAAATACTTTTTTTTGTTTAACGCTCACACGTTTAGTTTGTTCTCAGCCGTCAACTAATCAACTGAACGGTGTTTATATTTGAATATTTCAATGGTCGATGGTTATGCTTACGTAATACTAAAAGTCTGATCTGTCGGTGTTCGAAGAAAATCACAAACGATTCTTAGAAGGCACTTTGTTGTTATCCATATTTATACGGACGACAATAACATTTTAAATAATATGAACTGTATTATCAAACGTATGCTGATAGCATACGATGATATATCGATATCTATTTTGAGGTTATATTATTCATTGGAATTTAATTTCAGTGATAAAATCATAATAATTCGTTTATTATGTAGGTGTTTGATGGCTTAATTTTGATTGAGTTTCGGTCTTAGATCGAAACTAGTTTAGTGAATTTAAAAACTTATACAAAAAAACACGTCCGAATAATAATCATTGAACAGATAAGTATCGAAATGTGATTTGATTACATAAAAAAATATGTAACATTAGAATAATATTTTATATAGTCCTGCTTTTTTGATAATAAGGAGCTTTTGTGAAGTTAATTATTCTTGTTCTTGTTTCAGACTTTCTTTCTGACTAATCGTTAATACGTAAGAATAAAGAACAAAAGGATTTTTACCTTATTGTTTTTTTTTCCTACCTAAGCTGAGAGCCTTGGGAGGCTATTTCAGCGTAACCTTAACTAGTAGGTGAGCTCATGGGGCTCAAACCTGATGACGTTGCGACGACACGAACCCTAGCAAGTGCCGTGCTTCGCAGAATCTACCACCGGTTCGGAAACGCGACCTACTAAGAAGATCCGGCGAGAAACTCAGTGGGCTGTGTCTGAGGGTTAATTTACTCGTCGAGCCCTTCGTCGCAAGCGACGGGTTCGATGAGAACGATGACCGGTGCTTGAGGTACCTAAAAGCACCGTTAGTGGATCGGGAGGATCCGAAATGATGTGTTTCTTATTGAATTTTCAACGATTAGACTTTCTAATATCTATGTATTTCAAGTTTCAAGAGTATTATAAACGGGGCTTCAATGGATCAGCCACCGCTCACGTAGTAGTCCGTGGGATTCTTTTGTGAGCAGACTCCTTGATGGCTAGAGATGAGCTGACGAGTCAAGGCCCGCCTGATTGTGTTTAGCGGAACTTATACACTAGACATCGCGACCCAGTGAGTCATAAAGCCATGCCTCAATTGTTCTGTATAAGAGACGCCTTATATACCTTTCAAATCGGAACGCATGAACGATAGCGGCAAAAATAGGCAGGACGCATGCACCTTGTCTAATATACATCAGACATTAATGTGTAATGTATATTAGACATGTAATACATACATTTTAATCATACATTATAATGTATATTCTAAATTAATGAAGTTTAGTTTTTTTTTTTTTAATTAACCTACCTTATTTTACCTACTAAGACTTTGTAGGAAGTTAAGGTTTACAAGCAAAAATAATGTTGACAATCCCTCGAACACACTTTACATAACTTTAAAAACTCTGCAAAGATGGAGGTTTTTGTCCTGTGGTTTAACATAAGTCACACAAGGTGCAAGAGTAAATAGGTAGGAATACAAATAACGTTTTACATAATATATAGGAATAGACTAGCTTAGAATTTAAAGTAATGATTCTACTTAGGTTTATATAAGATATTTTACTTACCGAGCGGAAATTATTTGTTTGACAATAAGTTAACAGCTCTGAGAGGGTGTGCAGTACCTAAATGTTTTTTTTCACACTTTGTTTAATTAAATCATTGAGCAAATTAATATTACACAGGAATAATAGAAAATTAAAAGAATATAGACTTTAAATTTAAGTGAGTACAATAAGAATATCATTATTTATTTAACTAATTCTTCTTACAAACTAACAGTTGGACTAACAGTTATAAACGGTAGGCAGCGGCTTGGCTCTGCCCCTGGCATTGCTGACGTCCGTAAGCGACGGTAACCACTCATCATCGGGTGGACCATATGCTCATCTGCCTATACGGCAATAAAAAAAATATATATATTAAAAGATATTATCGTGTGCTACGTGCATAGCGCGATGCATCCATGCAAATGTTGTAATCATTGACAAATATTGCATCACCCCTTAACAATAAGACATCCCTGTATCGCGAGCAAACGAAAAATTTATCCCAGGGAATGCCCGGGAGCATTCTGTACGAACAAAGGATAGGTACTTTGATACAAGGCATTTTGAACTTAATCCTGAATAGGGAAGGTCATCGATGCCTTGAAAGGAAACATAAGGGTGCTTGTAGTGAATAGATTATTTATTTACAACCAACCATAAAGCTGTTAGCGTAGTAACCTATTTTTTTATAGTAAGAAGCAAGTTTTTTCTTTACAAACAAAATAATTTTGTGTTAGATACCTACTTATTTAAACTATTTTTATAAGCAATTAATAGTAAAACATATGTATTACAAATATGAATTAGTGATCGATTAGTTATATTGGATCAGGGATAGCTTTAGCATAAAGATTAAATCTGAAACTAATTAAATAGAACAAAACATTATCAGAGACGCTGTCGAAAAAGCGTCTGTAGCCTAATGGGTAAAGAGTAGCAAGTCTCGCTGTGTTGTAAATTTTTTAATTGCGCTAAAAGGGTTAAGTATCACAACTTATGGCCACGCAATATAATAACAGAATATACTGAGTCTTATAAATATATAGTAACTTAAACATATTATGATAAAGTTCTTACACTGTCGATCGTAACTTGAATACGAGACAAAGGAGGGCTCCCGGATTACAAACAACTGCGCAATAGGAATTTTCGGCCCCTGCAATTTCGACCTTACGACGAATGGTTTAAGGGATGTGTAGGCAATGTAGTAAGAAATGTATTTATTCTCGGGGTATTCTGTTTCGACTTTTACTATTACGTAATAAATGGTTATAGGAAACGATTTGGGATTTAAATGGTTTTTTCTTGTATACGAAATTTCAAAACTTATTTCGTGTAAAAGAACTAGGTACCGAAGCCTAAACGCTATTATGCGTTACCTTGACGTAAACAGAAATTAAAAAATCAATCGCCAAGCATAATACAAATAGCTTTGTGAGCGCGCAATGTAACTTGTAAAAAATCTACGATCAAACTACCCACTTACATATGCACATATGGCGCCAGAACAGTTGACAAACGCCTCCCGCATTGGTACCTACGAGACGAAAAAGCCTGCGTATCTACTAATTTATAATAATTATTATTGTGTTTCAATATCTAATTTAATAACACAACTAGGTACTAACCTTGCTTCGGTGAGTTCCTGCACCGGATCAGAGCCGAGCAGAGTGCCACCATTGTGATTGCGACTTGGACACGGCAGAGCATACGCTCGTCGCCTGCCCCGCATGGGAGGGGTGGCGCCGTGTCCTCGTCGCAAAAGTAGGAAACGACTTGTCGTTGCCGAGTGTTGTGGCATCGATGCTCGGCGACGACGAGTCGTGGAAGGCGATGCTCGACTTCTGCGAGTGCACCATCTCGCAGAAGGAGGCGGCGGGGCGCGTGAGAGACGCACAATCCCGCCGCCGTCGAGCGGGGGCCAGGGAGGCGGATCTCGCCCAAGCCCTGGCCCTCTAAGTGTTTCGGGTCCCCCCTCACATGTCGGTCTGGGGACCGGCGAGGGGGGCCTAAGAAGACGACGTGCAAGCTGCTCTGCACGCGTTTTACAAAAGAGCATCCGGGTGATGGAAGGCCGGCTATCCTCGACCCACGCTGGTTCTGGTCCAGCGGGGTATTCCGTAGGATAGCTCACTCTAACCGGCGCCATCTAGGCGGGCTTCGGATAGCCTGCAGACCGAGAGGGCTGGTGATCGTGGCGCCGACGACCGCCGGTCCGGCGTCCCGAGGGGGAGGGTGATGGGAGAGATGTGCTCCGCACTAAACGCTTCACTTTCCCCCCTTTGCCTCTTCATGAGTTCTGTCTCATGCGAGGTTTGGACGTTGGTTGTTGAGCGACAGGAGGTTTTAGTCAGTTCGACTCTGACATGCTCCGCCCTCTATCCCCAGTGGAGGGCGGAAGTCCGGCGATTTCCTCCTGACCAAAAAAAAAAAAAAAAAGGTAAAAAAAAAAAAAAAAAAAAAAAAAAAGGTACTAACCTAACTATTCTGAACCTGCGTTATTCCACAACGATATTTTTCTAGAAAATAATGTATCAAGCTGTTGGGATGATGTCACCTGTGATGATAATGTTTATTTTAAATCTAATGTTCTCCTTAATATAAGTGAATTTGATTGATCGTTTAGCTTTTTCGAAACTGTCATCATGTAACTATTACGCAGAATTTAAAAATCACAAACACACACACCAAGATAATTTTTGACATGTTTGCGATAAACAAAACTCACGCGATATCGTTTTAAAACTTGATAACTAGTTTTAAAACCTATGGCCTCTCAAAACAACCTATTCACAAACCTCTTGCTAAATATGCTAATTGAAATGTGGCGAAGACGTCAACGAATCAAATGCATATTAGTTATTAAAATAGACGTTTAATTAAAGAGTTGAGTAAAAAAATACATATTTTTATACTTATCTCCTGTTTTATTCGAAGTCTGCTAATAAACTATACTATGTACTGCCGGGGTTATGTTATTGTTATTGTCGGTCACGTAGGCCCGAGAGCGAGAGATCCGACACTAGACAGAAATGGAGGAAATTAGAGGAGGAGCGCTTAAAGTGCGACAGAGAAGGCAATATAATGGCGTGACAACGACAACAAACATGGCGGCGCCGGTCGCCGGGCAGACCGGTTTCTATATGATTTGTAGGTAGGTACTTTACCACGTGCGTTCTGCGCCGTACAGCTGCATTGATCTGTCGTTCCTGTAGCGTGTTTATAAACAAACCCTTCTAGAAGGTCACCCGAGAGAAATAGAAAATCAAAAGAAAGACGGCAGTACATTCAGCCAGACTGTACAATTTAAAATCGGCACTAATTTTCACCATGAATTGAAAGGTTCCGAAAATTAGCTTTCAATTTAACTAGAAACCATGTGTTTAGTTAAAAAAATCCTTTTTTTATGTGATTCGTGATTCCTCTTGAATTTCTTTGTTTTCTTAATTAACTAAATTTTATAAGACGTTATTTACGTAACGTATTTATTTACCTTTAATGACTAGAGTATTTTGACAAAAAAAAGGAACATTAGGAAACATAAAAGTAGATAGGTATATAAATAGCATGGAACATAGAAGACACAAGTAACGTGTGGTTATATAGGATGATGCAATACCGCAATACGTCGTTACGAAAGTTAATTAGGTACCTAGACTGTTAGATAGGTTTAATGCAAGAACCTAAAATTTTCATAAACCAATAAACTAGTTGAGGAGTATTTGGTAGATGTTCGGAAAGAATTAGAATGAGCAGTTAAGTTCAGCTAAATTAATCTAAAGCTCCCCAATTTTGAGATCCAGAAAAATGAATAAAAAATATAAACACGTCACCAACAGAGCGAGCGAGTACGCATGCGCGAGAAACAGAGGCCAAAACAACGACGCACCTCGCACGATCTGGCGACCGGCGGGGAGAAGAATGAACTGAGGGGCAAGAGGTACTACGTATGATGTGCGCGCCGGTTCGCGTTGACTCCGCGCGTCCGCGACCTGAGTCGCGATCCTCAATTCCTCAGTTGGATTTCAGAACATCGGATAGGCGGGCGTGTGTAGGATGGATCGCTAACGATACCAGCAGTTTTTTATTCCGTCTTCTAAGAGTGTTTGTTTATTACCTTCCGGCACAATTTACGTACATCCTTCTCGACGGTGGTGCTTTTTTCGTTAATTTCTCGAATTATTTTCGGCGTTTTTTTTTTCCTTCATCTTTTAACGCTGTACCGATTTCACGTCGATAAGGCGACCGCCACAAGTTTGAAAGCGGCTTTTGAAGAGTAGTACACCTACTCGTTTTAAATATCATTATCGCTGTATCAACGTATCAAGCAATCAAGATGGTCAAGAAGGTATCGGAAGAGAGTGTAGATAGCGGTAAGTATTTTTTTTCTAGATGCGGTAGGTAATATCACATTCCATTGATGCAACATTTTTATTGACCATAATTGCAAATTTTGCACTATAACTAATACTATAAAATTTATTTTGAAAAACTTTAACTACATAAGTGTGTTAAAAACATTTCAATCACAAATAAAGAAATAAAAAGCTTTAAAAGTTTGATAACTTTGAGTGCAATCGTTTTTGTCGAAAACACCTACGAATTAACCTACTACTGTTCGAAAATAAACTTATCAATGAAGTGACGGTTTCTTTGAAATAAAAAGCACAAAAAAATTGGACGCTCCTCTCGGGTGTAATAGGTACGAAAAATATATAGGTATTAGTACGATTTTATAATTGTTCTGATGATTGTTTTATTATTATTAAATTTGCTCTTATTATTGTAGGTATTAGAATACTGACCACGCTCAATGCTATGTATATTGGAATGTTTGATCCTGAGTACTAGGTGCTTATATTGCTATTTTCATTGTCTCAATAAAATAAGACTTGATACTATACGAGTAGTATCAAGTTGTAAGATAGGTTATGAAGATAATTTCTTTCAAAATGCTTCTTTACTTTAATAAGTTAAACTAAAAAATATTTTTCTATAAACTTGCTCTATTGTTCCACTTGTCACGAAATTATAGGAATTTTATGAATGCGAACTATTCTTAAATAGCTTACAAACATCATTCAGAGTTCAAATTGCAAAGGTCCTGGAATGCGATTTCTCTTTTAAAATACGGTTAAATAGAACTTACATATTTTCGAATTTTGAAATTCCATGTAGGTATGTTTAAACGGAATTCATTGTTTTGTAAAGAGAGCTGATGTCATCGCCTCATATAACTTTATTTACTAATACGTACCGTGCTTTCTGTTCACGAGAGAATTTTTTTAAGGTGCGTTTGTTTGATATTATTATGCTTGTATTTACCAACGCTTTTATCGTTTACTCCCGACTGGTAAATATTGATACTGAGTTTGCATATTGATATCGTACAATTGTCATATCGTGTATTTAGTTCTGCGACGCACTGTATGCGGAACTCATGCTCGTTAACGCTAAACTAATGGCTATCAAATCTATACTCACGACCGTAAAACAGGCTTGACATTTAGAATTTACATTAATCGTTATCCAGTGATTTCAAATTCTCGATTCGATTTGTGAATTTGCGCGTCGTTCGATAATTTTGTTATGGAACGCGTGTCTAACATGAAATGCAATTCACTCTGTAGGTAGGTAGGTATTAGGTTCTGTATAACGTTTCGGTCGCGGTGAAGCGCGACGCCCGCCGTTCACGGCCAAGGTCAAGCTAAAACAACTGCGCACTCTTTTATTGTCGTGAATGTTATTTTTCATTGGTTGGGAATTCGTTACATAACACGTGCTAACAGTAACTAATCAGAAATTTGCGTACAAGCTATTTTAATGATCAAATAAATGTATTAGTTACTGTAATAAAATAACTAACTACAGATATTTATTCATTCGACATATTTAATACGAGTTTTCCACATACATAAGTTATTAACGAATTTCACAGAACTTAATACATTCACTTCCAATTAAGTTTTCAGTTAATCAAACAGACGGTAACTATGTACCTAGTCTAGTATCTGTACGAGAACGCGACATAACCTTGACCATGACTGTATTCCGGCATAATACTCCCTTCACCCCCTTCCTCCGTGAATCGATTGAAGCCTGCAGTCTGCACCGGCTGCCACCCGGAATACGCACCCCTATGACGTTTTAGCGTTTTTATTTTTCAAACCATCAAGTGTGATTCATAAAGTTTTAGGATTTTACTTTTACGAAGTCGTTTTGTTTAATACAATATGTTTCTCCAGATTATTTTCTTTGTAGAATATTCGTTAGATATTCCTATAATATTCCTTATAGTAACGATTTGATCACTTCGTTGCTCGTATGGTATCTACTGATCACGGGATCCGCGCTCTAGAAAATTCTAGTTTTTTATTGCTAAATGTGGAACGTTTATTTATTTTATTCATGGTTTAGTAGTCATTTTTTTTAAATATATCCAATGTTTGGCCAACCCGTTGGTAAGTAGTTATGTTCTCTAATGGCTTCGATCAATAATACTACTAGATTCGCGATTAGCGCTTCAAAAACAGCCCGAAAAATAAGACCACAAATAAATTTGTGGTCTTATTTCAAATTAGTATGGTCCAATCATAGCCAACACTAAGACGTCAAAACGCTGCAATGCGCGTTCAAAAACTGAGTAAAAAACCACCGTAACACCAAGGTTTTGGAAGGAATATCTTTTTTTGGTAAATTTATATTATTAAGTGTTTTTCATAAAATAATAAACACAATTATATTGTAAATAAAACCCAATTTACGAATATTATAATTGTTTGGCCAATGTTTGCAATGTTTGCAAGGCACCAACTATTGTAACAAACATCACCTATTCTTGAACAGGGAATGCATAGAGTAGTTTTGATATTTTATAATGTTATTTTTGTTTGTAGATTTCCTAGTAGCCCCTTGTCGCTGTGCCCAATGGATATATATTGTCGCGAAAGAAAGAGGAGAAGACATATAGAACCCTTATAAAAATTCTAGAATTGTTCAATGGTGGTGGCAAATCAATGCAAAAGAGTATTAAAAAAACTTTATATGTATGTGTAAATATTTTAAGCGTATATGCTGAAAAGGATTTGTTTTCTGGGGGAAACGAACACAGCCATAAAATAAGCCTAAATTAAACTGATTATAGAAAAATTCATTGATATAAGGTTACATTATATTTGTAAAAAAGAAACCGCTCATATAAAAATGACTTCTAAAAGACAGCTTTATAACAAACTGAATCTGTTTAAAGGTAATTAAACCTACATTATTGGTTTAATTACTTCTGTATAAAGAATACGTGGAAAACATGTTTCGTGTCTCCTTTCATATTTTTTTTACTTTATTCAATTTTATTTTTTATCACCTATTTGTTGTAATAGCGGCAATGTAAAATATTATCTACTACTTTTTTGAATCGGTCAAAAATAGTTGCGACCATACAAAACAAACCTAAAACAAATATGTATATTCTGCAACTCTATGTCTTTCAATACTTACTGTGTTCTGAGCATTGAAATGTAATACCAAGAACTACATATAGTTCCACAATACAATAAGCACGAAATTTTAAACAAATATTTTTAACCTTATAAATTAGGCTTTAAGTATCATTTTAGAATAAATATTTTTGTACTGATGACTTTTTATGTTCAAGTGACATTTTAAATTTATTCCATAATACTCTTTTTCTGACGAAAGGACCTAAATACATATATTTTGCAATGGTAATTAAACTTTATGTTTAAGTATTAAGGTTTATAATAAACTGAAGTCGTTAACATTATTAAACTTTTTTCTAAGAAATGAAGATGTTTTCGTGTATGCAAACGTGGCCACTGGAGCGTCTTATTTTTGTTCCTGATCCTTAATCTAGTACTATTATTGATCGAAGTCTAATGGATAGCTAAGTTGATTCCTACAGGATTGACATGTCGACATGTTTTGTTGACATGTTACGTCTTACAAACAAAATGGGCATATTGTTTTTCTAATCTGTTTGCATTATAACAACTTCAATGGTTCATATCGAGTGAAAGTAATGTTTCGCTGGTGCAACGTTTCACGTATGACCTTATCAGCCGTTTACTTGGTTATTTAATGGACGCTGAATTCTAATGTACTTATGGCGTTATAAGTTCTAATGTATACTAAAATTAAGTTCAAATTTGTATATTATAAGTATTTTATCTACATTAAAAATGCTTAATCGTGGCAAAGCGTGTTGCGTTGTAACAGTTTGCAAGTACATGTTGTTTTCAGTGAAGGGTGGATAGATCTTGCAGTAAGAAAGCGGCAGTATGTACATAGTGCGCTAGTCAAGCTGTTTATATGTATTTAGGTATACGCAAAATAAAAGCCGTGAATCAGAGCTGCCATACTTAACATTTCACCGGTCACCGTCCTCGTCGAACCCGTCGCTTGCGACGAAGGGCTCGACGAGCGAATTAACCCCTAGACACAGCCCACTGAGTTTCTCGCCGGATCTTCTCAGTGGGTCGCGTTTCCGATCCGGTGGTAGATTCTGCGAAGCACTGCTCTTGCTAGGGTCAGTGTTAGCAACTCTCCGGTTTGAGCCCCGTGAGCTCACCTACACACGTTAGGGTGAAGCTGAAATAGCCTCTCAAGGCTATCAGCATAGGTAGGGAAAAAAAAAACTTAACATTTTAGTTCTATCATACACAGTTAGTTGGTTATTGTTATTCAGTCTTTCTTGATTAAGTTCATGGAAACAAGACAATATATCGTCACTTGAATGTTTAAATGCATTCATAAAAATTAAAATACGAAAAATGGAGATACGGGCGACCGAATTATATCAAAGTCCAAATTACATTGGATCAATATCGAAAGGCATATAAAATATGTGAACACACCACACCATCAACATTTGCTACCGAAACCAGGATCGACCCAAATTGGCATAATTGGCCACGAACATTTTAAATTACTCGTTCATTAACCGATTATAAAATTTACCTACGCCACAAGATTTACGAAATTTAAAAACATTAATACGACCCAGTCGATGGCGCGCCTGTATACAAGTCGTAAATTACTTTGAGTTATTGAAAAAAAAATGTGTAAATATAACTGTACTTTCACGATCTGCTAAGCCGTTGAGACATTGAAAGACACGGCGCCAGTGTTGCAAGGGAATTTGCATTTCCAATTAGAAAGCGCCTTGTTTCTTCTTAGCTCAAGGGTATACAACAAAAGCACGGCTTATGATCACTGAAGTATGGAGCCCGTTGCCGCACAGATTAGAAAGTTGATACTGTAGCCGCTAATTCGTAAAGAGAACTCGATCGTGTTCAGTTTCATGATGCACAAAAGTGGCAAGCCCGAATTGCTCATACGGGTTTCAAAGATACGGGTGTTCTAGAACAGTCTAGACCTGTGATTGATAAAAAACAACCCGCTGACCCGCTATGATGAGGTCCGCTAACGCAACGAAACATCTCTAGTTGAAATCTCATAAAACTTGAAGCTTAGACGCCTTTATCTTTGCTTGATTATACTTAATAAACATCTGCGGCATAAGCATTAATATGAGAAGGAACAAAATAACTAGCATCAGATTTTAATTGCATTGGCGTAAGACGAACTTTTTCAAGACATTAAAAATGTTACGAAATACATTCTGTAATAAAGAACTAATATTATCAATTAGAAAGAGACGATACCGCTACCGTAATTTAAAAAAAAAACGATATCGTGAAATTGTTTATTTTCTATTTCTAATAAATCATTCCTATAGCTTATAAAAAGTTTTTTTAGGCATCTTTGATTTTTTAGACAAGAACTTATTGTTTTCTATATCATTTATAATAGGAAGTTATAGGTCAAGCCACAGACACTGAGATAATGTCTAGATGGGCATCATGAAAACAGCGATAGAAGCCATTTTTTCTTTGCAATCATCACTTACCAACGAGTGATTAATAATTATTTATTTACATACCTACATACACCTACTTACTTGTTTCTAATTTATCGATAAAACCGTTTTATTTGGATGTGGGTCATCTATTGTTCTTCGACCTCGCTAATCTGAAGGGCAGGCTCTCCGTTTATATGTGGAGCTCCTCGTATTAATGGACGGCTATTTACGTAACGCACACGTTGTTTGACGCCACGTGGAGCCATGCGGTTCTGTCGCGTGACCATACGATACACGTATCATTTGGAGCCTCTGGGTCTGCGGAGGAACTTCGGTTCCCTCTGTATTTTGTAGCGTATGTTCCATGGGGAATGCTCTGAGGAATTGTTTGAGATGATCCCTTCATCTCCTTTTTATCATCGCACCTCCCGCCATCGGAGCAGAGTTCATCCATATAACCTGGAACCGCTGCGTTCATTGACAGTGCGTTTCCAGAGGTCTTTTTTGCCACGTACCATCCGGCTACGGAATGAGCTCCCCTCCACGGTGTTTCCCGAACGCTATGACATGTCTTCCTTCAAACGAGTCTTGTAGAGAGTATTAAACGGTAGGCATCGGCTTTGCGCTGCCCCTGGCATTGTTGAAACCATGGGCGACGGTAACCACTCACCATCAGGTGGGCCGTACGCTCGTCTGCCTACAAGGGCAATAAAAAAAATAATCAAAAATCAATACTACTACTATCCGTCCCTGTTCCCGTTATCTGAGGTCGGGTCTCTTCACTCTACGGCGCCAGGCTGATCTGTCCTGAGTTGTTGATTTTGGTAATTGGGCTTTCTTAAGGTCTCTTTCGATGTTTGACCACCAGGTCGATGGCGGGCGGCCTCTACCTTTCTTTTGTTCTGGCAAGCCCAATGCGACCTTCATCACATGATCTTCGTCCCGTCTCATGACATGGCCATACCATATAAGGCGATTTTCCGTCATTTTTAATGCAATTTTATAAATAACGTTAAACAGTCTTTAGTATTTATTTTGAGACCGGCGTGGACCCTGGTATTCTTGTCTTCAGATATTCTTTCAAGTAGGCATCAAAAATCCCACCAACTTTTACTAAAATCATGGATTTACCGATCGGAATGCAGTTGCATCACTAACATGAGCTGATAATAAACGAAGTGCTTATTCGCATTAAACAAAAAGAAATAAAACGTTTAGATAGCAAACTAAACTAACAATAAGTTTTTTTTTTTTTATCCTGTTCATACTGATCAGGACATCAGAGCGAAGTTATAACATTATTATATTGTTATCGGTCCTTGATGCGTGCAACAATTATAAAGTTAATCACACGTCTTGAGGTCTATGAAAATAACGTTCAGAAATTGCGTTACCCATAAAGAAGAGAGTACTTAACGATATTACCGGCTTGGCTCTGCCCCTGTCATTGCTGACGTCCATGGGCGACGGTAATCACTCACCATCAGGTGGGCCGAAAGCTGGCAAAAAAAACAGTCTTTTTTTTTTATTGCTTAGATGTGTGGACGAGCTCCTAGCCCACCTGGTGTTAAATGGTTACTGGAGCCCATAGACATCTACAACGTAAATGCGCCACACACCTTAAGATATAGTTCTAAGGTCTCAGTATAGTCACAACGGCTGCCCCACCCTTCAAACCGAAACGCATTACTGCTTCACGGCAGAAATAGGCGGGGCGGTGGTACCTACCCGTGCGGACTCACAAGAAGTCCTACCACCAGTAATTACGCAAATTATAATTTTGCGGGTTTGATTTTTATTGCACGATGTTATTCCTTCACCGTGGAAGTCAATCGTGAACATTTGCTGAGTACGTATTTCATTAGAAAAATTGGTACCCGCCAGCGGGATTCGAACACCGGTGCATCGCTCGATACGAATACACCGGACGTCTTATCCTTTAGGCCACGACGACTTCAGACCCACATACAATCAAGCTAATAAAAGTGTGTTAATAGTAAAAGCAGGATTGATTGAAAATTTGTGATCATAGATTACAGTAAATGACGAAGACACATTGATGAACATCGAATTATCTTCCACAATAAGTAGTTTAGAACCTTCCAAAACCTTGTACATTTATTGCCACGATTTCTGTCTGATTACACGTATTTTAATTAGTAAAAACGTGCTAAAGTAGTTGAAAGTTCAATAGAAGCAACTTCAAAACAATATAGATTACTAGCTTTTGTATACCGTGACCATGATTAGAATAAACAGGTCTGCATTATTTGTTGTGAACTTGTGCGATACCCAATTTCACACGATATTGTCATTCGCCATTGTAACTGACCGAATAAGCCTAAGATATTTAAAGTACATATTTAAAAATGTATATCGAGTTTCGTTGAATTATTAAAAACCAGTCGTGGTCTCACTAATAAAAGCTTCAATAATTATTATACATCGAGTGGCACAACAGAGCTGATATTGTATGTTGTTTTTCGTGGTAACAGTGTGCTTAATGCGAGTTTATTAACGTTCTCGATAGCGTAAAAGTTAACTGAAATTTGTATGGGGTTGGAACGTTTGCCTACGTTTGCCGGGTGCATTTCCAACTGCATACAAATTTGGTATTATTATTTGGTAATTAAAATTGGTAATTAACTTTTACGCTAACGAGAACGTTAAAAACTTGTAGTTGCACACTGTACACTTCCGATCATGTTCGAACAAAAGTTGAATGTTTCAATTTAGGTTCTCAAGGTCGATATGTAGGCTGCGTGACATATCTGACACGATGCAGACTGTGACTCAGTAACTCTCGATTTTAAATTTGTCAAGGCTCGCTTCCTTTACCGTATCACGTTGTTTGTTTACTTCGACGCATTAGAATACAACGTGTGCGAATTAAACAGTTTTTGTACGTTGTTTTGGGAAGGAAAAAAAAACGTGTACCTACGTATAAAAATTAGAACGAATTCAGTATATTATAAACAGGAAGTGTGTCTATTTCGAAACACGTTTGTGTGGGTGTGGCTGAATTGTTATAGTTGTGCGTGTGTGTCATGCACACGGCGGCCGCGCGTTGTCACTGCGCATTTGATGTTAGTGAGTCTGTGGTCACAAATTCCGAGTTTGTTTTAATAGAGCATTAAACTGGCAAGTTATATAGTACTAGCTGTACCCGTCCGCTTCGCTGGGAATTTAAAATTAAAATTATTATTTCTCACCTCCCCCAAAGATTCTCATCATTAACGTTAGGCAACTGGTGTAGGGAGTCCAACACTCATATAAATATTAGCCTATCCATTAAGTACATGTATTTTTTCTATATGGATACCAAGTTTAAAAGTCAATCGGATGCAGTAGTTATAACGGAACATCCGTAAAAATCACTAGATTTTGATATATTAGTATAAATATAAATTAAGGTTTAAATGCTTTCTTAAATGGAAGCCACATTTTTGAGTTTCGTTTACTCAAGTATTTTCTATAAAAACACACAAACATAGATATTTTTATATGTATATATTTATCTAAGTTAAATTTTTCGCTTCTCTCCATTCAAATGAGACGCGCATTAAACACATTTGCTTAAAAAAAAACACCTCTTGAACATAACCAGTTTTTGTTAGAACAAGTTTTTTACGTATAACTTTATAGGATAATTTAAGCCAAGGAACGTGAAAAGATGTTTTTAATAAACACAATACTCGTTTGGTAGAACGTTGATTATTTATTTATTATTGTGGTTTAAATAGAAGATAATCATGTATTCGAAATTGTAAAGTACAACATAGCACTTTTACTTACACACGAAACATAAGTAATTAAAAATGTAAATAAAACTTTAAATCCAGATCCAAGCGCCACACGACTGCGGCAACGCGATTCGGATTTCAAACAGCTGCGTCTCTAAACATAGACAAAGTGTGTGTGATGTGTCTCTAATAACAGATTTAGCTAAATTTGGACAAACCATTTACCAGTAAAAATATAAATTATACTTCTCTCTGTACCTTAAATACCTCTTTTATACTCTGTGTGCATCTTAAATATAGAGCAATTAGGGCTGCTATTATGATACAAAATTGACACTGAACAGAAAATACTAGAATATAAATTGAGCCATTTTATTATGAAGAATTTAAGATTTTAAAAAACGATGTTGCTCACAATTTTTTTTCAATTTTAATTTCATCTATTTCAGAAGTCAAGATTTAAGGTACTTTATTATTGATAACCGTTTTCATTTGGTCTTTCCATCTTTGTGTTTTAACATCCTCTGTTATTTAATTATTGTTTTACCCGAAAGTGGATTATACATTACATAGTTTGTTAGGCTAATCGGGATAATCCCCCCGTCAACGGAATTACGTGTTGCCAGCTTAATTAAAACTACTTTTTGTTCGAGTCTTACAAGAAATTAAATTGATGATGCAATGGCATCGTGTTACATTTTTTGATTTCACATAAAATGAATGTTACATTTTATGTATATAGTGTAGTAAGTAATAATGTTAGCAACGTCGAAATGTTCCTCATAGACGATTCAGAATACAATTATATAGTAAAAAACAAAGTATTCGACAAGTGTAGAATTAGTAGGTTTAGTATTCCTATAATAACAACCAATCGACTTTTGAAACTGGTCCATATATTTTATAGGTATTAATTCCGTATCTACTATTCTAACTAACGACATTCATTTGTACGTATTAACAGATCTTGTTGGAGTGTGTTTGGACAAAAGAGTCGATCGCGTAGTACAGTGGGTGTGCGTGAGCGCTGGGTGCGGCCATGTAGGTCATTGAACCGGCTTTGTTTGCCAACTCAGCGTGCTGCCACGTCTCCCGTCATTCCACTATCGATGACAACTGTGAATGATATGTTGTTCTGGAAGTTTCGCTATTATACAATCGAATTAATTCGTTTGTCACGTGTCTCGGCCTTGCGTGAATCGAATTATTTTGCGCCGTCATCCTCTGAGTATGTTTTTTGATTTGCAGGGATTTTTTATTTAGGGATATACGGGGAGACGATCTCGCGGACCAATTGATTTGATGAAGGTACAACGTGGTTCCTGCGACCCATAGAAGATAGGTCGAATCTCGATTGCTTTAGAATACAACGATAGCTCCGTTCATATTGGAAAATGCGTCGTTTTTCATGCTTTGTTATTTTTTTGTTATTGCCTTTATAAGCAGATAAGCACACGGCCCATTCGGTGGTAAGTGGTTAATGACGGTCATAGACATTAGCACTGTCAGGGGGCAGAGCCAAGCTATTTCCTATTCCCACCGGTCGTTGATTTTGACAATGACAATGAACATACTTAATCTGTATTTAAACACAATAAACTTGTAAGTATTCCGGTTAACATGGAATAAGAATTAGTAATTGTTTGTCGTTAATAACGTTCATTGCCAAGCATTTATACAAACATAAAACGTATGCCGGCGAATAGCAAATCATGAATAATTAGTTTCGTGTGTTCAATTATCAAACGGCATCGATAAAAAGTCGAATAGAAAACGCAATAAAGCGGAGTCACGGTAAATGCATAAATTTTCGAAGCGAAAAAATGTTAAATTTCGAAACAATAGCGTTACGCGTTTGGCACACAGCTCCGCGAGAGTCCTGCCCATGTCGGTCGCTATTCTGTTGTCGTAACCAGATATTTCAATCACGTCCACCATGAAATTTTACCAATACTTTTATCGGGGCAACATTTTTCTCATTACCAACCAACCACTCCCAATTGTTTCAAGTCGTCTTCTGGGCTCTTTAAACATTGAGACTTTGTTGGCGCCGTTGCGATGAGATGTTGGTTGCAAGGCTTATTCAAATAAAAGTTGACTGTATTTATAGCTGGTTTATTAAATCGGATCAAAATTAGTACAATTTTACGGGACCGACAATTATTGTGCGTTTCTCGTTGATGCACGTCGTTTTATTTTGTAAGTCCACGCCTCTTCCCCCGCTTCCGCCGACCGGTCACCGTCCTCGTCGAACCCGTCGCTTGCGACGAAGGGCTCGACGAGCGAACTAACCCATAGACACAGCCCACTGAGTTTCTCGCCGGATCTTCTCAGTGGGTCGCGTTTCCGATCCGGTAGTAGATTCTGCGAAGCACTGCTCTTGCTAGGGTCAGTGTTAGCAACTCTCCGGTTGAGCCCCGCGAGCTCACCTACAAACGTTAGGGCGAAGCTGAAATAGCCTCTTAAGGCTATCAGCATAGGTAGGAAAAAATTAAAAAAAAGCTTCCGCCGCGGTGAGGAAAATAGGGTTGCTATGTTTCGAACAGACTTAAAACCTCGTTAGGACAGAACTGATTGCGAGATCTCATCAAACTTAACCGTCAACTAACTTTCATTTTTGACTGCACCCGTCACATTTGCTCAAGATGTCTCGCGTAATTACATTGCAAAAGTTATGCTACTTTTTCGAATTGTTATCATGAAGTCTGTGTACATTGTATGTTCATTACATAGACGTGTTGCGCTGGTTGAATGGCTATTAGACGTACTTTGAATGGAGTTTGCTTGGCGATACCTTGAAGGTTCGTTCACTTGTGATTTAATTATATAGACGAGCGTTCAATTAGGTACGACACGACATCCGTTATTGACTATGAACACTCGTCAGTAAATTTTGTAATAACTGAGGATTATAGCATTGGTGACAGTTTTGAAGGGAAGGTTGCTTCTTAAGTAAGGACAATGGGATCTCTCACCAGTCTTCACGGTGTTTTATTGAAAGTTTCCGGTAACATCTTAGCATTTAGATTGAGTTCGTCTTCGTCGAATCTAAAAAAAAAAACACGCCTTCATTTTACTGGTGGTAGAACCTCTTGTGAGTCGGCACGGAGTAGGTACCACCACCCCGCCTATTTCTGCCGTGAAGCAGTAATGCGTTTCGGTTTGAAGGGTGAGACAGCCGTTGTAACTATACTGAGACCTTAGAACTTATATCTCAAGGTGAGTGGGGTATCTATGTTGTAGATGTCTATGGGCTCCAGTAACCACTTAACACCAGGTGGGCTGTGAGTTCGTCCACCCAGCTAAGCAATAAAAAGCTTTCGCCCAGTGACATCAGCCGAAGTTTATGCGATGGCTAATGTATTTTTGTTTACAGGTGTGGGTCGCTGTAGCAGCCAGTCGGGGAGTGAACGCGAGTCAGATGAGACTCCAAGGGGCGCCGAGCAGTCCGCGCCGGTCGACATCCCCGACAGCGAGGACATGCAGCGACGCAAGGAAGAGGCGCGCAGGAAGCGTCGCAGGAAGAAGCGTTCTGGAAGCTCCGTTGTTACTTCATGTTTCCAAGGTTGGTACTGAGCGAATGACCCACAGAGTAAAATTATATTTTGCGTAATTACTGGTGGTAGGACCTCTTGTGAGTTCGCGCGGGTAGGTACCACCACATCGCCTATTTCTGCCGTGAACCAGTAATGCGATTCGGCTTGAAGGGTGGGGCAGCCGTCGTAACTATACTGAGACCTTAGAACTTATATCTCAATGTGGGTGGCGCATTTACGTCGTAGATGTCTATGAGCTCCAGTAACCACTTTACACCAGGTGGGCTGTGAGCTCGTCTACCCAAGAACCGTCTGTAAAACGTTTAAGACATTTTTTTAATGGATAGTTCTCTTCATAGCAACGTTTAAAGCTGTATACACAAAGTCGAGGTGACTTAATGTAAAGCCGAGAGGTAAAATTATCAGCACTTATACAAACAGTGGATGTAAATAATATGAGCCCAGTTCTCTTATCGCACACGATTTAATCAGCAAACAGATTAGTTATAAAAAGTTCTAGGCTAGAGATTAATACGTTGCTATCTGTGATATGGGGTAATGGACAAAGAACTGGATTTTTTTATTTTAAACAATGGAGGCATTGATATTCGTTAAATAAAAATATATTATGTTCTACCAACGCAGAGTTCTGAAATCTCAGAAACTAAATCTTTAACAAAGATATCGACTCCGATTGGGGATCAAACACGGACCCCGTAGAGAGCCCTGTAGAGATAGGATTAGCCACTAAACCTATAGACGATATTATGAACTTCATGATAAGTAACATTTTAGCGTTATGACTTTATATAGGTATAGTTGTATGTATGCATGCATAGTTAAACATGCATGTGTATGCCTAGTATCGAATTAATTTTATATAAATAAATATTAATTTTATTGGGCGGATAATTCAAGCTCGCATACCGTTGCTATCAGTCTCCGTTTATTTCCATTGCGTCGTTCTTCTGTGAAGGGTAAAGATCCGTTATTTCGTCGACTCTTGACCTTAAATATAAAGGTCGGTGGTGGCATTCGCATCGACTAGGTCAGCAACACCAGTACAATAAAATATGTATAGTGTAGATGGCAACTCTGCTTTTAAGACCGGTGTGCTTAGTGCGAGTTTTTAAACGTTCTCGATTGCGTTAAAGTTAACTCAAATTTGTATGCAGTTGGAACAGCGCCCCTGGCGGCTAACGTAGGCAAACGTTCTAACTCCATACAAATTTGAGTTAACTTTCACGCTATCGAGAACTTTAAAAAATGCGCATTAAGCACACTATCCTCCGTGAGCTCGTTTGTGTTAAAACGTAAAGCAATAAGTGAGTGATTTGTTGTATTTTAACTGCAGACCTGTACAAGTTGACGGGCGAGGTTTTGGGCGAGGGCGCATACGCCTCGGTTCAGACGTGCGTTAACATTTACACGGGGCTCGAGTTCGCTGTGAAGATCATCGACAAAGTACCGGGGCACGCCCGCGCCCGGGTGTTCCGGGAAGTGGAGACCTTCCACTACTGCCAGGGACACCCGAACATAATCCAGCTCATCGAATTCTTTGAGGACACGGACAAGTTCTATCTTGTCTTCGAAAAGGTCAGTTCCGTCCAGCATTCATTTACATATTTCATTACTCTCTTACTTTTTGACGTCCAATGCACTTGAAGATTTGCACACGCATCAAGAATTGAACCCTCACTCACAGACACAGCCCACTGAATTTCTCGCCGGATCTCCTCAGTGGGTCGTGTTTCCGATCCGGTGGTAGATTCTGCGAAGCACCGCTCTAGCTAGGGCCAGTGTTAGCAACACTCCGGTTTGAGCCCCGTGAGCTCAGCTACTACCACTACTAACTTAACTAACGAACTACTTTTGAATATTTAATTATCAATGCGTACGATTTGACAAAAATAACACACTTGAGTTTCTCGTCAGATCTTCTCAGTGGGTCGTGTTTCCGATTCGGTGGTAGATTCTGCGAAGCACTGCTCTAGCTAGGGCCAGTGTTAGCAAACTCTCAGGTTGAGCCCATGAGCTCACCTGCCCGCTAGAGCGTATCTGGAATAGCCTCTGAGGTTACCAGCGGTTATGTACAAAAAATATTAAATTAATTATTTCAATTTTTCACGGTGTCTCTTGAGTGTGTGTAAACGTTAAAATATGAATTACCGAAATGAATTATGTGTGTAAAATTAATGTTTTCGTCCAAAAATTATATTAAAATGTATTAAAATTATTTCATTCATATCATATGCGTTTGTTCAGGTGTGAGAAATGAGTTTTATTCAATACATTCATGGTTCTAGTGTTGACAAATGCTGAAAAATTTTTTGTTTCATTTTTCATCGTAGTAGGTATTATTGATATTGGTTGTATCACCTAGTATTTCGCTTAAATTGCAATAATTGCATCATTTGTTTATTATGAATCGTAATGCTGATGCAATACTCATTATTTTTTAATCACTGGCTTTCTCGAAGTTTTTAATACTTTTATTAATTACGGTAAAATTAAGGCGAACGTTAAATTGAGGTTAGAAACGATTGAATTTGGGGAAATAGCAATATTAGTCGTACGCAGAGTACTAGTATGATACTCAGCACGCGTATGCCAGTATCGTATTTTTAAGTAACCATATGATACGTCTTTAAAATTGAGAGCATTTTAGATTATCAATTAAATACTTGTCATAGCTGAACCGATATTTGCTATTGACATATTTTTTTGGACTCTTACAAAATTAAGTTTTAATTTTTTTAATACCGTTTTTTTAGCGAAGTCGATATGTTTTTTTCTATGTTATACTACTATTATGATGTTTTGATATCAATAGTAGATACTAGAACTTATCAGTAATTGTTATTTTAAAAATTCATATTGGCTTAATGCTTGCTCGGTTAATATATAATCGATTGCGATATATTGCTCGATTAAAATTGATGTATCGATCAAGCTGACATTACGAATACGATTTCATAAAATTAAGTCTCGAGACATTATTGATATAATTAACGAATAATAATAACGTTTTAAATAAATTACACTTTTCGTGTGCTGACATAATCAACCTATTAATTTAAATGTAAATTAAAAAAAATTGGGCCACATAACAGGTTTTTTTTTCCTACCTAAGCTGAGAGCCTTGAGAGGCTATTTCAGCGGAACCTTAACTAGTAGGTGAGCTCACGGGGCCCAAACTTGACGACGTTGCTAACACGAACCCTAGAAAGAGCCGTGCTTCGCAGAATCTACCACCGGATCGGAAACGCGACCCACTGAGAAGATCCGGCGAGAAATTCAGTGGGCTGTGTCTGAGAGTTAATTTACTCGTCGAGCCCTTCGTCGCAAGCGACGGGTTCGACGAGAACGGTAACCGGTGCTTGAGGTACCTAAAAGCACCGTTAGTGGATCGAGAAGATCCGAAATGACGTGTTTGGGGCGACGTCGACTGCTTTCCATTCTTTCCGCAGGATCGGGAATGCCACATAACCGGAGGCGCGCCACTAATTCTACCCAACTTTAATGAATTTTTCTGCGTTCATTATTACTTTCAGTAGAAATATAGTCATATGCTTCACGCTGTGACTCATTATTTCATTTGTTAGTTTAACATCAACTGAAAAATCGAACATATTTCGCGTGTGAATCATCTAGTCTAGTTTCGCCGATAGCGCTTTGTTTGAAATACTATTTTTAAATTCCTACGTTATTTGAGTTTATTGGTGGCGCGTGTGTTTTTTTTAATTCGTTAACATGTATTATTATTGTTGATACATAAATATGTTCAGCTCTCGTATCTATGACGCAGCGTGTTTACATAACAAAACGTTTAGGTATATTTAATAAATACATATATTAATTCGCAAACTATACGGTCCATATCAAATTGAATGTAATAAAGTACAATCATGTGTTGTGAACTCTGGCGATAACGTTGTTTGTTTACGGATTATGTTTTTTTTTATTACATCCAGTTGGATCGTCTATCTCCATAAAATTGATACAAGACGTGCGCCGTATATTTTTCAGTTTGACCGGTATAAAAGCTATGGCGGTAGTAAAGTAACGTGAATGACTCGACAGATTTGTTTTTAAAGATGGCCCGTCGGTTGCTGTGTGCGTAAGATTGCTTTTAATTAATCCGGCATTAATATGGCGCGTAATCTCGATACTCTTCTGACTTTATAATATATCAATCATGTCCAAGAACAATTAGTATAGAAATTGTAATGGAAACCGAAATTTGAATTCGTATAGGTATATCGATTTTAGTCGGTCAAAATTTAGCTAAATCTCTATAACACTTTTAATAATATGTGAACGAAAATAGACTTCAATTTATTTGGAATGTCAGTTTTTTTTTAAATCCGTTATTAGAGTAAAACAACAGTTTTATTTATTTATTTATAAACTTTATTTATTATCCCTTAGGTTTGTTTAAATTTTATTAGATAAGTGGTTTTACTTTATTTCATTTGTTATTTATGTTAGTGTACCGACTGAAGCTTATGTTAGTATTGTTATATAAAAGGGCCGATATTAGCGGTAGAACCTCCAATTAATATTTCTAAGTAGCTCTCCCTCTCCATCTTGAAACGGCCGTCTGGTGTAGACATGTGTAAGTAATGCGAGTGATATTACTCCGGTAATATTACTCTACGATGTAATGCAACATCACACATTACGCGAAGGAAACAAACATCACACTATCACCCAATATGTTTCTTTCTTTGTCGTGTAATGTTGCTTAATACACGAACGGAACCGAGCGAGCGAGACAGACCGATCGACCAAAATAAATGAGCAAGCGACACGGAATTATTCCTAGTGATTTTGAACCGTATGCGTCGAACCCGTCGCTTGCGACGAAGGGCTCGACGAGCGAATTAACCCATAGGCACAACCCACTGAGTTTCTCGCCCGATCTTCTCAGTGGGTCGCGTTTCCGATCCGGTGTTAGATTCTGCGAAGCACTACTCTTGCTAGGGTCAGTGTTAGCAACACTCCGGTTTGAGCCCCGTGAGCTCACCTACACATGTTAGGATGAAGCTGAAATAGCCTTTCAAGGCTATCAGCAATAGGAAGGAAAAGTCTTAATTACAAGATGTCGCTTTTTTTTAACGTGGAAGTTTTATGTGGACCTATTTTAGGGATATGACTAAAAAAATGATGCTTCTTCCACCCCTAGATGTGTACTGCGGCATAATTGCATGTTCAAGATTCACGTGGCGTCTTAACACACGAGTCAAGCTTGTTTTTATTGTTTGTTACAGATCAATGGCGGTCAGCTCCTCTCTCGTATACAGGAGCACCATTACTTTTCTGAGCCGCAAGCGGCGGAGATAGTACGCGAGCTGGCGAACGCCCTGCACTTCCTCCACGGGAAGGGAGTCGCTCACAGGGACTTGAAGCCCGAGAACATTCTGTGCGTGTACCGCGACAGGCTGTGCCCGGTCAAGATCTGCGACTTTGATCTGGGCAGCGGCATCAGCTTCACGTCGAGCGTAGCGAGCCCGCTGGCCACGCCGCAGCTGATGACGCCGGTTAGTATTCACTCGACATTCTAACAAATAGATACATCTAAAATATCGAGGCTTGAGAGGCAAACGTGACTAAGCGACAATGCGTGAACTTTCCAGTAGACTAATTTAAAGTTTAAATACCTGAAAAAAATTCTTTTTTGACGAATGTAGCTGTAGGATTGAAATGATTTTTATAGACCTAGAAATAAATATTTTTTGCGCATCGAATATAGTTATTGCCTATCATTTATGTACAAAGCAGTTATTGTCGCTTAGTCATGTTTGCCTTTCAAGCGTCGATATGTAATTAATTCATTAACAATATAGCGTAATTCGAATTCTGTCATTGTAGGAAATTCAAATAAATAAATAAATTGTAAATATACAAAAAATGGTAGTGCAAGGTAGAGGGGGAAGAGGTCGACCGAAGAAGACATGGATGGAGTGTGTAAATGACGATATGAGAGTAAGAGGAGTGAGTGTTGAGATGACGGATGATAGAAGAGAATGGAAGAGAAAAATTAGCTATGCCGACCCCACCTAGCGGGATAAGGTGGAGAAAAAAAAGAAGATTATAAATATACAAAAGCATGTCCCTACTTAAAGACGCTTACGCTATACGCTTAGGCGTAACGCCATTAAATTCTGCAAATTTGATATCAAAGTCAAGAGTGAGTTTAAATTTGATATCAAAGTCAAGAGTGAGTTTAAATTTTGTAAATGAAAAAATAATGTGCATAATTTATTATTAGGCCTCCTTGTCACCCTTTTAATTTAATACCATTAACACTAAGAGATCAATAGCGCAATTTATGCCTCAATAAAGTTATTAGTCATCTTTAGTACATTCTAGAGCATCAGCAAAGTTACCTGAACTGTCTGACGAGATTTTGTTTTGTAAATATAAATACTCTTTTTCGCTAAATATCTAAAGGTATTGATGTTCTCATAGCTACGCCGCGATGTATTTTGGCTAATATCATGTATTACACAAACTATTGTTTCACGGTTAACTCGATCACAACGATTTTCACCTTTAATATGTGAAATCTAAAATGAAACTGTAATATTCAATTCGAAAGTATTTTATACGAATAAAAAAACCAAAAATATAGTGATCATAATAAAAAAAAATTATGAAGGAGTATTTTTAATAAAACCGAAGTAGTAAAGTCGCTTTAATGATAAAGATTTGTGCCCTATCTTCATGGTTTATGTGATTGTATTATTTTACCGTGTCATTGTAAAACGTTATAATATTGTGTGATCACGTACATAATGAATTTGATCAGTCGAAGGAACGATACGTACTCAACAAATGTTCACGATTGACTTCCACGGTGAAGGAATAACATCGTGTAATAAAAATGAAACCCGCAAAATTATAATTTGCGTAATTACTGGTGGTAGGACCTGTTGTGAGTCCGCGCGGGTGGGTACCACCACCCTGCCTATTTCTGCCGTGAAGCAGTAATGCGTTTCGGTTTGAAGGGTGGGGCAGCCGTTGTAACTATACTTGAGACCTTAGAACTTGTATCTCAAGATGGGTGGCGCATTTACGTTGTGGATGTCTATGGGCTCCAGTAACCACTTAACACCAGGTGGGCTGTGAGCTCGTCCACCCATCTAAGCAATAAAAAAAAAGAAAAAAAAAGGAAAATTATTTTAGATTCACTTTCTTAAATTGACAGAATATAACTAACTTCGTACCTGATAGTTGTATTTCAATAAATACAATTCGGTTATAATATTAAAAGTCACTGATACTATAATGTATCGGCGCATAAAAACGGAAATATTGTAACACTCCAAATGTCTGAAGGTGGGTGGCGCATTTACGTTGTAGATGTCTATGGGCTCCAGTAACCACTTAACACCAGGTGGGCTGTGAGCTCGTCCAACCAACAAAGCAATAAAAAAAAAGCGAATTTTCCACTGTAAGAGAAAAACTTGAGATTTCAAACACAAACACTTCTTCTCTATTGTTAAATTTACAGGTAATTTTTTTTTAAATTTAAATTTGTTTTGTGATTTCCCCCCAAAAAAAGGCACATTGAAGTCAATTAAATAAAATGGACTACTTTCTTTTTGTTTGTCATGGGTTACAGGCATTTCTGTTTTTTTGGCATCGATTTTATTAAAATATCGTAAGGCCACACACGTAAAAATATTTAAAAAACTATAGCTAAATATGTGTAATATATCTATGATATACTATATATATAATATGTTAATGATTTTTAACAGAACACAATTTGAAATTGCAAAATCATATTTATAAAGTTTAAAATGAACAATCCCGTGAACACAGACATGATAGAATCTTCATTTAATATAAACTAGTGGTCGTCCGGTAGTCGAAATTCGACTATAATTAATTGAAATTAAAAGTTTGTACACTATTATGATTCCATTTTCAAAGACTATTCTATAATCACAAATTTCGCCAAGACTACACTACATAAAAATATTAATAAAGACAAACAATATATAATCTACATATTCTCAATTTAACCACAGACGTCAAGAACAAAAGTTTGACAATAAATAAATAGTATGCATGCGTGTGTGCGTCAAATATATGGGTAGTGTGTAATGTTTTTTTTTTTATTGATTCAATGTATTTTTAGGCATCATTTAAAAAAAATATTAACATTGTGCACTGCTTCTCTATGTTCTCTATAAGTGTAGGAAATTTCATACTCCTCCGTCCGCGCAATTTTCGTAAAAAGGGATGCAAAGTTTTTCCTTCACGTATTAATATATAGATATTTTAATAAATAATTTAAGCCTCGGTTCGTTGTTTACTGCGAACTACGTACACATGTACATATATGTTATTATTAGTATTCGCTGTCTGCATGTGTTACATGTATAGAATCTATAATTAGTAACAAAATATATATTGTGAACAGAACATGTTCGTATCGCGTTGTATATCAGTTCGACATCCTTTGTTCGAATCACGCATTTGAAATTTATATTAGTTTATTTTCTCCATATTATTTAAATATATAATATATTAATCATTATTTCCACACCCATGTTTTGTTTTGTTGTTGAAATGAGTCACGATTCATTATTTTTTAATATATATAAATCTCTTACGATGCTTTATTTTATTGTAATTAACGAAGAACTGCTGACGCCACAGAAGGGCTCAGAAATAAGTCACGGTTGTGTGATAAAAAATTAACACGTTGATTTTTATTTCTATTTGTTAATTACAATAGAGATAAAATGCCCGTTTTAAGAAGAGCAAGGTTATGTTAACTGTACACTAAAATCCTTTAAGACGTCATTCATTAATGAGATGATACGTATATTTGAAATTTTACATAAATTCGATCGAATACATAACTCAACAGAATTCATTGCCTCTTAAGCTATAACCCAAAATATATTATATATCTGTAAATTTTCCCTTCTAGATAACTAATTGATTGATCATTAATGTGTTTCAATTTGTTCTCATCGTCTCCCTGTTGCATAGAGTAAGCATAATATTAATTATATGCCTAAACCTGCCTAATATAAGTTTCATTTTGAAGTACTATGAAAAGGGACAATTATATTATTAGTTCTGTGCATATACATACTGTAAGGTGTAGCAAACTTGTTAAAACTACCGCAGTAGGATAGCTCACGAAATGAAAGTTTGATACAGAGTGCTAGCCTAGTATCTACTGTTGAATATTTAATGAACTCATTGACGGACTCTGATTTGTAACTTTTAGATTGACTGTAACTTTTGTGACTGATTTGAACTCAAATAATTTTGCAATATCCGGCGTCGAGTCATTAGAGTTATCTATAATATTGTAGATAGAGTAAATTATGTCTTGTGATTCGATCGAAGGTATAATGAAGATATTTTATAAAAACTAATTACAGTTAGTCGATTATAACCGTTAAACCCAGGGAACTATGTAAAGCTCAAAATCGACTATGATCTGGCACTATTGAAAACATATTTTTATCGAACTATCAATGGATCAACTTTCTGAAATAGTATTCTCTTTTGCCAAAACAGGTGGGCAGCGCTGAATTCATGGCACCCGAAGTGGTGTCCCTGTTCGCGGGCTCGGCTGCGACGCACTATGACAAACGATGTGACCTGTGGTCGCTGGGCGTCATCGCCTACATTTTACTCTGTGGGTATCCGCCGTTCCGCGCCGACTGCGGAGCTGATTGCGGATGGGAGCGCGGAGAGAACTGCCGCGCCTGTCAGGATCTCCTTTTCACTTCGATACAGGTAATAATACTAATATAATAATACAGTAAAATCAAACCAGCAAAATTATAATTTGCGTAATTACTGGTGGTAGGACCTCTTGAGAGTCCGCGCAGGTAGGTACCACCAACCTGCCTATTTCTGCCGTGAAGTAGTAATGCGTTTCGGTTTGAAGGGCAGGGCAGCCGTTGTAATTATACTGAGACCTTAGAACATATCTCAAGGTGGGTGGCGTATTTACGTTGTAGATGTCTATGGGCTCCAGTAACCAGTTAACACCAGGTGGGCTGTGAGCTCGTCCATCCATCTAAAAAGATGTGGTGTCGTGGGACACCAGGTAGGAACGAAGTTCCTTCGGCTAATGTAGAATCGACACAATTTGCAAAAAAAGAAATGGTGCTCAATTTTATGTAGGTTTTCTTGGTTTTTCTCTTAAAATTTGCTGATTAGTTTTTATTTAAGTACGGGAAAGTATTTAGGAAATTCAGTATTTTAGGAAATAATAAATTACGTAAAATAAAAAAAATAGTAATTCAAATTATCAATTAAAATAACAAAAAAAAAATATATCTCTTTATTTTTGGTTGACAACATAAAATTACATAGAAATAGAAATAATTACTAAATAGAGAGAGAAGGGATTAGAGAACGAAAAGAAAGAGGGAGAAAGAGAAAGGTATTATACACTACTCGCTTGTGTATGCGACTGTCGCGCCTGCGCACGTCTCATTTAACGGTTTTATTCCACGCACTTTTTTCCACGGATTTTTTCTTACGGTTTTACTATCACATTTTTTTCAGTTCGGTCGCGCAGCAAAATCCCTATCCCCTCCAAGCCTGCCTGGAACTTCGTTCCAACAATAAAAAAATCATTAATAAATACAAATAAATCTATTGACATGTTGTAAATAACTTATTTTCTTAATAGGAGGGTCGTTATTCGTTCCCCGAAGAAGAATGGTCACACATTTCTTCTGAAGCGAAAGATTTGATTCGGCAACTGTTGGTGCGCGAAGCCTCCCACCGACTGAGCGCGGAACGCGTGCTCCAGCACCACTGGCTTCGTCGCGCCGACCCGCACGCTCAGCACCCTAAGCTGCAGACCCCTCATAATATTAAACGGTAAGATTTTATAATACGTTTTTTGCCTTTGTAGGACAGCATAGTTGTAGTATACAGCTCATATGATGATGAATAATCATCATCGCTCACGGATGCCAGTAATGTTAGGAAAACAGCTAATTCGCTAAATCCCAGCGCTTTCGAATGTTGTACAGAGGGATGTTAATTTCAAAGCCTGTCTGTAAACTGTCGATGTGCACTCTCGATGAATGCAGTGGCTTTAGCTAGTCCGGATGAGCCCTGCTCCTGTGAAGGATAAAAACTTGAGATGACTGGAGCATCTTAAACAATTCCTGTGAGGTTCTCTTTCAGATAGCCTTACGTGTTATTGACTGTTGTTGTTTTGCATACGATTTAACTTAGTGTTTTACTACAGCTAAACATTATTTGCAGGAACTTATCCGCTCGCAACCTGTCGGAGTTCGCGGAGTCTGCGATGGCGGTCAACCGCGTGATCCAGCAGCACTTCTCGATGAACTACTCGTACATGGAGCGCCCGGCGGCGGTGCGGTGCAGCAAGTCGTGCTGCGGGGGCGCGGCGGGCGGCGCGGCGTCGCTGCTGGAGGCGGACGAGTTCGCGCCGCTGGGGCTGTCCCCGCCGGCCGAGTCGGAGCTGCTGCGGCGCCGCCTGCAGCCGCCGGTGCACTAGCCGCCGCCGAGCCCGCCGAACGACCCGATACGGTTTCATTTGAGCCATTAAACGTATATTTTTATTGATAATGAAAACGACTGAGTAGTTTTTACGACGTGTAGCGTGCCGCGGGCGTCCCGGGCTCCGCACCAGGCGTGGATGATATTTTTGGATTTTTAAAATCCTCATTTTGAAGTCGAGCTCGTACTCGTGTGCGGTCGCCTTCCTTTCGTGGCCTATTCCTTGCAATAAATAGAAATTATGTAATTTTCGACGGCGTTTTCGGATCCTAGTCTGTTTATGTGATTGTTTTTATGCATTTTTACTGATTATTAAAAAAAAAAACGCATCTCAATCTTTAAATTTCGAATCGATCTATGAAATGAGAAAGGTAGTTGAAGTGCGGGCGATATGTGACATTTTTATAAGGTGCAAGTGTAAATATTCTCGCGTTTATTTCGATCATTACATAATTATAATATTTTGGATATGTAAAATAAGAATAAAATTCTCTTAGTATTGTCCGACGAACAGAACGGATGCTTGTGAATAGATTGTATGAAACGTCATATATGCTACGCTACTACAGTAGGCTACTTGCTACTTAATTAACCGAGAGGCCGAAACATTACACAATTCTTAAATTACTCAAAGAGTTTAATGAAAATCTTTGTAAAAGATTGCAATTTTTAATAGATCTACTAATTAAAATATCTCGAACGAAGTATAATATGATGATAATTATGTGTTGGCAAGTTGTCCTCTGTGAGTACCTACTTTAAGTGTTGCATGGGGTTCCATGGAGCTGCCATAACATTGTGATCAGTTTGAATACTTTTATATTGCTGAAAGAATGTGGTGTTGATATTGTTAAGTGTAGACTTGCTAGACTGTAATCCTGCGTAGTTCGTTGATTGGACGAGGAATGAAAATGTACAAATCAGTTGGCCGTTATTGTTTACATTATAAATTTTATATTACACAAATTATAATAAAAATTATATTTATGTTTTGTAATTCGTATCTGAGTGAGTGGCTTTAATCCAATCAATTTAAAAAAATTACATACGCAGATGTTTGTTGAAATTTTGTTTTACGACTAAATCATTGATTTGAAATGTCATTTGAAATACAGATGTTTGAATTTTTATTTGTTTTTCATTTATTTGGACTAGTGAATCCCGGCTGTGGTAATCGAGGTTTTGTAAATAAGGTAACGATTGGCAATAAAATGCTGAAATATAACATTACTTTATCTGTCTTGAAAAATACTGCGCTAATTTTATGGATTAGGTAAATAACAGGTTCAATATATGCCTTGAGTTGGCAGACAATCCAGTTAAAATTCATTTCTCTGAATAGTCAGGAGGTTGACGAGGGCCATGCTTCTATGTCACATTACGCCATGGGACGCTAGATTCACATCATCGCCGTGACTAGATAGCTTCTCGGTTAACAAGTTTTCCAATAATCGCGTATCAAAAATTATAGGCAGCGGCTTGGCTTAGCCCATGGCATTGCTGACGTCCATGGACGACCACTCACCATCAGGTGGACTGTGTGCTCGTCTGCCAATAAGGGCACTAATAAAAGAAGGCGTCATATGCATCTCACGAATAAGAAACAGTAACCTTAGGTCGAATACAAAATGAAATACTTATGAAAAATTAAGGGCCTGGGCTTCTGGGTAATTCAACCATCTAAAAATAATTCTCAAGGCATACTGAGTTTTACACCGGTCACTCACATTCGCACGAATACGCAAACCCGCAAGTGTAAGACGACATTTGCAAATGATTATGCAAAGTTTTCGCTGCATTCGTGGTTTTCCAAGCTGTGTCGGTTCTTTAACAGACATCAAAGCGCGCGAACCGCGATCCTTCGCATAGTGTCCCACACATTCGTGTGACCAGTTGCGCCCAGGATTGCAAGGGCAACGGACGTTTCGCTATTTTCATAGATCGTGACGTCTACTGTGTAGCGTATCTTCATCCAAAGAAATCCTATAAAAACAGCATGGCTATTAATGATGTCTGGGAAAGAATTCAAAATTCTTTTTCTCTTCAATGCTTTATTGACGAATTAAAAAGGAGGAGAAATTCGTGAGACATTCGTAAACAAGTGCAGGAGGAAGCGCAAACGGGTCGGAAATTGAGTACCGAAACCATTTGTACAGCCGCTAAGTTTGCGAATGAATGTTTGACGGCCCTTGCCGCAAACATTCGTACAATGTACGAATATTTGCGCGCGTGTGAGTGGCCGGCATTAGAAATCATCTCGTATCACTGTTATATCATCATAATGACAGCAGATAATAAAATATCGCATAAATCGACTTATTTGGCTTCAGGATTCAATGAAACAGAAGATCGACTAATTCGATTAAAGTCGATTCATACGTGACATTAAATTTTGACGCAGCACTAGTTGACAGTAATGAGCTTATGACATTGTCTTTCTTGTCAAAAATCAATCCAGAGGGCGCTTTAATTTGCTCGGCCACGTAAGTCAGGGTCGTATTTTTCGTCTTAAAATATATTAATTACGTTAATTCACAATAAAGGTTAATATGTGAGAATGCTATAATATATAACAGAAGTATATTACTAGTGCTTTGTGTTAAAGTCACCGTATTGTAGGTAAGATGCCAGTCAATTCCTTAGCTAATCCGTCATCCTATTGGTGAATTAGCATGTTTTAATAATTTCCTAATTGATATCAGCATTTTTATCGCTATATAAACACCTAGTAGTGTGTTTGAGATAGTGATTTCATTGTTAATTGTTTTAAATGATTGTGTGTACTACAAAGAACATTGTGTTTTGCAGATCGACAAATCATGTCTAATTTGCCACCTAATCCGTTTGTAAGCCAGCCTGGAGCGAATGCAAACCCTGTGCAAGCCTTTAACCATAATCAATACGCTCAAGTACCATTGGGTCAGCTGCCCCCAGGATATGGAGGACTGAAGGACAACAATTCAAATAGTCCTCTTCATGGAACAATATCACCTCAAAATAATGCTATACAAAACATAAACAACTTCAATCAAAGTGCCAGTAGCTCACCAGCTTTCAATCAGCCTGGATTGGTGCAAGGTGGAATGCAAGGTTCGCCAATGAGACCTTTTCCACAAAGCTCTAAACCTCTAAATCAGATATCATCGCCTAGTCCTGTTTTTGTTTCCAATCCAAACCCTTATACCCCTAACTATCAACCTCAGAAACAAATCAACGATAATGTACCACCACTAGTACCCCCTAGTCAACATAATCAACCCCTTGTGAATGGGCCTCCTTTGGCTGCATCCATGCCAAACCCAACATCTAGTAGCTACAGTCCTGTGCCTCCACTAAATAGGCCTCCAGTGGGAGGATATGGCCCCAGTTCAATCAATCAATATGGTCCAGCTCCAAATACAAAGCCTTCAGGACCACAGTCACTGCCCATACAACATAGTACTCAGTTTCCAGGCCCACCTCTGGCTGGTCCAACAAATATAGGTACCTCAGTGCCTCCTGTCAGTAGAAATGTTGGGCCTTCAGTTCCTGGGCCTCTGAATCCACCTTATGCAAGTCCTATATCGGGTCCTGTCACTAACCCTCCAATAAGTGGCCCTCATATGGGTTTCTCAGTAAATGGACCACGCTCAAATGCCTTACCGCCAAATTCAGCAGTAGAAGCAAGGCCAGTGGGCCTAAATGGTCCTTTACCACCAGTCTCTGGACCTCCCAAGCAGTTCAGTTCTGCAAATCCTCTACCAATGATGCCATCTGTAAGCTCTCCACCTGGTCAACCTTATTTAAATCAACCTGTAAGTCAGCCAGGACTTAACTCCAATATTGGTTCAAATGTACCCACAGCACTAATACCGCCTATGAATCAAAATATACCAGTAAATCAACAAGCGGGGCCTCCAAGTGGACCAACTGGTGGGCCATTGAAAAGTAATATGCAGAGCAGATATCCTCAGATGCCACAGGCCAGTTACAATCAACAGTCTGCTCCGCAACAATCTACGAAATATCCACAGCAGTACAATGCTCAAGGTTTGACACAGCAAATGGGACAGTTGAGTGTAACCAAGCAAGGTTTTGATCAACTTTGGGGTCATCACATGATTGACTTGCTGCAAACTAGACATATATTGCCTGAATACCCTGAGGATCCTCCGGAAATTAAGCTCGGACACCAGTTTGCTGATTCGCCCAATTGTAGTCCTGAGTAAGTATTGGTATTGTATTATAAATAGATAGGTTTAAGTTAAAAAATAAAATACAATTTTAAAATCTCAGTAAAAGTAATACATTATCAATTCTAATAATTAATGAAGTTTTCTACAACACCTGCACATTGTTTGAGTAGGTGTGGATATATTTGCATTTACTACACCTACGAGTACATTGTCATAGTGGTCGTAGTGATATATAAATACAATTGAAGAGAAACAATTTTTTATATTATTTAAATAAAAATTAAATGGAATTTTATTAAAAGTGATGATGGTAGGAATCGTATGGTTCATTGGTAGATTGCCATAAATAGTAGCGTATGAATTCTTATGGTCTCATTATTGCTTCTATGGTGCTAAGCCACTTCTGAAGCTCATCATGTGACTTACCACTGGAAGGCTAATTGTGTGATAGAAGTGATGATATAAGGAAATGACAAAAGGAAATTCTTGTATCAAGCAAGTAGTATTGTTCTATACACAAAAAGTTTGAACGCTATTCTGCTGAACCTGACATGCTTATAACTATGTAGAACTGTGTATCACTCAAAAATATTATAACATAACTGGTGTTTTACCTGTCAAGCCAAGGCTGCTTCTAAATTTGTTTGGCAATCACAACTGATGATGGTATCATCATAGGAGGTGATGTGATGTTTGTAAGCAGTACTTTTCAACAATTTTTTCTGATAAACTAAAAACAGAGTCTGCAATGAACATTGTTAATGCATATATAATTACCCAATTAGTATTTTGAGAAGTTTTATCACGAAATGTTTCAAATATATGGGCTCTTAAATCTGATCCTTTATAGGAAAAATGAGTCTGTCCCAATACTACCTCTGTAATAGCTAGGTCCCTTACATTGTAGGTGGATTTAGTGTCCATTTTGTGACTGATACCTTTTTGGTGATCAAATGGTAATTAAGATGTGAATGTTATTGTCTAGTCCTTCTATGTTTGTTAATGTATTTGTAAGTTTTTCGATGGGTAGTGATTCTTAGGTGTATCAGCATAAGTTGATGATTTTCCCCAAAAATAAATGTTTGCACTGTGATTCTAAGCATGCTATGTGGCCAATTTGGTCTTAAAACTTAATATGGCTATGGAATGAGCTCCCCTCCACAGTGTTTCCTGAGCGCCATGACATGTCCTTCTTCAAACGAGGCTTGTGGAGAGTATTAAGCGGTAGGCAGCGGCTTGGCTCTGCTCCTGGCATTGCTGAAGTCCATGGGCGACGGTAACCACTTACCATCAGGTGGGCCGTACGCTCGTCTGCCTACAAAGGCAATAAAAAATAATAATTGATAATGCTGATTCATGGATATCTAATGAGTTTTGTCTTCCAAAAATTATCACGACATATACATTTTTGTATTACTGTTATTATCTCAATAAGTTTTTTATCGTTAGCTATCGGAAGTACAATTTTAACAATCTTGATATACCAGAGAACGTGTTAAGGCAAGATTTATTGTATTGTGAAAATCAAGAAGTGCGTTATGATTATCCGTAATTTTTCAATAGACGCGTACTGAGACGTTAGGTGTTCAGTTTTATGATACGCTTCCTCACGCGACAACAGTATCGATGCGCCCCGGTGATGGTTTGTGTATTCAATGTAATTTATAAAAACTTTGGTGTATGATGATTATAGCATAAAACGCACACTAATTTATTTCTTTGGAGGCCAACATCATGATAACTTTAAACTCTTTATTTTCTCTGTCACTGTTGTTACTTGCAGACTTCTTCTATATAAACTTAGTTCTGATTCCATTCGAATTAAAATACACGTTTATTAGCCAAATTAGCCAGTTTAAAAATTAAAATGGACGCATTGTTCTGCTTATCTAAATTTAAAATCTCTGAATATTTCTATTTTAAAATTCCATACTTTTTTTTTCACTTTTTTTCTGCCATCTTAGTCCGGTTGTTTCGTCAAAAAAATACAATTACTGTATTGTCATCGATCGTGGATGCGAAAGCAAAAATTCAACTCCCATGATTCGTGAAATTTTGCTATGATAAAATTCCGTTACATAGATAGGTACCGGCCAAGCAAACGGCCTTTGTATTTACCAAAAACGAAAACCAACTACCGTTTTCAACGAGTAGCAATCTAATTTACATCTACAATTAAATGAACAATTAAATATGTGTAGGTAAAAAGCGTGAACGTTTAAATAATATAGGTATTTTACATAAGAAATGCAATTATATACAATATTTTTTTATTTTATTGCTTAGATGGTTGAACGAGCTCACAGCCCACCTGGTGTTAAGTGGTTACTGGAGCCAATAGACATCTACAATGTAAATGCGCCACCCACCTTGAGATATAAGTTGTAAGGTCTCAGTATAGTTACGACGGCTGCCCCACCCTTCAAACCGAAATGCATTACTGCTTCACGGCAGAAATAGGTAGGGCGGTGGTACCTACCCGCGCGGACTCACAACAGGTCTTACCACCAGTAAATAATAATTAATTCACTGCTATCTAAAAATATGATCAACCTCTTAAAACCGTATAAACGTTAAATGATACAACATAAATACGATTACCTAGTACTTTTATTATTTCTAAATGAATTGTAATAAAATAAGCAGATAACAAATATTTAAAAGAATGTATAGGACGTGTTATCGGTTTAATCAAATCTATAGATAACTCACCTATCTCATAGCTCTATCTCATAGCTCATGCTAGCTAGGTTAAGTGGTTACCGGAGTGACCCACCTTGGAGATGTCAAGTTTAAGTTTCAATTCAACTGTCCCCACCCTTTAAACTGGAAGTCCTGAATGTATCGCGGCAGAAGTCAGCAGTGTTGTGACACCCACCAGTAATAACGCAAATAAAAAAAAGGGCGCTTTGAATTTTACTACTCGAATATTCATTATGAAACTTGATTTTTTCTGTTAAGTTAAAATAATACAATCAATAAAATTGTGATCAGACGATGTCTGTTTGTGCTTTTGTGTTCGTCGTATTTCACAATAGAACACCAAATTGAGTGTAATTGATTCGTCCATTGTAGTAAGGAATTTTCACTGATGTGTCGAGATAAGCTTGTGTTGACGTAAATTTCGGTTTTATTTTATTTTAATGCACTAGACGGAACTAGATAAGTTCATGGTTCGTCAGCTGGTTACCGGGATCCTTATGGGTCTTAACGTGCATGTCCGTTATCCTTGTTCGTTGCCGTGCCTTGAGGCATGAGTTTGAAGTCTTGAATGTAAGTATGAAGTCGTCGTGGCCTAAAGGATAAGGCGTCCGGTGCATTCCTATCTTTCGATGCAACGGTGTTCGAATCCCGCAGGCGGGTACCAATTTTTCTAATGAAATACGTACTTACCACATGTTGACAATTGACTTCCACGGTGAAGGAATAACATCGTGTAATAAAATCAAACTGGCAAAATTACAATTTACGTAATTACTGGTGGTAGGACTTCTTGGAGTCCGCACCACAGTCCTGCCTGTTTCTGTCGTGAAGCAGTAATGCGTTTCGGTTTGAAGGGTGGGGCATCCGTTGTAACTGTACTGTAGTACTTATATCTCAAGGTGGGTGGCGCATTTACGTTGTCTATGGTCTCCAGTAACCACTTAACAGCAGGTGGGCTGTAAGCTCGTCCACCCATTTAAGCAATAAAAAAAATGTAATTTGCAAAGGCTGTCCTATCTAGTATAAATACACAAATTCGGATATGTTGCGGGTTTAAGGCACTTAAATCAATTTTACCTTTAGAATTGATTGAAGTGGCTTAATCCCAAGTTCTTGTTTGTAGTAAAGGCAAAAAAAAATAATTTTTAAAGATTTGTATTTTTTCAATTTTGATTCTAATACTTTAAGCTTCAAAGCTTAAGGCTTAGGGTATGCTTAAAGATTAAGTTAAGCGCTTGATTTAAAAGAGACGGAAAGAGTATTTCGTTATTTTTTTTACTAAAATTTAAATTTCGTTTTTACATGTTTATAAGACGTTCAAAGCATAAAACTCATTTTCTTAACATTTTTCAAACTACTTCAATTCTAAAGGTACGATATATAAAAATATCCATGTGTGTATAATTATCTTCCATTTATACGCCGAAAGAACTGGACGATTACGATTATTTTTTTAGGAAATCTTCAGTTCGGCCTAACGGACGATTCTGTATGGTAACGATAGGATCAAAGCTAAATCGGCCAGAAAGCCGAGAAGAATTGGGTTTGAAAAAATATATATTTTTAAATCTTAAAGAAAGATTGGCCGATGCGTGTGAGAACACTAGATACATTACTCGCGTGACAGATGCTAATGTTTCCGCGTATTCGATCGCGGTCACAAGTTTGCTTTTGTGTTTCTACAATTGACGATCGGTGATAAGCTACGTATTCTAATATAAACACTGTTGACCCCCTTCTGTATACAATCGTTCGTAATACAAGAAGCGTCCCTTTGTTTTCGATGCATTGCCAATTTAAAAGCATCTCGTTTAGACACCAAATAAATCCGAATGTTTATTGTGTAACGGCTATAGTTTTGTTCCTTGGATGGGTTGATATGCCCACACCTAGTGTTAACTGGTTAGCGGAACCTATCTCCTCCCCGCGTCGTTTCCTCACTGCTGACGGTCGTGACCATCATGTTTCAACAGTGTTTTATTTTTTGTCATGTCTTTCCAGCCTTTCCGATCATTGGCCGCGTTAAGGGCTTCGTTTAATAATGGCGTTTCTAGTGTGGTGTGAATTTGATTGAACCACCTTGTCGGACTCCGCCCGCATGGTCTCTTTCCCTCGAACTTCCCCCTCTCTCTAATCTATTAGGGTTTTCCGAGCAATGCGACCGAAGTACTCGAGTGGCGCGAAGGCAGAGTGTGGACAGTCTTGTCTTGATCTGCAGTTGTCTTAATTTGTTGACATTGGTTCTCTTCGCTGTCTAAGGTATCCGCGGCGCCTATAGTCATTTACAGAGTTAATGCCGCGGTGTCGGTATTCACGTTATAATGCCCACGCGCTCCGGTAGCGACACGAGAACCCTCTCATCGTGGCCGCCGGTAACTACATTCCCGATCCTGCGGACAGAATGGAAAGTAGTCGACGTCGCCCAAAACACGACATTTCGGATCCTTCCGATCCACTAACGGTGCTTTTAGGTAACTCAAGCACCGGTCATCGTTCTCGTCGAACCCGTCGCTTGCGATGGAGGGCTCGACGAGTAAATTAACCCACAGACACAGCTCACTGAGTTTCTTGCCGGATCTTCTCAATGGGTCGCGTTTCCGAACCGGTGGTAGATTTTGCAAAGCACGGCTCAGGGTTCGCGTAAGCAACGTCGTCAGGTTTGAGCCCAGTGAGCTCACCTACTAGTTAAGGTTACGCTGAAATAGTCTCTCAAGCTTAGATAGGAAAAAAAAAGCTCCGGTAGTCACAGGACGGCCGTAAGCTTGTTCACCCATCTACGTAATAAAGAATAAGTTATATGAGTAACAAATAGCATGGACGTTAAGTGCTTTGATTTATGCCGGTTTATTTTTTGCTCGATAAAAGAAAGACACGCGAATGTCGACCGTATTTTATCAAGGGAATGAACTTCGATACCAGACTACGTACCCTGTAACCGAATATGTCCAATGTCTCAAACCAACCTAATATTTTCTTCAAACAAATTTGGTTTTTAATGCTCCACGCATTATTAGGTCTTAAGGATATTTTTTTGTGAAATTTAAAGGCGGAAAGTCAAATAATTATGACTAAAAAAATAATAAAACTAATTAAATATAAGTAATAATTTAGAATATCTTTTTTAGAGGACGATATTCACGTTTAATAGAAATGTGACTACCTCTGACCACAATGAGGCTTGAGGTCTCAATCGTTAATATAACGTTCATTTACCAAAGTAAACAAAGTGACAAAATGGAAAAGTGATTAAATATAGTTTTAAAACTACAACAACATGCTTGAATAGAAATTGTCGAACTAAACATTCATAGATATATTTTTATATTCGAGATCCCGGTTCAAATATTAGGCTAACGTATTGTTCCGCGCTGGGGTTCGGGATAAATAAAATTCCACCGAAGTAAAACTTAAAAACTGTATTCAATACTTAGAACACTTCACAAACACTTTAAAATTCTCAATTCACTTCTTCCGCTTCGCTTCAGGTGATCCGTTCGCTGTTTCGCTTCGAGTAGTTCCGATTACTAACTAACTAGCTTCATGCCATCTCTGCAACGCTTTTATAGTTGACACGAAATCCCTAGAATCGTCGAGAATATTCCACACATTTCGAGTATTGCGTTTCCGCTATCTGACAATAGATGGCGTTGTACTTCTCGAGCGTTCTAGGTGCTACTAGATCCTTCGATATTCGTTCGACTATTCGGCGATAGATGGCGTTTATTTTTACCGGCGTAACGGTATTTTAAATTTCGAATTGTTTAAGTCGTCAAGTCGCTGAAAATTCCTTTGAATATACACATACATACAGGTTGAAATAAACTAAATAACTAAATGTCATTGTTAATATCTTTCACAGAATATTCAGATGCACGCTGAATAAGATACCAGAAACGAACAGCCTACTCCAGAAGTCAAGACTACCGTTGGGCATACTCATACATCCATTCAAGGATCTCAATGTAAGTAAACATCAACTATAATTATATCATTTGTTCAGACGTCGAACGTTCATAAAGTCGTCGTGGCCTAAAGGATAAGACGTCCGGTGCATTCGTGTTGAGCGATGCAACTGTGTTCGAATCCCGTAGGCGGGTACCAATTTTTCTAATTAAATACGTACTTAACAAATGTTCTCGATTGACTTCCACGGTGAAGGAATAACATCGTGTAATAAAAATGAAACCTGCAAAACTATAATTTGCGTAATCACTGGTGGTAGGACCTCTTGAGAGTCCGCGCGGGTAGGTACCACCACCCTGCCTATTTCTGCCGTGAAGCAGTAATAAGTTTCGGTTTGAAGGGGGAGCAGCCGTTGTACGGTAAAAACGGAGACCTTAGAATTCATATATGTTATTAAGGTGGGTGGCAGCATTTACTTTGTGGATGTCTATGGGCTCCTGTAACCACTTTACACCAGGTGGGCAGGGGGTGTGGGCAATAACGGGTACACAAAATGTGTTTAACATTAAGATATTCTTTCCAGCATCTACCAGTGATCCAGTGCGCTACGATAGTCCGCTGTCGGGCTTGTCGGACGTACATCAATCCGTTTGTCTACTTCGTCGATGCGAAGCGATGGAAATGCAATCTGTGTTATAGGGTCAATGACTGTGAGTATTGTTTGTGTGTGTATTTCTGCTTAAACGTTGTAGGATGTAGGTATTCCAAGTATTTAGCGACTTTAGAATAAAACGTCTCTTGGAGTCGTTCAAGAAGACAGAGTTGGTAATTTCTAATAATACAGCATAAAAAAATCACGTTCCTAATGTTTTTGGGATGACCCGCAATGGAACACAATTAAACAAAACAGGGGTAAGTGTGTGTGTTCGTGGTATGATACGACCCGTTGAAAACCGAAGGAAATACTAGTTTATACTTTATAGAAGTATTGTTACGCACTGGAGTTCGGGATAAATAAAATTTTACCGAATCACAAGTTGAAAATGTATTAAGATTTAGAACGCTTAAAACAGTTCATAAACACTTTAAAATTCATAATTCACTTCTTCCGCTTCGCTTCAAGTGATCCATTCGCTGTTTCGCTTCGAGTGGTTCCGATTACTAACTGACTCGTGCCATCTCTGCAACACTTTTATAGTCGATACGACATCTCTAGAATTATCGAGAATATTCCACAAAAGTCGAGTATTTTCGATGTTTGTTCTATCCGCTATCTGACAATAGATGGCGCTGTACTTCTCGATCTTTCTCGGCGTTACGAGTTCCTTTGATATTCGTTTCGGCTATTCGGCGATAGATGGCGTTACTCTTACCGTGGAAGATCTTCCACCGAGCCGGTGATATTGCTCGGTAGACCGACGGTCCTTGATGAATTGCAGTTGGTTACAAACACAAAAAGACCCAAACAAAATTGAAATCGGACTTGCGATCGCACATCCCTCGTCACCTTTCTGTGCTAAACCTTTAATATAATTCTTTTTGTTACGCATACCTGCTTGTTTTGCCTTGGCTATCTGTTTCTTGTCTACTTTCTCCTTCTTTTTATCTTTTGTGTTTCATCGTAAACAAAAACTTTGTATCTTTTTTATGTTTGTAACCAATTGCAAAGACATCGTCGTATCAAGCCGACAACTAAACTGTGTGTCGTCGGAGAGCTCTGAAAGCGGACTTTGAATACTGTAGAGATAATCTAGCAATTAAACGTAGATCGATAATGGATTGATAATGCAAATGTTTGCAAATGATGAACGCGATAACGTTAAATAATTTGTTTTGAATATATTGTGTGCGCGCTTAGGGAAGCGGGGGGAATTTTGGCGTTTATTGGTTAACGGAAGCAGAGATTGCGGTTTTTTTTAATAGCTTACATAAATACTGAAGGCATTTCTAAGTTTTTTGTCTGATGTATATGATGCGTCTATATTTAACCTTAGAAGAAGAAAATAGAAAAATCCTTAGAAGATATTTTTTTTTTTGTTTCTGTATTAAGAATTAACATAAATTTACATATCCGTATTTTATAGAAACATAATATCTCCGTCGAATGTAGTGAAATTTTGGGTGCTTTAACAACAAAGGGATGTTCTTCGATGGCGCGGGTGATATATTGCTCTGTAGACGGATGGAACTTGTATATATGCAAACTTATCCTGTCGTCAGTGAGATTCAGACGTCTGTCAAAAATCTTGTGTTCCATGATGGCTACCAACACAAAAAAAATGTTTGTAAAGTCGGTTTACGGACGATAGCTTTACGTGATGACGTCAATAGCTGAACTATTCGAACTGCTCGCTCTGACGTCACGCGAGAAAATAGATAAATGTGTCACAAGCCAACGCTTGCGGTGATCGTGCGCTCAGACTCAGGTGGAACGTGACACTTTTTCGTGCGTGCAGCCGTTGTTCATCTATTTATAAGATGTTATCACGTCAATCATACTCGATGTTTGTATCGAATTGCAGTGCCAGAAGAGTTTCAATACGACCCGGTGAGCAAGTCGTACGGCGACCCGTCGCGGAGGCCGGAGATCAAGTCGGCGACCATAGAGTTCATCGCGCCCGGCGAGTACATGCTGCGACCCCCGCAGCCCGCGGTCTACCTGTTCTTGTTCGACGTGTCGCAGATAGCCAGAGACTCCGGCTACCTTCAGGTTATAACGTCAACATTTTCTAAGGACACTTGTAAACACTCTGTTAAGCCAATATAAACGGCCAATAAAAATATTTAGTGGTCTCCCCGTAGTCGATACTATTATGATTCTATTGTCAAAGACTTATTCTTCTATAATCACAGATTTCGCCAAGACTTTAATAATAATAATACAGTCAAAATCTGTTATAACGACATCGAAGGGACTGCTCATATTCAGTCGTAAAAACCGATAGTCGTAACAACCGGTGATGTTTAATGTGTATCGTGCAAGTACAAACAAATCGATAGGGAATTATTGGAAAAATATATTTACATAATACGCGATTTTTCTTCAATATTAATTTGTTTTCTTTTTCTTTGCGACATTTTTAAAGTTTCACGAATAACTCCACAAAGTTTTGGTGCGTCTTGTGTATAGATAAGTAATAAACTAACTGAAGAGATATGAAGAAGCGGGCTTTGACTCTACTGCATGCACGTGTTTTGTTTCTAAGAATTAGAAAAGACCCTACACTAAACTAAATCCTATTGTTTTCTTTCCTGATTTTAATAGCCATTGAAGACAAATGTGGATACCTATTCAAATTGTTTACAATACAGCTTAGCCGGTTGTTCTAACAGATCTAATTCTCCGAAATATTAGTTAAATGTGGTCGTTTTATGAGGTATGTCGTTATAAGCAATGTCGTATAAAGCAATGTTTTTAATAAGGCGGTCTTATAGCATTCAGCCGGGACCTTTGTTTTAGGTTATTATAACCGGCATGTTGTTCTAAACGATGTCGCAATAAACGGTTTTGACTGTAATAATAATAATAAGCCTTTTATTTCCCATCACCTAAATATTACATGTAAATATTCTCAACCATATATAACTCCCACATTCAGATCCAATTACATTGCCGTTCAATTTTCCTCGACAGGAACCCCTATTTGGGTATAGGCCTCCTCCAGCTTAATCCAATTTTCTCTGTTCCCAGCCTGCCTCATCCACTCTTTCCCAGCGGTGACTATGATATCATCACTCCATCGTTTCATAGGTCGTCCTTTCCTTCTTTTCCCATTAGGCCCTTTCCATTTTGTCACTTCAATTGTCCATCGTTTGACACTGTAGCGTGCTACGTGGCCAGCCCATCGCCACTTTAATCTTTTACTGAAGTTTAGGACATCAATTAATTTTGTCTTTTTTCGTATAAATTCACTTCTTACTTTATCTTTTATTTTTATTTTTAGAATGCTTCTTTCCATAGCTTTCTGGCAATTAACCATTTTTGTTTTTATGGTGGTGTTGAAAGTCCACGATTGGCAACCATATGTGAGAGTTGGTAAGATGCATGTATCCATAACTGTTTTCTTCAGGTGGAGTGGATAGTCTCCTTTCATTATCTCTTTGAGTGACCAATATTTTTTCCAACTCATATTTATTCTACGTTGTACCTCTTCTTCTTCGCCTCTGTCTTCAAATGATATTTCTTTTCCTAGATATATGTATTTGTTTACGAATTCTAATGTTTTTCCTTCAAGTTTTATTGGATGTTTGACGCTGTTTGTCATTACTTTTGTTTTGTCTTTATTCATTAATAGGCCTACTCTTTTACTTTGTACATTTAGTTGGTTTATCATTTTTTCTAGTTTTCTACTGTTATCAGCTAAGAGGACTATATCATCTGCAAATCTGAGGTGACTCAAGTATTGGTTACATATTTTAAGGCCTTCGTTCTTCCATTTCAGCTCCTCAAAAATGTTATGCAGCACTGCTATAAAGATCTTCGGGGAAAGTGGGTCTCCTTGTCTCACTCCTCTTAGAATAGGTATTTCAGGTCCTCGGTTCTCTAGTTTCACACAACTGGTGCTCTTGTCGTAAATGTTCTTCAAGACATTTTTGTACTTGTCGTGGACCTGACATTTGTCCAGTGCCTCCCAGATGGCGTCATGTGAGATCGTATCAAATGCCTTAGCGTAATCGATAAAACCTATATATATTGGTCTGTTGAACTCCTTTTTATTCGTTTTTTTGAATAGCATACTTAGCTCTGCCTTCATTTCCGAAGTTTTTTGTTTTATTTTCAATAGTGTCGAGCGTCTGGTCATTAGTTTTACTGTTGATTGTGTAAGAATTTTGTTTGAATTACTTTGTTCCTCTTTGTGTTCGTTTGTTGATATGCTTTTTATAATGACGTGTTCTATTTTGTTGTATAGGGTCTGGACATCGTCGTCTTCAAAAGGTTCAAGTTCTTTTATGTTGTTTTCTAAATTTCTAGTGTACATCATTATTTCTTTTTCAGTTTTGAATATATTTGGGGATGATTTGAACGATATCCTACATTTTTTAGTATTTTGTAAAGAATAAGTTGCTCTAACCAGTCTGTGATCGGAACTATACCCTAAGCCGTGCAGTACTTCTATTTTCCTTATACTTTTGGGCTGGTTTGATAGGATATAGTCTAATTCATTCTTTACTTTTCCATTTGGTGATTTCCAAGTCCATTTTCGATTTTGTCTCATTTTAAAATACGTATTCATAATCGACAGTTTGTGTTCGAAGGCAAATTCTATGAGCTTTTCACCTCTTTCGTTTCTTTTTCCATACCCAAATTTACCTAGAATCTTATCTTCTTTTGTTTTAGCTATCCCTACTTTGGCATTGAAGTCTCCCATTAGCAGTACATCCCCGCTAGTCTGCGCTTGCGCTTCTTGCAGTGATTCGTAAAATTTTTCCATTTCTTCTTTAGAAGCCTTTTCAGTTGGTGCATACACTTGAATTATTAATATTATCTTTTTGTTGAACTCAAGTTGAAGTATTGCAACTCTTTCAGATAAGCCTGAGAAGCTTAATATATTGTTCTTGTATTCTTTTTTTATCAAAAATCCTACTCCATGAAGGCCAAGACTTTAGGCACATAATAATAAAGACAAACAATATTAATCTATTCTCAATTGGGCCACAGACAACAACAAGAAAAGTTTGACAATAAACAAATAGTATGCATGAGTGTGTGTGTCAAATACATGATAGTGTATGTAATTTTTTAATTTAAATGTATGAAAAATATTAGCATTGTGCACTCCTTCTCTATATTCTCTATAAGTGTGGGAAATTTCATACTCCACCGTCCGCGCAATTTACGTAAAAAGGGATACATAGTTTTCGCTTCACGTATTATTTAATATATAGGTATATATAAGATATCCTTGTGGAAATGTGAATTTTTGAAATTACACTATGGTCATTGGCAAAAAAATTGCAGGTTGTCTGCGACGTGCTGATGAGCAACCTGGACCAGCTGCCGGGCGACGCGCGGACGCAGATCGGCTTCATCTGCTACGACACCCACGTGCACTACTACTCCATGGGCGAGGGGCTCGCCAGGCCCAAGGAGATGACCGTCCTGGACATCGACGGTACGTCCTTTAAACACTATTGACGCTTAAATGAGGGTAGATTTACTGTTACATAGTCAAAGTTTGAATAGTGCTAAAGATTTTTTTGGTGGGAACGCGAGGAGTGAAGTTGTGTGATTTAATTTTGTCTAGTTTAGTGTTTCTTCAGGTTAGTTAATAACGGTGGCTTATTAACTGTTTCGGATCTGTGAAAGTGCACAAATATGAGGAAATGAAACAAAGCCGCTGGGCATAACTTCTCGGGATCCTCCAAAAAGTCCACTGAAAAAGTCTCAGTAAATGACGACCACTTTACTGAGATTATATTATTTCATTAATTTCGTTGCGTTTTCATTTCATGCCATGTTTCATATTAATTAATCAACTTCATTTCATTTTGTAATATCATTTTTCATATAAAAAAGTTTTCATTAAAATTAAAATAAGACTTGACCTAAAAGTCTCAGTTACCAGGTCAAAAATATAAAAAAAAAACGACCAATGAAAATTAACCTTCAAAAAGAATAGTGCTAAACAGAGTATAGTTACTCGCTGGGGTTCGGAATAAATAAAATTTCACCAAAGTACAACTTAAAACTGTATTCAACACTTGGAACGCTTATAACACTTCACAAATACTTTCAAATTCTCAATTCGCTTCTTTCGCTTTGCTTCAGGTGATACGTTCGCTATTTCGCTCTGAATAGTTCCGATTACTGACTGCGTACCATCTCTACAGCGCTTTTATAGCCGATACCTCATTCCTAGAATTATCGAGAATATTCCATATATCTAGTAGTAGTTTCCGCTATGTGATAATAGATAGCGTTGTACTTCTCGAGCGTTCTAGGTGCTCTACTAGGTCCTTCGATATTCGTTCGACTATTCGGCGATAGATGGCGTAACAGTGTGTACACTTTGCGTGCAGATATATTCCTGCCGTCCCCGGAGTCGCTGCTGGTGAACCTGGGCGAGCGGCGCGAGGCGGTGTGCGCGCTGCTGGGCGCCCTCCCCGCGCGCGCCGCCCCCGCGCCCCGCGGCCCCGCGCCCCCCGCCTCCGCGCTGGGCGCCGCGCTGCAGGCCGCCTACAGGCTCATGGTGCGTGCGCTACCTAACCTAACCACGGTCGCTTTTTTTTTTCATTGCGGTATTAAAAAAAGAAAGAATCGATACAATGTCAAATGAACGCGCAATGGATATCACATGCACTGTTGTTACGTCATCGAGTAATAGTCGTGGTGGGATGTGTAATGGACATGATATACAGAAAATACATGAAGTCTGCGTCGGAACGTTACTTCGATAAGGCAATGCGTCATAGTAATCGCCTTATCGTTGCCGCCGCTGACTACTCCCCGAATCCTGACCACGCGGGAGCCAGTCACCGTCGGCGCCCTAGACACGTCCTTACGGATCCATCAGATCCAATAACCCTTGCATTAGACGCCTTCCGCTCTAACACTAGGAGTAGAGATCCCGGTAACCGTACTCGTCGAACTCGGCAAAGAGTTCGACGTGCAACCTAAGCGTCAGCCCGTTGAGTTTTTCGCCGGATCTTCTCAGCGGGTCGCAATTCCGATCCGGTAGTAGAGTCATTCGCGAAACAGTTACTCTTGAATTGTTAGGTCTTCCTTAGAGGCGCTCGGGTAGCTGTTGGCAAATCCCGCCCCTTCTGGCTGAGCCCTTGCTCGCTCACCTGTCCTTGTGAAACTGGAAAGGCCTCAGGGCCACCAGTAAACACTCAATCATAAAAGAAAAGGATAAGACGTCCGGTTCATTCGTATGTAGCGATGCACCGGTGTTCGAATCCCGCAGGCGGGCACCAATTTTTTGTAATGAAATACATACTTAACAAATGTTCACAATTGACTTCCAGAGTGAAGGAATAACATAGTGTAATAAAAAATTAAACCCGCAAAATTATAATATAGGACGTTTTGTGAGTTCGCGCGAGTAGGTACCAACGTTCCGCCTATTTCTGCCGTGAAGCAGTAATGCGTTTTATTTCGAAGGGCGGGGCAGCCGTTATACCTATACTGATAACTTAGAACCTATATCTCAAGGTGAGTGGCGGCATTTACGTCGTAGATGTCTATGGGCCTTGGTAACCGCTTAAGCAATAAATAATACGGCATGCCGCGACTGGTGTGGTGTTGCAGGCGCCGACGGGCGGGCGCATCACGGTGTTCCAGACGTGCCTGCCCACCGCGGGCCCCGGCGCGCTGCACTCCAGGTGAGCACGCTCCAAGCCAACTCCAACACGACAGCAATAAAGGCTTCGTCAAACAGAACGCGTACTTAGCGCTGCGTTTTAACGTCATCATGTCATACAAATTGACTAGATGAGCCTAACTTTCCTTGACCGGCGGGATGGATGTAATGTGCTCTGCGTAAACCCTGTCCCGCCGTCTCAATAGCTCCGACTGGGTTCCCACCCGGTCCGGGGCAGGGCGCCGGCTGTGAGCGGCAGGAGTTTTTAGTGAGGTTCGACTCCCACATACCCCACCTGCCGTGCGGGTGGGGATCCGGCGATTTTCTCCTGTGGAAAACGTTCCTTGACGCAACGTAACATCCGCCAAATCATAGTGCCTTCCGATAGCAGTGTGAAAATTTAAAAGTATTAAGGTCAAGCCAGCCTTATTTTAATTTGAATGAAAACTTTTTTCATACGAAATTTTTTATTATGAAATGAAATGAAAACGAAATGAAATGCGATGAGATGATAATAGGATGAAATATAATCTCAGTAAAATGGTGGTTATTTACTGAGACTTTTTTAATAGACTTTTTGGAGGGTCCCGAGAAGCTACGTCTGGCGACTTTGTTTCATTGCCCCACATTTGTGCACATTCACATTGTGATATTAAACAGTTAATAAACCACCGTTATTACACATTTAAATCTGAAGAAACACTAAATAGACAAAATAAATTAAATCATACAACTTCACTCCTCGCGTTCTCACCAAAAAGTCATCTAACGCACATGAGATTAGACAGTGATGACTAAATAAATTAATACATGAAATAAAAAATAAATAAAAAACAATTGAAGTTTTAGAAATTTATATTGTACTTATCTGATTATATTGTAATTAATAGTAAAATAAACCAAAAACAAATTCGTGAAATTATAATATGAAATTATTTAATTAATATACCTACTATAAATAAAACTCACCTTTAATTACAAAGATAGCGTATTAAGCGAGATGTCGCTTAAAACAAATGGGCTTTCATCCCTCGATATTTTTGTATAAGTACTGTAAATACCTTGTAAATGGAGGGTGTAGTATTATCTTCACTTTTCATTTGTATATTTTTATTGTTTTTGTGGTCACCGTCGCCAGAGATGTTATTACATTTAAATATTGAAAAAATTTAACTACAGTTTGCTATTCTAAAAAAAAAAAAATTTTACTTCTTGTTTCATACAAAATGAACTAATAGTACCTTGAGGTCTGGACTCGACGATGCACTGCACGTTGTCCGTGGCTCCAGAAAATAGTCACAGTCAAATAAAACACGATGCCTTCCTTCCATTTATGACAACAAATGTAATAATGTTTGCAGAGAGGATCCCAACGCGAGATCTTCGAAAGATGTGAACCACTTGAACCCGGCGACCGACTTCTACAAACGTCTGGCTCTGGACTGCAGCGGCGCGCAGCTGTCCATCGACTTGTTCCTGTTGAACTCGCAGTACTCTGACCTTGCGACGTTAAGTTAGTCATTTATATATTTATTGTTTAGTTGGGTGGACGGACTCACAGTCCACCTGGTGTTGAGTGGTTACTGGAGCCCATAGACATCTACGACGCAAATGCGCCACCCACCTTGAGATCTAAGTTCTAAGGTCTCAAGTATAGTTACAACGGCTGCCCCACCCTTCAAACCGAAACGCATCACTGCTTCACGTCAGAAATAGAAGGGGCGGTGGTACCTACCCGCGCGGACTCACAAGAGGTTCTACCACCAGTAATTACGCAAATTATAATTTTTGCGGGTTTGATTTTTATTACACGATGTTATTCCTTCACCGTGGAAGTCAATCGTAAACATTTGTTGAGTACGTATTTCATTAGAAAAATAGGTACCCGCCTGCGGGATCGAACACCGGTGCATCGCTCAACACGAATGCGCTGGACGTCTTATCCTTCAAGGCCACGACGACTTCTATATAGTCTATATAGCAGCGGTCGGGGAAACCGGGGTAAATTACCCCCAATGGGGTAAAATGAAATTTTGGGGGGTAAACATGAAATTTTTGTGAGTAAAAAGTATATATTGAAGTGGAACTTCTTTAGAGTCGTTAAATTTTTAGTAATTGTTTTCTTTTCAAAATTATCATGGGGGCTATATTATGAAAGATGCTAAAAAGAAGCGATTTCGTTTTTTTTTTGTTTTTCACCATAGGGTAATATCAACTTGCACAAAAATATTTTGGGGTAAAAAAGTTCCCCGACCGCTGCTATATAGTACCAGTATAGCTACGACGGCTGCCCCGCCCTTCAAACCGAAGCTCGTTACTGCTTCACGGCAGAAGTAGGCAGCGTGTTGGTACCTACCCGCGCGTACTCGCAAGCGCAGTGTACATTGCGGCGTGTGTTGTGGCAGGCGGCATGAGCAAGTTCAGCGGCGGGTCGGTGTACCACGTGCCGCTGTACTCGAGCGCGCGGCCGCAGCACGTGCGCACGCTGCAGCGCATGCTCACGCGCTACCTCACCAGGAAGATCGGCTTCGAGGCCGTCATGAGGGTCCGCTGCACCAGGTGAGCGACCGCACCCCGCCCTCCCAGCACTACTCATTACCTTGCCTCTCTCATTGGTAGGCAGTGGCTTGGCTCCGCCCCTGGCATTGCTGAAGTCCATGGGCGACGGTAACCACTGACCATCAGGTGGGCCGTGTGCTCGTCTGCCTACAAGGGCAATAAAAAATAATCATTAATTGTAAGGCTCATTTAGGAGGACAGGCTACCCCCGGGCCTATTCACTACCTTGCCTCTCTTTTTAATCGTAAAACCCAGTTCGAAGGACAGGCGAGCTGATAACAGAATACCAGTTCATAACGAGAAATAATCTTTAATTACCAAATATTTTTAATTATGAAACATGTTTGTTAAAAAAAATTAATATGAAGTATTCCAGATGTAGACCAGGGTAGAATTATTATAGGTATAAATATTGTTGATTTTTATTTTGATGGGTTAAAATTTTTCGTAGGTCACTCAGGTATATAAGTCATCTAAAAATAGTTATAAATAGGCATCTACGCATATAATTTAAAGAAGATTCGACAACTTTCTCCAAATATTGTAGATGTCTTATTTAAATATTAATTTTATTCACTTATTTGTTTGCTAATTATAGTACTATATTTTGATTTGCAATTTTTTTTTATCAATGTAACATGTAATCTTACGTTTTTCGAGTAATGAAATTGTAAATCTTAATAAATAGCTCAAAATTGTATATAACAATTGAAAAAAAAAATCGAATTAGTTTTTTTCGATTTTTTGCATTTTCTGAGAAGATTTACTATAGTAATAAATTTTTTTTTCACCATCGGAAAGTAGAGATTTCAACAAACAGAAAACATACCAACTTTTTGGAAAAAGCTGATATTTTGACGGGTGAGTTTTCGATTGAAAATTAGGGTGCTTTTTCGATATTAATTCAAATAAGGTGAAAAAAATAAATATTTCTAATCAAATAAATTACAGCGTATTTGGGACATAAAAAGGTATGTTTTCACCAAATTTCGTGAAAAAAACAATTTTTTTGAAAAAGATAAAAATAAAAAACCAAAAACAAGGTTTTTTGAATTTTTCACATAATATATTTTGAGGTTATGAGAAAAAGTGTAAATACAAAAGTTTTAGATCTTTTTATTACCTTATAACTTTGCCATTTGACTTAGTTTTGCCGGAAATCGAGAAAAACCGTTTTTTACACTTAAACCCCCCATCCCCTTCCCGACCTCAGATCGCCCGTAAATTATTATTTTTATAATATTCCCCTCCTTTTCTAACGGGTTTCATCCTACTATTTTTTTTTTGTTTTAATAATTATAGACCCGGGTCGATAACTTTGTAATAAATAAGTCACATTATTAATAAAATTTATTATCACGGCTTGTCATCTCAAATAACATTTTTCACCACGCATTCAACCAATAGTACCAACAGGTTTGATGAAAATTGTGCGAAGAGTGATGAGTTATTTTAAATCCCTAAGTACTTCGATTCATCCATCACCAATCTTACATACACGTTAATAGGCCACACCGAAGTGTGGCGTCAAAAATACTATAGACTCATTTGAGTGTTCCCCTCCACGGAAATCTTTAGTAAAAGGCGAAAGATTTATACGTTTTGAAGGGAAACCAGAGATATATGAAATTGGCAATCAAAATTCTTTATAGTTGTTTGAGTCAAAAGTCGTCAGCGCGACTCAGCTTATGCGCACAACGCCATCTACTGATGGCATTGTTGAACTAATTTTACTTGTGCTTGAACTCGACAATATATTATCCGGTCACCGTTCTTATCGAAACCGTTGCTTGCGTCGAAGGGTTCGGCGAGTAAACTAACCTTAAAAAAATAATAAAAATCATTCGCTAGAATGTAAATTTTCTTAAACTACTATTAAACTTGTAGCTTTCTGAATCAGAATATTCGCTGGGTAAATTTGGTGAGAGCCAAATGTCTACAGATCAGATTTTTTAGACAGCCGAATTCACGACCCGCTTTTATTTTTCACCTTAGAAGGCTGTCCGCTCTCTGATCAGTGTTCGAATACACCTCAACCACCGGTCTTCGAACCCGTCGCTTGCGACAAAGTTTTCGGAGAGTAAACTAACCCATAGTCACAGCCCACTGAGTTTCTCACCGGATCTTCTCAGTGGGTCGCATTTCCGTTCCGGTGGTAGATTCTGCGAAGCACTGCTCTTACTTGGGCTACTCGTATGGATATATTGGGTTTAAGGGTAAAAACGGATTTTCTCGATTTCCAGCAAAATTAAGTCCTATGGAAAAAGTCAAATGGTAAAGTTGTAGGTAATAAAAAGATCTAAAACTTTTGTATTTACACTTTTTTCACATAACCTCAAAATTTATGTGAAAAATTCAAAAAACCATGTTTTTGGTTTTTTTTTCTTTTTCAAAAAAAAAAAAAAATTCACGAAATTTGGTGAAAACTTTCCTTTTTATGTCCCAAATACGTTGTAATTTATTTGAATAGAAATATTAATTTTTTCACCTTATTTTGAATTAACATCGGAAAAGCACTCTAATTTTTAATCGAAAATTCACCCGTCAAAATATCAGCTTTTTTTTAAAAGTTGGTATGTTTTCTGTTCGTTGAAATCTCTACTTTCCGAAAAAATGTTACTATAGTAAATCTTCTCAGAAAATGCAAAAAATCGAAAAAAAACTCGAATTCGATTTTTTTTTAAAATTATTATTTACAATTTTGAGCTATTTAATAAAATTTACAATTTAATTACTCGAAAAACGTAAGATTACATGTTACATTGATAAAAATAATAATTGCAAATCAAAATATACTACTATAATTAACAAACAAATAAGTGAATAAAATTAATATTTAATAAGACATCTACAATATTTGGAGAAAGTTGTCGAATCTTCTTTAAATTATATGCGTAGATGCCTGTTTATAACTATTTTTAGATAACTTATATACCTGAGTGACCTACGAAAAATTTTAGCCCATCAAAAGGTATTTCCAAGAAAAGTGGGGAAGGGGCTAGGCGGGTCTGGGTTAAGACCCCAGACCCGCCTAGCTGGTAGTAAGCTACATACATACCTACTATTTCGGAGCAGCTGTAACAACCGTTAGCCTAGCCAGTATTCGAAATACAGTACATACAACATCGTTTATAAAAATACACGTGCACGCTGAGTTTCTTTAAAATAATTGTGACAATCTTACTTAAAAAAAAAAAAAACTTTTCGAATCTGCATAGGAAGGTAAATACTATCTCTATTTTTATCTGTATCAATCAACTCGAACATAAAAATAGTAATATTTTCTTTAAAAAATAATATGCTTAATGTAACATAATTTTAGATACATTCAAAATATATCTTAAAAGACATAAAAACATAGCTAAAAATATTAAAAATATATATTTTGAATATATGTATCTGAAATATATTTGAAACGTATAAAATATATATGAAAATTGGCCAAAAGTTAATTATTAAAAATATATTTACGATATATATTTTATATACCTAGTCTTGCCATAAATACTGAGACAAAGGAAAAAAAAAATCTGTTGCAAATAATATTTATTACTTTTACAGTGTGTTTATGTGTTAGTTGCACTCTGTCGACTAATTGGGAAGCTTCCTTAGAGCTTTGAGCATAAATACGGTCATTTTGTTTGTTAAAATGTTGCTCAATTGTAAAAAAATTCTCATCCGTAAACAAAATGTTTCTATGACCTAATATTCCCTTCCTTTTCTAATAATGGGTTTTGTCCTACTATTATTTTTTTTGGTTTTAAAAATTATCGACCCTAGTCTAATGGTCTATTTTACAATTACGGCACAATCGTATTTATAGTAAAAATTAAAACTAATCAATAGTAATTTTGTGTAGAAGCTACCGCCCCTTTCAACATGTCCTCCGCCCGAAGAACAATAAGTCAAAGCGTGGCCATCTTGTCTATTTGGCAAATAAGATGCGGCGGCGCCATATTGTAGGGGGCGTGGCTTAACCAGCTGCCAGTGTTGAGATGTGCGAGTTGACTTGCTCGGAGCGGGCTGAGGGACCCCGGTAACCGTACTCGTCGAACTCGACAAAGGGGTCGACGTGCAACTTAACCTAAGCATCAGCCCGTTGAGTTCCTCGCCGGATCTTCTCAGCGGGTCGCGATTCCGATCCGGTAGTAGATTCATTCGCGAAGCAATTGCTCTTGAGTTTTTAGGTCTTCTTCGGAGGCGCTCGGGCGGCTGTTAGCAAATCCCACCCCTCCTGGCTGAGCCTTTGCTCGCCCACCTGTCCTGGTGACACTGGAAAGGCCTCCGGGCCACCAGTAGTCTCTCAAACATAAAAAAAAACTTTTAACAAGAAGGATGCATTACTAATGTAACTAACTAAATTGAATGGATCTTAATAAAAAATTAAACAGTTACAGTTTATATTGTTATTCCTCGGAACGACCCGCTGGCGACCCTTTACGCGGAGGCCACCAGCACGTTCAATAAGACAACTATATCTATGCAATAATATATAATTTGATTATTGACGTTTTCAGAGGAATCTCCATACACACGTTCCACGGCAACTTTTTCGTGCGGTCCACGGACCTGTTGTCGCTGCCCAACGTGTCCCCGGACGTGGGATTTGGCATGCAGCTCACCATCGAGGAGTCGCTGTCCGACCTGCAGCAGGTCTGCTTCCAGGCCGCGCTGCTCTACACCAGCAGCAAGGGTACGCACCCCACCCCGCCCCCACCCCCATCAATATAGCAAACCTTTAGAGTTGTAAAGACCTATTTCGATTTTAATTCAGAAATGGACCTAGACGACCCTTATTCAGCGGCTCTTAATAATCAAAGGACTTTTTGGCGGGAACGCGAGGAGTGAAGTTGTGTGATTTGTTTTGTTTTGTCTATTTAGTGTTTCTTCAGGTTTAAATGTCTAATAACGGTGGTTTATTAACTGTTTAATATCTGTGAAAGTGCATAAATGTGGGAAAATGAAAAAAGTCGCTGGACGTAACTTCTCGAAATCCTCCAAAAAGTCCGCTGAAAAAATCTCAGTAAATGACTACTATTTTACTGAGACTATATTTCATCCCATATCATCTCATTTCATTTAATTTCATCATTTTTATTTCATCATTTTTCATAAAAATAAGAATATAAATTAAAATAAGGCATGACTTACAAGTCTTAGTTACCAGGTTAAAATTTCCCTTAAAAAATTAATAATCAAATGGCCGAAAGTAACTTATAAAGGGACAAATTTATCTATCGGTCTCTTTCATTCCGTCCCCCTCTTCTACCTCATTTCGATTTGAAAATTTTATTCGATGTTTTCCAAACAACACATTTTTTCTATTTGTTCTCTATAATTCTAAAGGTGCGAATATATATTGATTGAAATAATAAACGAAAAAGTTATATACTTTATAAATTATGGATGACAATGGCCGGTCACATCTATCGAGCCAGCGACGTCAGGTGGGGGAGAATAGACCTCGAAAGGAGGCCACGGATGGGTACCAGGAGCGTGGGGCGTCCTCCAACCAGCTGGACCGACGACTTAGTGCGCACGGCGGGAAGGCGGAGGACCGCATTATGTGGAAGGCATTGGGGAAGGCCTATGTCCAGCAGTGGGCAGATAAAGGCTGATGAAGATGATGACATTTTGGACGTCGCAAGTGTAACTTGGTTGGACGTGTGGCGGTTAGTCATCATACAACGCTAGATATTTGACAGATGCCTGAATCTCGATTACGACATTATCAAGATAAGCTTGCATATATACATAATATACAAGTTCCGAATAACAATCTTTGGACCGTTGGTCTACCGAGCAAATATCGCCCGCTCGGTGGAATATCTTCCCTCCGTCGTTTAAGCCTCCCCACAAACGTGTGTTTCGAGTCTTTAGTACACTTACATCCAAGTGAGTACACGAGGTTGTGTTGGTTTCCAGGCGAGAGGCGGATACGGGTGCACACGCTGGCGCTGCCGCTGGCCAGCACGCTGCCCGAGGTGCTGCACGCCGCCGACCAGCACTGCATCATAGGACTGGTCAGCAAAATGGGTTAGTGCCACCTCCGCGCCCCGGGACCGCTTGTGACAGTGGGTCTGGTCTTCGCTCCTCGGGATCCGTGGGGATTGTTGTGACGGTAGTTGTCAAGTAGGGCTAGGGCCTCATAGTAATAGATGTTTAATAATATCGAACATAATTTTTCAAAGAATCAACAAGTCACTGCATATTTTAAAAATATTAGTAACTCGGGACTTACTGGTGGTACGATCGCGGGTGGGTATCACCACCCTGCCTATTTCTGCCGAGAAGCAGTGATGCGTTTCGATTTGAAAAGTAGGGTAGCCGTTTTCAATAACTACCTAGTCTTGTCGTAGATACTGAGTCAAAGGAAAAAACAAAAAAATCTATTGCAAATAACATTTATTACTTTTACAGTGTGTTAGTTTAATACATAAATATAAAACAATTAAAATTATAAAAGGCTTATTCGAAGTGGTCTCCACTGGCTGCAATACAGTCCTTTAAACGTTGAGGCCAGTTATCAATAGAAGAACGCACTCTTTCCATGGGAAAAATTTTTACTGCCAATCGTACGGATTGCTTTAGGGACTCCAAATTATCATGGCGTTTAGAGCAAGCCGTACTCTCTAGAACTGACCATAAATCATAATCCAGCGGATTAAGATCGGGACTAGACGACGGCCAGTCTTCAGCTCTGATGAAGTCCGAAACGTTCGTTTCCAACCAAGACTGCGTAGACCGAGCTTTATGACCTGGCGCCGAGTCTTGCCGGAAGGACCATTCTTGATTATTGTACATGGTGTTGTTAAGGGGCTTCACTACCTTCTCAAGAATGGTATCTTGATACACTTGTGCCGATGTTTTGATACCTTTTTCACAAAAGTATGGCCCAGTCACTCCTTCATAGCTAATACCCCACCAAACCATCACTGAAGTCGGATAGTGCCCACGTTGCACTCTGTCGACTCATTGGAAAGCTTCCTTAGAGCTTTGAGCATAAATACGGTCATTTTGTTTGTTAAAATGTTGCTCAATTGTAAAAAAAATCTCATCCGTAAACAAAATTTTCCTATATCCTCCCTTTGTGTACCGCTTCAGTAGTTGTTTCGATTTTACCACCCTATTCTCTTTTAAATTATCAGTTAAGAAATGACCAGTACGTCTCTTATAGGCTGCAAGTCCTAAGTCATCTTTTAAAATACGCGACATGGTTCTAGCTGCTATCTTCATCTCCCGAGATAAAATCTTTTGTCCGAAAGGACAGGATTTCTTCGAATTCTTTCCCTTACTGCTTTGACCACCTTTTTCGTACGAACACTACGTGGACGGCCAGATCTTTTTCTGTCACAAACAGAGGAGGTCTTATTGCACCTATTAATAGCCCGGTACACAAACATTTTACTAATACCAAGCGTATGTAGAGTTTTAAAAATTGCATTTGGCTCCATACCTACTTTGTGTAATGCAATCACAGCGATTCGGTTCTCTTTATCACCCCACTCCATTTTAATATCGCAAAATATTGTACAATGTATTGGCGCCAAAATGAGAAAACTCAATGAGCAATCATATAAAAATGACAGATTCCAAATTAAAATGTAATATTTTGTTTATTTTTAATTGTAACAGTATTTATGGTTAGACTAAGTATACTGAGACCTTAGAACTTATATCTCAAGGTGGGTGGCGCATTTACGTTGTAGATGTGGGCTCCGGTAACCACTTTATACCAGGTGGGGTGTGAGTTCGTCCACCCATCTAAGCAGTAAATATATAAATAAATGTTGGCGTCCCACGTTCCCCAGCGGTGGACCGGTGCGTGTCGGCGTCGCTGGCGGAGGCGCGCGAGGCGCTGACCAACGTGGCGGCGGACGCGCTGAGCGCGCACCGCCTCGCGCAGAACGCGCCCGCCGCCGCGCCCGGCCTGCCCGCGCCCGCCGCGCTGCGCCTGCTGCCGCTCTACCTGCTCGCGCTGCTCAAGCGGGTACCACACACACCCTACTACTTTACTGCTCAATATTTTTGTTAAATTATGGAAGACATGGATGGAGTGTGTGAATGACGATATGAGAGAGAGAGGAGTGAGTGTTGAGATGACGGCTGATAGAAGAAAATGAAAGAGAAAAATTCGCTGTGCCGACCCCACCTAGTGGGATAAGGTGGAGAAAAAGAAGATGTACTTGTCTTATGTACTTCATCATCATCATCATCATCAGCCTTTATCTGCCCACTGCTGGACATAGGCCTTCCCCAATGCCTTCCACATAATGCGGTCCTCCGCCTTCCGCATCCAACGACTTCCAACGACTTATGTACTTGTGTTCTTTAAATTTTACGAAAAAAAAAATTATAATGAGACGGATTCGCCTAATGATTTTTAAAATTCACATATGTTTCAAGCCCGTATCGATTCATTCACTTTAATCGATGTATTTAAGCAGGTCACCTCACTATGAGGATATAACTGACAGACGCGTCGTAGACAGTAGCGCGCCACAATAACACCCAACGAAGTCATTCACTTCATACAAAAAAGGCTTCGTTTAACGCATAACAAAATTAAATCTATATCAAAACATTACAGTATTAAACAATTCAGTGTTGTCTTATATACTAAAAACTACAAATTAATTGAAAAAAGAATTATTTATTTATATATGTTTTGCGTGTTGCCGAGCGCTATGACCGTGTCCTTCTTCAAACGAGGCTTGTGGAGAGTATTAAGCGGTAGGCAGCAGCCCCTGGTGTTGCTGAAGTCCATGGGCTACGATAACCACTCACCATCAGCTGGGCCGTATGCTCGTCTGACTACAAGGGGAACAAAAAAAAAATTGCATTTCATGTAAAATTTACATTGGCGAACTTAATGCCTAAGGCATTCTCCACCAGTCAATGAAAAGTAGTGCAGAGTAAATAGTGGTAGGTGCAATGAAATTCATATTAAATTGCAAATCCATACACAAAAAATATATTTATATATACATATATACACAAACAATATACATACATATTTTAATTACTGTATCTTTTAATAATTTTAAGGTAATCATATTTGTTATCTTTCATATTAATTAATATAATGTAAATAGTAAGTACAGTACCCGGCGATAAATATTGCTCGACGACCTTTGGAAAGAGACAATCGGCTACTTTCGGATTCGTAGAGCGTTATCTCTGTCGTACACTACTGATCGTACCGTCGATGTGCACTCTTTACCACCGGGTACTGTATGTGATATGACGTCACTGATGCGACCGGCAAGGTGACGTTGCGCCACTTCGACAAAGCGGCACAACACGAGAACCCTCTCATCGTGGCCGCCGGTAACTACATTCCCGATCCTGCGGACTGAGTGGAAAGCAGTCGACGTCGCCCAAAACACGTCATTTCGGATCCTCCCGATCCACACTAACGGTGCTTTTAGGTACCTCAAGCACCGGTCTCGTCGAACCCGAAGGGCTCGTCGAGTAAATTAACCCTCAGCCCACTGAGTTTCTCGCTTGGCTCTTCTCAGTGGGTCGCGTTTCCGATCCGGTGGTAGATTCTGCGAAGCACGGCTCTTGCTGGGGTTCGTGTTAGCAATTTGTCGGATTTGAGCCCCGTGAGCTCACCTACTGTCGCCGTGTACCTGCCTTCGATGACTCATTTGTTTTTATCGATAATGGCGTTGCGCCCACGCAACATGCTCACCGCCCTAGCCGGGCTATGTTTTATGACCCAAACTGCACGGACAAAATAATTCTACTATAGTTAAGGTTACGCTGAAATAACCTCTCAAGGCTATCAGCTTAGGTAGGAAAAAATAAGGTGACGTTAATATCGTGTCGTGTTTCGTCTACAGAAAGCGTTCAGGACGGGCACGTCGACGCGGCTGGACGACCGCGTGGCCGACATGTGCTCGCTGAAGTGCCTGCCGCTGGAGCAGCTGCTGCGGCTCGTGTACCCCGCGCTGTACCCGCTGCACGCGCTCGCCCCCCCGGCCCCCCCGCACGACGCGCCCTGCCCCCCGCGCCTGCACCTGTCCGCCGAGAGGTTCGCACGCACCACTAATACTACACAAAGTCGTTGTGGCCTAAAGGATAAGACGTTCGGTGCATTCGTATGTAGCGATGCACCGGTGTTCGAATCCCGCAGGCGGGTACCAATTTTTCTAATGAAATACGTACTTCAGAAATCTTTACGATTGACTTCCACGGTGAAGGAATGATAACATCGTGTAATAATAATCAAACCCGCAAAATTATAATTTACGTAATTATTAGTGTTAGGACGTCTTGTGAGTCCGCGCGGGTAGGTATCACCGCCCTGCCTATTTCTGCCGTGAAGCAGTAATGCGTTTCGGTTTAAAGGGTTGGGGCAGCCGTTGTAATTATACTGGGATCTTAGAACTTATATCTCAAGGTGGGTGGCGCATTTACGGAACGGGCTCCAGGAACCATTTATCGCGAGGTAATCGCCGCTACTCTTGGATATCACCGTAGTCCGCAAACCAATACAGCTATGTCATAGCCCCTGGGTCCATTGTCAAGTAAAATATAATGTATGTCAGTGGCGAGTTGTAGAAAGGAATTGTTGTATCAATATGAAAAAACGGTGCGCGTGCAACTTGGTGTACGTGAAAGAAGTGAAACTTCTTTTTCAATGTGTAATATTGTGGTTTTCTTCATTTTTCATCGTTCAATCAGATTGCTCTTGTAATATGGAATGCTGTGTATAAGAGATGCGACATCTTCAACATTTATATTATATATGTTTTAAATTATAGATAGAAAAATAACTATGTTATATATTTTTTTAAATACATACTTCATTAAAATATTGGACGCTACGCGTTGCTAACGCTCGCGCTGGCCTGTAACAGGTATACTACGAGCATGCGTTCGAGTGCCACGCATTCACTCTCGCTCTGTCCCTGTCTAATATGGTAGCGTTAAACGTTTAACGCAACCTTGTTGGAAGTCGCATTAGAAGTTTCACTTCTTTATTTATTTATTTATTTAAAAAAAGTACTGCCACATCACATATATTTAACATTGAAAATAACTTAAGCTATTTAATTTATGGCCTGATGCATGTGACAATAATGGCGTACATAACATTGGCAATTCATCGGCTCGAAGATGGAATACAATAATAATGCTACCATGTTGGAAGTCACATTAGAAGTTTCACTTCGATAAAAAAATGCTAATTTTTCCAAATGCACGTTCCCTAGCGTTAAACGTTTAACGCTACCTTGTTGGAAGTCGCATTAGAAGTTTCACTTCGGCCGTTCCCAGGATCAACAGCAACGGCGCGTACCTGCTGGACGACGGCGAGTGCATGATCATCTACGTGTGCCACGGCGTCGCGCCCGCCTTCCTGGCCGACGCGTTCGGAGTCTCCGCGCATGCGCAGCTCGGCGACGAGGGCCGCGCCCTGCCGCGCCTCGACACCGAGCCCAGCGCGCTGCTGCACGCCTTCATAGACAAACTCAACGACGACAGACCTTACGCCTCCGAAATTTTGATATTGAAGTAATTATCACTACTAGCGCTACAATTTATTGAAATTATAAGCTTGAACATTATTATGGTTCGATTGTCAAAGACTTATAATACTTCTATTATCACAGATTTCACCAAGACTACCCTATAGAGTCTATAGACATATATTAATAAAGACAAACAATATTTAATCTATTCTCAATTTGACATAATACTATAAGCAATAAGAAAAGTTTGACAAAAAACAAATAGTATGCATGCGTGTGTGTGTCAAATACATGATAATGTGTGTAATGTTTTTTTAATTGATTTAATGTATTTTTTATGCATAAAAAAAATAACGTTCTACATTTCTTCTCTATATAAACTAGTAAGTGTGGGAAATTTCATTATCCACCGTCCGCGCAATTTTCGTTAAAAGAGTACAAAAAATTCCGAATAATACGTGTACTTGCTTTATGTATGACCCGCTCGTACTATATATATCTATGTTTTAGTTAGGGTCTTATTTTCGACTGTTACAGTCTCTTTGTTCGACGCTAATTTTGGCGGTAAACCTATGTCGAAAAGTTTAAATTAAAAATAAGCTCTATGTGTATGTATTTAAAATACAATATAAATGTTTTTTTTTTGTAAAATTACAGAGACAATTCCCCGTCGAGACACCTGTTCTTGGAGAGGCTGGTGGACGACCGAGTCGAGTCGGCATTCTCCTACTACGAGTTTCTGCAGCACATCAAGAGCTTAGTGAAATGATTGTCGTGTGACTATCGAGTGACTTTTCAGCTCGATTTGAAACTGCATTAGTGTCGTAACGTGCTGTGAAGCGTTTGTAAATGACTGAATGTGACACTGCCCTAATGTAAGCGAGTTTCGATGAGAACTGGCACGTATCGATTTTTCGATATCGATAAATATAACATCGATTTTTCTATTTGTAGAGGCTAAATATGTTTTGTTTGTTACGAAAATATATTTCTAAATGTCTCTATCTCTCACTCTCTCTAAATTAGTGTAAGTTATAACAATGTGGCTTACAAACCTTAGTCTTCCGCGACGACGAGAATAGTGATGTGATTGAATCGTCGATATAAAATTGAATGAGATTTTTACTGAAAATGTTTTCTAATAAAATCTGTGGCTTTTAAGACTCAAAAAGTGCTTTATTGTTTCGGTTTCTTGATGTAACTGCACTAGGCGATCGTTGCCGATGCATTGTCGCTGTCAGTAACAAGGACAACGGTAAGACCATCGAAAAAAAGTTTTCAATCGAAACTCGTGTCACTCAAAGCTGAAAGCACAAACAAGTACGAATAGTTCGATTAAAATTTGTATCGAACATTGTGTGTGCATTCAAAATTGAGCTTAATGTATATTGACAATAGAGTTCGAATAAATGTGTTGGAAATAGATTTTATGCTCGATACATGGAACTTTTGGATTAGTTTTTTTTTGTCGTAACTAATTACAAAACAACTCACGGAACTAAGCAGTCATTTTTGTCACTTCATACAAAAACTTGCCCATGAAATATGTCTGATTAAAGCCGCTAAACAAGTTCTATACCAAAGCTTGCTTTGCGGTAATGGGGTGTACAGGGAAAAAACATAGTATCAAAAAAAAACGTATAAAAAAAATAGAACACTAATATATGTCGCGCATTACGAAACAAAAAAAAGTTTGACAAACACTGAAAAAAAAACAGGTTCTTATCTTTGCCACTTTTAGAGATAGGCAGAAATATCCATCCATGTATGGCCTACACCAGTTACGCTGTAATACAATCCAACTGGTTGCATTTGAGCGCCGCGATTTCAATTTTCTATTTCTTTCTAATTCGTTACTAATTTGATCGTTTCTAACTGTGGCGGTACTCATCATAGAACACAAGATATTTGACACATGTCTGAATCTCGCTGACGACATTTCCAAGATAAGTTTGCATATATGCAAGTTCTGTCGGTCATAATTGCGTTAAGAAATTCCGTTTCACAGATCAAGCTGAAAATAACGCGTTAAGAACGCCCTCATCTTCTTACACTCGAAGACTCTTGATCTCAATCTGAAAACCTGATAGAGAGCTTTATTAAGGGCAATTTGTTGAATGCTATTTGAAAACAGTGGCTTTGAAAACAGTGGCGAATCGAGTGTCGCTGACATTGCCAATGTCCATAAGCAACATGTCCATAAGGCCCTTTAATATCAATAAAGGGCTTCTTACTTATGTTTGGGCATTCAAATAACTGTGCTATAATATGATATGGACTATATATAAAAAAGTACAATTTTACAGTCCTAATATTAAATATATCATCCATGTTGATTTCGGTTGTTGAATTAGTTGTTTGTGTTATTATTTGATTTTTGGCATTGTAGACAGACCTGATGGAGAGTTGGTGGTCGTCCCAAGCCGTAGCCTAGTTTTTGAAGTGAAACTTCTTTAGGCGCGTTGAGAGTAAAATTTACCTCGCGACAGATTCGTTACGGCTAGAGAGAACTAGATAGATATTATACAATTTAGAAAGAGCGAGAGCGAAAATAAAGCGTCTCGCGAACCACTCGACCGTGGAGAGAGGGAAAGGACGAAAGCGAGCTAGGTCGTTTCTTTTATACACAGCCTTCCCTATTATAAGAGACGGCACGCAGGGACTTGGCTCTGCCCCTGGTATTGCTGAAGTCCATGGGCGACGATATCCACTCACAATCAGGTGGGCCGTGTGCTCTATGCCGGCCGTAAGAGCAATAAAAAAAGGAGAAAATTTATTTAAGGATAAAAATGAAGAAAACCACAATACTGCACACTGCAAGAGAAGTTTCACTTCTTTTGTACGCGCACCGTTTTTTTATTTATTCAGAGGAGCTTTCATGGTATACCATTATGGGGCTCGTGGAGCAAAGCTCAGTATCGACCGCTTTTAGCTATCCGTTAGGTCGGTGGATAGTTGGCAGACGGTGATGGCTCCCGAATAGTAAGCGACAAATATGAAGTCATAGTGAGCTAAAGGATAAGACGTCCGGTGCATTCGTATCGACCGATGCACAGGTGTTAGAATCCCGCAGACCGATACCGATTCTTCTAATCAAATACATAATATAATGATATGGAATATTCTAGAATGATTGAACAATAATAAAAGATTTAAGTTTTCTGTAAAATACAAAAAAAATAAGATATAAAGTCTTTATATAATCTCCTTTTTAAAATCTTACTTTAAACAGTTTTATTGAATTATGTAAAACAGAAGTTTTCTTTTTTTTCTGATTGACTGATATGTCAGTCAATCTGTCGTAAGGAAAATCTTTTTTTTAAACTAAAGAGCTTTAGAGGTTTTAAATACTTAAGGTTTTTCTTTATATACATACTTGACAAAATTGTTCACGATTGATTTCTACGGTGAATGAATAACATCGTGTAATAAAAATTAAACTGGTGGCAGGACATCTTCTGAGTCTGCAAGGGTAGGTGCCACCACCTCGCCTATTTCTGCCGTGAAGCAGTAATGCGTTTCGGTTTGAAGGGTGGGGCAGCCGTTGTACTGTTAAAAGTGAGACCTTACAACTCATGTCTCAAGGTGGGTGGCGGCATTTACGTTGTAGATAACTGGTGGTAGTGTATCATGTTTCTATTTCTGCCGTGAAGCAGTATGCGTTTCGGTTTTGGCGCGTGAGGCAGCCGTTGTACTGTTTCAATTTCAAATTTTATCCTAATTAAAATTCAATTTTAATTAGGATAAAGTTATTTGACAGAAACCAGTTTCCATCATAGAAGTTTCTAGCCGGATAGTGCCACGACGATTTATGCCAACATCGATCTATTTAAAGACCTAAAGCTAAAGTTTTGTGTTGTATCATATATGTATATCATATATGAGATAATAAAATTATGTTGTGTACAATAAAAAATAATTTTTAATATTTATTGGTTGATGCTATTGAGACAATGAGTCTCAACAAAATCGGAATGTTTTTATTATTTAAATTCTAATTAAAACTTATTTGGAACAAAGAGTAATCGCATTTTGTGTAGTCGTTTAGTTTTTAATTGACGTATGAATGTTTTGAATAGATGTGTGCCTGCGTAATGAGGAATGCACTCAATGTGGGACTTGAAGTACCATAGCTTTTTTTGGCGAAATTCGATTGTATATTTTAATATCATAGCGAAATTTTGAGTTCGTAAATTAAAATTTGATCGTGTAATATTCGTTATCCAAACAAAACTGAGACGTGTCGATGCGAAAGGCGTATTTTTGTACTCGAATAATAAAGAAATCCTTGCATATTCCACAAAATTAAAAAAAAAAAACATGTCAGTCTGTGTCACGTAATACATACTTATATGTGTCGAAAAATATATATTCATCTCTATCGTAATAGGATATAAGGACAAAATACTTATGATAGTCAGTATCTGTATAGATTGGTTAGGGTTTATCGGTAAGACCAAACAGGCTGTGGGCAATAGTTTACTACCTACTGCTGTGGCTTTGGGTAATAACTAGTTGTAAATTTATTAAAACTAAATCATTATCGTGTCAAAGTTTGATACGGCAACAGAAAACACACAAACAATAACAGTCATATTTAATCGTAAGTAATTAAGCATTTACAAGCAATAAACTTTACTGCTAATACAACACACATACATATATGTGGGCATAGGGAACTATACATAGGTATGTGTATATAAAGTTTGTCAAATTGTCACGGGACATGTTAAAGTTATCGGTATAGAACTTTAATATTCACGATAATTTTTCAAACTAAATTTTTTTTTGTTTGTTACATTGTGGTTAAAATAGATTTACAATACAGTTTCAATGGATCGTCTGAGAATTAGTGTGTTAAAACACTTTTATTGTTCCATAAAGAATAAATACAGCAAGATCAACTAAAACAAAACTAAAATATTTGAAAATTGAATGAAAATTACTTGAAGGGTCTAAATTTTTAATACACTTTGCTTTGCTGGAAACTTAACCGATTTAAAATACTATGTTAAATTATGTTCTTCAGTGTGCTTATTATTTTCAATAAAAACGACATCACTAAACTACCGGATGTAAGGTCGTAATAATTCACAAAAAAGGTATTTTGTAGGCCTCTGCTTCAAGATTCCTTAGCTTGTAATAAAACTGTAACCAGTGTCACACGTCAGAGAGTTCAAAACGTCAAAATTTTCAAAGCGTCGTTCAAAAGAGAAGCGTAAAAACGTAAGATCAAAATATTATTGTTAATTTTCCAATATGGAAACATGCAATAAAATACCTACTATAAGTTGTTTTTATTTAGCGTCGGTGTTAGGTGTATTTTTAAGTTTTAATGTTAAAGCCCCATGTATGTATTTAGAGCACGATATTAATTCGATTGTAAATTAAATAAAGCTATTTATCAAATTATCAAATTTTCATTAATGTCTCGATCTGATATAATTAAAATTAGTTTTACGGTTTAATTCCGCCATTGTTATTGTTATTTTTTTCATTCGAGGTTTCGTATAAGTTGCAGTTCTCGTTGCCACAAACGACTTAGACGTCGCAAGATTCATTGGGTACACTAGGTTTAAGTTACGCGCACACAGATAAAAAAAAAACTTCTCACCGACTACTCGGCCGACGATTTGAATGCGCTAGTCTCAGAAGCTACCAATCTGATTTTGATGCCAATTCTATAAAGAACTAAAAATAAACTAACTAAGTAAACTGGCAATGCTCGAGTCTAGCCTATCTATCTTCTAGATTGTAAATAGGAGCTTGAATCATATAAAACTTCAAGATTCGTTACCGGAAATCTTGTGTAAAATCATGGTCATCCGAATGTGTCCCATTTAAGTACCTATGCTTTGGAACCCAACGGTAGATTACAAACAATGAAACGCAGCTGTACTCGGCTACTGATATTGTTAGTTTGCCCGAGTCAATGATATGTTTATACAATTTGGCACTAACCAAAAACTATAGTAATTAAAAAATTCGCACTTGCCAGTAGCAGCAATGTATTATCTTGCATCCAATGAAAAATAATGCGGAAATAAACGACTACACAAGTGTATGTACGTAGTATATAATTGGTTATGTTTGCATGCGAATAAACAACTTTTTTTAATCCTACCTATTCTAGAGACATTGAGGGATCATGCTAGATTCGCAAAATGAGTGGGTGAGCTCAAGGGACTCTACCTAGCAAGAGCAGTGGTTCGCAGATTCTACCACCGGATCGGAATGCGACCCACTGAGGGTTAAAACAAATAACTATTCACTCAGAAAATACTAATGCGTACCCTAGAAAATAGTACCATTACCTCTTTTTTAATTATACTGGTGGCCCTGTGGCCTTTCCAGCTTAACAAGGACAGGTGGGCGAGCAAGGGCTCAGCCAGGACCGGTGGAATTTGCTAACAGCCACCCGAGCGCCTCCAAGGGAGACCTAACAACTCAAAAGTAGCTGTTGAATGAATCTACTACCGGATCGGAATCGCGACTCGCTGAGAAGATCTGGGGAGAAACCCAGCGGGCTCATGGATGGGTTAGGTTGCACGTCGAACACTTTGCTGAATTAGACGATTATGCTTACCGGGTCTCTAAGCTTGCTCCTAGCTTTAGAACTGAAGGCGTCTAACACAACCCCGCCTATTTCTGCCATGAAGCAGCAATGCGTTTCAGCTTGAAGAGTGGGGCACCCGTTGTAACTATACTGAGACCTTACAACTTATATCTCCAAGGTGGGTGGCGCATTTACGTTGTAGATGTACATGGGCTCCAGTAACCACTTAAGACCAGGTGAACCGTGGGCTAGTCCACACATATAAGGAATAAAAAAATAAAAAAATACAAGTGTTATTGGATCTGATGGATCCGTAAGGACGTGATCATTGACTATTGAAGGATATGTTAAACATTTATTTCGGGTACAAACGTAATCTACGATATAGAATATGTATGACTAGATAGTTTCCGTATCGATGCCGCAACAGTTGACGCAGTCCAAACATCCTGCAAAATTTTTGGCCTCGTATTCAAAAGGCCAATGATCCCTCGGTGTGTATTCGTTCCTTAAGAAGATCTGTTCCTGGATGAGCCTCCAGAACCAGAGGTAACTCCGTGCTCTCTTGAACTTCGCTGACGATTCGACAACGGCTTGTACAGCGCGATTGCAGACAGGATCCGTGGTGTGCGGCATATTGAAGAGTAGGTTTTGAATGTTGCAGCGAAATATCTGTTTAATTATGTGATAATGCGAGATATTAGATGATGCGCGGTCACCAACAATTACGCAAATTACAGCTTTTGTGGGATTTATCTTCATTGCGACATTTTTCACTATTAAAGTCATTCCGGAACATTTGCTATCTACGTATTTCGGGATTGCGGGATGCGAACACCGGCACGGTCGCATCACCCGGTACCAATGCACCGAGCGTCTTATCCTTTAAGCCACGACGACTTCAAACTGTTTAACTTTATTCGTATCTATTTTCGGAAACTATGCCTTAACTTCGAAGTCGTCGTGGCCTAAGCGATAAGACGTCCGGTGCATTCGTGTTGAGCGATGCACCGGTGTTCGAATCTCAGGCGGGTACCAATTTTTCTAATGAAATACGTACTCAACAAATGTTCACGATTGACTTCCACGGTGAGGGAATAACATCGCGTAATAAAAAAATCAAACCCGCAAAATTATAATTTGCGTAATTACTGGTGGTAGGATCTCTTGAGAGTCCGCGCGGATAGGTACCACCACCCTGCCTATTTCTGTCGTAAAGCAGTAATGCGTTTCGGTTTGAAGGGTGGGGCAGCCGTTGTAACTATACTGAGACCCTTAGAACTTATATCTCAAGGTGGGTGGCGCATTTACATTGTAGATGTCTATGGGCTCCAGTAACCACTTAACACCAGGTCTGCTGTGAGCTCGTCCACCCACCTAAGCAATGAAAAAAAACCTCTTATACTTACATATGTACTTAATTTTGTTACAATACAGTTAAAATAAATGGGAATTAAATTCATGTTTACCTCATGACCGCACATTTCAAGGACACAATAATTTATATATTCCACAGGAACCAAGTCCACCCTGAAGCCGAGCTTCTGTAAGCGATCTGTTCGGAAATATACTTTATAATTGTGTGGTGCGTTATATTGATAACTGTATAGATGCTGCCTGAATATTATAGCGGAAAACATATAGGACACTTCAGTGCTTAAAGCCGCACAGACCCACGCTCTTGGCTCGTCTGATCGACAATAGTCATCGACAAGACCAAATTACACCCAAGCCGTTTAATTATAAAGTCTATTCTGGTTTGCGAACGAGAAGGCGTGATTACTTCTCGAATGAACTAGGAAGACTCCAGAAGATTCCATTGGCACCAACAGTGCGCTACTAAAATTACTGGCTCCACAACTAATAATGAGATTTTGTATAAGTTTGGTTGCCGATTCGCTGGTCGATATTTGATTTGACTTTAATCCGATCGCTATCACACACATCAAAGGATCAACCGCTAGGCCGATCTTAAGATTTCCTGAACGTTTAATCGTAAACGGCTCAGCCGCTTCGGAGTTCAAAAGGAACAAATATATTGACTTTATAGTTATGTTACTAATACCTATGTTAAAATAAAAATTGCATTTTCATAACAAAAATGTATCGCTGTGAACTGTCGAGCTTAAAGTGCTTAGTGCGAGTTTTTTAACGTTATCGATAGCGTAAAAGTTATCTCAAATTTGTATGGAGTTGGAACGTTTGTCTACGTTTGCCGCTGGGATCGCTGTTCCAACTGCATACAAGAGTTAACTTTTACGCTATCGATAACGTTAAAAAACTCGCACTAACCACACAGCGTGCTGAATACAGCTGCAGTGCAGGGGAGTATATCACGCGATGGTAGGACGTCTTGTGAGTCCGCACAGGTAGGTACCACCAGCCTGCCTATTTCTGCCGTGAAACAGTAATGCGTGTCTGTTTGAAGGGTGGGGCACCCGTTGTACTGTAAATATGAGACCTTAGTAGAACTATTATCTAAAGGTGGATAGCGGCATTTACGTAGAAGATATCTATGGGCTCCGGTAACCACTTAACACCATGTGGGCCGTGAGATGATCCACCCACCTAAAAAAAAAGACTACTTTTATATATCAACAATACTGAACCTAAAGATCTAGAGGAAGAATTCAAGTTTTACCTCTGAGTCCTTTCAATTTCTGCGGCTTATGAACAGTGGTGTGAAATGAATTACAAGGCCCATAATAAACTTGAACGTAATTAAATGACATTTTATTGAGTACACTTAGCACAGCTCTTTCATTTTACTCGACATAATATGATGATAATTTTGATATAAATATACAGAAATTGATTAAAAATTACTTATAGAGGCATCAAAAATTTACAGGGATTTGAGTTTTGACAATATCATTTTTGACAGCTAACACAAATGTATTTTTGATAAAGAGTATAACAATGAAATATGGGTATGGTAAATAATTGTTTGAGTTGATCGCGATTTTAAATCAGTGATCAGTGATGCTCACTCGCCGCTTGAACATAAAGCTGAAAATCGCAGATCATTGTGCTTCTAAGATGGTATTGATTTGTGAATTACCCAATATCGGCCTATGGCAAATTTCTAAAACAACTAGAATCTACTATTAAAACATTTAATAGGACATGCGTACCTATCTTGAGTTATCAATTTTTTTTCAACCTTTAGGACCCAATTGACACGTATTATAACGGGTATAATTCTACGTCATAAGCATCCCGGGAGCAACTCAAACATTTGCCGCACTAGTAACATTTTTAATGACGCCCTTGTGAGCAGCGTTGCCATTTCTGTGGATTTTACTCGAGGATACATTAAAAAAAAAAACTATTCGGCCTAAAGTACGAGAAACCAACGAACAAATCCTATTAACTCCTCTCCTTACTTATTACTAAGCATCAATTAAAATCGTTTCATTACGTGTCGTTGCATTCGTCAGATAATAATATTCACTGCACGTGACTTAGACGTATTGTAGAGAACATAACGATTCAGAGACATAAACCCTTTTCACAAGATTCTTCTCATATCTTGTCTGACTCGGTGGCGCAATAGTTAGCACCCCTGATTGTCGCGCCGAGGGTCGTGAGTTCGATTCCCAATTTGGGCAAGCATTAGTGAACTGATTTGTTTGCTATTCGTCTGGGTGTTTATTCTTGATATATTTAAACGTATATGTATGTCTGATAGATGCTTTTAGGTAGGTACCCCAAGCACCGGTCATCGTTCTCGTCGAACACGTCGCTTGCGACGAAGGGCTCTGCGAGTAAACTAACCCACAGACACAGCACACTGAGTTTCTCGTCAGATCTTCTCAGTGGGTCGCGTTTCCTATCTGGTGGTAGATTCGGCGAAGCACGGCTTTTGCTAGGGTTCGTGTTAGCCACATCGTCAGGCTTGACCCCGTGATCTCGGCGACACATCTATTTCATATTTCTTCTATTCATTAATTTTAATTCTTTAATTTATCACTTATGAACTAATAAAAATATCAAATTACTAATACAGTCCACTTTCATTCACCACAACGCAACAACGTCTCATCTGATGGTGATGGTGAGTGGTTATCGTCGTTTGTGGTCAAGCTCGTCAGGAAGGCGGCAGTCCTAGCCACCTCGATTCATTCAATCTCCGGATTGAACATTAATGTTGCGAACTAATAAAAACGTCAAGACAATATTAATATATTGCTAAATGTATTCCTCACCTTTGCTCGAATTTATTGTAAGGGGCATTTTTAGCATCCAACTATTTGTCGATCTTTTTTATTGCTTAGATGGGTGGACGAGCTCACAGTCCACCTGATGTTAGGTGGTTATCGGAGCCCATAGACATCTACAACGTAAATGCGCCACCCAGCTTAAGATATACGTTCTAAGGTCTCAAGTATAGTTAGAGCAAAATAATACTTCTTTAATTAAATTTAAACTACAAATCGTATAATACAATCTTTATCTACTAAAAATTTTGTTTATTTTGTAATAAAATTTACATTTAAATGTTATTTCAAGTGTGTTTTAATTTTTCAATTTCTTTTATATTATATTCAAGTATTTGATTTACTTGTAAAAGTACAAATAGTCGCTTTAGATAAGCTAGTTTATACGCTTTATCAGTCAATACGACTGTACCCGACAATTGACGGCATAACAGGTTTTATAATGGACCTTGATCTCACACGCGAAACTATTTAATACGCTACATCAATATCAGTACTTTCAGTCTGAGCTCACACGTCCTCGACACCATGTTGCTCTTAGCTTTGTTGTTAATATTTAGTATTGTAATTTATTTATACACGACACGAAATCATAATTACTGGGCGAAGAGGGGAGTACGTCATGATCCACCGGTACCGTTCTTCGGAAACCATTTTCGCAACGTCTTCGGTCTTAAAAGTATAATTGAATTGTCGGTTGAGCTTTACAATAAGTATCCAAATGAAAAAGTCGTGGGCTACTACAGAGGCACCGAGCCGGAACTCATAGTGAGAGACTTAGATATCGCTAAAAATATATTAATCGGTGATTTCGTGTATTTCCACCATCGTGGCTTGGGAAGGAATACAGATCTAGAACCCTTACTGCGGAACTTATTTCACGTCGATGGAGATGCATGGAAACTATTGCGAAAGAGATTGACGCCTGCTTTCACGACCGCTAAACTTAAAGCCATGTTCCCCCTGGTCATTAACTGCGCCGAGAAGATGAAGAGCGTAGCCGGTGAGTACGCTGGACGAGGAGGAGAGTGTGACGTCAGGGAGCTGATGGCGCGGTTCTCTACAGAGTTCATAGGCGCTTGTGGATTTGGAATCCAAATGGATACCATCAACAATGAATGTTCGCTGTTTAGAGAATTAGGAAGATTAATTTTCACGCGACAGGGTTTGAGTTTAGTAGCTATTGGCCTGTGGGATCTGTTACCGGAGCTGAGGAAATACTTGCGCCTGCCAAGTAGCTCGGTTGAAGCCACTATTACGGAGATTTATGAAAAAATTCGGGATCAGAGGAACGGGAAGCCTTGCGGTAGAAACGACTTCGTTGACCTGCTTCTGGAATTGAAACAGAAAGGGGTCATTGAAGGAGAATCTATAGACAGATTCAACGTTGACGGCACCCCTGTTCAGGTGCAACTTGAAATGGATACTAAATGTATTGTGGCTCAGATGTTTGTGTTTTTTGCGGCTGGATTTGAGACTTCTTCGTCGGCGACCAGCTACACTTTACACCAACTCGCCTTCCACCAGGAAATACAAAAAGAAATTCAATGCGAAATAGACGAGGTATTATCGAGGCATGATAACAAATTGTGTTATGATGCCATATTGGAGATGCCATTGTTAACAATGGCATTTAAAGAGGCGTTGAGAATGTTCCCGTCCCTTGGAAACTTGCATAGAGTTTGCACAAGATCATATACTATACCAGAATTAGGTATTACCATAGATCCTGGCGTGAGAATCATAATTCCCGCGCAAGCTATACAGAACGACGCGAAATACTTCGACGATCCCAGCGAATTTCGTCCGAAGCGGTTCGCTAAAGATTCGGAGATTAAAAAGTTTTCGTTTTTACCATTCGGAGCTGGACCTAGGAACTGTATAGGTGGGTACCTTCTATAAGTTATGTATTATTTTTTTAAGAAACTTATGGTCTGCGTCATTTTCCGATGGGACAAGCCATCATACTAACCGCCCTACTATCCTGAGATTATGTATTTATCTTCAATGCGCTGTATGATTTCGTTTTATACAAATGGTTCAGGAATTAACACCGCGACCTAATTAGTGAGTTTCTCTACCTGACGTAAACGTAGCGTATCGAGTGACGCGGCTGTAACAGGGTTCAACTACCGCTGGCAAAAAATATGGCCTCATATGTTCTTGTAAGTTTACGACGAAGTGAAGATCTTCTGCCGAGCGGGAAATCTTTTTCAGTAGACCGACCGTCCAAATGTTGTTGTTCGGAACTTGTATATATGCAAGCTTATCTTAAAAACGTCGTAAGCGAGATTCAGGCATCTGTCAAATATTTTGTGTTTTGTTGTTGTTGTCTCTATTGTGTGTTCCGACTTTGGAATGAACTCCCCTACACGGTTTTTCCCGAGCGCTATGACATATCCTTCAAACGAGGTCTGTGGAGAGTACTTAACGGTAGGCAGCGGCTTGGCTCTGCATCTGGCATTTCTGATGTCCATGGGCGACGGTAACCACTCACCATCAGGTGGGCCGTATGCTCGTTTGCCTACGAGGGCAATAAAAAAAATACACACCTTAAGACTGTGATCTCATTACTCAAAGTGAGCGTCGACATTCTATACCTACAAATAATTATAAACTGGTATTTCTATACTTCAGGCGCTCGTCTAGGTGAAATGCAGTCATTGGCGGGACTGGCGGCCATCTTGCACAAATTCTCAGTGGAACCAGCTCCCAGCACAGTTCGTAAACTAAGAGTCAAGCACACGCAAAATGTAGTCCAAGGAGTCGAAGGAGGTCTACCGTTGTTGATTAAAGAAAGAAAGTGATTATGAAAAGAACAGAATTAAAATAATTATGACCCCAGTGCGAGTATTATTAATGTAACTTGTGGGCATATTTATCTGGTGTGGTATCTATGCGTGTGACGTGGTTAGACGTGTTCATTACTGATAGATGGAGTATTGTGAGCTCGCAGGGGTAGGTATCACCATCTAGCTTGTTTCTGTCACAAAGCCCTCAAGCGTACCAGGTCTAGTGCGAAAACAAATATATTCGTCACACCGCAACAGTATCTAATACAAAACGTGTAGAAATTTTGTGTCTGTTTGACTTCCTATACCTACTTTGTTTTTGTCGATTTTGACGTCTTCTTTCCATAATTATATATTCATTTAGTCGTCGTGGCCTAAAGGATAAGACGTCCGGTGCATTCGTGTTGAGCGATACACCGGTGTTCGAATCTAACAGGCGGGTACCAATTTTTCTAATGAAATATGTACTCAACAAATGTTCACGATTGACTTCCACGGTGAAGGTATAACATCGTGTAATAAAAATCAAACCCGCAAAATTAAAATTTGCTTAATTACTGGTGGTAGGACCTCTTGAGAGTCCGCGCGGGTAGGTAACACCACCCTGCTCATTTCTGCCGTGAAGCAGTAGTGCGTTTCGGTTTGAAGGATTGGGCAGCCGTTGTAACTATACCTGAGACCTTAGAACTTATGTCTCAAGGTGGGTGGCGCATTTACGTTGTAGATGTCTATGGGCTCCAGTAATCAACATTAACAATAGGTGGGTTGTGAGCTCGTCCACCTATCTAATCAATAAAAAAAAATTGCATATTTATAATCGTAAAAAAGAATTTATCCATATCCCACAATAAAGTAATTTGATCAATATAGGAACATACTTCAACATATATTGAGTATAGTAATAAATCTATAATCATTTGTTGATTTTAGAGACTAGCAATTTTTCCTCATTACATGTGATCTAATGGAGAACGGTCATTAAAGCAATTACATCGGTTCGCAATCGTACTATTGTGTGTAAATCGAGTGAAATTTGATGTGATAACATCGATAAGTTCAATTGCAGCTATTATACATATAAATTAGTCTAGATCTATTCTATTAAGTAGTAATACGGCCGTCTGGTGTAGTGGTACACACGGGGGTCGCGGGTTCGAATCCCGCCAAGGGAAGTTATTTGTATGATAATAAATATAAATGTCTTTTCCGGGGTTATGGATGTCTATTAAATATATGTATGTGTATAATAAAAATCTTACATTTATATCCGTTATCTGGTACCTGTAACACAAGTTCTTTACGAACTTATCACGGGACCAGTTAACGTGGCGTGATTGTTAGTAAATATTTATTTATTTATTATATCCTTAGTTTTCGCCGCTTTCGGTGTTGTTTTCGGTTTCAGAATCGTTTGCGACCACGAAAACTGTAGAGTATTTAAAACGCTAGAAATAATTAAAATGTAAATAATAAACATTAGATTAAACCACGAAAATGGCTTTAAGTACGACTTAAACTAGTTTTCGTTGTTAAATAAAATTGAATTTTATAGATTGTGACGTCGAGTATTTATGCAAACTGTACGGATACAGTTAAACACAGAGCCCTGAAACTGCGATACTTTACTTGACAAACATATGTTTTGTATGAAAACTAGCGACATCTTGTAGCGGACGCCCATAAACTCATATGTTGTTAAAGTTAAGGTAATTAATTATTGTATAACTAAACATAGAAAAAAAATCATACAAGTCTTTATTTGTTATAGAGACAAATTGATTAAAATTTTTTTTAAATGTTAATCGGTTACTGGAGCCCATAGACATCCACAACGTAAATGCGCCACCCACCTTGAGATATAAGTACTAAGGTCTCAAGTATAGTCACAATGGCTGCCCCACCCTTCAAACCGAATCGCATTACTGCTTCATGGCAGAAATAGGCAGAGCGGCATCAATTTGAGGTTTCTGAAAATGTACAATATCCTTCATTTAAAAATAAAATATAGGATAGGTAATATGTTACTGCCATCTACAGGAGCAATGAGAAACTAATCGAAGCGAAGCCGTCTAGTGGCCGACGCCCGTAAACATTTTTGTTGAGTGTTTGAGTTGCTTATCTATAATTAATTTATGTGTATTATGGTTAAGCATACATTATGTTATTTGCTGATAACTGTCACAATAACATCGCGTTAAGTATTGTAATCTAAGCTCACGTGGTTCGCGTCGCATATGTTCAGTAGTAGTTTCCTAAACATCTATCCACTGGGTCAATATGGATATAATAAAGCAATTTTCGGTGTTAAAGGAATAACGTCGTGTAATAACATAACATTGCATAGTATTTGCCCACAGCAATGATACTGAATGACGACCACGACCACTGACAAGAGTGATACGACAAAGGACAATTTTTTTATTGCTTAGATAGGTGGGCGAGCTCACAGCCCACCTGGTCTTAAGTGGTTACTGGAGCTCATAGACGTCTACGACGTAAATGCGCCACCCACCATGAGACATAAGTTCTAAGGTCTCAAGTATAGTTACAACGGCTTACTGCTTCACACCACCACACCCGCGCGGACTCACAAGAGGTCCTACCACCAGTATTGAATACGCAAATTTCATATATTTCTGTAGTAATGCTGGTGGTAGGAGGTATTCAGCTCGCACCGGTCGATGGAATTACCAGCCTCTCTGTCAAAAAAATAATTCGAGGTCGCCTTTGCCTAGGGGTGACTTCAGTGATGATATTTTCTTTTTTGTGTTCTTTGCACCTTTTTTTCCCCTACCTAATCGTTGGTAGTCTAAGGGGCTGTTTCAAATTCGCGTGGACCGGTAGGTGAGCTGACGGACTTAACCTGAAAGAATTGCTAACACTAGCTCTAGCAAGAGCAGTGCTTCGCTGAATCTACTACCGGATCGGAGTCGCGATCCTCTGAGAAGCCTCGGCGAGAAACTCAGTGGCTTCTTCTATTTTTGAGCTTAAACCGCTTAAACGAAATAGTCTCTTACTTTTCGATATAATGCAATGCACCTTGCGGTCAGAATCTCAATAGACTAATCATCATCATCATCATCATCAGCCTTTATCTGCCCACTGCTGGACATAGGCCTTCCCCAATGCCTTCCACATAATGCGGTCCTCCGCCTTCCGCATCCAACGACTTCCCGCCGTGCGCACTAAGTCGTCAGTCCACCTGGTTGGAGGACGCCCCACGCTCCTTGTACCCATCCGTGGCCTCCATTCGAGGACTTTCCTCCCCCACCTGGTGTCGCTGGCTCGACAGATGTGACCGGCCCATTGCCACTTCAGCCTGCTAGCTTTGAGAGCTATGTCGTCGACTTTGGTTCTCCGTCGAATTTCTTCGTTCCGGACTTTGTCCCTTAGAGAAATACCTAGCATAGCTCTCTCCATCGCCCGCTGTGCGACTCTTAACTTATGGGCCAGCCCTGCCGTCAGTGTCCAGGTTTCCGCGCCGTAGGTCATAGCGGGGAGAATGCACTGGTTAAAGACTTTTGTCTTCAGGCATTGAGGAATTTGCGAGGTGAGGATTGCACGGAATTCCCCAAATGCCGACCAACCCAGTCGTATGCGTCTCTCAATCTCTGTATTGAAGTTACCCCGGCCAATCTGGATAGACTGACCGAGGTAGACAAAGTCTTTTACCTCTTCAATGATTGCATTCGAGATGGTAACTTGGCCCGGGACGATTTTATCATTGAATATGACTTTCGTCTTGTCAAGGTTCATCCGCAGTCCCACGCATCGGGAAGCAGCATTGAGATCGTTGAGCATACGACTGAGGTCCTCCAGCGATTCCGACATTAAGACTATGTCATCGGAAAATCGAAGGTGTGACATGTACTCTCCGTTGACGTTGATTCCACATGTTTTCCAGTCCAGCGTCTTGAAGACATCTTCAAGTGCAGCGGTGAACAGTTTCGGAAATATAACATCTCCCTGTCGGATAGACTAATGGCTCATTAGAATAGTACATTGTGCATAAAGTGCACAATGTACTATTCTAATGAGCCATTCTAAAATTCTAAAACATACTATTTTTTCTCCTACCAGGCCGAAAGTTCGTGGAGTACCGAGCCGGGGTCCAGGAGCGAAGCCCTGGTGGGGGGTAGGGGGGCGGATCCCCCCATTCTCATAAAAAAAACTATTTAACTGTTTTTTAATTTTTAAATTAACTAAGTACTACTAATTGAATAAGAACTGTCTGATGAACTCATCTTTGTTTAATACTTCACTATTAAATTTTATTGCCTTTTGTTTATTTCACTTTTACACTAAACACAATATTGCAAATTACCCGAGCACAACAATGGCGGAGAATTTTAGGTGCGTGAGAGCAGACGTAGACACTAACGCGCATGCGCACTTATCAGTACCCAGGAAGGAACAGTTACACTTTCTTCCCCGTACAGCGGGAGGAAAACCAAACTTTTAGTTACACAAGACGAATTTCTTCCGACGATGCAGTTGCTATTAAAATCATCTTAAATCATTTTTTACAATCTAGTGTAGACTTCAAACATTCACTTTAAATAAATAATTAAAAAGAGATTTTTGCTTAGGAATTCAAACCTGTTCTAATTTTGATATTGTAGTGGGGTTATTATGGAAACCGTGTGATTATGTCACTAGTGTTATATTAATGCTCTTCCATTTTTCTAAGTACATATCACGGACTAGTTTCAGTTATTATCATCGTACCTATAATTTCACTGCACAATAGTTGATCAATAAATTATCCATAAATTCATGGAATGGTGAATCGAAGGAATTAACAAGATTAAATGAGGTGAAGCGTCACGAAATAGTCAAAGTCTTTACTGGTGGTAGGACGTCTTGTGAGCCCGCGCGGGTAGGTACTACCGCCTTGCCTATTTCTGCCGTGAAGCAGTAATGCGTTTCGGTTTGTAGGGTAGGGCAGCCGTTGTAACCATACTGAGATCTTAGAACTTATATCTCAAAGTGGGTGGCGCATTTACGTTGCAGATGTCTATAGGCTCCAGTAACCACTTAACACCAGGTGGACTGTGAGCTCCTCCACCCATCTAAGCAAAAAAAAAGAAGAAAAAAAATATATTCATCTTTATCATAAATATTAACTTCGAATAGACTGAATGGTTTTTTTTTATAAGTATTAAAACTGCATTTATCGGGTTCAATTGGTTCCGAAAGCTACTTGAAAAAAAAACACATTGGGAAGGATGGACCTGACTCATTTATCACATTCAAAATAAGTGCTTTTTTAATCTAAATAATGAACTGAACTTTTCTTTGATGGGATAAATACATCGCTTCAATGATACTTTCTAATAAGATTATTTTATTGGTAAGAATTGCTATTTTTAGGTAACCTAAGATATTATTATTTATTTGGCTTGGTTGGCTACAACCTAGTTTAGATTCGTATAATAATGTTTTTTTTTATTGCCCTTGTAGGCAGACGAGCATACGGCCCACCTGATGGTGAGTGGTTACCGTCGCCCATGGACTTCAGCAATGCCAGGGGCAGAGCCAAGTCACTGCCTACCGAAAAAGGCAGCATCTTCCTATTTGGACCTATGTGGATAGAGTCCGTGCTAAGAGCCCCCAAAAGACTTAACTTCTAAAATAATGCGTACCGAACATTTCCCATGTTAAGCTTTTCACCGGTAAGAAGAATGTCAAATGTATCGAAATATCCCTAACGTCAACGGAAAAATAACATAAATGAAAAAAATAAGAATATAAAAAACATAATATAAATGAATAAACAAATTAAGAAAAATAGTAATAAAGATAACAAGGAAATGTGATATTTTTTTTATAAAACAAAACATTAAAGTTACAGATTAACTTCAACAATTAAAAGTATTCGACAATATTATCAAAGTCCCATACAACTAGAAATTTGAATTGTATATCAAAAAACGGTTTTGATATTAGCCCCTCGACGAATTCAGAAAGACTGAATTAACCACAGAGACAGAGTGATAAAATCTTAAATATCAAGGCAACAGGAAGTGTTGGCACCGAACTCACAATGGTTATTTAACAGAAATTTATGGTTTAATTCAGTTTACAGGTGAGACTTTTGAAATCATACGATATTATTTCAAGTATTTTGAAATTGGAGAATCAAGACTATAGTTTGTATTCATACTTGGCTTCCGCTTTAATATTCTATAAATAATATTAAGTAGAAATGTGTAGTAACATGGAATGCTGCTTAATAAGCTGGATAATGAAATTGAGGTTGATTTGGTATATTTTTTTTGCTTATATGGGTGGACGAGCTCACAACCCTCCTGATGTTAAGTAGTTACTGGAGCTCATAGACATCTACAACGTAAATGCGCCACCCACCTTGAGATATAAGTTCTAAGGTCTCAGTATAGTTTCAACGGCTGCCCCAAACCCTTCAAACCGAAACGCATTACTGCTTCATGGCAGAAATAGGCAGGGTGGTGGTACCTACCCGCGCGTACTCACAAGAGGTCCTACCACCAGTAATCGTTCGAAAACGACAAACAAACAAACGAAAAAACAACAAAATGTATTTAGTGATTTTAATTAATTAAAACAAGAAAGAAATTAAGCTGTAGAACTATCTACGAGATTATGCAATTCGTGAAAACATGATAAAACGCTTCGGTGATGCATTCTGGTTATTGGATAATCTGGATCGAATAAGAATAAGAATAGTTCGTTTATGCTTTATTATGTCCGGATACAGAAGCTCGGATCGTAAACAAAGTACGTGTCTCTGTACGAGAATAGCCCGTGGAATGCCGGATATTGCAGCCGACCGCCGTCGCGATGTAGGCACAGGTAGCCAGGAGTGAGGACTCACAGCATTCTTACACTCGATGCTCTCTAACTGAACGTTTCTCTCCCAGTGTCAGTGCGAATTCAGCCGACGGTTCGCGCGTACGCATCCGACACACCCGACTTATTACCGCAACGAAATTACACACGAGAAAGAAAAAAAAAACATTAAATTCCAAACGAATTATTTTGTGGTTTTCCCGAAGCAGTGGAGTTGTTTCTGATTAAACGTAGAAGTGAATAACTGTAGCGATGAAAGTTTTAACTGTTGGAGACAAAGTTGCTAGTGTCGGTCGAGAGAATGAGCCCACCGTTGTGGTCGACACGCAAAAGTTAATTAGAGAAGAATTGAACAGGTGAATAAAAAATAATTTCCTGTAAAAAAAATTAAGCTATTTTTTTATGTTATTCCTTTAAAAGTTAAAAAATATTTAATTTTAATCATTGACGTTTGTGCTGTGTGTGTTTGTACTCAAATATGGAGAAAAGTGTCTGTCTATTGACTAATCTGTCGTTTCCGCTGTGTGTGTTTGTACTCAAATAGGAAGAAAAGTGTCTATTGACTAATCTGTAAAGCTACTTAAAATATGTAATCAAAATATTCATTTTTAAATGAAGATTAATAAGAAAATGGTTGTAAAAGCAAACACAACATTTTGTCTTTCTTACTTTACGATCAGTAGATCCTGTCAGTTAGACAGGATAGGTTGATATAGGCCTGATTAGTCACTAACTTCTTTAGAAACTCTTGTTACAGGGTTCACCTTAATTACTTCGGGTTTTATATTATAATTTTCGTTTAACAATTAATCTATTAAACAATCAATAATTTTATATAAAGCCTCTCAACGTATATTTACTTTAGTTTTATATTTAGCTTACTTTAGCTTTAGTTTGAAACTTTTGTATTTTCCTTATGAAGTTTGCTATTACCTTGTAGATCACATATTTATTTGAAGTGGCACTCGAAATGTGGTCAACAAATGTAATGATTACATTGTTTTGTGTTAACTTTTTTGGTGTTAAGATTTTAGTAAGTGACAGCTAATATTTGCTTATTTTGGAAATACGATTTCATTTCATCAAATCTCGTATGAATACGACGGTACCGCCTATTTTTGCCGCAAGCCAACTACGCGTCCTTAGTTGAAGCATTCGTTGCATATATGTATACCTAATTCAGGTTTCGCCATAACGTCCTCCTGTGAGCACTTGAATCCATGTGGATTGTACGCACGGCTGCTGCTCTCTGGGGTGACATTCATTGGCGTATTAACTATTCTCTAGTCAGATCGTTAGCTTGACAAAAAAATTCGCCAAAACTGCTTACATCCACGACCGATACCTTGAAAACGATTTTTCTTGAAATTGTTTTTACATAAATTATCTACGCGCTTTAATAAAACAAGCAAATGTTGACATAAATGAAAATAATCGCTTTTTTAAAATACAATAATAAAATTTACTTTTCGGAGATTCCCGGAGATTCGGAAGCTTCTCCATCATTGCGTCCAGTTCCTCACAGTTCACATTCGCAGGAATACTGATGCCATTTTATTACTGGTGGTAGGACCTCTTGTGAGTCCGCACGGGTAGGTACCACCACCCTGCCTATTCCTGCCGTGAGGCAGTAGTGCGTTTCGGTTTGAAAGGCGGGGCAGCCGTTGTAATTATACTGAGACTTTAAAACTTATATCTCAAGGTTGGTGGCGCATTTGCACTGCAGATGTCTATGGGCTCCAGTAACCACTTAACACCAGGTGGGCTGTGACCTCGTCTACCCGTCTAAGCAATAAAAAAAATTTAAAATACTTGCAAACGGTACAGAATGTCGTATTGTATTCACCCAATAAAATAAATGTGACCTTCATCGTTTTAATTAGGTGCATTTTTGGCGAATCATTGACTAGTTGCCTAATAAATTATGCGAGCACAATGGGCATACGTAGGCTGAGTGTCCCGGCTAGATCAGCCCGCCCTGGCACGAAGCCAGGATGACACAACTTGAAGGAATTTCGTGTTTACGTGCCGCGTTCCGTTTGTTGTACGACAGAATACTTCGATTCTGCAGCGTTCTCGCCTTCTGTTTACGATGATACGTCTTTATCGATTTCATAAACTTCCCCATTGTTGGCGTGAAGTGTGAAATTTTTTAACTGAACCTTTGATGTTTTGTTTTGATCTATTCATTATTAAAACGGATATTGTTTCTCTTTATTCTTAGGATCTTAACAGCTTATTATGCTTTAACGATTTAGCTACTAAGGGCTGTTTTTTTTCCATACCTAAGCTTATAGCCTTGAGAGGCTATTTCAGCGTAACCTTAACTAGTAGGTGAGCTCACGGGGCTCAAACCGGAGTGATGCTAACACTGACCCTAGCAAGAGCAGTGCTTCGCATAATCTACCACCGGATCGGAAACGCGACCCACTGAGAAGATCCGGCGAGAAACTCAGTGGGCTATAGGGCTGTAAGTCGTATAGCGTTTAATCAGAACAAATTTTTATTTTTTAAGGAAACATTGATACGTTCATGGCAATTAAAGGAATGGCATTTCTGGAGTCGGTATTTTAAATTTATGTATTTAAGCCTTTATTTTGTCAACAGGGGCTGTCCATTGGGCGTGTCGAGGGTCACGAATCTAGTCTACGTGTGTGGAGCTCACGCTCTACCTGGAGCCGTCAGGGTTTTGCATCCTGGATTGATCGTCAGCGCGGCGCCAGAACTGCCTCCACCGCCCGAAGATTACGTACCGAGGCATTTCGTACCCCTGTTGGACACTCCGAACTCAGATATGCTCCCCTATATGGATAGGGTTGCTGACCTTATTAATGAGGTGAGAAAAAATTTTGCAACTATTTAGTTCTTAAAAATAAGTTAAGATAAACCATTATTACTGAACTACTAGTAAATTTAGATGGACGACACTACTCATTCAATGGGAGATGGTCGACGTTTTCTATGATTAATTGGGAAAACTTAGCTCGAAGAGGAAATTCTATGCATTTTTCAAATTACTTCGTATTGTGCATTTTTTTTTATTGCCCTTAATATCCTTCTCAACTCTGCAATTAAAAGTAGCTCAAAAAGCAAAGTATTTTGGGTTTCGCTCTTGGCTATAAAACTAGAATAGGATTTTTTGGACTAGTTAATCTAGAAAACCAAGTGGAAATAGCACTACGGATGGCTTATAAGGAATAGTTCCGATTCGAGGAAGCCTAACAGCATCTCCGTCTTATCAGATTAATAATCGAACATTTTAACATGTAAGATCCTATTGTTGACCTTTCAAAATTTTGTCCAAGGTGGTCACAAACGGAGGGGTGGTGTTGGTTCATTGCGTCGCCGGAGTGTCCAGATCAGTGACACTCTGTCTGGCTTACTTGGTCAAATGGCAGAAGATGACCCTACGTGATGCCTACCACTACTTGAAGATAAGACGGTAAGTTTAATCTTAAACGCAATATAATATTTTTGCATTAACAATTACACTTCAATACTGTATCAACTTCGAGTGGTTTTCAAAATCCTTGTAGATAAAAAAAAACCGAGAAGACTATGAGAGTTATATTTTATGCATAATCATGACCAGAATTACGTATTTTCTTTTTACTTTTAAAAATGCTCGGGGTACAATTAGTTCAAACCGATATCGTTGTTGACACAATCCAATTAACTCATTTCTTATCTCCTAGACCACAAATTCGACCGAACACGGGTTTCTTCAAGCAGCTCATCAAATTCGAAGAAAGACTGTTCAGCGAAGCAACAGTCAAGATGGTGTATTGCGAGGCCATCGACAAAGAGATCCCTGATGTATACGAGCCTGATTACAGCGGAATGACATGGTTCAGGCAACGATACGGACCTATCGAAAAATGCTGAAATATTAAAAGGATATCATCAACGCGTATATTGTAAGGATACACCGGAATTCAATTATGTCATCCGAAAGAGGCTTCATGAATTTTTTTTGACATTTTTAGTTCCGGTATTACCTTATAATATAACTATCTATGGAATATGGCCTAAAGGTCTAGATAGGTCATAAACTCAAAAAAAAAAAACTATCTATGGAACGCGTTATTTAAATACATATTCGAATTGCGAAAATGAGAGCTGTGATTTGCGCGGGAAGTAATATAAGACTGAGCGAATGAATGAGCTTTGAATGGTGGAATGGTTTTAAAATGAACGAGTGAAGGAAGATTGATGAGTGAATGGATTGAATGTGCTTTTTAATTACTATCGGACACATACTTTGAATTGAAGAAAACACGGCTGTTGTGAAAATGAAAATGTTATTGTTGCTTTAAATATGATGCAATATTATGCACTTATAAAGCCTAAATATTTTAGGTACGCTCAGAATCTGTACTTGTCTGAACTTAGCTATACTCGTACGGTAGAAATGAAATAGTTATTATTATCGTTTTAAATTATGAAAATCTAATATATGTTAACACATTAAAATGTTATAATATTGATATTATAAATATGTACCGCGTTATGCTACTTCGTGTTAAAGTTTTTATCTTGGATTCATATTTCGAAAATTTTTAAAACTTTTTTATTAAAGAAACAGTTCTGTTATAAGAAGCATTAATTCTCGGGAGAAAAAGCGTATCGACAATGTATTAATAAGAGGTTGTACGCTTGTGCGAAGTAGAGACAAATTACAGTAATTAATGATTCTATGTTGCATGGTTGATCTCCAGCTGTAAAAACTGTTTTTTGAAAATTTGCTCCAAATTAGAAAGTTATATCTTAATCTCTAGTACTTTCTTCGGTTTCCGCGATTATTAATTTAAATAAGTAAAATTAATTAAAATTAGTTTTACGTTTTAATCCAAATTCTGTATTGGTTACACATTATTTTGGACGTTTCACATGTTTTACTTCGTGGTCGCAGATGCTGTCGTAAAAGTCATTATATTACGATAATTATCTAATCTTTTGTTAACTTTATATTATTTAGTTTGTAATGTGATATCGATTTAATTTAGAAAAATAGTTTTAAATATAATCTAATGTATCGATTGTAAGTTTTCGATGAAAATTTTGTAATGGGACCAAAAATAAATGAATCGGTGTTTTTTTAATTGAAATTTTTGTTTCGTTTTCGTCTAAGTAAGTCACTAAGTCGTCAAAGATCAGTTTTGTCCGCGAAACAACATCTTGACTTTGAATTGGGGGTAGGGCGTCTTGTGAGCCCTCACGACACGCACCACGACGCTGTCTATTTTCTACCGACGCAGTAATGCGTTACCGGAAAGGCGCGACAGCCGTTGTACTACAGAACTGAGAATTAGAGCTCAAAGTGGGTGGTGGCATTTAAGTTGTTGATGTTTAAGGGCCCGGAAACCATTTAATACTAGGAGGGCCATGAGCTCGTTCGAAATTTGAGTTAACTTTTACGCTATCGAGAACGTTAAAAAACTCGCACTAAGCACACTGATGTATCAAGGCGGACGGCGGCGTTTACTTCGTGACGTGGGTTTTGGCAAACACCACCAGGCGGCCAGTGAGCTCGTTCATGACATCATTGCACATCGTAAATGACCGTCTTTAATACTTTAGTTTCCAATATCAAGCCAAAATTAAGGCTAAGGCTAGACGCTTTTTTTTTAAATAAAATAAATTTTTTCTTACTCTATTTTTAATTCAAATTTATTATAATTTCCTGACTCTCAGAGTTAGCAAGATGAAGTGGCAGTGGGTTGGCCATATATGCCGTAGGACTGACGATCGCTGGAGCAAACGGGTTCTCGACTGCGCAGCGGAAGACGTAATTTGGGACGCCCCCTGGCTAGGTGGTGCGATGACCTCCGAACGGTGGCCGCCAAGAAGTGGATGAGGAGAGCCGTAGACCGGGCTCAGTGGTGTATTTTGGGAGAGGCCTATGTCCAGCAGTGGACGACTGTGGGCTGTTGATGATGACGATGATGATATTAAAATTTATTTTCTGTTTTTATTTGGATTTTCTATAAAGGCGTATTTTGTTAGTTTTTTTAAACTATTATTTATTTTAATTTTATTTCTATCAATTAAAATATGCACCGATTTTATCGATGCGTTTCTGCCAGGGTCGTGGGAATATTCAATGCCCTTGTTGAAGCAGTCAGCTGTACGGGAGTCAAACTCTTTAGAGGCATTTTGTACTGCATCTCGGGTATCAAATTTTTTCATTCCAAGATGTTTTTCAAACTAAATGTCTGTCGACACAAGGTCTAGTGAGCACGATGATAGCTTAGTGTACTTCTCTTGTGTCTTTGTTGAGCGTTGTCATGTAGGAGCACCGGGAAGAGCGGGAGCGAGCGATTAACCAAGGCTGGTCGGAGATTCGGAAGCTTCACCATCATTGCGTCCAGTTCCTCACCGTTCACATTCGCAGGAATGCTAATGCTATTTTATTACTGGTGGTAGGACCTCTTGTGAGTCCCTACGGGTAGGTACCACTACCCCGCCTATTTCTGCTGTGAAACAGTAAATGCGTTTCGGTTTGAAGGGTGGGGCAGCCGTTGTAACTATACTGAGACCTTAGAACTTATATCTCAAGGTGGGTGGCGCATTTACGTTGTACATGTCTATGGGCTCCAGTAACCACTTAACATCAGGCGGGCTGTGAGCACGTCCACTCATGTAAGCAATAAAAAAAAATGGTTAGAAGCAGTGAAGAATGTATATCATTTGAAAAACTAAACAGTGGTCATGAATTTTTAGTGGTAAGTTTTCGTTTGGGCGTTGTCTAAATACTGAACCAAGGTCTAACCAGATGATGGCTGCTTACGATTATAAAAAAGAATCCATTTTTTATCGAAACTGACAATACAACAAACAAAATGCCTTCGTTTTTGTGTCTGTTAAGCAATACACGGCCTAAACGCATTCGTCGCGCTGGCTATCTGTCAGTACGTGCTGCACCCACTTATACAATATTTTTTTTGCCAATTTAATCCATACGTTGGTCCATATTGTCTTGATTATAACGTTGAAAGTCGCTTACTAGCTCAGCTGTAGATCGAATGTCGTCAGCTTCCACTGTCGCCTTTAATTAGAGCGACCATTGGGCTCATTTTTAAATCAAATTTTCCATATCGGAAGGATTTAAGCCAATATCGTGTCGTGCGCTCGTTTGTAGCGTCATTAATAGTGTGAGCAGTTTGTGTGGCATTGTTACCGCCCTATACCCGATCCTGTAGACTGAATGGTAAACAATCGACGTCGCCCAAAACACGTCATTACGGATCCTCCCGATCCATTAACGGTGCTTTTAGGTACCACAAGCAACAATCCCGTCCTCGTCGAACCCGTCGCTTGCGACGACGGGTTCGACGAGCGAATTAACCCATAGACACAGCCCACTGAGTTTCTCGCCGGATTTTCTCTGGGTCGCGTTACCGATCCGGTGGTAGATTCTGCGAAGCACTGCTCTTGCTAGGGTCAGTGTTAGCAACACTCCGGTTTGAGCCCCGTGAGCTCACCTACACGGTAGGGCGAAGCTGATATAGCCTCTCAAGGCTATCAGCATAGGTAAAAGGAAAAAAAAAGTTATCGCGACGGAACTCTTATTCCATAATTACTCTTATTTTTACTTATAAAGGCCTATTTATTATTTGAACTGCAAAATTTGAGACAACAGGAAATCCTAATTTTCATAAATTCAAAAGACCGCATCACATTCATACTCCAGTATTATCCTATAATCCTATTATGACTATATCGTACGGAGTTTTAAAGCGTGCATCGCAAATACACGTGCGTGTAATTAGAACGATGTAGTAACATCATCATTGAGATGCTGTTGGCCCCGTGGCATTGAGCTCTCGGAATAGTCTAGCGTTCTTCAGCATCACAGCGCTGCCAGATCATTTATGGTTTTCCGTATTCCTTTGTGCGTGTATTCGCGCTTGTCAATCACTGGCGCGGTGGGCGGGAAAACGTAATGTCAGTTTGACAGTGACGTTTGGACTAGTGACGCCCTCTAATCACAAAACGAATAAAACGTTATCTGACTTTAAGAAATATAATTACATGAGCGAAATAAAAAAAATTGAATAAAAAAAAACATGTTTCGAATACTTCTCAGTTTTCGTGGTTACGAGGGACTACTGACCGGTCATAGTACAAAATGTAACAATAACAATGAATGCGAAAATAAATCGTAAAAAAATTATAATATTGAATAGAGTAAAAATTAAACTTTAATCCGAAAGCTGCTTGATTTTCACACAAGAAATATTATTACTCACCAGAGAAATAAATGCCAGAGGATCCGCATCCTTTTCGTCCATGAAATAGGCACATTGCCAATGTCATTAGTCCATGAAAAGAATATGTAAATGTTAACACGCAATTTTTTTTCACAACCGTCTAATTGTATTGTCGAGAAAGTCTAGATTAGCCGCAGTGTTTTTTTTTTGTAATATTTTTGGCACGAGTTTTTAATGTTTTCCACCTGTGTTGGCGAGTTCACACGGCCAAGTTCACTCTCATTGCTAATTATCTGTGTTACTCAATTCCAAACTACAGAATAATGTTGTTTGAGCATTTCAAATAATGAAAATGAAGCAGTCTACCACATTTTACCTTGATCACTCTTCATATGGAAATTTATGGTATAAATCTACTCACGTCGTTACATGAATTTCAAAAAAATCATAACCATTTATTTGACTAATGAGCAAACCCACCCCTCCAGCTAACTCTAAGCGATTACTTAACCTTCTAAAAGCAACATAATAATTTATAATAATAATACCTGTCAGATATCCGGCTTCAAGTTTTTTAACAGAGATTTTAAATTAAAGACACCTTGAAACCCGTACATGTATGGGTACATTGTCAGAAAACTTCCTTAAAGTGCCAACAACAAAGAACTACTTAAGTATATAATGTGTCAAATCAGCACGTAATTCTATCCGCGGTTTCATAGAAAAGGAATAATTAAACAAAATGCACAAAGAGAGTATATTAAATGAAGTAAAAGTTTTGTGATGATATTATGATGTCACATTTATTAGTTGAAGACGTTCCGCTCGTTTGCAAGTACACTTTTCGGTCATCCAATCACATGACACGTGGAAGATGTTCGCTTTTTTTTTTGTAAACGAAACTACTAAAAATATAAGTTTTATAAACAAAAACTTTGCGAGATCATCGGTTTCGAAAATAGATTTTTTTAAATGACTTTACCCAGTTTGTTTTATGAAATCATTAAAAGAAAGGTGAAATCAACAACAAAAAATTGTGTTTAAATATTGTTTTATTTGAGAATGAGCTAGATTCCCTTTCAGGGGCAGACGTGTCACGACTTGAACTTCTCTTTTGTGATGTTTGTTATGAGAACGCTTTTAAAGGCCGTTTTCCAATTACAGCACAAGAGCGCATTATGCGGCATAATGCTCAACTAAGCTTCAGCATAATTCGGCATTGTGCGTCACTGAGTCGCATTATGCTCTGTAATTAACAATTACTTAATGGTAGTTTTCCAATCTAAACAATTTATCCCAAGGACGCCCGGTCGGCAAATGTCATCGAGGCGAATCGACGATTCTATGTCGGCCGTCTCGGTACGGTGGCTCAGGTAGCGTGCCGGGTGGCCTCGACCTCTCCCGACCCTCCGAACCGTACCGGGGGAGAACCATATCCAACCACTCTTCTAGCCGGAGCCGGGCAAAGATCTTCCTCCGAACCCCAGTCCGACGGTAGCGGATCTGTGCGGAGACCGATGAGCTCTCTTTCTCCAGTTTCGCCGACTTCTTCTATAAGAAAGTGGGCTCGCAGAAGTCAAGCATAGCTTTTCAGGAATTGTCGTTGAAAAGCATCGTGTCACCACGGTCGGCAGCGACAAGACCGCCCCAATTTGCGGGACAAGGACACGAAGCTGGTCCTTCCCAGCAGAGCAGACCACGAGCGTACGCTCTGGGGTGGTGCAATTCCATCATCGAAGTAACTTACCCCACGTCCTAGGTTACACGTTTTTATCACGAACAATAGATACAAAACCCGCAAAATTAGTACATAGTCGTATATATGTAATTACTGATGTTAGGGTATGATAAGCTTGTCTCTGGTAAATACTGCCATTCTGTCTACCGCGTAGTTGCCCTTTATGGCAATTTGAATGGTGGGACAGCCGTTGTACCATGTCCTTATGATCGTCCTCATGTTTCGAGACGAGCGATGGTATTTGTTCGTTCCATCAGATCCAATAACTTTTGCATTAGATACCTTCAGCTCTAACACTAGGAGCAGGCTTAGGGACCCCGGTAACCGTACTCGTCGAACTCGACAAAGATGTCGACGTGCAACCTAACCCATGCATCAGCCCGCTGAGTTTCTCGCCGGATCTTCTCAGTGGGTCGCGATTCCGATCCGGCAGTAGATTCATTCGCGAAGCAATTGCTCTTGAGTTATTAAAAAAAAGGTATTTGTTCGTTGGATCCGGTAAACCTTAACCCGACGTGGGCCCTTTGATTGACTACCCATGGAAAGGTATAAAAAAAAGGCAATTTTCTGAATAAATCAACGAAATACGTTATCCAGAATCGTGTGCGATAAATGTACATCCACTATTGGCTGTGTCCACATAAATGTTTTGGAGATAACATCTAAATTTATATGGGCTATAAATATGTGAATGTTGATTGCAAGGTCGGGACCGTCTGCCAAATAATATTCGTTTCGTTTACTGTTCTTAAATTGATATTAAAATATTTATGTGGTTTTTTTTTTCGCTTGATTATTTATGTTCTGGATTCACCTTTTTGAGTACGATTAATAGTTTAAGGATTGAGTTTTTTTTTTAAAAGAATTCAGCGTGCATATAAGTTTTTAATATGCTTTTATTATTATTATTTTTTTTTATTGCCATTGTAGGCAGACGAGCATATGGCCCGCCTGATGGTAAGTGGTCACCGTCGCTCATGGACGTCAGCAATGCCAGGGGCAGAGCCAAGCCGCTGCCTACCGTTAAGTACTCTCCGCAAGCCTCGTTTGATAGCGCTCGGAAAACACCGTGGAGGGAAGTTAATTCCAAAGCCGGATGTTACGTGGCAAACGATGGACATGTATGTTTGTTTGTAACTTCATCTTTGAATGTCATGTTTGATGAGTTCAAGACGTCCGATGAAGTTGAAAATAAGCACACGCATCAAGGACCGACGACAAAACAATAATTTTATAACGTCGATCTAATATGCCCGCTGAGTTTGTTTCGCCGGTTCTTCTCAGGACTGTGGCTTTTTTTGGAACCGGTGGTAGAGTTAACATTGTTATTTGTATTTTGACATTCAACAAGTGTGTCATACTGACATCTAAGTTGAAATAAATGATTTTGAATTTGAATTTGAATCCTGGTATCAACAGGATAAGGCGAAATTAATTGTTTCGGTTTGTTATTTAAGCGTGTTTTTTTAATTCTTTAAATTAAGCAATATATTTATTTTTGTTTTTTATGTTACGGGTGGACAGAGTGCATGTTTAATGAAAGTTTTAAGATAATCATTTAAGTGGATGTGTATAAAATTAACTGTGCTAATTAACTCAATACTTTAGATGATACTAATACTCATTCTTACAAATAAATTAAATATTTAAAATTATTATTACCATATTCTGTTGTAGTACTTATAATAGGCCGAGTTTTTAGAATCTGTTGTAACCAGTCTAAATTATTCAACATAAAAATGCAAATACTCATAGTAATTTTTTTATTTTAGTTTATAAATTTTATAAATTTACAAGATTGATATGAACGTATTATATTACATATAAATATGAACAGAGAATATTATAATATTAGTATAATCTATTTAAATAAAAATGAATTGCTGTTCGTTAGTCTCGCTAAAACTCGAGAACGGCTGGACCGATTTGGCTTATTTGTGGAAGTCCAGAGAAGGTTCAAAAGGTAGATAAATATGAAAATGCTCGGAATTAAATAAAAATAACAATTTTATTTTTCCTTTGATGTGTCCCCCGTAGGACGGATTCCTTTGTTTGTTATAAGTTTATTTTATACAAAAGCTTAGGTCTTTTATTTATCGATTGAGGCACTACGAAGTCTGCCGGGTCAGCTAGTTTAAATAATAAAAACACCCTGTGTAAAACGATAAGAACAATTGTACACATTTATTAGTTTGTGAATCTACAAATACAGTCGAAAATACGGCTCACTTGGCCATGAGTGAATACCGTATGAGAATGTTTTGGTACTAATTGCGTCTAAGAAAATTCAGCCTTATGAAATGTTTTTGTCGCACGTCGTATAAGAGAGAGGTCATCTCTGTCTTCTTAAAGCGTGCGACCTCTCACTCTCTCACTTCGATTTCCATTATGATCCGTTGCTCTGGAATGCGAGCGACATTTTCAAGGTGGTGAACTGTCGTGCCGCGTTTTGAATTCCATTCTATTTGTGAAACGGCCCGCTGGTGCTGCGCCGCTTCGCATATTCTCATCATAACGTTCATGCAACTTGTGGAATGTTTGGTCTTCATTTGGTCCACTATTGGCTATTGAAAAATACACAGATCTGCTAAATTTTTTTTTCCTACCTAAGCTGATAGGCTTGAGAGGCTATTTCAGTGTAACCTTAACTAGTAGGTGAGCTCACGGGGCTCAAACCTGACGACGTTGCTAAGACGAACCCTAGCAAGAGCCGTGCTTCGCAGAATTTACCACCGGATAGGAAACGCAACCCACTGAGAAGATCCGGCGAGAAACTCAGTAGGCTGTGTTTGAGGGTTAATTTACTCGTCGAGCCCTTCGTCGCAAGCGACAGGTTCGACGAGAACGATGACCGGTGCTTGAGGTACCTAAAAACACCGTTAGTGGATCGGGAGGATCCGAAATAACGTGTTCGAGGCGACGTCGACTGCTTTCCATTCTGTCCGCAGGATCGGGAATGTAGTTATCGGCGGCCACGATGAGAGGGTTCTCGTGTCGTGCCGCTTTATCGAAGTGGTAGATCTGCGCGTGAGTGATGTCGAATAGACTTTTTGCGACTGGTATAATGAGAAGCGTAAATTGTGCTGAAATAGGTAGATGAAGAGAACTAACTACCTACATATTAAATTAATGTTGATTATTATTGATCTAGATGATTGTACGAGCATACCTCTTGGTTTTAAGACACAGGAGCCTATAGGCGTCACTGAATGACGAATGCGAAAGGTAAAGATATTACCAACGTAATGGCGTTAACCATACTTTCGAAAGTAAAGTCCGTGGCTAATTTGTACGCACGAGTGTTAATTGACCCGGATACTTGATTTGAGCCAGCTAATTGTGTTACTGATTCATCTTCTAAATATTAAAGGAAAGGTTTTTAATTTACAACCTGTACTTCAGGTTTCATAGGTCACTGTAGGTCCTCTGCCCGGAAATGTGCTCCCTGCCTAACAAGGAAGAGATTATGAGTTTGTCGGACTGTGTCTTATCCTAATTCAATCCTAACTAGCTTTGATATTTTTGATAGCTGTAGCTCTGGTGCCCATGCACCTTATAGCTCTTCTCCAATCCCTATACTATGGCAGTCAGGGCACTGTAAGGGTCGACAGCACTATGTCAAACCGCTTAATTTCAGAAGAGGAGTTCGCCAGGAGTGTATACTGTCACCCATTCTATTTAATATATACGGCGAATACATCATGCGTAAGACCCTAGAAAACTGGGATGGAGGCATAATCATAGGTGGTGTCAGAGTGACGAACCTGCGCTACGCAGATGACACCACTCTGCTTGCCACAACAGAAGCAGAAATGACAGTGCTTCTGAACAGGATGGAGCACATAGGGTTGGCGATGGGACTCACCATTAACAGATCCAAAACTAAAATCATGGTCATTGATCGCACAAAAAAGTTGGAGCTTAGTGGAACACTAAACCTTGAGCTTGTTGACAACTTTATTTACCTAGGCTCCAACTTTAACAATACTGGATCCAGCGAACCTGAAGTACGACGGCGTATTGGAATGGCAAAGGGAGCCATGACCCAGCTCGGTCCGATCTGGAAGGACCGTAACATTACCCAGAAAACAAAGACAAAATTGGTGCTCACTCTGGTCTTTTCCTTTTTTCTATACGGAGCGGAGACCTGGACCCTTAAAGCGGCTGATCGCAAACGCGTGAATGCTTTTGAGATGTGGTGCTGGAGAAGAATGCTCTGGATCCCTTGGACAGCGAAGAGAAGCAATCTGTTTATCTTAGATCAACTGCAGATCAAGACTACCTGTCCACACTCTGCTTTCGCCCCGCACTTGAGTACTTCGGTCATATTGCTCGGAAAACACGGGATAGCTTAGAAAGACTATTCGTGACAGGGATGATCGAGGGAAAGAGACCGCGCGGGCGCAGTCCGACAAGGTGGTTCGACCAAATCCGCACCACACTAGAGATCCCATTCCATGACGCCTTTCATGCGGCCAATGTACGGAGGCGCTGGCAGGACACTACAAGGAATAAAATCATGTCGAATTATAATGGTTACGACCCTCAGGAGTGAGGAAACGACGCGAGGGAGAGGAGCTCTGGTGGACAAAAATAACAACTTTAATTATTCATGCTCTACTACTGAATACCAATTTGCTTTCTTTTCGCGTCTCGCTAGTGATTCTAGTAACACGGTCATGGGACTATTCCTTTTTGCTACAGCCACTTGTGGTGATCTTTATATTTGCCCGTCTTATTTACCATTCAACGGCCAAGGGCGAATATCAGCTTAAGGTGACAGCTTTTTTTCTAGGCAGCCTCATCGAGGAGATCAGATACGAAGCAGCTGCGAAGACTGGCGCTGGATGTGTATATTTTTTCACCGATTGTCACAGAATAGATACTTTATGCGCAAAGCAGTTCAAGGTATTGCAGTCTGCTAAGAAAAGTCCTGGTCAATAATGCCCCCGGATTTTGATTGGGATTTAGTCGAAAAAGTATTGGCAATTCTGTGTTATCGGTATTTGTTTACTAAAATACTCAAAACGGACACAGCTACTTACAGTTATATGCAATACGAAATCGCTAAATGCTCATATAAGAAACCTTCATGTCGGTCGGTCGGTCGGTCGGTCGGTCGTGTGAGGCCATTGAATTGTCAACACGTTGTGATGCCAAGTATAAAATTAAAAGGTTTTGTATATGTATATTCACGATCGTCGTAAAAACAAACAGATGTATGACTAATGCCAAAGATTTTGGGCACAAATGCTATGTACAGCAGGACGGATCAATAGTGCTTATATAATGAATACAACCGTGACTGACAATTCATCATTACTGATGATAGGACCTCTTGTGAGTGCGCATGGGTAGGAACCACAACCCTGCCTATTCTGATGTGAAGCAGTAATGCGGTTTGAAGGGTGGGGCAGCTGTTGTAACTATACTGAGACCTTAGAACTCATATGTCAAGATGGGTGGCGGCATTTTATAGATGTCTATGGGCTCCGGTAACCACTTATCACCAGGTGGGCTGCTCGTCCACCCATCTATGGATTAGAAAAAGAAGAAGAACATATCAGGGAAGGATCTGATAATCTTGCTAGAGTTTTACGGTGCTTAAAATCGATTTCTGTTTGGGCTCAGTACCAGAAATACCTTTGAACAGAAAGATCTTTGTGAAAGACACTTTAGAGTGTTGCCCCGTTTGGGCTCGTATTTGTTTGCCAGTTTCCATAACATAAGAAAAGTCCTAGTGGGGCTATTCAATTTTCCAAGACTTAGTACTCAAAATTAAGTAGAAAATCATAATAATATCTTAGATAAGTATAGATTTTACTTCTCCATCAAGCGAGAGTCAAGCGTTATCATTAGACATTTTTAAACATGTCAAATTAGGTTTAGTAAAAAAAAAATCGACCAAGACATATCTAACCAGATGAATATATGACTGCGTATACGAAATATACGAAATACGTACAAAGTAAAAATCTATTTTATTAATTCGATACTATATGCATTGAAAACATCTGAGCGGAACGCGATTTTTGCATTACAATAACTTTTTCACTTTTTGTCGTTTCACGTCTTTTAGTCTCGTTTTATTGCTCAGACAAATCGTAAATCATAAAAGTCATAATACAACACTATGTATCTTATGCTCCCCTTTTAGCCCGCACTTTGATCTTACGACCTTACTCGCATTCCAGGTTTTCGTGTAAAACATAAACCCACTTTATATTCTATAAATACATCAAAAATATTTTTTGCAATTGCAGTCTTGTCTGTTTGTTTGTGACTGTCTTTTAATTTATTACGCATTAAAATTGCAGTAGAAATTTATTGGTGTCATTGAATGAATCTAAAATAGTTCGTTCAAAGGATGGAAAGCTGGGATTAAAGATGAATAAGTCCAAGACGAACATGCGACTGGTGTACTTAGTGCGAATCTTTTAACGTTCTCGATAGCGTAAAAGTTAACGCAAAGTTTGCATTTGGAACAGCGCCCCTAGCAGAAATCATTAGCAAGACGTTCCAACTCCATACAAATTTGAGTTAACTTTTACATTATCGACAACGTCAAAAAACTCGCACTAAGCACATTGAGCTGCGACCTTTCTGACGCAATTAACTTGAGAGTTACATATAGTTTAGTCACTTCGGGATCGAGATTAATAGCGGTACGTATGAATCTCACATCAAGTACCCTTGCACGTTGTCACAATGCCCTTCACCACCAGTAAATGCCAAAATTGCGCTGCGTACCACACTAGTATAGCGCTAAGATAACGCCACTAAACCCTTAGCCGACTCACACGGAAAAGCATAGGGTGGTGCTATTCTAAGCCACAAAGAAAGAGCGATTGAATCTATTAGACCGTGAGGCATTAGCGAATTTTATAAAAGTGTGTAGTCCATAAAAATTATCAAGCAAAGCTACAAAGCAGTCTTATGGACATTACTTTTTATGAGATATAAATGTTGTTTGAGTGAAACACGAAGAAGTCATGTCACTCGCATTACAAAACAAAACAGCAGAGAGACGTTTAAATTAAAAATAAACTGTAGCCAACATCAATCACGTAAATAGTTTTTAAGGGCTCTGACATTTTGGCATGCTGCGACGTCGCCATTTTGGTTTTCTAATATGGCGTCGTTATTAGCATGCTTTTATTAGCTTAGTAGGTACATGAATGTTTGTTTGGAGTCTTTGAACGTTATTTTCAGAGACTAAAAGAATTGCGGCGATTAAAAAATTGTAAATGCCTCAAAAATCGATGACAATACAACAATTTTATAACTTCGATCTAACATATTGACAACAGCTTAAAAAGAGTTTAATTGTTGGTTCGGTTTGTGTTATTTATTCGTGTTTTTGTTTTGTTTTTAAGCATACATATTACTTTCGTGTGATACAAGAAACAGATATTTGTAAATAAATTAATCTGAAATAAGAATCTAAACGGAACGGAAGATAATGTAGCAGCAAAGAAACCGTAACAAAACATAACCGTATAGTTAAAATGATTGCAAGCTTCGTGGAGGGAGCTGGAAAACCGGTGATGAATAAAAACGTGACATTTAGAAATTAAATGAGATTAATTATTGTTAATGTTCATTTATTTGGCTAACCAGTTTGAAAAAGAAAAATTGCACCGTGCTCCTAATTTTATTAAAAAAGTTTGCTAAATTATTTTCGAATCTTGGATTCATTTCACAGTTGTTATATTAAGAACAATTTGTATGTGAATGTTTGTGTTAATAACGAGCCACAATCTAATTCGACTATTGGAGGACGTGCAATAAAAGCGCTTTGTCACCTCAACGGTGCCCTAGCGAGGTATCGGCGTCCAGAGCTCTGGCACTATTCCAAAGTGATACGAGCCGCAGGAATGTGCCAGTTATATCATCCCCAATGCGGAGAAATCTCGAAATGTTAATGGGACTGTTGAGTTTGGCAGAATCGAGGCACAGGTGAGTCGGTTCACTTGAGAGCCAACAATATACGTAGAACCACGTTACTTGCGTTCATGAAAGATTTGAAGCTATGTAGGCAACCCGTATTCGAGTTTAGAGAAAGTTAGAAAACTTAGAGTCTTTTAGTTAATATTATCAACTACTCATACTTAATGTATGTCCAAAATCTTCACAGCGTGAAACGAAACGCTTATGTCCAATTCTTATATTATCTGTGCATTTTTCAGTCACTGACGGTTTTGGCGCCATAATTATAATTTTCAAATATTTTATCTAATTATTATTGTCGGCCTAAAATATATTATATAACATCACTTCCACAAGCCGACTTATTATTTTTAGTGTTTGCGTGGACAATGTAGATGCATTTAAAATTCTTTTTTATTTATTTGCATCAATGCGATACAAAGAAGAAAGAAAATCATTTAGAGATAAAGTACTTTGTTGTACGAATTTATATATTAAATCATTTAAAAGCAATTTCAAATATTTTTTTATTTTTTTTTTATTGCCTTGATGTGTGAACGATCTCACAGCTCACCTGGTGTTAAGTGGTTACTGGAACCCATAGACATCTACAACGTAAATGCGCCACACACCTTGAGATATAAGTTCTAAGGTCTCAGTATAGTTACAGCGGCTGCCACACCCTTCAAACCGAAACGCATTACTGCTTCATGGCAGAAATAGGCAGGGTGGTGGTACCTACCCGTGCGGACTCACAAGAGGTCCTACCACCAGAATTATATTGAATTTAGTTCTATCCTTACTTGGGATTGGATTTATCTCGACGATTTACAAATTTAATTAAGTGTTAATTAAAACAAATATGAATTCGCATTGCTTTGTTCTAAGAGCGACCAGTTAGGATAACGATCTATCAGTTTCCCTTTTCAAACTTTCAAGACAAATCAGCGTAAACATAATCAGCATATTAATAACTTGAGTTGATTGATGGATGTGATGGCTTGTTGGCGAAATGTTTTATTTTCCAGCGTTAATGCGCGTTCCTCGGTCAAATTTACAACGTCAAATAAACCGTTACTTTCCTAGCGTTGATGTTAATGACCTTAGGGCTATTTCCAGTGGAATCTTCAGTTTCGGCACTCGATACAAGTGCGCTATGAAAATGTATCAATGTGTCAGCCGGTTCCTAGAATATAACGCTAAATGTAAACTGCTTCTCGACCGATGTATATTGGTAATATTTTGGGAAGCGTTTTGAAGTTGTTCGGGGTTTATGACGTCACGGTCAGAAATTTGCTATTGTCGTTCAGTCACGTCTTATCAATAATGGATTTTAATTAACTATAAACGTGCCAATCCACAGCACACTCAAATTTAAGTTAATATTGTTTCATTCAATGGATTTGAATGATGGTACATCAGTTATGATGTGACAAAATTCCATGACGGAATTTACTTTGGTCAAGATAATTCTGTGGAACATAAACCTTATTTTTTGTTAAGTCTATTTTATTATTTACTATCTTTCATAAACTAATAATTTATTATCCCACGAGCCACCGTGCCATTATGAGATTCCGACATCAAGAAAAATGGCGACTTTTATCTCTATGCTCGTTAGCTGTAGCTATATACATTTTTTTTTTGGTTTCAATCATGAATATTTGACCAAGTAATTTGCCCAACGTTCAGCGACCAATACACAACCAATATTGGGCCAAGTCCGAACTTTCTGTTTGATGTCTGCGCGTGTCTGGAGCCTGATTGATTACATGTTTGTACAACCACGCATAAACACTAAAACGGGTGCAGAGTGATTCATGCCCAATTCGATTTAACGGGAATACCTTGATATGGCACCTTGAACCGATTAGCTTTGGGATGTGTTATCTATACTTCTATATCTATATCTATACTATAATATTATAAAGAGGAAAGATTTGTTTGTTTGTTTCGAATAGGCTCCGAAACTACTGGACCGATTTGAAAAATTCTTTTTCCATTAGAAGCCGACATTGTCCCTGATGAACATAGGCTAAATTTTTTTTTTTTTTTTTGGTTTCATGTGTGTTTTAATGTGTTCGAAGCAAAGCGAGGGCGGGTCGCTAGTTGATACTAAATTTAAATGACCAATCAATAAACTAGGTCTGTGCGTTTACCGTTTTGAGTATTCGTATTTGAGAAGTTGAGGCGACATCTTTAAAGCGTGTAGGTAATACGCTAGCCTAGTTTTCAAATTAAAGCTTCTGGAGCATTTCTGAACGTATTGGCAGTTAATAAATTAAATAATTAAACTCTCAATTTAGTGTGTAGGTATTTCTCTAGCGGGGTAACTGTTTAAAGTGAGGTCTTACAACTCATGTCTCAAGGTGGGTGGCGGCATTTACGTTGTAAATGTCTATGGGCTTCGGTAACCACTTAACACCGTCCACTCATCTAAGCAGTAAAAAAAAACTAGACTTGCACTAACAATCATGATACATATTAGATCACCAACTTCTATTAAGATCTACCATAATATTTATTACGCTCATATTGCCTAAGCGTGTCTGTGGCGGAAGCTGTCTAAATCTGTATATTGTGTTATTGCCGCAACAATAGTAATTCGAATACTGCGTAATTTGAATACACATTCGTCATTACATTTTATTACGGTATGTTGAATATTGTTTTCACGATATTTTTCCGTGATTGAGACAGTAAACTGAACAATGCAATCATAGACTAACAAAACGTCTAACTCTAAATGTATTTGATTTAGTCTATGACGTAGATGTGTTTTATTATTAGAAATTACAAAGATGCTGAATGATAACAGAAAATAATGTAAACAAAGGACGAAGCTTCCGTTCGTGGACTAAACAAATGTGTGAAAACAAAGAAAAAATAAATAACAATCATCGTATCCTTAATTAAAACTACTTTAGCCATTGTACTTGTCTTTTTTTTTAAATTTTCATTATTTTATTTCCGAAGCTTCGAACACATGACAGTTTACAATGTTTGTCAAATTGACAGCTGTCAAAGGAAACGTCACTTGTCGAACGTTCATTAAGGATAACGATTCTGATCTCGTCCGTTCTGTGGTCACAACCCTGAAGTTCACGAATCTCACCCACATACATCCTGTACTAAAGTCTTGGCTGTCGATCTCGTGTTTACACGGTAGGATTTATTGTATACAAACGATTTATTTAGCGTCCGTGGCGCCGGCGGTGTGGACCAAATCTCTTTCACTTGTAGGGTTGCTAGTTCGCTTCAGATATTGAGTTTTAGCATTCGTTTCCATGATTAACATTACATACGAAGATTTTAACGTAAATGAATGCATGCTTCAATCATCGTAATTAGATGAGCTAATCTACTTTTTTTTTATTGCCCTTGTAGGCAGACGAGCATACGGCCCACCTGATGGTGAGTGGTTACCGTCGCCCATGGACTTCAGCAATGCCAAGGGCAGAGCCAAGCCGCTGCCTACCGCAGCTTAGTTTCAAAGGGCGAATGGAGAATTATTTACGACATATTTTTCGGAACAATCAGTTCAGAGTTTTAATATCACTAAAGTACATTTAAAATGAGTGTCGTTAATATATTTCTCATTAATTAGAAATATCTTTATTATAGAAAGGGACCCAGTACATAAGTAGTGAATTCATGGTCAGTACCTTTCAAAAACTTTAATTGTAATAATGAATTAAAAAGCGTGTTTTTTATCGCAATGTTTTGATGTTATCGCCTAACATTTAATTCAATGGTTACATTAATCGACATTAATTCAAGAGTGACGGACTCACGTCCGTCGTCATTGGTAGTGGTCACTCTTTATTATGTATAAAAAAAACAAGATACTACATCTATTTATAAATAATATATTTCTAATTAGAACGAAGTTCCTTATCGCGGGTTGTGAAAGGGGGCTAGACGGAAAAAATTCTTACGAAAAGTTGTCACGACACTTTTTAGATCCGTCATTCTGACCAATCAACGTGTAGGCGCTTATCGCGTGACATTGCTCGTATCCGATTGGTCCGCGTAATCAGTACAGTTTCTCGAGATAGCGTTTCAACAATAGTAATTTAGTTCATAGTATTGTCTTTTTCTTCTTCATAATGCCGTAATTTATTATTATCTTTAAAAAAATAATTACAATCCTTCACTAATTAATCAAAAGGAACTTCGTTCCATCCGGGTGTCCCTTGACACCTCTGAAGATTTTTTTATATTTATATCCTCTATTTGTAAACCGATTTTATTTTTATTTCGTTTAGTAGTGAATGCCAGAGACAGAAACAGATGGAGAAAGATCGTGCGAGAGAAAGTGGCACAGAAGGGTGGTCACGACCCTCGGCATTGAGGTATTCGACGGAAGGAGCAGGAGGAGTAGTGATTGAAGAACTTGGGTGTTGATGAGTGTTTTAATCATCTGCTATTTTTTTCAAAATCAGATGTTGATTACAAAACGATACAAAATGTTATACGTAAAATGATTCTAAGCCTTAAGATATCAGTGATTATGGTCGAATTTCGAAAAGTGGGCGAACACTAATAGGTAACATTCAGAACGGTCAGTACGCACATCTTTTTTTTGTCAGTCTACGGACGTCTCCTGTTAGACAGAGGGCTTCTCCAAGGTTCGTCATAGTTTCTCCAAGGCTCGCCATAGTAACCAGTCCCGCCCAGCCTGCATCCAGTGGATTCCCGCGACTTTTAGCAAGTCATCGGTCCACTTCGTGGGAGACCACCCACGCTGCGCTTTCCGGTGCGCGCTCGCCACTCGTGATCTTTTCGGCTCTAGCTGCCATGTGTCCTATGAGCTATTGCCATGCCCACTGCCACTTTAATCTTGCAATCCTTCGGGCTATGTCAGTTGCCATAGTCGTTATGCGGGTCTCCTCATTTCTGCAAATCTTATACATACACACGGTATACAATATAAAATAAGTCGTAGACGTGTGCTTTGATTGGATGAAACGAAAAATTTTTTTTTTTTTTTTTTTTGTGAAAGTTTGACAATCGGTGCATCCCTGAGCCCATGCTGGTTCTAAATCGGTAACAGAACGCGACGAAAACACGAATTCTTTGAATTCTTAAATGTTTACAAACCTAGATGTTTTTCTAACGACATTGTTGGGTAGGTCGCCTTGTTTCGTAATCATGAATGTCTGGACGCTTTTCGGAAACGTGAGCCGACGTGAGGAGTGATGTCGTTGAATTGTATAAGTTTAGCTACTTTAATTTTTTTTTTATACTGCACACAATTTATTACTCTTATTAAAAATTATAAAAAAACAACAAAAGGACTAAAAGGTCGAGTAACCTATGGCTTTTATAAAAAATTAATTTGATTCGCTGTTGTTTTTTCTATATGTGCAGTTTGATGGCTTTTCTATTTTTTTTGTGAAAGCATAAAATCTTGGACATCCTGTAGTTTTTATTTGGAAAATAAAGGAATAAAATAATTTTTTTAAAGGTATATGAATGTGAGGTTTTAAATAACTTTTTTTAAGTATTAAATAAAATACAGAAAACAATTAGAACAAAACCATTCACTTGTGAATTAAAAACGAATAAAACTTTATCTTTCTACTATCTATGCTAATGATGAGAATTTCAGTAGTAATAAACACATTGAATTATCGCTTTGGCTTTAAAATTTTCATTAGTAATAATACGTTTAGTACATGAGTAGACGGTATAGTCATTCTGATGGTGAAGACCATAGACAGTTAGGATACTGATAGTAAGGGCCGCTCACCTTGATTCTTGTAATGCTTAACAGCTGTCTTATCTTTCCCGACAGAAACAGGCAGAATACGTGCCCATACCGTGTTATAAAACTCACTAATAGCAATTACAAAAATTGATATTGCAGGTTTCGGTTTAATATAATGCTATTCTTAATATCAGAAGTTGTTTTTTATGTATTTATCTAGAAGATTCGGTATATGTCTGACGTTTTTAAAGCCTAATCGCTTTTTTCCTCTAGGCGACTGAGGCTAGTGTGATAAATCGTGCATAGTAACCAAGTCCCAATAAATACTAGCAATTATTATGTTATTCTAATCCTATTAATACTAGGTTAGATAAGTTTAATATCATATAATGAGTATTTGAATGAAGGAAATTAAACTAAGCAATCATCGGCAATATAAATTCTCCGTCAAATATTGATTACGAATATTTAGATTAGATGATTTTAAAGTCAATTATTTTTGTACGAGACTTTAATGATGGGTTCTAAACAATTAATGATTACTACAGTTGTGTTTCTGGAAGAATATATTTTTTTATTGTTTACTAAATCAGCAAGATTATATTATATTTGAGCACCGCATTTGTATATGTTGGTAAAGCAGTAGCAAGGGCATCTTCGTTGGGATCTAGTGTTGGGTCGTCTTTCGGCTGCTTTTTTTTCCTTACCTATTCACTGGTAGACTAAGGGGCTATTAAAGGTACGCGTGGACGGGTAGGAGAGCTGACGGGCTTGACATGACAGAATTTGCTAACATTAGCCCTAGTAAGAGCAGTGCCTCGCAGAATCTACCACCGGAGAATATGCTAACATAAGCCCTAGTAAGAGCAGTGCCTCGCAGAATCTTTCACCGGATCGGAATCGCGCCTAAGTGAGTAGATCCAGCGAGAAACTCAGTGGGCTAAGTGGTCTCTAATTGCATTAGAATAATTAACACTCGCGAAATACCTGACGTAACCTTAAAATCATCGTGTAATTAAAATCAAACCCGCAAAATTATAATTTGCATAATTACTGGTGGTAGAGGACCACTTTGGAGTCCGCGCGGGTAGGTGCCACCACCCTACCTATTTCTGCCGTGAAGCAGTAATGCGTTTCGGTTGAAGGGTGGGGCAACCGTTGTAACCATACTGAGACCTTAGAACTTATATCTCAAGGTGGGTGGCGCATTTACGTTGTAAATGTCTATGCGCTCCAGTAACCACATAACTAAGCAATAAAAAAGGAAAAAAAAACTTAAAATTGTAATGGTGCCCAGAATTATCGAATAGCGTATTTAGTATTAGTATATAACAGTAGTCGTTTTCAGCGGGCTAGTAAATTCGTTTGATGATTGTAACATCTGGTATTCGCTGCCGTATATTAAAATGCTCGAGTAACACATCGTTCAATAAAATTAACTGCGGTTTCTTGATATAAATGAGACATTAAAACACGCGCGGTATGCACCGCATGCCACGGTGGATGTATCTAGGTCGACCACATCCGGGCATCCCATCGGAATGCGAGTCTCTAACTAAAACACACACACACAATACACACACACGGCAAATTTGGTATTTCATTAAACACGTAAGAAAAATTAAGTAAAGAGTTTTTGGAGAACTTAGCTGGATCTTTTTGACAAGGTAGAACCAGTATGAGTTGGAAAAGCAGTGATTTTATTAATTACTAGCTGTATCCGCCCGCTTCGCTGGGTATTTAAAATTAACATTATTACATATTAAGCGATAAGTATTATATTATTATTATAATATTATCATTAGCGCCTCCATAACGATTCTCATCATTAACGCCCCTGCAACTGGTGTAGGGAGTCCAACACTCATATAAATATTAGCCTATCCATTAAGTACCTACATGTATTTTCTACATGGATACCAAATTTCAAGTCAATCGGATGCATGGTCCAATAGTTATAACGGAAAATCCGTAAAACCCACTGTAGATTTATTTATTGTGTGTTGTATGTCACATATGACATTTCAGAAATACATCGCAAACACACAAAGAAATTTTGAATTGTTCTTTTAAAGCGAAACAAAAACAACTTAGCACGTCATTATTTTATAATTAGTTCGAGAACATAATGCTGACTCATACAGCTTTATACACGGAGACGACCGCCAGAAACGTGTAAATATGTATATCATTTGTATTCTATGTGTTTACGTGGCGCCATCCTTCATTTCTCTCATAGAACGGCTCAAACGAGAAAGCTATGCGAAAAGGTTGAACACGAAAGCCGTAATGTTTTTCCCGCGCGCAAATAATTATCATGACTCAGCAGTTATAGGTAGTTTTCCAATTACAGAGCATAATGCGACTCAGTGACGCACAATGCCGAATTATGCTGAAGCTTAATTGGAACGTGAATTAGTTTTCAAATGCATCAGCAGAGTGCGCTAAGTTAGCACAGTTTTAATTAACATTGATTATTTCTAAGAAACTACGACGAAACGAAAGCCTTACAATTTTTTCGACATTAAATAATATTGCTAAAGATAATATAAACAAAATTTCGATCAATGTCAACTTAAAGAAAAAACACTTGTCAATTTTCTGCCACTGAGTCGGTATCGATTGCGAGTATCACGCGAGAGCAGTACTTTTGAGAGTGCTCGATTGTGCGAAGCGTTGCTGTAGTTGGAACATTCAACGTTGAGCATTATGCCGCATAATGCGCTCTTGTGCTGTAATTGGAAAACTACCATATACGAGCGTCTCGCATCTGAGGTTACATAGTGCGTACCTACTCCGTTAAAAGGCCATGGAGGACAAAAAAGTTGTAACTGTATTCTCTGGTGCGCAAGACGTGTGCTCATAAGCTAAGTGTACTGTAAAAACTGAGACCTTAGAACTTATATCTCAGGGTAGGAGGCGGCATTTTCGTTGTAGATATATCTGTAGGCTTCGGTAACCACTCTACATCAAATGGGCCGTGAGCTGATCCACAAACCTAAGCAATAAAAAATAAAATTCTGCTCAATGTGAGTGCCATTTTTTTACTATGAAATTTTTGTTCATAAACTCGTGGCTGATCTAGTATTAAACGCGTCCTAGAGCCCACACGCAGCGTGAATCTCGCCACCCACCTTGAGACATGAGGTCGCATTCTCAATTGTATTGCATAATTGCCCGATCCTTCAAGTTGGAACATATAACTGCTTATCCTCAGAAATAATAGGATAATAGAGAAATACAATGGTACCTACTCGTGAATTTATATTCTTATAACGTTATTTGTTAGACGTATTCGCTTTTTTATTTCCTACCTAAGCTGGTCGCCTTGAGAGGTTATGTCAGCGTAACTTAACAAGTAGGTGAGCTCACGGGGCTCAAACCTGACGACGTTGCTGAGACTAGCCCAAATAAGAGCAGTGCTTCGCAGAATCTACCACCGGATCGTAAACGCGACCCACTGAGAAGATCCGGCGAGAAACTTAGTGGGATGTGTCTATGGGTTAGTTTACTCGACGAATTCTTCGTCGCAAGTGACGGGTTCGACGACCGGTGCTTGAGGTGTATTGGTTTGAATGATAAAAGAGTGGACAGCCTTGTAAGGTGAAAAACAAAAGCGGGTCGTGAATTCGGCTGTCTAAAAAATCTGATCGCAGACATTTACCAAATTAACCCAGCGAATATTCTGATTCAGAAAGCTACACGTTTAATATGCAATAGTTTAAGAAAATTTACATTCTAGCGAATGATTTTTATTATCATTGACCTGCGAACGAAAGTGGAATCGTAAAGAAAAAAAAAACGGTTTGAAATAAACAAAATAACTGAACATCTGTCGTTGTCCTTCGGCTTGAGGCGAGGAATTTTCTTGGAATGTTTTCGTCAGTCACCGAGTATTTTGACGTAGAAACTGGACGTTTGGTGTCATTCGGAAATATCGAAAGGTTTCGTGTAAGTAGCATACACATAAGATAATTGTTGAACACTAACATCATAGTATTGTTAGGTTTTAGATTTGATACAAATAATAGGTGTTTCATAATTATATTAAATAGTTTATTTAATGTATTGCATTCTTATAATTATCGAAAGCAGAGGACGATTCGCCAAATTGTGAGAGTATTTACAGCTAATGATGCTTTTTAAAACTCTTCTGAAATGGTATATTTTTCAGGAAATGTCATGGAGGAGGGTTCAGTATAAAAAATGATAGAGTATGGTCTCTGGAGATGCACTACTATGGTTAATCGCAGTGATTGCAGCCACTGGGGCTAATAGCCCCACGTATCACGTCGGTATCGTTGATAAAGATGAAGATAAGATCTTCCGCCAAGCGGATGGTGATATTGCTCGGTAGACCGACGACGCGACGGTCCGAATGTTCTTGTTCGGATCTTGTATATATGCAAGCTTATCTTGAACATGTCGTAAGCGAGGTTCAGGCATCTGTCAGATATCTTGAATTCTGTTATGACTACTACCACACCAGGCTTGTCTCGGTGGCCACAACGAGATGACGCGACAATGGAAATTGCATCTGATAGTTTAAATTTGTTGTGTTTTCAACCATATCGGTGTTCATGAAAACCTTTTTTTTATTGCTTAGGTAGTTGGACGAGCTCACAGCCCACCTGGTGTTAAGTTGTTACTGGAACCCATAGACATCTACAACGTAAACGCGCTACCCATCTTGAGATATAGGTTCTAAGGTCTCAAGTATAGTTACAACGGCTGCCCCAACCTTGAAACCGAAAGGCATTACTGCTTCACGGCAGAAATAGGCAGGGTCCTACCACCAGTAAACCTCTGATGTAATACTTTTTTATATAAGTATTTATACGATATTATTACTGTCTTACAAATATTTTTATCTAAGTACACTAAATACGATATATTATCCGTATAAAAATAAATTTATATATAAGCGTCTTGTTTAATACTTTCACTGTTTATGTACCTGTACTCCAGGAATACATTCACGTAGGTGGGTGTGTCTATTCACCTGCTCCGGGCGACCTTCGTTTACTGTAACGCAACGCAGTGTTTTCAATACAAAAATAACATACAAGTGAGAAAATATCCATGTGATTCATTTCCACTAAGAAAAAAATATCGAACAATATGTTTTGGTACGTCAAATGTGTTTTTAGAAAAAACTTTAGCGTTGTGATTTTGTGAAGAAAAATAGTGTAGAGATCTCTGTGGGCGATGCGCTAGGACGTATAGTAAGGACAAATATGTAATTTATTTAATTGTTTTCAAGTCATAAAAATGGAGTAATTTATCGACATTAATAATCTCGAGTGTGTTTAGTTATTAAACTTATATTCGCCTAGTATTGTACTTTCCTTACAATTTAGATTCATTTGTTTTTGATTGATGATTTACCTATAAAGTTGGAAGAAAAAGAATTTTCGATATTTAATTAGTTTTAATGTCTAATAAACAAACAAAAAAAACGACTGACAAAAAAGGCAGTCATTATTAGATTTTTTTATTGTTTTGTCCTTTACACACACATTACTACAAATCTTTTTGGTCATTGTCAAGTCGGGGATGGAATGATTTTTCTCTTTTCTATGGTTGTATTAACTTAATTATAAATTTTTATTATTTATTATTAGTTTTTGGTAAAAACATGATTTACGACTTACTTATTTACTAGGTACGGGCAATTATTAAAATTTTATTATCGTGTTTTTGTTCGCATACCACAAATATAACAATGTTAGCCAAGATTTGACGTAAATTGGGATTCGAACTGGATCAACATTGTTACGTTTCGCCCGAAAAGTTTTGGTTCATGAGAACATTATAGTGATTTAGACGGTGCTTATAGAAAATTAGTTTCAGGAATTATCGAATAATAAATTTAAATATAGAATTCATTGTTTTTTTTAATCAATTTATTTTGTAATTTTAGCTGTTTAGATAAATAATCTATATATATAAAAGAAGTGTTAGTTACACTATTTATAACTCAAGAACGACTGAACTGATTTGGCTGAAAATTGGTGGGGAGGTAGCTTAGAACCAGGAGAAGGACATAATAGGATACTTTTTATCACATTCCCGTGGGACTTGACATAAAACGTGGTAACTATAACAAAACGCAACTGACAGCTAAACGTAATATAATCTATGGTTAATTGTGTTAATTATAGTATAATTTTGAAGTTGACTGGTTGATGTGTTTGAAACAAACCGTGTGGCGGAACAAAGTTCGCCGGGTCCACTAGTGATTGAATAAAATTCAAAAGAAGCAATTGTTTGATCAGATAAGATATGCGACTTTGGAATCCTCGACTACCAACTTAACTATACTTTGTCCTGCCATTCTTCCTACAGGAGAGAAACAAAGGAGTAGCTTGTGAGCCGCTTGTGAGTCTGCGTGGGTAGGTACCACTACCCTGCCTATTTCCGCTGTGAAGCAGTAATGCGTTTCGGTTTGATGGGCGGGGCAGCCGTTGTAACTATACTTGAGACCTTAGAACTTATATCTCAAGGTGGGAGGCGCGTTTACGTTGAAGATGTCTCTGGGTTCCAGTAACCACTTAGCACCAGGTGGGCCGTGAGCTCGTCCACCCATCTAAGCAATAAAAAACAGCAGAGTTTTTTTTTAAATTGGACATTTAAATTTTGTTAGGTATCTATCTATAATTATTTTGTATAACAAAAGCGTTATCAATAGGACGATACCTACATATAATGTACCTACAGTGTTTAATAAAATTTATCACCACAATACGTACGAATCTTTATGTTTTCCTTTAAAAATTATCACCTGACCTAGAATTAAATTATTTCTTAGTTCTATAAATGTAATTCGCGTCGACCTCATTGTAATTCTGATACAGGCACGGCCCAATTACATTTCTAAAAAAAAAGAAATGCCTACATATTTTTTTACAAGACTTTGAAATATGCTTCTGAATCACCTCTGTGGATTGACATTATTAAGCTGTGTACGTATTTTGAATTGCCCTACTTGTTGCTTTCTATTAATGTATGGTAATTGCGTTTTTTTTGTGAAATGCGACGGTATCAATCTTAGTTGTAGAGGATAAAACTGCAAGCTTTTTATTTATTGCCCTTGTTTGCAGACGAGCATACAGCCCAGCGGATGGTGAGTAGTTACCGTCGCCCATGGACTTCAGCAATGTCAGCGGCAAAGCCAAGCCGCTGCTTTCCGACGCATCTGATTTTAGCAAACCTGATACACATTAGATAATAGATTGTACGATGATTCTAGAGAGTTTAGTTTTATTTTTAGTTGTTACGATTTTGCACAGTGTATGTTGATAGCTAACAGTCTATAAATAACGGTATGTTGATAAATAAACAAAAAAAATACATAAAAATCCCTTTTTTTTTGCAAAATTTGTGAAATTCTGCCTATTACTGACGCAAAGCCAATATATGTTTCAAAACTATCAGTGCTTATGTTATTGAGACATCAACCATCGGAACTTGGACATTTTTTTTTTTTGGTTAGGTGGGTGAATGAGCTCACAGCCCACCTAGTGTTAAATGGTTACTGGATCCCATAGACATCTACGACGTAAATGCGCCACTCACCTTGAAATATAAGTTCTAAGGTCTCAAGTATAGTTACAGCGGCTGCCCCGCCCTTCAAACCGTAAGACATTACTACTACACGGCAGAAATAGGCGGGGTGGTTGTACCTACCCGCGCGGACTCACAAGAGGTCCTACCACCAGTTAACATAAAAACATAAAACATTCATATGTAATAGCCATTTTTCATTTTGGATTCTTTCCTTGCCAAATAGAAAAACATACCTAGCATCTCAGCAGCCCACATATAACCATAACGTGAAGTAAGGCAAATAACTAAAAAAGATAGGACAATAATAACAACAATCGATAAATATATATATATATATATATATATATATATATATATATATATATACATTAATGAACTGTATGTTTTATTTAATTTGTAAATCAACATTACAAATCGCATTCCGTCGGCTCTGGCTCGGCTCCAATGTTTTAGGGTTCGGAATCAGGTGTTTAAAGTGTTATACGCCATTCGGTAATCTAATAAATTTATTATTCATCTTCACGAGCGACCAATTTAGCGAACAGTTTTGATGCATGTTTCTTAATTAGACTGTTTTAGCTTTATTTGACAGCGATTTAAGGCTTAATGTAGGGGTTTTGAGTATCACTAACTACTTGTTATAAAGCAGTAATCGGAGACCAGAGACATGCGGCCGAAATCTCAGTTGCAATATATAAGTGCCTATCCGACCTTTGAAATTACTTTGAAAGTAACGACAAAAGATTTTCCACTGAGCTGGTGAAATTTCTTGGTGGACCAAAGCTTCGATGCTTCGTATGTTTAGGACGTGACGCGTCCTTACAGGGGCGCGGATCAGGCCTGGGGGCAACCCCCTCTGCCCGGGCTTGAACTCCGTGCCTATTGAGGCAGGGGTGATGAGTTGCAGGTTAGAGTTTTTGTTTGGGTTTTTTGGGTGGGTGGACTTCTTTCTGAGGTGTTTTTCTTCTCTATTCTCTTCTTCTCGCTTTCTGATCTTATTCTTCTTCCTCTTCTTCAGGCGGCCGCTCCCTCCTCCATTATATCTACATCTTGAAAATGTCGTAAATGAGATTCAGGCATCTGTCAAATATCTTGTGTTCTTTGATGACTACCAGCTACATTACAAACATGACTTTGCCCGGCTTTGTTTCTTGCCCGAAATATCAGGACAAAGTTATCCATGTTCCCGATTTAACCTTTACAACTTTATGTTTTGCCTTCACTGCGAAAGTTGTATCACTCGAAAGGGTGTTGAACCCAGTAAAGCACGGATGCTTTAAACGATAAGCTCACTACTTGACTTCTACAATTCAAGATTCAGTGGAAGACGTTATGCAAAATAAACAATGCAATTTAGGACTGATCAGTGGCCCTACGTACATATCTGTCTTCCGAATACCGAAGTCCAGTTTGTCTTGTAACGCAATTAATAACATGGAGATGCTCGGATCGTTCGCTCGGAACTGGAACGAATGGTTCGAATTTAAGGCCAGAAATTTCACTGAATTCGGTGACGGATGGAGGCAATGAATTTTGAAAAAAAGATCACATAGGTACCTATAGATTCTTTTTTCAGACTGCCACGTATATAATCTGTGACAATGTAATATTATCGCCAAATTATAAGAAAAGAATGTGTATTTTATATACCCATCAAATCTGCTCCCTCTTGTTATGTTATGACGACCACGATCACTATGACAAGAATGTAAGGACTAAGAATAAAATGAGCGGGACCTACAGTCCCTTTAAAATGATGGATGAAGGGCTCGTACGCTAGCAGACCGATTCAAACGTTTATCTTTATTATTTGCTTTTTTTATTGCTTATTTGCGTGGACAAGCACACGTCCCGAGCGCTATGACATGTCTTTCTTCAAACGGGGCTTGCGGAAGTACTAAATGGTAGACAGCGACTTGGCTCTGCCCCTGGGATTGCTGACGTCAATGAGCGACGGTAACCACTTACCATCAGGTGGGCAATAAACAAAAAACGGTGCACGCGCAACTTGGCGCACGTGAATGAAGTGAAACTTCTATTTCGATGTGTAGTATTGTGTTTTCTTTATTTTTCATCCTTAAATCAGATTGCTCTTGTAATAGGGACTTATGTGTATAAGAGATGCGACATCTTCAACATTTATATTATATGTATTTTAAACTATAGATAGAAAAATAAATATAAAAAATATACATGTATGTATATATATTTTTTTAAATACTTCATTAATATGTTGGACGCTACTCGTTGCTAACGCTCGCGCTGGCCTGTGACCCTGTGACAGGTATACTACGCGGCTGGGTTCGAGTGCCGCGCATTCCCTCTCGCGCTGTCTCTTTCTATTCCACGGTAGCGTTAAACGCTTAACGCAACCTTGTTGGAAGTCGTAAGGAAGTCGTATTAGAAGTTTCACTTCAAAAAACACGGCCCACCTGGTGTTAAGTGGACTCACAAGAGGCCATATCACGTTCGGTGCCGTGCTATCCTTTGACAGTCACAAGCTATATATATTTATTGTATTGTTTAACCCGGCTGCCCACTAAAGAAGCTGAAACGGCAAGCTGTTTCGCCGCAGCACTTCTAATGGTCACGAAAATGTCTCAGTTTCACTACTAATGGTACTATGGTTAAACACAAATAAAAAACTTAATTTCTTATTGCCGTATAGGCAGACAATCATACGGCCCACCTGATGGTGAGTGGTCACCGTCGCTCATGGACGTCAGTAATGCCAGTGGCAGACCCAAGCCGCTGCCTACCGTACAAGTTCATTATTCTTTTATTTTCTTATATATTCTTTCTATTTTCTGTCAATTATTAAGAAAACAACATTTAAAGCCTTTATTTTTCACAAATTATTTTACACAGTATTCTTGAATTAAATAAAACTGAACTTGTCTTTTTTCTCAATGACAGAGAGTTCAGATAATATATATATATAAGAAAAATCCTTTTTAAAAAAAAAAACCTTACAAGTTTTGTTTAAAAAATTACAAAAAAAAGGTTTTTCTTTACATACATATTCACAATACAATTTATAATATTTTTATTAGGTACGTATTTACGATACAGCCGAAATGGAGACACGGATTGTGTCGAGGGTTAGATAAAATGAGCTCATTTGCTCTTTGGTAATGAATACTCATGCTCTCGACTACTCATGTGTAATTGCGCACATTAGAACTAATAAATTGTGAAGGGCATTTTGATTACATTACGAACGTATCTTGTTACTCTTGATTGTAGTGTGAGAGAAAATTATAGACTTTAATTTACTGTGTAACAACAAATTACAATAGTATCAAGTTATATTTACTTACTAGTGAAACGAGGTTAAGCTCTGCGATTACCTGTAACTGTGAGAAATACATTGCTTTTTTTAAGCTGCTCACGAGGAGCTTTGACACTTTGATGGTGCTATGATAGAAATCTTATCGACAACGACAAGTATACAAGTTGAATCTTTCTTCTCAATCGTGTCACTCTTGACAGAGTGGTCGTGTTCGTCATGTAGTGTTGGAAGGGGCAGACTTGATGCGTCTCACGATGTCCCGCCATCTCTCCCTGCTCGAGGCCATTCTACTGCACTCATTTATTTAAGTTGAATCTAAATCGGGTGAAAGGCTTAGTAACGCAGAGAGGACAAATAAATATAGAAATGAAAATTTATTGGATAGAAGATAGTTTATATAAGTATATATATAATATAGGTCATCATCATCATCATCATTATCCTGCCCTTTTCCCAGTCACCTGGGGTCGGCGCAACATGTTTTCTCCTTCCATATAGGTATATACATATAATAACCTGCAAAATTATAATTTGCGTAATTACTGGTACCTACTCCAGTAACCACTTAACACCAGGTGGGCTGTGAGCTCGTCCTCCCATGTAAGCAATAATAATAAAAAGTGTGTGTGTCCGCTCCGACGCACGACTGGAGTTTACTGGATATAAATATAAATTTGTGTCAGTTGAATACAGTAAAATATGCATTTATTAAAAAAGCTTTATTAATAAATGATTTGTAGCGGGTTATATTCGGGTATCAACCCACTAACAGTTGATACGTTCAGGAATCGAACCCGAACGGCGTCCGGCCACAAGCAAAACGATGTCGGTAAATTAAACGAAACAATACGAGAAATAGTTCTATATTACGACAACACGATACACTACAGATTATTAACAAATTAACGAGACACAAAACAAACGACTAACAAATATATGAAAATACAATAATGAGAGAAACGCGCGATCAGTACGAGGCTTTGTGGCGGACTGCCGGCGCAGCAGCCCGGCGTCACCTGCGATAACGCGGCCGCGCGTTGGCTCCTGATTGGCGCGCGCACGCATCACCATGGCCAATCAGGCGCATAACGCATTTCGTGTGACATGCTATACTCTCTAGTACGATTTTGGTCCCCATAATTTTCATACCCCGGGCCTATATATGTAAATCGATTCTTAAGGAGTAAACTCCAAAAATAATAATAATAGGAGCCAGATCCCATAGACATCTACAACGCAAAGTAAATGCCGCCGCCCACCTTGAGATATGAGTTCTAAGGTCTCAGTATATGTAGTTACAACGGCTGCCCCACCCTCCAAACCGAAAGGCATTACTGCTTTTTGCATTATTTGTCACGAACGTGGAGCATTGCTTTGCAATCGAAAAATATGCGTCCTCTCTACTTCTGATCGACAAATAACTAAACGAATTATCATAACTATCTGAGCTCGCACTCATTAAGTGAGCCGATCCATTTAATCCACAAGAATCCCCGACACGTACAATTGAACTTCAATATAGTTATTTCGGCGGTGTGATTCACGCTGCAACACGATTCGTCTCGGGCGGGGATGCGTTTCTAAAATTGGCACACATCTTAATGATCGGATTGTATCGTGATCTTATAATATAATTCGTCCAATCGTATCGAATCAAAGAAAAAAATAATAATTTAAACATTACTTCAGATCGATTGAGATTTTGGTCACATATATCTCAAAGTCGGAGTGGTCACAAGTAGTGTCTATGTTCTCTTTTAATTATGAAAAAGTAGTTGCTCTCGAAAAAAAATTAACGATTGACTTCCACCGTGAAGGAATAACATCGTGTAATAAAATCAAATCCGCAAAATTATAATTTGCGTAATTAGTGGTGGTAAGAGCTCTTGTGAGTCCGCACGGGTAGGTACCAACACCCTGCCTGTTTCTGCCGTGAAATATATAGTAATGTGTTTCGGTTTGAAGGGTGGGGCTGCCGTTGTAATTATACTTAGACCTTAGAACTTATATCTCAAGGTGGCAGCATTTGCGTTGTAAATGTCTATGGGCTCTGGTAACCACTTGACATCAGGTGGGTTATGAGCTTGTCCACCCATCTATGCAATAAATAAATAAAAATCTAGCCGACTAGCGAGGTAAAAAAATCGTCTACATTTATTTAGGACCTAGATACCTTTATACATAATAGATAGTTGCTAGTTCACCATGACTGCGCAAAACAAAAGACTCATAATTGCGAACACCCGCGAACATATTTCACACTACGTATGTAAATGAATTTTCAATAAAATTGAGAATATATTGGCACGTGCCCAGTCTCGATGAAGACACGTGCTGATTTGAAGCACGTTCGCCACTGGGTCACGATCGTAATAAATCTTAGTAATTGTCTATGTAAATAGTACTGCCGAATTGTGTTCTACTGTGGACAGGTCGCAGAGGACGTCACAAACGTCTTTGGAAAACAACACCAAAGCTACGATGTGGCAAACTTTTGGCACAAATAATTCTCTTTTCTGTATTAAGGAATGTTTTATATGAAGAAAATGAATTAATTTAGTCTCTGATTTTTTTATTATTTTTGAAATAAATAGGCAGAAGAATTTAAGCTCCACGTAGCGTGTTTACCCGCATCTGAAATTGGAATACGTCTGAGACTTTGGACTAATGTAATACGTAATGTGACCATAGTAATAATACGTCCTGCTTTGGGCGGGATTGTCTCGCTTTCAGACTGTCCGTCCCGCTGCCGCGCTGTCCCCAACGAGAACGAAAATATCCCGCTTTCATTTATCTGTTGTGCATGTGTTTATTAGTAACTTACCGAATACTTACTTATCCCAAATCCTTATTGTATTACAAAATACATACTAAAGTAACTCTAATCTTGCTGTAGAAAACTAGTTTTTTGTTGTGAAATTATTTATAAATATTATTTTAAGGGCAAGTTCTTCCTATTCGTACACTTTTGACAGACTGGTCGTGGTCATGCATCAGTTGGATCCTGCGATACTGATGCTCTCGCGATGCGACGCCATGTGGCACGATGTTTCGCAGAGTGAGAGCAAGCGTTTATGTTGGAGTGAGTCACAAATTTTATGAGGTCGGTCCATCGTGTTAGAGATCGTCCGCGAGATCTTTTGCCCTCGACTTTCCCTTGCATCACCAATCGCTCAATGGAGTCCTCATTACGAGTGATGTGCCCGAAGAACTTGAGGATTCGTATTTGGACTGTTGACGATAGTCTCTCTTTGATGTGGAGCTCTTTCAGGATCGAAATGTTGGTACGGTGCGAGGTCCACGGAATTCTGAGGAGACGTCTCCAACACCACATTTCCAGTGCGTCAATCTTAAGACGGTCTTGTATCCTCAGCGTCCACGTCTCAGCCCCATACAGAAAGATTGGAAAGACCAGACATCTCATTAGCCTCTGAGGATCTCGAATCAAGGGCAAGTTGGTGTAAGAATTAAGATGTCAGTGAGGGTAAGATACCATAATAAATTATTTCAAGTCATTTTTTAAACCATATTTTTTATTTTGCACTTAAATATTACGTCTTACCCCATACCCTATATTATTATATGTATTTATTGCTTCCTGCTCTTGCTAGAGTTCGTCTTAGCAACGTCGTCAGGTTTGAGCCCCGTGAGCTCACCTACTAGTTAAGGTTACGCTGATATAGCCTCTCAAGGCTATCAGATTAGGTAGGAAAAAAAAACTGACAAAAAAAAAACGAAAAAGATACAAAACTTAATAATGCTAATTGCCGATTCTAGGGAAGAATGGACAAGAGTTGCAGCTCAAAATTACTATAACGACTAGCAAAAAAAAAAATCCTGCATCAATGAAAAAGGCACTACGTGAATATCATAGGAAAGTGCAAATACCTATAAAATATGATAAATAGTAGTAACTGAAGGAGGTCGAAGTGTTTTCTGAGTTAGTAATGCATTGGCCATATTATTATGATATTATTATCTGTTATACATATCATAGATATTTTATTGTTTACAAACTATTTTTTTATATTTTTTTTTATTTTTCCAGATTCTTTTATTCAGCTGTAGCACTGAATTATGAAACCTATCTATGAGCTGTAGCGATCATGGGTCTTACTGATTTGATAGAATTGAAATTGTTATGGTTCAATTCTCATAAACTGACACTGACGGGCGGCTGAGATGTAACTGTCGAAAATGTCATTAATACCAACATATTCCTAACAACTTTACGCTATCGAGAACGTTAAAAAATTCACACTAAGCACATAAGTCAGTCGGCAAAGAAATCGAATATACGAATCTAAACGTGTTCAAATTCGCATATTCGACCTTTTTGCCTAGCATCACTTGGCTTTGCCTAGCATCAATTGCCTTTGCCTACGTGGTACTACCACGCATGCCTCTCGAGACATGCTAGTAATGAGTCACGAGCGAGAATGTATTGGATCTTCACCTACGAAATTGCCGTTTAGGAATTAACATTAATGGCCATTTGGAATTTAATTTAAAAATAACATGGAATGCTATTTTCAAATTAATTCATTTGTTTGTTCATTAGTGTTTTATTCTCAATAGATCTTTATCTTTGTGGTCAATATGGACACGATATGATATTCATGGTTTACGAATTCCGTCGCGGTGGCAATGCCAAGACCAATTATTAAAGAGCATAAAGTATCAAAATCCACAAACACAATATTAAACGTCTCGTATGAATCAAACTACAAATGTGCAGAAATCAAAACGTCTTCGTCAAATTACGATTCGGATTTACGTTCATTTAAACTGTGGGCGGATTCTTGTTCTATTCCAGATCGTTTCGTTACGAAAATAAAAACAACTAAGAAAAAAAACGCTTAGGTGCTAAATAATAACGGTTTATTTTGCTTGTCGTCATAGGGTTGTCGGTTTACTGGCGATCTGTTGTTAATAATACTCTCAATAGTTGTGAATTAGCCAATTGACCTATGAAAGGTCATTGTCCTTTATGACTGGGAATGACACGCTGAGCAACTCACTTGATATTCTGTTGGGTCTTATGGAATAGTTTGTATATTTCAGTCTGCCAGTAAATCAATATAGGGAGTTCGAATGTGATGCCTGTCTGGAATCGTTTTTAAGACTATCAATTATGATGTCTTCACTTCAATTTCTCGCCGAATCTTCTCAGCGGGTCGCGATTCTGATCCGACAGTAGGATGCATTAGCAAAACAACTGACCTTGGGAAGTCATGACTCTTTCGAAGGTGTTCGAGAAGCTGTTAGCAAATCCCACCCCTCTTGACTGAGCCCGCGCTCGCCCACTTGTCCTGGTGACACTGCGAATACCCTCAAGCCACCAGTAATCCATTCTTCCAAAATAAAAAAAAGTTATGCCAGAAGCAAGCAAACAGCACTTCTCATATCAGCTGAGTATACTCGACCCGGTTCGTCTTGAAACTCGTGATGTCATCTTCCCTGCATCCCGACCGTTCTATTAGCTGAGGTAATCTTTCCAGACTTAAGAGTAGGATATGACCATTTTTCCATTGAATTCAGCAATCAACAGGGCCGGCGTGTTGTGAAGCGGTGGTGTTAATTTGCGCAAAAAAGAGCTACTCTCTCTGTCACGTACTATGACATAGCCCTAAAGGGTGAGATGATGATCCGGGTATTCAATGTGCCAACCAAAACATTAAGGCTCTGGGAATAGTTTAGTTTGTCATGCACAATGAAATGAATAAAAATAAAAATAACTATGCGCCAACTGTTATTTGGAGTCTTGTACAAACAAATCCTACGCGATTTTTTGTTAATGTAGTTATTCCTATTCCCGAAGCTTTATAAATAGAAATCAAAGGCAATTAAATTAGTGCGATTAATCAATACATTCTAATTGAAGGGGTGGGGGGTGCAAACAAATCGAGGTTTCAACTTCAGAAAGTAAGTTTGTGGCAGCCCAAATACTTAGACGTCACTCTACAGAAGGATGACATTCCGCCCCCATATAAAGACGGTACGCGACCGTGCCGCCTTCATACTAGGACGTCTCTACCCGATGATATGCAAGCGAAGTAAAATGTCCCTTAGAAATAAGGTGACAGTCTACAAAACTTGCATACGCCCCGTCATGACCTATGCAAGTGTAGTGTTCGCTCACGCGGCCCGCACTTACCTAAAATCATTTCAAGTCATACAATCCCGTTTTTTCAGGATAGCCCCTTGGTTCGTCAGGAACGTCGACCTCCATGACGACCTGGACTTAGAGTCCATCAGTAAGTATTTACAGTCGGCGTCGATGCGCCACTTCGAAAGTGGCACGACACGAGAACCCTCTCATCGTGGCCGCCGGTAACTACATTCCCGATCCTGCGGAAAGAATGGAAAGCAGTCGACGTCGCCCCAAACACGTCATTTCGGATCCTCCCGATCCACTAACGGTGCTTTTAGGTACCTCAAGCACCAGTCACCGTCCTCGTCGAACCCGTCGCTTGCGACGAAGGGCTCGACGAGCGAATTAACCCATAGATACAGCCCACTGAGTTTCACGCCGGATCTTCTTAGTGGGTCGCGTTTCCGATCCGGTGGTAGATTCTGCGAAGCACGACTCTTGCTAGGTTTCGTGTTAGCAACGTCGTCAGGTTTGAGCCCCGTGGTCTCACCTACTAGTTAAGGTTACGCTGGAATAGCCTCTCAAGGCTACCAGCTTAGGTAGGAAAAAAAAGTGGCGGCTTGCGTTACCAGCGTTTTGGTGTCTATAGGTTTTTTTTTCGAACAGGGGGCCGAACCTCATACGGGGTATCCGCGTCTAGGGGGCACACGGGGTATATGGGACTTGGCGGCCTGCAGATTTAGGGAGCAGACCGCGGGCCCAAGGATAGGCTTAACCAGTAGGCAGCGGCTTGGCTCTGCTCTTGGCATTGCTGAAGTTCATGGGTGACGGTAACTACTTACCATCAGGTGGGCCGTACGCTCGTCTGCATACAAAGGCAATAAATAAAAAATAAGGCTTCCGTAACCAGTTCAATAAGTGGTATTCCACACTTCTTGTGTACTTTAATAAAATAAAAAAGGAAACCGTGAGTTACTGTGTAAAATTGAATTACAAAAAATAATGTTTAAATTAGCAGCAGTTCAGGACACGTCTATCAGCCCTGTTCGAGTGCGTGGACAACTCATCCGTCTGGTATTTGGCGAGTGCTTCACGTGCGAGAGTGTGACTTATGTAATACTGCGCGAATTGTTTTGTAATACCGTCCGTACAGAATAGTACACTGTAGTGTAGATACTAGTAGGTGTAGATACCTCAATGCGTATGCCGCGGCTTAGAAAAATATTTATTAAAATTACTTTCGCATATATCGAAACTACTTTCGTGAAACTGAGTTCAGCATGCATGACACTAATTTCGTAATGTAAACTCCGCATTAAGAACAAGATAGGCATAGCCATATTAGAGCGCATGAGAGGCGCGGATATTTAAGATTTTAAGAAGAAGCTTTTAAACAACAACAAAAAATGGTCGCTGTGGCCAAAACCGGCTTGGAACCATGATGATCATCATCTTAGGCCTTACAGCCCAGGGTGGGCCTTAGCCTAGTCCAGTATTTCTCTCCAGACTGCTCTGTTCAGGGCTTTCTCCTAGGGTTCCTAACACCGATAACTTTGAGGTGCTGCTCTACGCCATCTCATTATCGAAGTTTGGGCTTCTGCTGTCCTCTGGTTTGCCTTATCGTATTTGTCTTGGCATTCTGGTCTCCGCCGTTCGAGCTACATGTCCTGCCTATCGTATTTATTGTTTTTATGATATTAGGATCCTTGTAAATATCATACAACTCGTGGTTAAATGATGATGACGAACTCTTTTAAAACCTGATGACGTCAGCTCGTATGGCAACATGCGGCAACTTAGGCTAGTTAAACTAGAACTCCAACAAGATATCTAATAACAAAATTAAATTTTATGTATTATAAAAAAGAGTCATCGATCTCAGTTTGGCAGGCGTCTCTGAGTGATGACGCGATAAATTACGTCACTGTGGTAAATCGGGTCTGGTACACCCACCTCGTCACATGACGCCCAAGATATTAAGAGTATTGTTCAATTAATAATGTAACTGAATAACGTAATCTAGATGATTTCGATCTGATTATATTTTTATTCAATTCTTTATTAAAACAATTCGAACAGATGAATTTCTGGTTTCAGTTACAAACGTAAGCCGCGTTTATGATTTACAGGTATGCTCCTGGTTCCTCCACAATGATGACGTCAGTACAAATATTAATACACCATCTAAGTTTATTAGCGTGTTTCTATAGAACAAAATAAAGCGAAAACGTTCAGAAATAGACTTACTTATGAAAACAATATTGGTGTAGGAGGTATCTTGGATCGAAGCTACTGTTGAATTTTTTTCCTCTGTCTAATCATTTGGTAGCCTAAGGGGCTATTCCAATAACGCGTGGGAGGGTAAGGAAGCCCACGGCAAGCAAGAGCCGTGCTGCGCTGAATCTACCACTGGATCGGAATCGCGACTCCCCCTGTCGGGTCCTCGCGTCCCCTTATGGGGTGCGGATCGGGCCTCGGGGCAATCCCCTCTGCCGGGGCTATCGCGACCCACTGGGAAGATAATATTTCTAAGCCCGCTTTTACTGTTAAGCAGTTGCCGAAACCAAATTATGGAATAATTGAAACAAGTTTATTCATTATGTAACCATTTATATACCAAAATGAACTTAACAAAACATAGATTCTTATGACACTAAAGTTTATTCAAAATGACCTCCGTGATTTTGAATACAGGCCTTCAATCTGCGCGGCCAGTCGTCTATCGCAGCACGAGCGAGGTCCAATGCAATATCGGCGGCTGCCTTAATCAAGGATGTCTTGAGTGACTCCAAATTGGGATGAGGCTTTGAGCACGCCTTTTCCTCCAAGTGTTGCCATATCTTGTAATCTAACGGATTCAAATCTGGACTGGAGGAGGGCCAGTCTTCGTGCCGGATGAAGTCGATTTCACGTGCCGCCAGCCAGTCTTGTGTGCTCTTCGCTCTATGAGCTGGCGCCGAATCTTGTTGGAATACCCAGTGCCTGTTATTGAACATGGTATGAGAAACAGGTTCCACAAGGTTCGTCAGGACTGTATTTTGATACACAACTGCATTCGTTTTTACACCTTTCTCACAAAAATGTACCTCTGTTAAGCCCCAATAAGAAACTCCCAACCATACCATGAGCGAGAATGGAAAATGACCTCGTTGGACACGCGGAATACGGTTACTCGCTTCTTCACTACTGTGTGCGTACACCTTATCATTATGTTTGTTGTAGCTCTCTTCTACGGTAAAAATTTTTTCATCCGAAAAAAGAATTTCCCGATATTTTTTTCCCGCGTACCGCTTCAACAAAGCGCGGCATCTCTTCAGTCTCAGGTCCATTAGACGAACATTCAAACGATGTCCTGTTTTTCTTCGATATGCCCGAAGCCCTAAGTCTTCATTTAACACCCTTTTCACCGTGGTTCTGCTTAACCCCATCTGAAGGGCCAACAGTTTCTGCTTACGTTTGGGATTTCTTTGAATTCGCGCCTTCACAGCTTTTATCACTGCTGGAGTCCTAACAGACCGAGGGCGACCACTTCTTGACCTGTCATCTACACTAGAGTCTTCATTGTATCGTTTGATGGTACGATAAACGAATCTTTTGGTTATATTCAAATTTTTCAGTATGTTAAAAATTTGAATTGGCGCGTAACCGCAACGATGCAACGCAATAACTGCAACACGGTCTTCTTTAAGCGTCCACTCCATATTTAAAAATGAGTAAAATTCTAAAAGTATACATTTTTATTTTCATGAACAATTCGAAATTCGAATTCAATAAACTTTTTTGTGGCCAGCATTCTAAAAGAAAAGTTTTTACTGTGTGACAATACTTATGATCTGACTAGTTATATATTTTTTTAGAATATATTTATATATTTAGAATATACCTAGTAAGTAATCGTTTTTTTTTGTGAAATTTTTGAAGGTATAGTCGTTAAATATCGGACTTCCTTTGTCATACACTTTGAATGTCAAAATTGGCTTAAAGGTCTGAATACCAGGCCATAAAAAAAAGAATGTCAAAATAAACTGTCATTATTACAGTAAAAGCTCCTTAATAGCGTATTCCTTCATTCGCGTTTTCACTATTCGCGGATTAAATAAATGCGACTCAATTCCTAAATTCGCGGTTAAAGATTTCTTTATCCGCAGATCTAACCGGTACATCGGTACATAAATAATTCAAATACTAATAAAAATAAAACAAATACGTAAGTATCCAACCGAATACCTATCCTTTGTAAACGCGATTATTCATATTCAAGGTTTCAGTATCCGCGGCATATTTACGGAATGAAACGGAAATTCGCATATGTCTAAGTATTTTAAACAAATATTTTCATTTCATTACATTTCATCTACAGTGGCGATTTTTAAATACTAGCACTCACAATCATTTGTGTGTTTTAAAAAAAAAAACACCTAAGGAACAACACCATCTTAAATAATACATATTACTTCCGCGAAAACATTAAACAGAGTTCAAGGAATTAACAATACGTTTGGAAGATTCACATCAACAGCCTACTACAAAAATATTAAATGTTTACATTCGGATTCCATAGTAAGACGCCTACACTGATTATTTTCGTTTCATTCATTCGTTGGGTCGTTCGAACGATGTGTGTATGCACCGTTAGGCCGCGCACTTTGAGGCCGCCTCAAAAAAAAATTTGGCAGAAGCTACACGCTGTTCGATTATAAAAATAGTGTTAACTTGTAAAACGTGTGTTGTTTATTTGAAGCTTAATGTATTGAAAGTTTTATGTTTGTTTCCAATGCTTAACGAAATGGTTATTGAAATATTTTAATTACCTATTGACAGCTTGACAAGGTCGAATGAACAATCATGATATTGTTATTACCAGTGGTCCCGCATTAGTCGAAATTCGACTATAATTAATTGAAATTATGTCTTGTATGAACATTATTAAGGTTCTATTTCAAAGGCTACTTATACTTCTAATCAGAAAAGTCACGAAGACTCAAGACAAATATTTATAATCTATTCTCAATTTGACCACAGACCATAAGCAATAAGAAAATTGAAGCAATAAGAAAAATTGACAATAAACAAATAGTATGTATGCGTGTGTGTGTAATGTTTTTTTTTAAATAGATTTAATGTTTTTTTTAATGCATAGTCAAAAATTAACACTGCACTCCTTCTCTATATTCTCTATGAGTATGGGACATTTCATATTCCTCCGTCCGCATAATTTTCATAAACAGGGGTACCTACAAAGTTTTTGTTTCACCTATTAATATAAAGATGAGTTCGCTCGGCAAATCGTGCTCGCGGCGTAACCTCACCCCGGCTACAGAGACGCGTTGACGGTGACCGGTGACATTGTGTTTGGATTACTTTGGATTTACGAATCCACGTTCACAATGATTTAGGGCAGAGTTCCCCAAACTTTTTTGTGTCGTAGACCCCTTGCCATGTTTTTCCGTGTTGGGTAGACCCCCTACTTACCTGATATTGATTTCCTGTAAATTTCTAACTGTAGTAAAGCTTAGTGTTAAAAACTTAAAGTAAAAACACATGTTAATTTATACATTTATTAATTGAATTTAAATTAAAACTACTCAAAATAAAATTTTGTATCTGTTATGTAAAATATACGTAACATAAAATAAACTATAAATAAAATAACATAAGCAATAAGTCAATATTTTTAGTGAGAAGGATGATCCTGATGCTTTAATAATAAATTATCAATTTTGGCGTCAATTTTGTAAGGGTTAATCTTAAATCTCCTCGGCTAATGATGTCTTGACATTATAAGATAGTATGATGTAAGTAAATAGGTACTATCAGTGTATGTGTTGAGATCCACTTTTGTGGACCCCCAAATTTTTTTTCGCTGACGTAGACTCCTTGCATGTTGACATAGACCCCTAGGGGTCGATATACACCACTTTGGGAATCACTGATTTAGGGCAACCATGGAATCAACGGAGGTTGTGAAAGTTTGTGCAAACGATGGACCCTGCAACCTCCAACCGAATTACTGTAACAGACTTTATATTACGCTCAAGAGCAGAGTCAGTGCGCCATCTACCAGCTATCCTCCTTTCAGATTATTATATAAATAACTTATTACCCGTGAATGTCGTCTCGTGTCGTCGAACAATGTTAACAGTTTAAATACATTCACTCTGACGCGTATTCTTTATTCGTCACGGCAATTCAAATAGAGAAGTGATGGTTGACTGAATTTGACGAGTTATTTTATGTATGTAAATTGAATTAAACTTGTCATGTTTATCGTGAAAACAGTTCACGTTTTTTTTTTATTGCCCTTGTAGGCAGACGAGCATACGGCCCACCTGATGGTGAATGGTTTTTTTATTTTTTTTATTGCCCTTGTAGGCAGACGAGCATACGGCCCACCTGATGGTGAATGGTTTTTTTATTGTTTTTATTGCCCTTGTAGGCAGACGAGCATACGGCCCACCTGATGGTGAATGGTTTTTTTATTTTTTTTATTGCCCTTGTACGCAGACGAGCATACGGCCCACCGGATGGTGAGTGGTTACCGTCGCCCATGGACTTCAGCAATGCCAGGGGCAGAGCCAAGCCGCTGCCTACCGTTTAATACTTACTACGTTCTGCTGTGAATATCGCTAAATATCATGCCTTGATCACAGGGACTATTTTCCCTACCTATTTGAAGATAGCATAAGGGGCTATTCCATCTTCTCGTGGAGGAGGTAGGGACTAACATATTATTATAATAATATTAATAAATAATAAAATAATTTATTGCCTTTTTATATTAACTACTACATTTCATCACAGACAGATGAAAGAATGTGTTAATATATTTTTGGAGTTTACTCCTTTAGAATCGATTTACATATATAGGCCCGGGGTATGAAAATTATGGGGACCAAAATCGTACTAGCATGTCACACGAAATGCGTTATGCGCCTGATTGCGCATGTCACACGAAATGCGTTATCGCAGGTGACGCCGGGCTGCTGCGCCGGCAGTCCGCCACAAAGCCTCGTACTGATCGCGCGTTTCTCTCATTATTGTATTTTCATATATTTGTTAGTCGTTTGTTTTGTGTCTCGTTAATTTGTTAATAATCTGTAGTGTATCGTGTTGTCGTAATATAGAACTATTTCTCGTATTGTTTCGTTTAATTTTTTATATCCAGTAAACTCCAGTCGTGCGTCGGAGCGGACACACACACTTTTTTTATTACTCTTGTAGGCATACGAACATATGGTGCACCTGAGGCTTAATGTGGTTACCCTCGCCCGTGGACGTCAGCAATGGTAGGGGCAGAGCCCAGCCGCTGCCTACCTATCTAAATGTAGAATTATTAGAACTTTGTCATGATGTTATATTTATTATAAAAGCATAAAACTGCAAATAACATAGCTTACCACTATCATTTATTTCTGTGATCAGACAAATCTACAAATTAAAAATATTTTTTGTTGCAACAGTGACATCTCTGATATTTGAAGGAACTAATTTTTCTTCTTCACCGTTGTTTGCAAATGGCTTTTTATAATTATCAACAGATGGCGTTAACTTAAAATTTCCGATACCTCTGGAAACTGGTTCCTTTAAATTTTAAGGAATAGTAAAGACAATTATTGTTCATTGTAGTGAATGTAATTATAGGTTTCTATTTATATATATATACTAGCTGAGGCCCGCGATATTACCCGCGGTTATTTTCGTCATCAGCTACCTATCAGTCCCGTCAAAATCGGTCCAGCCGTTCCAAAGATTAGCCGAAACAAACTAACAGACAGACAGACAGACAAAAAAATTGTAAAAAAAATTTATTTTTGTGTATGTACCGTATATATATTTGTCGTAGATACCGACTTTAGTAATATTAAGACATTGTTTTGATTATTATTTTAAATTATAAAATGTTGTTTTGATAAATATCACAAACATGTAGGGTAGACGTCGTAACGCCTGAGTATAAAATGGCGGTACGTGGATAGAGTCGCCTGAACCTACTAGTTAAGGTTACGCTGAAATAGCCTCTCAAGGCTCTCAGCTTAGGTAGAACAAACAAACAAAAAAAGAGTCGTCTCAGTCAGTCAGTCAGTCTGTCAGTCAGTCAGTCAGTCGGTCAGTTGAATCGAAACTGTCGGTTTACCCTGTCATTGTGAAATTTGTTGAGAGTTTCAATAATTATTATTCAAAAGGTTTTATTGACTTTTATTGCAGTAAACTGAGTTCAACCGAATACGTATGATGACGGAACTGCCGCTCAGCCATCCCTGACGCTGTCATCAGAAGTGGGATCATGGCGTGCCATGTTCGATATATAGCAGAAAAACATGATGCAGATCAGAATACCAATAGTGGTACTAGATCACGGGTCAGAAATTCATCGGGAACAGCCAGATGCCGATCCGCGTATTTAGTGCGCTGCGGTTGATATTCACCTCGATGAACGTCTACTGGATGGCACATTACTCATTGTAGCCTTCAGTAAAGCCCTGAAAGGCCGAGCATCATCATGTTGTCGCAGATTTCGCACATAGGTATCACATGGAAGCATTTTCGCGACTTATTTCTCGCTTGGTATGATACCTCCGAAAACTCTGGCTGCGACGCTTATCAATTTAAACAATGGCAAGCCACAAGAGGGTGAATGTCTCGCAGCATACGCAAGTCGTGTTATGACGTTCCTGTTAGCTCGATGGAAGATCTGAGTCACGAAGAAATCGCCACATCTTACGTTCTGGCTCATGTCGCCCAGTTTGATTCTTGACTTAATCGCTTGGTATTTACTAACGAAATACAACACGTAACAAATTATTGCAAAAAAAATTAAGGCAAGTGCAAGTCTCAAGCGAAAGTTCGATAGCAATAATGGACTTGTCATGACGAGTGGGTAGTTCCGACACGAATCGTTTGAAGCCGCTGACTACTGATACAGCTACATGCCACTAGTGCAGTAAACCAGGACATGAGACGGTGAATTGTCGCTTAAACTTTAGGAATCTGCTGAACTTAATACTAATAAAACTGCACGTTTGATGACTCTTTCGGGCTCCACCAAGCAAGCAAGCAATGTTTCCGTAGGGAAGAAAATTTACACATTTGAAGTAGTCGTGACCTAAAAGAGGTCCGGTGCATTCATATCTGCGATGCAGCGGTGTTAGAGTCCCGCAGGCGGGTGCCAATTTTTCTGGTGAAGTGTATCTTAACAAGTGTTCGCAGTTGGCTTCCACAGTGTGGGAGTAACATCTTATAATAGGGGCTTATAAAGAACTAATCCCCCACCCGACGACACCGCAATCGCACCGCCATCTCTCAGGAATCGTGCTGCGTTTCGTTTAGCAACCAAACTAACGACCGTCTCCGATTTCGTTTAGTTACTAAACTAATGAGAGTCTCCGACACGGCCATCAATTATTCGACGCTATTAGACATGTGTAAGTAATGCGAGTGATATTACTCGGGTAATATTACTCTACGATGTAATGCAACATCACACATTACGCGAAGGAAACAAACATCACACTATCACCCAACATGTTTCTTTCTTTGTCGTGTAATGTTGCTTAACACGTTAACAGTCCCCATACAAGCGTTCCGAAACACGCCATATGTCCAAGTGTGATTATATATTTTTTGGCCATTATTAGATGTCCACCTATCGGCTGATGCATTAAAAGTAACAAAATATGGTCGTTGACCCCGGATATACCCGTGTACAGCGGGTGGTACACGGACTTATGAATTAAATTACCGGGTAACTTTTACGTGTACCACAGGCTCATGAGTGTTCCAGTAGACGTATGTATGGTTAGTTTATTACCATATCGATGGTACACTTCCGCGGCAAACTACTTTTCCGTCAATACATACCCTCAAACACATAAATATAACATGAAGATCTATAAACTATGGTCTGCAGAACACTTAGGGATACCAAATTTACAATGGTCAAAATGTGCAAGTTTTTGGTTTGGATACCTCCGGAAGTATGGTAGTAACATTCGCAGAAGGTTTACTTGATGAAGGTCGCTGCATCATAACTTACAACTATTACACGAGCGACCCTTTGGCAGAATTTATGCTTTCTCGCAATACAGACCTCTGTGGCACAGTCAATAAAAAGAGAAAAGGTTTACCGAAAGAGAGGAGAGAAAAGCATTCATTCTAGCAGCACATGAAACGTGCAAGTTCAAGTTACGCCGCTGAGAAAAACACATTTTTTTGAGTTTTTGGGCAAGAAAGAATCTCGATTCATCCGAAGACGATGCGTGGGATGCTGCCAAAACCTTCTTGATGAAGGTCGATTTGCTCCATATGCACAGGCCAAAGCCAAAAGGGTATCAACGCAATGTAAAATTTGCAAAAAAGCATATTGCGTTGTTTGTTTTTCTAAACTTTTAGTTCACCAATTAAAATTTGTATTTTTTTTTCTAAGTTTTTTTATGTCGTGTTGCTATACTAAGAATTTCAAAAAAATATGACATGTTTTCGACTTTCTCCATTTATTAGATCCTTGGCCACAAGTCCACAAAGAAAACACTAACTAATTTGACAAGTCCGTGGATCTAGGCCTCGTAGAGAAACACATCGGCTCGTGTACCTCATAGGGTACACTAACTCGGCGGAACCGCTAACCGTGTACCACATACGTAACACCGGACTGTTAACGTGTTAATACACGAACGGAACAGAGCGAGCGAGACAGACCGATCGACGCAAAATAAATGAGCAAGCGACACGGAATTATTCCTAGTGATTTTGAACCGTATGTCCTGGCCGCTAGGTACATTTTTATACCTATGGTACGTCTGAATTTTAATATAGGTATTTGTGTTTATATTTTTCATGCGCCCAGCCGGTAGTTCCCCGCAAGTACTTACTTAATTTTTTATTCGCAACTTTTGTAAAATCACTAGTCGCTCGTAATTGTTTAGTAATATTTCATATTAATTTTTGGGTTTGATTTGAATTACTTAAGCACTTGTTTGAAGATAGTTTAATTATTTGTTTTAATGCGTGTTTAATAAGTGAAAGAAAGAACGGCGTCTAAATGAAAGTACAGTCCTCCTTGGATGCACTTTGAGGATATCGCGCCGAAACAATGCATCTACTGCTCTCGTATATTAACATTATTGTCGAGCTCAATTTGCAGTCTAAGTCGCCATATGAAATCCGTTCATCCCACAATAAATTATATTAAGTAAAAAATAAAATTATTATATTATTAAGTAAGTCAATCTCTGTCAAGTAATATAACAGTGTATTACAATGCAAAGTTCATACTTTGTATTGTAATACACTACTGTAATGACACACCCGAATCATTACCTAAGTGATGTGTTGATACACATCACTTAAGTAATGATTCGGGTGTATAGATACAATGCATTCGTCGTCACAGTATCTATTGAACGCACCGAGTAATGTTAAGAGTGATGTGTAATGTTTTCGAGTAATATCACCTGTCTGTAAAAGTGATGTCATATCACATTACATTGGGAAGTGATGTTTTGCGCAAGTCTAGACGCTATATTTGTAAATTTTATAAGCCACACCGAAGTGTGGCGTCAAAAATACTATAGACTCATTTGAGTGTTCCCCTCCACGGAAATCTTTAGTAAAAGGCGAAAGATTTATACGTTTTGAAGGGAAACCAGAGATACACGAAATTAGCAATCAAAATTCTTTATAGTTGTTTGAGTCAAAAGTCGTTAGCGCGATTCAGCTTATGCGCACAACGCCATCTATTGATATCATTGTTGAACTCATTTTAACTTGTGCTTGAGCTCGACAATATATTATCCGGTCACCGTTCTTATCGAAACCGTTGCTTGCGTCGAAGGGTTCGGCTAGTAAACTAACCCTAAAAAAATAATAAAAATCATTCGCTAGAATGTAAATTTTCTTAAACTACTGCATATTAAACGTGTAGCTTTCTGAAACAGAATATTCGCTGAGTAAATTTGGTTAGAGCCAAATGTCTACAGATCAGATTTTTATTTATTTATTTATGTACAAATATTAATAGCGCTGCTGATTTCCTTGAAAAATGTCTTGGAATAGATAGAACAGATATTATGGATAATGAAATACCTACTACATGTCGTGGCGTGCAACCTCTTTGACAGGACATAAGACCTACAACGACTAAACACAGATTAAGACAGACACTTGACAAGAATTCAAAAATAAAGCGAGAAATGGAACGAGGGCGTACGTGACTAGCGGCAGGCAGTACTTTTTTGACTTCCTAAAAGGACGACATGAACCAGACGACAAGGAACGAATTGACCGTTCTCATATGTCTCTCATACATAAAATAGACGACAAAAAACTAACCGACGGTTCACTACACGTAGTAAACAAAGTGCAGTCATAAAAATTTAATGTTAAAATCTCAATTCCAATACAAGAACGCATGCAATCACATTTACATCAGTGAACCTGGTCTTCGGTACCCTCATCCCTTTATTGTCCGTCACCCTTCGTAAGTCATAGCTCCACCTGTCCTGGTCTAAGCTGGAAGAGGCCTATGGCCAGTAATGGACGACCGTGGGCTGATAATGATGTTAAAAGCACATTATATGTGTATAGAGGTAGCTAATATACTTGACCAGAATGTCCTGACATTTATACAAATGATAAATTTAAAATACTAAAGGAACACGACCCTTTTCGACCTTAGATTGAATTATCAAACGTTCCGTTTGTGGTTACAGGTATCAATCACAACACGATTACGTGACGATCTAACCCACTGAGTTTTTTGCCGGATCTTCTCAGTGGGTCGCGATTCCGATCCGGTAGTAAAATCAGGAAGAAGTGCTCTTGCTACGGCAGATCTTAGACGATGAAAACTTCTGTTTACTCTGTAGTATAGTGTAAAAATATATATGTAACCACATATATATGTTGGAGGGTTTATCACAAAACACAATTAGCAAGCTTGCACCCTGCCAACGCGCAATGGAGAGGAGCATGATGAACGTGAAAATGTCAGATCGACTGAGTAACCGTGTAATAAGAAGCAAAACAAAGGTTATAGATATATGGTGCAAAATTAGAAGGCTTAAATGGCGTTGGGCAGGGCATATGGTTAGAGGTAAAGATAAATGGAGCAAATTTGTGACACAATGGTATCCCAGAGAAAACAAAAGGAAAAAAGGTAGACCGCAAAAAAGATGGGATGACGACATAAGACAAGTTGGCAGGCGTCACATGGAACAGAGTGGCTCAAGAAGGACATGAGTGAAAAAGGTTGGAAGAGGCCTTTGTCGATTGGCAAACAGATCTGCAGAAAATAGGAAAATTCAAATAATAGGCTAGATTAAGGTTTAAATAAAATTTAAGATTTCTTTAAATTATATTTAGTCATTTAATTGTAATATGGATCTGAATAAAAAGCTATTCAATTCAATTCAATTCAAAACATATATGTACATATGTATATTCTTAATCCAAAAGAGTTTGCCTTCATGCACAACACTGATAGCTATTTGTCTCAATGTAGATTAGGGTAAGTATACGTTAGCGTCACGCACCTGAGCCAGCTCTTTCACATAACGCGCCGTGACGACGACTCAAACTAGTATCTACTAGTAGTACTAAGTATGATGTGGCTATTCAATATATACGATACAAGAAATACTAGTCAATATTTTTGATGTTATCGAAACTGGTATTTTGATTATGGTGATTTCAGTTTTGAAATAACGGTTTCAACTTAAATACTTTTAGTTTTAGAATGAAGAAACGAGTGTGAAATATACGTAATGAATGAATATGCGTAATAAATGAATATATGTAATAAATACACGTAACAAGTCCAATGATTGCAGAGATACTTCTGGGCTCAGTGATTCGCCGGATTTTATTTAGAACTGTATCGAAATCTGCGAACTAGATTTGTCATTTGACAGTAATTTTTATAAAGTTCTCTTTTGTGGAAAACAAAGTACCATTCGGTAAGGGGTACCTGGTTGGGTTACAGCGTGGGAATCGACGCCACACTAAAAATAGAGATTTTCGTAGCACACACGTCTTCCTTGGGGCAAAGCTTCCTTCTCATGTCCTGTTCATTCAGACGAACTTCCACCCCGAGAGCATGTGGTTGCCGTCTTTCGCTGACATTAACAATGCCAAGGGCACAGTCAATACAAATATAATATTTCTGAGTACAATATTTACATATAACATAATAATTATATAAATAATAATAATCTATATAAATAAATAATAAATGAATTGCTGTTCGTTAGTCTCGCTAAAACTCGAGAATGGCTGGACCGATTTGGCTAATTTTGGTCTTGAATTATTTGTGGAATTCCAGAGAAGGTTTAAAGGTAGATAAATATGTAAATGAGCGGAGTTAAATAAAAATAACAATTATGTTTTTCCTTTGATGTCCCCCCCGTCGGACGGATTCCTTTTGTTTGTTTTAACTTTATTCTAAACAAAAGTTTAGGTCCTTTATTTATCGATTAAGGCACTACGAAGTCTGCCGGGTCAGCTAGTTTACACATAAATATTTACAATATTTACAGTATAATATTTCTGGCTACCTTTGTCAGATATTCTAAATGTCGTACATCACTAGCCGACGCTGTCTCGTGTGTGTGCTGAACAGAATTTGATGTCGATCGCCCTGGGAAGGTCACCTGAGCCTCGCATGTCTGGTTGATTGAAAGAGGTATTTTTTTTTGTAACTGCTTCTTTTAAAATGTATATAATAGAATGTCTAGAATAAGAGATTTTGCGTATTTAACCAAATCTGGACCAAATCTGTACCAAAAAAATCTTAAGTGTTCGAATGAGTTCTGAATGGACGCAGGTTAGTATCACAGTCCTCTATCTATTAGTGAGAATTCTAGTGTAAATAAGAGATCCATTTCATTCTTCCGTTTCCATTAGAAATCAACGAGTCAAGGAGCCGCTTCATAGTAAGTGGCTAGCGTTTCTAACAGACACTATTGTGCTTAGTGCGAGTATTTTAACTTTTCGATCGCGTAAAAGTTAACTCAAAATTGTATGGAGCCAGAACAGCTTCCCTTCGTTTGCCGCAAGAGGCGTTTCAGCTTCATACAACTTTTACGCGATCAAGATGTTAAAAATGAAGGGAAACTGTTCCGACTCCATACAAATTTGTATTAACTTTTACGCGATCGAGTAGTTAAAAAACTCGCATTAAGAACATAACAGTGCATAGGGTATACTCAGGGCGCTGTCGACCGTCCACTGCTGTTCCAAGGTTTCTTAAAGCGGTGTCTGCGGTTCCAGTCCACGATGACCGAGCTCAATCGGTAATTTTAGCCAAAAAAAAAGGAAAATGTCTCAATAAACTCGCTCTTCATCAAAAGGGACACAATACGAAATCCTCGCCCGGATTAATTACAGTCGTTCATACATTAAGCAAACAGCGATTACAAGACAATTAAACCGTGAACAAAGCGCCATTGTATTGAGCGCTAAAACACGTACGCCGTATGTAACTTGAGTAATTAGCAACTCTCGCACAAGCGACTCTGCGAATGTGAAATCGCGGAGTGATTACAAACGAGAAACTTCGGGCTTGTGAATTTATTTTAAACGTTAACGGCTCTTAATGTTTTCTTAATTGATGCAAAGGTATCCGACGAGCTAATAGTAATAATAATTCTTTAATTTTTGCTGGTATCGTGACTTTCCTACTCTTTACACACAAAGTTCCGAATCCGTAAGGGGGAATAGACTAGCAATAGAGACTGTAACCTGATTCCTTAAAGTAGATGGTAGCATTTACGTTGTATGAACTCCTCCGCTGGATGGTTCATCGATTTGTCTTATAAAGTTAAACCTATGATAACAAATCCTTCATTGGTGTGAACTGCTTCATTTAGATATATTTATTCCAGAGGCGGAACGCTACCTTTTTTTTTTTTTTTTTTTTTTTCGGGTAGAGGGCCGAACCTCCTACGAGGTCCCCGCGCAAAAGGGGCGCGCGGGGTATGTGAGACTCAACGATCTGCATGGTGTTGTGAGCAGACCGCGGGCCCAAGGATTTTAGAGCCCACCCACTAAACGACTCCTCTGCACTCTTACACCCGACGTCCGATCCCCTCCGAGGTCAGAACCCGGATGAGGTAGGGGGGCTACCGCGGTCAACACTACAACCAGACGGCGCGGCTCACCCCAAGGACGCCCAGCCGACGGAGCCTTCGAGGCGAATCGAAGGCTCTGAAACGTCGGCCGTCTCGGTACGGCAGCCCGTCGGGCCGCCCAGACGGTGCCGCCGGTGTCCCGGAATACCCCGCTGGACCAGAACCAGCCTGCCGGGTCGGGACGCGATACACCGTCGACCGGTCGCTCTATTCACTCCACGGCAGCGCGCTAGAGTGCTGGTAGCGCGCCGCGCGGCCTCACCCCCTCAGGTCGCCCCTTGACCTTCACCGGGGGGAGGCCGCCACCTACAGGGGCCGGGACGTGCGGGCGTATTCCCGCCTCCGGCCCCCGGCTCGACGGCGACGGATCGGTGCGGAAAGGGAAGAGCTCTCCCTCTCTCGCTCCGCCGCCTCCTTCTGCGAGATGGTGGACTCGCAGAAGTCGAGCATCGCCTTCCAGGACGCGTCGCTGCCGAGCATCGTAGCCACGACGCGCGGCAGCGAGAGGTCCTCTCCAATGACCGCGACGAGGGCGGCGCGCTGCTCGTTGAATCCAGAGCAACGCGCCAATGTATGTTCCGCTGTGTCTTCCTCGTCGCGGTCCGCGCAGTGGTGGCACTGCGCCGTCGGTTCCCTTCCGGCTATCTTGTGCAAGTACCGGCCAAAACAACCGTGGCCGGTAAGCATTTGCGTCAGCCGGAAGGTGAGGCATCCGCGGTCGCGGCCCACCCAGTCCGCGAGAACCGGGCGGACCGCCTCGACGGTTCGGAGGCCGGCCGACGGGTCCGCCAAGCGGCGAGACCACGCCTCCAGCACGGACCGCCGAGAGTGGAGCCTCCGCGCTCGAACTACACCTTCGCTGGGGCGCCCTTCCCCCCTAGAGCGGAGGTCGCTACGCCACCGGTAATCGGCAGCGAGCGCCTCCGCCTCCAGGTCCCAGGGTGGCGCCCCGGCGAGCAAGGCGGAACGCTACCTAAGTTCTGTCTAATTTTATTTAATGAATTAGACAAATAACTGATTGGTCATTGGTCGGCAGCCTTGTCAACCAAAAGAGCTAAATGATCATCATCATCATTAGCCTACAGCAGTTCACTGCTGGACGTAGGCCTCTCAAATTGCTCGCCACTTTAAAGAGCTAAATATTTAACATATATTTTTATAGTCGTGTGTTTCAGAAATCTTTACTCATCTTAGAAGGCAAGATAATATTCCGGTGCCTGGACTAAACATCTCGCGGAAGAGGCGTAGCCTAGGAGTTAAAGTGCCGTGTTCTGGACAATTCCTTCATCTGGTTTAGCAAGGTGAGGTTGGTTACCTCAGATGTAACCGGAGCAGAATTCACTCTTATTAACTGAAATCGCGGCGATTGCCCGCAGGACCTTTTTAATTTCACTCAACTCTGTTATAAACATAATTTGGACGTTGTTTCCTTAAGTGATATATTATGCCATGTTATCAATAGCCTAAATATACTTAGCTCTCGGCTGTGAGCATTTACGATCAGATATTATCAGCCAGCAGCAGACATTAGAACTACAACAAAGGTGGAAAACGTACTAAAGAAAATAAGACGGTTAAAATGGCGATGGACAAAACACAAGGGAAATCAGAATGAAATGGACTAAAATTATAACAGAATGGCAGCCACGTGATGGCAAAAGAAAAAGAGGTAGGCAAGCTAGAAGATGGACAGATGATATCAAAATGATTGGAGGGACAATCTGCTTCGGAAAAGCTACCAATAGAGAAGAATTGAAGCAGCTGGAAGAGGCCTATGTGTCACAGGACACGCTGATCACTGAACCGGGAAATCCGATGTATTAGATTTAAGTTAAAACAATTTGCTACTGCATGTAATATCATTGATTAGTATCAGCAATAGATGCTAATATAATAATCTATATATATAAAAATGAATTGCTGTTCGTTAGTTTCGCTAAAACTCGAGAACGGCTGGACCGATTTGGCTAATTTTGGTCTTGAATTATTCGTGGAAGTCCAGAGAAGGTTTAAAAGGTAGATAAATATGAAAATGCTCGGAATTAAATAATTTTGTTTTTCCTTTGATGTGTCCCCCGTCGGTCTTTTATTTATCGATTGAGGCACTACGAAGTCTGCCGGGTCAGCTAGTATAAAATAATAATTATCAGCTAACGATATAATTAATTTAAATGGACTTTAGTACCACGTTAACAATTTGATTCTTTCATAAGTATCATAGACAAATCCTTTATTTTATTTACATTATTGGTTAACTTCTGCATTCGCTCATCCATATGTCCCATACATTTACAAAGCGACAGGTTACGATTGCATGCGGGTCACGGAAGGCGTTCGATACCTGCACCAGACGAAGTGCCTTATAAATCCCAGCTACTCGTAATACTATGTCCAATATACGAAAGTTATAGCCCAGGAAATTAATTCTGTCGGCAGAACTGAAGTAGGGTTACGCGAACGCGATAATGCGACCATAAGTTATGTGCGTAGGAAGAAAAAAACGTTCATCTTGAATAATGTTCCGAATTTTTTTTTTTTTTCTTAGTTGGATGGACGAGCTCACAGCCCACCTGATGTTAAGTGGTTACTGAAGGCCATAGACATCTACAACGTAAATGCGCCACCCACCTCTAAGGTCTCATTATAGTTACAACGGCTGCCCCGCCCTTCGAACCGAAACGCATTACTGCTTCACGGCGGAAATAGGCGGGGTGGTGGTACCTACCCGTGCGGACTCCCAAAAGATCCTACCACCAGTGAAAATGCTTTTAATGTTGATTTGTGAGTGTACAACGAGTGTGCAATCCGCCATTAATCATTTTAGAATTTCATAATTCATTTTAGAATGCCAATATGTATTTTTTTTTCGTTCGTAGATAAATCATTTTTCATTAAAAATATATATATATATCTATGCTGATAGCCTTGAGAGGCTATATCAGCTTCTCCTTGACGTGTAGGTGAGCTCAAGAGGCTCAAGCCGGGAGTGTTGCTAACACTGGCCCTAGAAAGAGAAGTGTTTCGCAGAATCTACCACCGGATTAGAAACGCGACCCACTGAGAAGATCCAGCGAGAAACTCAGTGGGACGTTTCTAATCATCCGTTTATATTCTATTTATTTACAAAGTAATCTCACATTAATGTTATAGTAGTTAACGAAAATGTCGCACAAAAAACCGTCAAGACGAATCGACTTTGGCTCATTGAGTGTCTTTTAGATAAATATTAATTAAAATAAAATTTTTCAAAGACACTGCCATAGATGTAAATCGCCATCGAGTAACGCCATCTGTCATTAAATAGGAGAAACAGATATCAAAACAACAAATACTATCTGGGACGTTCGGGAAGTGTAACACCATCTATTGTCAAATAACCAAAACGGATATCGAAACTACTAGTACTATCGGAAATGTTCTTGTTATTTGTACACATATCATTGGCACTCTGAACTCCTCTATATTCTCTATAAGTGTGAGAAATTTCATACTATTCCGTCCGCACAATTTTCGTAAAAATGTGTACAAAGTTTTTGCTTCAGGTATTATCAATCTTAATATATATAAATCTCGTGTCACAATGTTTGTCCTCAATGGACTCCTAAACCACTTAACCGATTATAATAAAATTCGCACACCATGTGCAGTTCGATCCAACTTGAGAGATAGGATGGTTTTTATTTCGATGATTGGTCGCAATATTTATTAATTAACAATAAAATGATTTCTTATGTTGATTTTTGTTATTAATTGTAAGTTTCATAAGTCTAAAACAGATGGCGCCTTAAATCAGTTTTTACAGACAATTGTTATACTGTGACTTTAATATCTCATAGATGGTGCTGTGCTAAAAATACCAACGTTTCACATAAGCTAGAATTTAATGGCATAAGCACCACGTGTTTCTGAGGCTAAAGTATAAGTGAAATTTATTTCGTAGTAAACGCAATACAGTGAAATCCAATTGTTCTTACGTTGTCAATTTTTGGTATTAGCATAGGCGGCCGCGAGTTATTTAGAAACAAAAACCTAAGCCACAGCCACCCCCACCGAATGTAGTTCCGCCTTGTCGTGGCGGTGGGGCTTAAGCGTGCGTCCCTAAAATCGCGTGCAGAGGAATCTGTGTGGGACGCCGCGACCAAGAGAACTGCGCCCAGCTCTCCGCAGCCGCCTCCGCGTTCTGCGGGGGATGCTTGAGAGAGAGTGAGGGACCCTCTCCCCACCCCCTTTGCACTGGCAAAGTGTGGCATTTAGGGGATGAGGGGTTGGCTCTCGGGAGCCTGATGAGCCGGCGGCACTTTGGTGTCTTCCGGCTGCGGGTTGCCATGTCCCCGGCTTTGGCTACAGGGGAAAGCCTTCCAGATATGGAAGGTACCGGCTCGCCGGCGTGGCTCCACACCGCGTTGTGGGCGACGGACAGGCTTCGGCCACCGTCGGCCAAACCGTAAACCCCAGTCATGGGGAACGGGGGCTCCTGCCTTTACTGGTCGGAGCCGCGAGGACGCAAACCTCTTCAAAAATGCCCCAATCCCAAGCTCGACACCCGGCGATGGGATGTATGGCTGGAGGGTTTCCAGTCCCGAGGGTGTCATAGATCCCAGGGGACCAAACCCCTGGTTAATAAAAAAAGAAATTTCATGATGATGGACAATTGTACAAAGTTAGTACCCCAGGAGGGTACCGCCCGCGAGTCGGGCGGAGAATCCCTCCGTGCTTCTACCTCAGTGGAAGCACGCTGCCCCACGTATTCTGGGGGGGGCAACAATTGCCAGGATGAAGGAGGCTGTGCGACGGGCAGCGGAATTCCCGTCGAACCGAGGCGCTCCCCGATCGCCGGCTCGATGCGCTCTGCGCTCGCCAGCGAGTCGGGTGCGATCAACCCCACCAGACCATCGGTAGGGAAAAAGAGGGGGCGAAGGAAGACCCCACTAACAACGTCCGACGACGGCGGCGCGTCATCTTCCAGCATCGAGGTGCCGGAAAAGACGATGGCCATCGAGGAGGTGGCTCCGGTGGTTGCGGGGCCTGCCACAACGAAAGACACGATGCCCGCTCCCCAGCGGCCACCAGTAAGGAGGAGAGGCGCAGTGTCACCAGCGACGTCGGTGGAATCGATGTCGACGTCGGCCGCGTCCCTGGCTAGCGGGGACGAGGCATTCCGCGACCTCGACCTTGCGCTGGTCAATCTGGCGAAGCTGCTGTCGACTGTGGCTGCCAAGGGCGCTGAGCCAGGCAGCAGCTACAGGAAAAGGCTCCGGGAGGGAGCCGCTATGGTTAGGACAAAGCTGATCCCCACCCTGTCCAAACTCGTCGGGCAGCTTGACTCCAGGGAGAGTCGCATTCTGGAGGACTCCCCGGTCTTGCGAGATGGGACTCCCTTGTCGCCGATGCCTGCGCTGGCACACTCTGGGCCCCCCGCGAGGAAGATGGACACCAGCGTGCCCTCACGAGCTGTGATGAGTGTGGCGGCGCCCATGCCAGCGCCCACTTCTGTGGCCCCTGTTTCACGAGTGCCTACTCCCGCACTCCCTCACCCCCCGCGGAGGGTTGAGTTAAGGCCTGCGCCGCCTCCCCAAATATCGGCCATCCCTGCGTCCATGCAGAGAGGAAGGTTAAGGCCTGCACCAGCGCAGGCTGAAGACATCCGCTCGCCACTGGCGAGGATGGTAGACGAGTGGCCGGCGCTGTCGCGGCCCAGGCCTGCGGAGCCGCCAAGCAGAGAAGAAATGGTGGCCTGCATCTCGCGGGCGGTGGCGGATGAGGTCCGCAAACACTTTGCTGGCCTCGAGGAGATGCTCCGCTCCTCGAATGGTTCCGGAAATTGCGTCCCGGCACCAAAAGCCACGACCGCCATACGGGACTGGGCCGCGCAGCCGACCTCCACTTCTACCCCATCCACCAGGGTGGCACGACGTGGAGGCCGGAACCAGAATATCAGAGGTGCGGGAGCCAAGAATCCCGCCCCGAGATCCCAACCACAGCCTCGTCCCCTTCCTCCTCCCCCGTCAAGCATGGACGAGGGCTGGACAGAAGTGGTGAAGCGGGGTACCAAAGCACGGCGACAGACAGCAGCTCTGGCAGCTCCCCAAGAGGGTCGAGCGCCGACCGCTGCAGCCCGAAATACAGCGCTGGCGGCCGTGGCTGCTCCCCGCGAGGGTCGAGCACCGGCCGCTAGCAAGAAGAAAAACAGAAAGAAGAAGCCGCGCGCAGCGGGGTCAGCTGCCGTGGTAGTGACTTTGCTGCCGGGCGCCGCCGAAAAGGGCCTCACCTACAATGAGGTGATGGCCCGGGCGCGCGCAGCCGTAAACCTGACAGAAATCGGGGCAGAGGAAGGTCTACGCTTCCGGCATACCGCCAATGGGGCGAAGCTGCTGGAATGTCCCGGTGCCGATAGTTCTGGCATCGCGGACAAACTAGTGGCGACGCTCCGCGTGGCGTTGCCGGAGGAAGAGGTGCGCGTGCACAGGCCGGTGAGGATGGCCGAGATTAGGGTCACCGGCCTGGACGACTGCGCCACCAAGGAGGAGGTGGCAGCCGCAATAGCCGCCCAGGGGGGATGTGCCCCGGAAAGCGTGACCGTGGGCGAACTTCGCTCAGGGTACTCCGGGGCCAGGTCGGCGTGGGCGCGCTGCCCTGTGGAGGCGGCCACTTCTTTGGCCACCCCTCCACCGGGAAGATCGACGGGGGATCCGGGGAGACTGCGCGTGGGCTGGATAGCGGCCCACGTGCGTCTCCAAGAACCACGTGCCTGGCGATGCCTCCGATGCTTCAGCACGGGGCACGGCCTCGCTAGGTGCACCAGCTCGGTTGACCGCAGCGGTCTGTGCTTCCGTTGCGGCCAACCGGGCCACAAAGCGGCGTCCTGCACGGCCGCCCCGCACTGCGCTCTGTGCGCTGCGGCCGGGCGCAGGGCAAACCACCGGGCGGGAGGCAAGGCGTGTTTCCCGTCCGGTGATAACACCGAACGAAACCGGCGCCGGAAATCAAAGCGCCGGCAAAAGAGAAGGTTGGCCAGAGGAGCACTGGCCAACGTTGTAATCCCCGTTGCGGCGCCGGTGCCGGAGAGCGGGGGCAGCGGTGAAGGGGAGGGGGCGATGGATGTGGTCCAACAGTAATGGACCGCACCTATCGCTTCCTCCAAGGAAACCTTAACCACTCCGCCAGAGCTCAGGACATGCTGTCTCAGAGCATGGCGGAGTGGTCCATAGATGTGGCTGTGGTCGCCGAGCCGTACTTCGTTCCCCCGGCAAATGATTGCTGGTTTGGGGACGATGGCGGCCTGGCGGCCATAGTCATAAGAAGAGACGCGGCGATCCCCCCCCTGGCGATGGTGACCAGGGGCCAAGGGTTCGTCGCAGTGCAGCTGGAAGGGACCGTCGTGATCGGGGCATACTTCTCTCCGAACAGGCCTACCGTCGAGTTCGGGCATTTCCTGGGCAGGATCGGGGCGATTGCTCGCCGCCTCGCTCCTCGTCCAGTGATTCTCGCGGGGGACCTCAATGCGAAGTCTGTCGCATGGGGCTCCCCCCGCTCGGACGCTCGGGGTAGGCTACTGGAGAGGTGGGCGAACGCGGCCGGCCTCTGTTTGTTGAATAGAGGGTCGGTTGCGACGTGCGTGCGGTGGCAGGGCGAGTCCATTGTGGACGTTACTTTTGCGAGCCCGGCCATCGCGCGCCGTATCCGCGACTGGAGGGTTTTGGAGGGGGCGGAGACGCTGTCAGATCACCGATATATTCGGTTTGATCTCTCCGCCCGCTCCGCAGTCGCGGACGCCCACGGTGACTACCCACATGGTGCGCCCTGGTCATTCCCCAGGTGGGCATTGAAGCGCCTGAATAAGGCGCTACTGATGGAAGCCTCTACGGTGGCGGCGTGGACGCCCATGCGTCCATATCCGGTTGAGGTCGAGCGCGAAGCGGGGTGGTTCCGGGACACGATGCGACGCATCTGCGACGTATCGATGCCCCGGATCAGCCCTCGGCCTCCCAATCGCCAGGTGTACTGGTGGTCGCCCGAAATCGCGCAACTCCGCGTGGAGTGCGTTCGGGCGAGGCGCGAGTGCGCCAGGCATCGCCGCCGTCGCTTGCCGCGGCGCAACGATCCGGTTGCGTTCGCGGTGGTGGAGGCCCGGCTGTACGGCACATTTCGCGTCGCGCAGAGGGCTTTGCAGCTGGCCATCAGAAGAGCCAAGAACCAACACATGGAGGGTCTCTTGGAGACGCTGGATGAGGATCCGTGGGGGCGACCCTATCATATGGTGCGCAATAAAATGCGCCCATGGGCCCCCCCAATCACGGAGCGTCTCCAGCCTCAGCAGTTGCGGGACATCGTCTCGGCGCTGTTCCCGCAGGAGCGGGAGGGATTTATCGCTCCCGCTATGGACGTCCCGTCGGAAAACGGCGGCGACGCCTCTGCTGAGGTGCCCCATATAACGGGGGCGGAGCTCCATGTGGCCGTGCGTAAAATGTGCGCGAAGGACACTGCGCCCGGTCCGGACGGCGTCCATGGCCGGGTTTGGGCCTTGGCTCTTGGTGCCCTGGGGGACCGACTCTTGAGGCTTTACAACTCCTGCCTCGAGTCGGGACGGTTTCCTTCATCGTGGAGGACGGGCAGACTCGTGCTGTTGAGAAAGGAGGGGCGCCCGGCGGATACTGCCGCCGGGTACCGTCCCATCGTGTTGCTGGATGAGGTGGGCAAGCTGCTGGAACGCATTCTGGCGGTCCGCATCATTCAGCATCTGGTCGGGGTGGGACCCGATCTGTCGGCGGAGCAGTATGGCTTTCGAGAGGGTCGCTCAACGGTGGACGCGATCCTTCGCGTACGGGCTCTCTCGGAAGAAGCCGTCTCCAGGGGTGGGGTGGCCTTGGCGGTGTCGCTCGACATCGCCAATGCGTTTAACACCCTTTTTTTTTTTTTTTTTTTTTTTTTTTTTTTTTTTTTTTTTTTTTTTTTTTTTTTTTTTTTTTTTTTTTTTTTTGCCCTGGTCCGTGATAGGGGGGGCACTGGAAAGACACGGAGTGCCTCTCTACCTTCGCCGACTGGTGGGTTCCTACTTGGAGGACAGATCGGTCACGTGTACCGGACACGGTGGGATCGTGCACAGGTTCCCGGTCGTGCGCGGTGTTCCACAGGGGTCGGTGCTCGGCCCCCTTTTGTGGAATATCGGGTATGACTGGGTACTGAGGGGTGCCCTCCTCCCGGGCCTAAGCGTAATCTGTTACGCAGACGACACGCTGGTCGTGGCCCGGGGGGGGAGTTTTGCTGAGTCTGCTCGTCTTGCCACCGCTGGGGTGGCGCATGTCGTCGGCAAAATCAGGAGATTGGGCCTCGACGTGGCGCTCAGTAAATCCGAGGCCATGTGGTTCCACAGGCCCCGGAGAGTGCCACCTGTCGATGCCCATATCATGGTTGGAGGCGTCCGTATCGAGGTCGGGGTGCAGTTGAAGTACCTCGGCCTCATTCTGGACAGTCGTTGGACCTTCCGTGCTCACTTTCAGAACCTGGTCCCTCGTTTGTTGGGGGTGGCCGGCGCGTTAAGCCGGCTTCTGCCCAACGTGGGGGGGCCTGACCAGGTGACGCGCCGTCTCTATACGGGGGTGGTGCGATCAATGGCCCTATACGGGGCGCCCGTGTGGGGCCAGTCCCTGGCCGTGGGGGTAGCGAAGCTGCTGCAACGGCCGCAACGCACCATCGCGGTCAGGGTCATCCGTGGCTATCGCACCATCTCCTTCGAGGCGGCGTGTGTACTGGCTGGGACGCCGCCTTGGGTCCTGGAGGCGGAGGCGCTCGCCGCTGACTATCAGTGGCGGGCTGACCTTCATGCCCGGGGCGTGGCACGTCTCAGCCCCAGTGTGGTCAGAGCGCGGAGGGCCCAATCTCGGCGGTCCGTGCTGGAGTCATGGTCCAGACGGCTGGCCGATCCTTCGGCTGGTCGTAGGACCGTCGAGGCGATTCGCCCGGTTCTTGTGAACTGGGTGAATCGTGACAGAGGACGCCTCACTTTCCGGCTCACGCAGGTGCTCACTGGGCATGGTTGCTTCGGTGAGTTCCTGCACCGGATCGGAGCCGAGCCGACGGCAGAGTGCCACCATTGTGGTTGCAACTTGGACACGGCGGAGCACACGCTCGTTGCCTGCCCCGCATGGGAGGGGTGGCGCCGTGTCCTCGTTGCAAAAATAGGAAACGACTTGTCGTTGCCGAGTGTTGTGGCATCGATGCTCGGTGACGACGAGTCGTGGAAGGCGATGCTCGACTTCTGCGAGTGCACCATCTCGCAGAAGGAGGCGGCGGGGCGCGTGAGAGACGCACAGGCCCGCCGCCGTCGAGCGGGGGCCAGGGAGGCGGATCTCGCCCAAGCCCTGGCCCTCTAAGTGTTTCGGGTCTCCCTCACATGTCGGCCTGGGGACCGACGAAGGGGGCCTAAGAAGACGACGTGCAAGCTGCTCTGCACGCGTTTTATGCATGAGCATCCGGGTGATGGAAGGCCGGCTATCCTCAACCCACGCTGGTTCTGACCCAGCGGGGTATTCCGTAGGATAGACCATTCTAACCGGCGCCATCTAGGCGGGCTTCGGATAGCCTGCCGACCGAGAGGGCTGGTGGTCGTGGCGCCGACGACCGCCAGTCCGGCGTCCCGAGGGGAAGGGTGATGGGAGAGATGTGCTCCGCACTAAACGCTTCACTTTCCCCCCTTGCCTTTTCATGAGTTTTGTCTCATGCGAGGTTTGGACGTTGGTTGTTGAGAGACAGGAGGTTTTAGTCGGTTCGACTCCGACATGCCCCGCCCTCCATCCCCAGTGAAGGGCGGAAGTCCGGCGATTTCCTCCTGACAAAAAAAAAAAAAAAAAAAGCCACAGCCACAGCAACGTGTGGCCGGGTCCGCTAGTATAATTATATATATTAGTATACCGTGGCCACCCTACAGTCTGTGACAAACGAAATTGATTTTCCCATAAGCCGCTTAGATAGCCGAAGTCGAAATAATAACCGTGTTTTGATGGTTGCTTCGCGTCGTTATGTTCAGATCCCTATGGCTCTTCCACTTTTCGCGTGTGTCGTTAGCTGAGGCTACTACTCCTTTCCGTAGCAAATATCCCGAGACATTTAGAATATTTTAAGTGGAGGTACATACTACACTACTTTTACGGTATAAGGTCGTGAGTCCGTGCGGGTAGGTACCACCACCCTGCCTATTTCTGACGTGAAGCAGTAATGCGTTTCGGTTTGAAGGGTGGGGCAGCCGTTGTAACTATACTGAGCCCTTAGAACTTATATCTCAAGCTTAAACCAAATTGCCTTTCACCTCTCGATTTATTATTTTTTTATTGATCGATGATTGATGATTAAAAGTATTGTTGGAATTTTAACGATAAATTATTTTATATCGTTTGTAAAATAAAAATAAAAAATATTGAACCTAAAACTGTTTTATTTATTTAAGGCCACACCTATATCATTTTCTGTATGATCCTGTTATTATCTTTACTAAATTTCAACGAAAAACCATTATACTCGTATATCGTTCGTAAAATTTAAAAAAATATTATAGAACCTAAAACTGTTTGATTTCTTTAAGACTACACCTATATTTATTTTCTATATGATCCTGTTATGATTTTTACTAAATTATTTTCTGGTATTTGTGCGGGATACTCGTGTCTCGTGGCGCATACACTCCAAACACTAAAGCGGCACTGTCTCTGACACCGGACAGTGAAATAGAGCTCACGAGTGTAGCAATTTGTGTCAGAGACCGTCCGGTCCGGCGAGTTGAATTTACTTAGTCTGAGGACGTACATCAAAGGATTAAGTATAAATTTAGTGTTAGTTAGGAACAAATGTGAAATGATGTCAGATAAAACTTGTGTTTTGGACGTGTTAATTTTCGAACATATTTCTGCCGTGAAGCAGCAATGCGTTTCAGTTTGGAGGGTGGGGCAGCCGTTGTAACTATACTGAAACATTAGAACTTATATCTCAAGGTGGGTGGCGCATTTACGTTGTAAATGTCTATGGGCTCCAGTGACCATTTAACACCAGGTGGGCTGTGAACTCATCCACCCAACTAAGCATTAAAAAAAAAAACATATTTGTTTGCGTGAAATCATATTTGGACTTATATAAAACAAAAGAATCTAGTTTTTTTTTACGTACATTAATGTTATGGTTAGTGTAAACGATTTAAAATGGCCCGCTCTTTATCAGCTAATCTTCGGTGGTTGGACGTGGGCGTCTTATGTGATTAGACCCCATAGATACCATCGACGGTCTTGACTTGCACGATCGAAGTATCAACAGCACGAGAATAATAGAAACAGCTATAAGCTGTAATGTCAATGAATATCGGCATACGAAGGGGACCCATGATGACGAAGAAACCAAAATAAACAAAAATATATTAAATATACCTTTTTATACGTAATATCTTAATCGTGGGAAAATGCGCGTTCGTTTTATTTTAAAATACATTATCTAAGAATGGATTCTTTTTAAATAATATTTCTAGGCAGACGAGTGTAAGGTCTCATGGTGAGTGGTTACCGCAAATATATCAACATCTAATCAAGAAGCGGATTTGAAAAAAGCGGCGCGACATAATAACTGTCTTATCTCGGCTGCCGCAAATTACATACCCAATCCTGACGACCAAACGATAAACAGTCGCCGTCGCCCTGAACCAATCATTTCGGACCCTCCCGATCCACGCTCGATGCTTTTAGGCATTCCAAGCACCGGTCATCATTATGGACGAACCCGTTGAATGAGATGAAGGGTTGGTTGTTCAACTTAAGCCTACCTTCTTAGTAGCTAGGTGGGTAACTACCTACTTAGTTTCTCGCCGGATCTTCTCAGTGGGTTGCGATTCCGATACGGTGGTAGATTCAGTGACGCACTGTCCTTGGTAAATGTTAGCAGCAAAGTCTCCAGGTTAAGTCCCGTGAGCTCGCCTATACGTTCGATGGAGATAGCATAATCCCTCGAGGTTTTTAGCAATAGATAGGATTACAGGTAGCTTGAAGACCTTTAAAGTTTCACTAGGGCAGGTGGGCGAGCATGGCCTCAGCCTGGCGAGGATTTGCTAAGAGCCAATTGAGCGCATCCGAACGAGACCTAACAGCTCAAGGGCAGCTGCTTCGCGAATGAATCTACTACCGGATCGGAATCGTGGATGAAAGATAGGCGCTTTGTCTTCTAACTGTATCAGTAATTAAACAATTTACAATTGAACAATTTTTAAATTACTGTTTCGATAATAATCAATTATTTCTGTTGTAATTGAACACCTAATACCAAATGAATACCATAAACCAAGCTACGTTTCTTAGTTCTTATTATGGGCTCAGGTGTATTCCTATCGCTGAACAAGGAAAGGGCGGTACGTACATACACACCTTCGTTTAAGTAATGAATGTATGAGGTAGCTGGGTGCCGGATATATTATAGTACACAAAATATATTGCGCTGTATTTTGTTTAATAAGGCTCTCTGTTAATTTTGTATGCTGTGACTTTGAGAGCAGTAAAGCTGTAGTAATTTTTGGAAAAACGTAAGCATAGTAGATTTTTTTTTTATGGCTTAGATGGGAATCTATTCTGACAGACACTGCAGAATCTATTTCTATATCTATTAAATAATAGAAAATTGTCTTGAACAATGCGCTACGATTTGAATACTGGCACATTCGTATAAATATATTTTATATCGGGCGCCTCATCTTTTAGTCATGACGACTTGAAAGCACATCACTGGATAGCTTGTTGGGTTATTTCTTTGACGCAATTGAAAATTTCATGTTAAATGTTAAGTTGGACTAAAAACTCCACTTTACGTACAGCACATGGATTGTGTGCTCATAGGGATGTACTTACATGCCGAAATGTAACTATGTAATTTTTGATTGATTTCAATTGATTTCTATTGATTTCACTAACGGAGCTGAACTACATAATATCGGCTCAAGATGTCGATGTTGGTGAACTAGAGAAGGGCGGAACTGCGGCTCTCGTCATGCATAATTTATGGTAGATATTGAAATAGTTTCCCTAGCGATTTGATGTAGACACGACAATGATATAACACGAGTTATTCTTGTTTTTGAACATCTAGCAATCAAAGCATTGCTGGGACATTTAATTAGAATGTGAAAAATTTTTTTTTATGCTATTTTTAACCTTGAAACTTTAAAATTAAAAAAAAAACATGTGTGCAATTCACACGTGGTAGAAGTGAAACCTTCCAAAATTAAAATACAATTATCCTAAACGTCTTAAGTATATCTAAAATTTTGTCATTAGTAATTGTAAGGTAGCGCCCTCTGTGAATTGATATTTTAATTTCACGTATAATCCTAATTTAAAATTCACTACAAGAGCTTTCATACACACGTTAGTATTAAAAAATCTCACAGATGGCGCTGTATTAAATAGTATGTATATTTCTGTCTCATTCTTTTGTATTTGTGTCCTGTCGTTTTTTCCGTTGCATCCGGTTTGAAATCACAACGATGCTAAAGAAGTTTTCACTTCAAAAAAAAGTGTGTGGTGTGTGTGCAAGTCACATACGGTAGAAGTGAAACTTATAAAAAATAAAAATAATCGCAAGGGTCAACCACTGGAGCAGCCTCACCCTGGGGAACCGCCTGCGTGATCACGGTATACCTACGCCAGGTAAGTATTATTTAGCAAGAGAAATACGAGAACGTCTATGAACTGTGTAACATCTCGTCACCGCGATTCATGAATTGTTGAATTTACGTGCAGCGACTGTTGATAACAAACTAAATAAAAATAATTGTAAATCATCTTTCATTGTATGAGGTAGCGCCCTCTGTGAATTGATATTTTAACTTCATGTATAATGTGTTCTATCTCATTCTCTCGCCGGATGAATCATAGGATTCATAGGATTCATTAGAATGTATAGACATTCAAGTGTTTGTGTCTCAATCGACTAATTTTTTCGTTTCGTTTCATTTCGTTTCATCGAATTTGAAATCACAACGATTATAAAGAAGTTTCACTTCAAAATATTTTTCTTAGTTAGATTAACTGAAGTCTCTATCAATAATGTTCATAGTCTAAATGATTCATTTACTAATTGTTTAGTAAATGTATACTATTCATGTATAAATTATCTTTCTCCTTGCAACTTAGGAGTTCGACATCAATCTTCAAGCTTATAACATCCTAACTCTGTCCGTGTAACATCAGATTTTTGTTAAAGGATAAATAATGTGTATCAAAATAAGGTTTTTTAAAACTAAAAAACCGCTCACCGCGTAACAAATTTGGCGCAGATGGTAGGATTCCGCATAGAAAACGTGCATAACTGCATCGGGACGGGACTCACATCGGCAAGCAGCAGCCAGCAACAGCAAGACTACATGAATCGAGCACCGTAGCTGAAGGCTTTTGAAATAACTTCGCCGAACAGACGAGACCTCACATGCTGAATCTAATTTTAATTGCTAATAATAAATAAACAATAACATAGAATAAACTAAACTATATGTTAATTATTGCCAATAGTGGCGTTTGCGCCCATGTATACATTCTAGAATTTCCCTTAGTTCAAAACGATAATTTTAAACTAGGTATATCATATACAAACCCTGTACAACATCGTAATTCCTCATATCACTCCACTATCCTACCAGAGCTTATATTCTTAGCCACTAACCTAAATCAAGAAAAGTATATATCTACAAGTTTGATGGAAAACTGCAACAATTTCGCATCAAGACAACGGTTATGCAAAAATATGGTCATCTATGAATCTATGTAATGCCCCTGGTATTATTAATGGTTATGTTACATACAAAACAACCCAAATGTAAAATAATAATCTAAAAGAAAATAAAGGCTTTAAATGTTGTTTTTTATATTGTACAGAAAATGCAATTGAGGCCTTTAAAATCAAAGGCAGCTAAACGCCTGTCGTAAAATGGATTAACAATGGCGCTATCTTGTTGGACACGCTTTAGTGTTTTTATGTGCTTAGCGATTTTTATTAGACACTTTGCAGCATGACGTTGCTGAGGGACGTTGAAGCATGACGTTGCAGAGCGACGTTGCAGCATGACGTTGCAGAGCGACGTTGCAGAATGACGTTGCAGCATGACGTTGCAGAGCGACGTTGCAGAATGACGTTGCATAGCGACGTTGCAGCGTGACGTTGCAGAATGACGTTGCAGCATGACGTTGAAGAGCGACGTTGCAGCATGACGTTGCAGAGCGACGTTGCATCATGACGTTGCAGAGCGACGTTGCAGAATGACGTTGCATAGCGACGTTGCAGCATGACGTTGCAGAATGACGTTGCAGCATGACGTTGCAGAGCGACGTTGCAGAGCGACGTTGCAGCATGACGTTGCAGAGCGACGTTGCAGAATGACGTTGCAGAGCGACTTTGCAGCATGACGTTGCTGAGGGACGTTGAAGCATGACGTTGCAGAGCGACGTTGCAGCATGACGTTGCAGAGCGACGTTGCAGAATGACGTTGCAGCATGACGTTGCAGAGCGACGTTGCAGAATGACGTTGCATAGCGACTTTGCAGAATGACGTTGCAGCATGACGTTGCATAGCGACGTTGCAGAGCGACTTTGCAGCATGACGTTGCATAGCGACGTTGCAGAGCGACGTTGCATAGCGACGTTGCAGCATGACGTTGCAGAATGACGTTGCAGAGCGACTTTGCAGCATGACGTTGCATAGCGACGTTGCAGAGCGACGTTGCAGAATGACGTTGCAGAGCGACGTTGCAGCATGACGTTGCAGAGCGACGATGCAGCATGACGTTGCAGAGCGACGTTGCAGCATGACGTTGCAGAGCGACGTTGCAGCATGACGTTGCAGAGCGACGTTGCAGCATGACGTTGCAGAATGACGTTGCATAGCGACGTTGCAGCATGACGTTGCAGAATGACGTTGCAGAGCGACTTTGCAGCATGACGTTGCATAGCGACGTTGCAGAGCGACGTTGCAGCATGACGTTGCAGAGCGACGTTGCAGCATGACGTTGCAGAGCGACGTTGCAGCATGACGTTGCAGAGCGACGTTGCAGCATGACGTTGCAGAGCGACGTTGCAGCATGACGTTGCAGAGCGACGTTGCAGAATGACGTTGCATAGCGACGTTGCAGCATGACGTTGCAGAATGACGTTGCAGAATGACGTTGCAGCATGACGTTGCAGAGCGACGTTGCAGAATGACGTTGCAGAATGACGTTGCAGAGCGACGTTGCAGCATGACGTTGCAGAATGACGTTGCAGCATGACGTTGCAGAGCGACGTTGCAGAGCGACGTTGCAGCATGACGTTGCAGAGCGACGTTGCAGAATGACGTTGCAGCATGACGTTGCAGAGCGACGTTGCAGAATGACGTTGCAGAGCGACTTTGCAGCATGACGTTGCATAGCGACGTTGCAGAGCGACGTTGCAGAATGACGTTGCAGAGCGACGTTGCAGAATGACGTTGCAGAGCGACTTTGCAGCATGACGTTGCATAGCGACGTTGCAGAGCGACGTTGCAGAATGACGTTGCAGAGCGACGTTGCAGCATGACGTTGCAGAGCGACGTTGCAGAATGACGTTGCAGAGCGACTTTGCAGCATGACGTTGCATAGCGACGTTGCAGAGCGACTTTGCAGCATGACGTTGCATAGCGACGTTGCAGAGCGACGTTGCAGAATGACATTGCAGAATGACGTTGCAGAGCGACGTTGCAGAATGACGTTGCAGAGCGACGTTGCAGAATGACGTTGCATAGCGACGTTGCAGAGCGACGTTGCAGAATGACGTTGCATAGCGACGTTGCAGAATGACGTTGCAGCATGACGTTGCAGAGCGACTTTGCAGCATGACGTTGCATAGCGACGTTGCAGAGCGACGTTGCAGAATGACGTTGCAGAGCGACGTTGCAGAATGACGTTGCAGAGCGACTTTGCAGCATGACGTTGCATAGCGACGTTGCAGAGCGACGTTGCAGAATGACGTTGCAGAGCGACGTTGCAGCATGACGTTGCAGAGCGACGTTGCAGAATGACGTTGCATAGCGACGTTGCAGCATGACGTTGCAGAGCGACGTTGCAGAATGACGTTGCAGCATGACGTTGCAGAGCGACTTTGCAGCATGAATAGAATGGTAGGTACCTACACTTTTATTGGAACGCAGATTTCAGTTAGATTTATAATAAAAACACTAAGGGCTTTATTGTAAGCTGCATCTCAATATTTAAATTTATTCTATGACATATCAAAATAAAGATAGTATAAAGTGTTCTTTTTTTTTTTATTGCATAGATGGTTGGACTGCTCAAAAAGGGAGATCCAAATGACATAGGCAACTACAGGCCTATTAGCCTCCTTTCGAGTATGTACAAGCTATTCACATCAATTTTACAAAGCAGAACAGAACACCAGCCGATCGAACAAGCAGGTTTCCGTTCGGGTTTTTCCACAATAGATCATATACATGTTATACAACAAGTTATAGAGAAATATAAAGAGTTCAATAGACCACTGTACATAGCTTTCATCGACTATGCTAAAGCCTTCGATACAATCGTACATAATTTCATATGGAAAGCCCTAGATAAATGTCACGTTCATGATAAATACATAAAAATATTAAAAAACATCTATGATGGAAGTATCAGCAGAGTCAAACTGGAAAAACGGGGAGAGGACATAAAAATCTGCCGAGGAGTTGCGCTACGATTTGAATACTGGCACATTCGTATAAATATATTTTATATCGGGCGCCTCATCTTTTAGTCATGACGACTTGAAAGCACATCACTGGATAGCTTGTTGGGTTATTTCTTTGACGCAATTGAAAATTTCATGTTAAATGTTAAGTTGGACTAAAAACTCCACTTTACGTACAGCACATGGATTGTGTGCTCATAGGGATGTACTTACATGCCGAAATGTAACTATGTAATTTTTGATTGATTTCAATTGATTTCTATTGATTTCACTAACGGAGCTGAACTACATAATATCGGCTCAAGATGTCGATGTTGGTGAACTAGAGAAGGGCGGAACTGCGGCTCTCGTCATGCATAATTTATGGTAGATATTGAAATAGTTTCCCTAGCGATTTGATGTAGACACGACAATGATATAACACGAGTTATTCTTGTTTTTGAACATCTAGCAATCAAAGCATTGCTGGGACATTTAATTAGAATGTGAAAAATTTTTTTTTATGCTATTTTTAACCTTGAAACTTTAAAATTAAAAAAAAAACATGTGTGCAATTCACACGTGGTAGAAGTGAAACCTTCCAAAATTAAAATACAATTATCCTAAACGTCTTAAGTATATCTAAAATTTTGTCATTAGTAATTGTAAGGTAGCGCCCTCTGTGAATTGATATTTTAATTTCACGTATAATCCTAATTTAAAATTCACTACAAGAGCTTTCATACACACGTTAGTATTAAAAAATCTCACAGATGGCGCTGTATTAAATAGTATGTATATTTCTGTCTCATTCTTTTGTATTTGTGTCCTGTCGTTTTTTCCGTTGCATCCGGTTTGAAATCACAACGATGCTAAAGAAGTTTTCACTTCAAAAAAAAGTGTGTGGTGTGTGTGCAAGTCACATACGGTAGAAGTGAAACTTATAAAAAATAAAAATAATCGCAAGGGTCAACCACTGGAGCAGCCTCACCCTGGGGAACCGCCTGCGTGATCACGGTATACCTACGCCAGGTAAGTATTATTTAGCAAGAGAAATACGAGAACGTCTATGAACTGTGTAACATCTCGTCACCGCGATTCATGAATTGTTGAATTTACATGCAGCGACTGTTGATAACAAACTAAATAAAAATAATTGTAAATCATCTTTCATTGTATGAGGTAGCGCCCTCTGTGAATTGATATTTTAACTTCATGTATAATGTGTTCTATCTCATTCTCTCGCCGGATGAATCATAGGATTCATAGGATTCATTAGAATGTATAGACATTCAAGTGTTTGTGTCTCAATCGACTAATTTTTTCGTTTCGTTTCATTTCGTTTCATCGAATTTGAAATCACAACGATTATAAAGAAGTTTCACTTCAAAATATTTTTCTTAGTTAGATTAACTGAAGTCTCTATCAATAATGTTCATAGTCTAAATGATTCATTTACTAATTGTTTAGTAAATGTATACTATTCATGTATAAATTATCTTTCTCCTTGCAACTTAGGAGTTCGACATCAATCTTCAAGCTTATAACATCCTAACTCTGTCCGTGTAACATCAGATTTTTGTTAAAGGATAAATAATGTGTATCAAAATAAGGTTTTTTAAAACTAAAAAACCGCTCACCGCGTAACAAATTTGGCGCAGATGGTAGGATTCCGCATAGAAAACGTGCATAACTGCATCGGGACGGGACTCACATCGGCAAGCAGCAGCCAGCAACAGCAAGACTACATGAATCGAGCACCGTAGCTGAAGGCTTTTGAAATAACTTCGCCGAACAGACGAGACCTCACATGCTGAATCTAATTTTAATTGCTAATAATAAATAAACAATAACATAGAATAAACTAAACTATATGTTAATTATTGCCAATAGTGGCGTTTGCGCCCATGTATACATTCTAGAATTTCCCTTAGTTCAAAACGATAATTTTAAACTAGGTATATCATATACAAACCCTGTACAACATCGTAATTCCTCATATCACTCCACTATCCTACCAGAGCTTATATTCTTAGCCACTAACCTAAATCAAGAAAAGTATATATCTACAAGTTTGATGGAAAACTGCAACAATTTCGCATCAAGACAACGGTTATGCAAAAATATGGTCATCTATGAATCTATGTAATGCCCCTGGTATTATTAATGGTTATGTTACATACAAAACAACCCAAATGTAAAATAATAATCTAAAAGAAAATAAAGGCTTTAAATGTTGTTTTTTATATTGTACAGAAAATGCAATTGAGGCCTTTAAAATCAAAGGCAGCTAAACGCCTGTCGTAAAATGGATTAACAATGGCGCTATCTTGTTGGACACGCTTTAGTGTTTTTATGTGCTTAGCGATTTTTATTAGACACTTTGCAGCATGACGTTGCTGAGGGACGTTGAAGCATGACGTTGCAGAGCGACGTTGCAGCATGACGTTGCAGAGCGACGTTGCAGAATGACGTTGCAGCATGACGTTGCAGAGCGACGTTGCAGAATGACGTTGCATAGCGACGTTGCAGCGTGACGTTGCAGAATGACGTTGCAGCATGACGTTGAAGAGCGACGTTGCAGCATGACGTTGCAGAGCGACGTTGCATCATGACGTTGCAGAGCGACGTTGCAGAATGACGTTGCATAGCGACGTTGCAGCATGACGTTGCAGAATGACGTTGCAGCATGACGTTGCAGAGCGACGTTGCAGAGCGACGTTGCAGCATGACGTTGCAGAGCGACGTTGCAGAATGACGTTGCAGCATGACGTTGCAGAGCGACGTTGCAGAATGACGTTGCAGAGCGACTTTGCAGCATGACGTTGCATAGCGACGTTGCAGAGCGACGTTGCAGAATGACGTTGCAGAGCGACGTTGCAGCATGACGTTGCAGAGCGACGATGCAGCATGACGTTGCAGAGCGACGTTGCAGCATGACGTTGCAGAGCGACGTTGCAGCATGACGTTGCAGAGCGACGTTGCAGCATGACGTTGCAGAATGACGTTGCATAGCGACGTTGCAGCATGACGTTGCAGAATGACGTTGCAGAGCGACTTTGCAGCATGACGTTGCATAGCGACGTTGCAGAGCGACGTTGCAGCATGACGTTGCAGAGCGACGTTGCAGCATGACGTTGCAGAGCGACGTTGCAGCATGACGTTGCAGAGCGACGTTGCAGCATGACGTTGCAGAGCGACGTTGCAGCATGACGTTGCAGAGCGACGTTGCAGAATGACGTTGCATAGCGACGTTGCAGCATGACGTTGCAGAATGACGTTGCAGAATGACGTTGCAGCATGACGTTGCAGAGCGACGTTGCAGAATGACGTTGCAGAATGACGTTGCAGAGCGACGTTGCAGAATGACGTTGCATAGCGACGTTGCAGCATGACGTTGCATAGCGACGTTGCAGAGCGACGTTGCAGAATGACGTTGCAGAGCGACTTTGCAGCATGACGTTGCAGAGCGACGTTGCAGAATGACGTTGCAGAGCGACGTTGCAGAATGACGTTGCAGAATGATGTTGCAGAGCGACGTTGCAGCATGACGTTGCAGCATGACGTTGCAGAATGACGTTGCAGAGCGACTTTGCAGCATGACGTTGCATAGCGACGTTGCAGAGCGACGTTGCAGAATGACGTTGCAGAGCGACGTTGCAGAATGACGTTGCAGAGCGACTTTGCAGCATGACGTTGCATAGCGACGTTGCAGAGCGACGTTGCAGAATGACGTTGCAGAGCGACGTTGCAGCATGACGTTGCAGAGCGACGTTGCAGAATGACGTTGCAGAGCGACTTTGCAGCATGACGTTGCATAGCGACGTTGCAGAGCGACTTTGCAGCATGACGTTGCATAGCGACGTTGCAGAGCGACGTTGCAGAATGACATTGCAGAATGACGTTGCAGAGCGACGTTGCAGAATGACGTTGCAGAGCGACGTTGCAGAATGACGTTGCATAGCGACGTTGCAGAGCGACGTTGCAGAATGACGTTGCATAGCGACGTTGCAGAATGACGTTGCAGCATGACGTTGCAGAGCGACTTTGCAGCATGACGTTGCATAGCGACGTTGCAGAGCGACGTTGCAGAATGACGTTGCAGAGCGACGTTGCAGAATGACGTTGCAGAGCGACTTTGCAGCATGACGTTGCATAGCGACGTTGCAGAGCGACGTTGCAGAATGACGTTGCAGAGCGACGTTGCAGCATGACGTTGCAGAGCGACGTTGCAGAATGACGTTGCATAGCGACGTTGCAGCATGACGTTGCAGAGCGACGGTGCAGAATGACGTTGCAGCATGACGTTGCAGAGCGACTTTGCAGCATGACGTTGCATAGCGACGTTGCAGAGCGACGTTGCAGAATGACGTTGCAGAGCGACGTTGCAGCATGACGTTGCAGAGCGACGATGCAGCATGACGTTGCAGAGCGACGTTGCAGCATGACGTTGCAGAGCGACGTTGCAGCATGACGTTGCAGAGCGACGTTGCAGCATGACGTTGCAGAATGACGTTGCATAGCGACGTTGCAGCATGACGTTGCAGAATGACGTTGCAGAGCGACTTTGCAGCATGACGTTGCATAGCGACGTTGCAGAGCGACGTTGCAGCATGACGTTGCAGAGCGACGTTGCAGCATGACGTTGCAGAGCGACGTTGCAGCATGACGTTGCAGAGCGACGTTGCAGCATGACGTTGCAGAGCGACGTTGCAGCATGACGTTGCAGAGCGACGTTGCAGAATGACGTTGCATAGCGACGTTGCAGCATGACGTTGCAGAATGACGTTGCAGAATGACGTTGCAGAATGACGTTGCAGAGCGACGTTGCAGAATGACGTTGCATAGCGACGTTGCAGCATGACGTTGCATAGCGACGTTGCAGAGCGACGTTGCAGCATGACGTTGCAGAGCGACGATGCAGCATGACGTTGCAGAGCGACGTTGCAGCATGACGTTGCAGAGCGACGTTGCAGCATGACGTTGCAGAGCGACGTTGCAGCATGACGTTGCAGAATGACGTTGCATAGCGACGTTGCAGCATGACGTTGCAGAATGACGTTGCAGAGCGACTTTGCAGCATGACGTTGCATAGCGACGTTGCAGAGCGACGTTGCAGCATGACGTTGCAGAGCGACGTTGCAGCATGACGTTGCAGAGCGACGTTGCAGCATGACGTTGCAGAGCGACGTTGCAGCATGACGTTGCAGAGCGACGTTGCAGCATGACGTTGCAGAGCGACGTTGCAGAATGACGTTGCATAGCGACGTTGCAGCATGACGTTGCAGAATGACGTTGCAGAATGACGTTGCAGCATGACGTTGCAGAGCGACGTTGCAGAATGACGTTGCAGAATGACGTTGCAGAGCGACGTTGCAGAATGACGTTGCATAGCGACGTTGCAGCATGACGTTGCATAGCGACGTTGCAGAGCGACGTTGCAGAATGACGTTGCAGAGCGACTTTGCAGCATGACGTTGCAGAGCGACGTTGCAGAATGACGTTGCAGAGCGACGTTGCAGAATGACGTTGCAGAATGATGTTGCAGAGCGACGTTGCAGCATGACGTTGCAGCATGACGTTGCAGAATGACGTTGCAGAGCGACTTTGCAGCATGACGTTGCATAGCGACGTTGCAGAGCGACGTTGCAGAATGACGTTGCAGAGCGACGTTGCAGAATGACGTTGCAGAGCGACTTTGCAGCATGACGTTGCATAGCGACGTTGCAGAGCGACGTTGCAGAATGACGTTGCAGAGCGACGTTGCAGCATGACGTTGCAGAGCGACGTTGCAGAATGACGTTGCAGAGCGACTTTGCAGCATGACGTTGCATAGCGACGTTGCAGAGCGACTTTGCAGCATGACGTTGCATAGCGACGTTGCAGAGCGACGTTGCAGAATGACATTGCAGAATGACGTTGCAGAGCGACGTTGCAGAATGACGTTGCAGAGCGACGTTGCAGAATGACGTTGCATAGCGACGTTGCAGAGCGACGTTGCAGAATGACGTTGCATAGCGACGTTGCAGAATGACGTTGCAGCATGACGTTGCAGAGCGACTTTGCAGCATGACGTTGCATAGCGACGTTGCAGAGCGACGTTGCAGAATGACGTTGCAGAGCGACGTTGCAGAATGACGTTGCAGAGCGACTTTGCAGCATGACGTTGCATAGCGACGTTGCAGAGCGACGTTGCAGAATGACGTTGCAGAGCGACGTTGCAGCATGACGTTGCAGAGCGACGTTGCAGAATGACGTTGCATAGCGACGTTGCAGCATGACGTTGCAGAGCGACGTTGCAGAATGACGTTGCAGCATGACGTTGCAGAGCGACTTTGCAGCATGAATAGAATGGTAGGTACCTACACTTTTATTGGAACGCAGATTTCAGTTAGATTTATAATAAAAACACTAAGGGCTTTATTGTAAGCTGCATCTCAATATTTAAATTTATTCTATGACATATCAAAATAAAGATAGTATAAAGTGTTCTTTTTTTTTTTATTGCATAGATGGTTGGACTGCTCAAAAAGGGAGATCCAAATGACATAGGCAACTACAGGCCTATTAGCCTCCTTTCGAGTATGTACAAGCTATTCACATCAATTTTACAAAGCAGAACAGAACACCAGCCGATCGAACAAGCAGGTTTCCGTTCGGGTTTTTCCACAATAGATCATATACATGTTATACAACAAGTTATAGAGAAATATAAAGAGTTCAATAGACCACTGTACATAGCTTTCATCGACTATGCTAAAGCCTTCGATACAATCGTACATAATTTCATATGGAAAGCCCTAGATAAATGTCACGTTCATGATAAATACATAAAAATATTAAAAAACATCTATGATGGAAGTATCAGCAGAGTCAAACTGGAAAAACGGGGAGAGGACATAAAAATCTGCCGAGGAGTAAGACAGGGTGATCCTTTGTCGCCTAAGCTGTTTATAGCAGTACTGCAGCTTATCTTTGGAAATGTACACTGGCCATCGAACGGAATCAAAGTAAATGGGAAGCGACTTACACATTTGAGATTTGCTGATGATATCGTTCTCTTCGCTGAAACAAACGAAAAACTCGAAAAAAATGATAAATATTTTAAGCGAGGAAAGCGAAAAAGTCGGTCTCAAAATGAACCAAGACAAAACCAAAGTAATGACAAACAGTAGTACTGATAAAATCAGCTTGTATGGCAAACCGTTAGAGTACGTAAACAACTATATATATCTCGGAAAATTAATTTCATTTAAAGACAACAACGATGAAGAAGAAGTCGAACGCCGAATCAATATAACTTGGAGAAAATTCTGGAGCTTAAAGGAAATTCTAAAAGGGTCCTTCCCTCTTCATCTGAAAAAGACTGTGATGGATACCTGTATTCTTCCGACTCTCTTATATGGGTGCCAAACATGGACTTACAACACAAAAATAAAAACAAAATTAGCGACCTGTCAGAAAGCGATGGAAAGAAGTATATTGAATATTAGAAAAATACAAAGGATAAGAAGCGAATACATTAGAGAAAAAACAAAGCTGATAGATGCTCTCAGGTACGCTCTGACACAAAAGTGGCGCTGGGCAGGACATCTTGCGAGATATACGGATAAAAGATGGACATTAGAAATTACAACATGGGAAGGACCAGCGGGCAAAAGAAGAAGAGGACGACCAAGAAGCAGATGGATCGACGAAATAACAGCAGCAACTGGAAAAGAATGGAGAAACAAAGCCAAGGATAGGGAAGAGTGGAGCAAGCTGGAGGAGGCCTATACCCGAATGGGGTTCCAAGCACAAGTTTATATTTAATTTTGTAATTTTTATTTGATAAGGTGTTTTTCTTTTTTTTCTTTTTTTCTATTTGTGTTTTGGAAATAAAATGGGCTTATTATTATTATTATTATTAGATGGTTGGACGAGCTCACAGCTCACCTGGTGTTAAGTGGTTACTGGAGCCCATAGACATTTATAACGTAAATGCGCCACCCACCTTGAGATATAAGTTCTAAGTTACAACGGCTGCCCTACCCTTCAAACCGAAACGCATTACTGCTTCACGGCAGAAATAGGCAGGGCGGTGGTACCTACCCGCGCGGACTCACAAGAGGTCCTACCACCAGTAAAACTTCTCTTCTGTAATAATTATAATCCGATTTAGAACTAGCTACGTGTCATGAACTAATCATATTTAAGGATAGAACGAAAATTAGAAATTCTCTTTAAAATATCTCATTGAGTGTAATGAGTACGTACCGATGATTGATTAAAAAAGCGCGTACATAATATTTATTAATAACTACCTGACCCGGCAGACTTCGTAGTGCCTCAATCGATAAATAAAAGACACATCAAGGGGACACATCAAAGGAAAAACAAAATTGTTTGTTTTTATATAATTCCGAGCTTTTTTATATTTTTTCACCTTTTAAACCTTCCCTGGACTTCCACGAATAATTCAAGCAACCAAAATTAGCCAAATCGGTCTAGCCGTTCTCGAGTTTTAGCGAGACTAACGAACAGCAATTCATTTTTTTAAGTAGAGATTGATTTTCATGAATCAGATCCGGAGGACCCCAAATCATTTCAGAACGTAAACGACAAACAGATATACCTACGAACCTAAGCATAGTGCATTCAACAAAGGAATTCCCGGGCTGTGAACTGGCATTACATCTTCGAAATGACACGCCAAACATAGGGGGAACTCTCGGATAAGAGGGAAATATCAATCGCTGCAAATTGCGCCCTGCGAGGGAGGACCTTGAATGCCAAACTCACAACTTGCCTAATGATGCATTGCTTCGATACACTGAAGTACTTTATCTACTTTGGGACGCACAATTTTCGACTCTTTATCAATGACTTAAGCGAAGCCCGTTGGCTGTTACGTCGTTCTGTCGTATAAAGAATTTATAAGGTTATCGGCAGTTTCGTAATTTATTTAAACAGAAATGTCATGTCGTTACGGTTAGTAAAGTTTTTTTTCTGGAACTTTCTATGTTGTTGGATAGAGAATATTGTTGTTTGAGTTCTAAAGCTCCAATAAATGATCAATAAATATATCTTTATAGCACGGCTGTGCATTCATCATCCGTCATCATAAGTCGTCGTGGCCTAAAGGATAAGACGTCCGGTGCATTCGTATTTAGCGATGCAACGTTGTTCGAATCAATTTTTGTAATGAAATATGTATTTAACAAATGTTCACGATTGACTTCCACGGTGAAGGAATGACATCGTGTAATAAAAATCAAACCCGCAAAAATTATAATTTGCGTAATTACTGGTGGTAGGATCTCTTGTGTGTCCGCACGGGTAGGTACCACCACCCCGCCAATTTCTGTCGTGAAGCAGTAATGCGTTTCGGTTTGAAGGGTGGGGCTGCCGTTGTAAGGAGACCTTAGAACTCTCAAGGTGAGTGGTGCACTTATGTTGCAGATGTCTATGGGCTCCAGTAACCTTTTAGCATCAGGTGAGCGGTGTGCTCGTTCACCCATCTAAGCAATAAATAAAAAATAAAAATTTAAAAGTAATATAAAAAGTATATCATCTTAGTTATTTTACGGGAGTTCGTATTATGAGCCGCACAAGTACTGTCGATCACTGTGTCTGTTTCTACCGGGTAGCATAAGGCTATGCGGCTTGAAGACAGCTTTTTTTACTATCCTCCTCCAAGCGTCGTTCTCTTCATTACTGAGGGTCGTGACTCCACCACTGCATCAATTTCTCTTGTACGATTGTTCTCCATCTGCTGCGATCCTTGGCCTCGAGGAGGGCGTCGTAAAGCTACATGCCCAGACAAGACCGAATCTGGTGCAACCATCTCGTGGGACTGCGTCTTCTTAAGCATAGAGATTATCCCGCTCTTCAAGCCGGAGTGCATCATTGCTTCGCTGCATAGATGGCTAGGATTGTAGCTACCGGTACGGTTTCAGAACATGTCACGTCAGGATTAAATAAAAACTTTCCGCATATAATTTTATTTTGGCTTCTTTTGTGAAATAAAATTATTGCAGTAGCACATTAGTTGAACAAATAAACCCATTTTGAAGTTCGAATACAAAATAGTACAAGAAAATACAGTGCTTTACCCCATGAAAGCTTCGGAGGCCATAAAACTACTATGTTTGCTTCTTTAGAAACGAGCAGTCCGTAGTACTTGTATGAATCAAACGTTAGCGTTGCGTGAAATACGTGTTTGCCATTTTATTGAGAACTAGCGACCCGCCCTCGCTTCGCTTCGGAAACTGTAATTTATTATTGATTTTTCCACTATTTAATGGATGTTATTATACATATAAACCTTCCTCTTTAATCACTCTATCTATTAAAAAAACCTCATCAAAATTCGTTGCGTAGTTTTAAAGATTTAAGCATACATAGGGACAGACAGATATAGGTACAGAGAAAGCGACTTTGATTTATACTATGTAGTGATATAAACCATACAAAATTTAGTTATAGTTTTATTTACTTATATTTAGACTACATCGAGACTGAACTGCGGTTAACGTCAGATCGAATAGGATAAAAGAAAAATAAAATGTTTCCCACCCATGAAAAATATTGTAGTTAAGTAATTCGGGCCTCTAATTTATATACCTTCTTGTATCATACACATTATTTATACTATTATTACGCATTCACATCGCTATTGTCCGCGCCCATGAAAACTGTAATCCTTTTGTGGGCTCGCATTTACCATTTTTGACAGTAAACCATCAAATTAAGACTAACTCATAAAAAAATAAACATAAGTATTTTTCTTTAATCGTTTGTAGCCTAAGGGGCTATTCCAAATTCACGCAGACCAATAGGTGAGCTCAGGGGCCCTACACTAGCCCTAGTAAGAGCAGTGCTTCGCTGATTCTAATACCGGATCGGAATCGCGAGCCACTGAAACTGATGCGGCGACAAACTCAGTTGGTTAAAAGTTTTTATATTTTTTTGTCCTTAAAACTTGTTTGTAAGGTATTTTAATTGGTATAAATGAAGAGACCAGTTTGGAACCAATTTGACGTGAGATGGCTACCGTAGACACAATAAATAACGTGGATGTTTTTGGTGACAACCTAGAAATTTGAAATTGAGGCTCCGAGGACGCTCGAAAACCTACCTTGAACGCTGGATTATTGCTTTGCAGGAAGCAACCTGACAAATTAGGTATTACCCAGCCGTGTGTGCTCTCAGTATTTAATTATACCACCAATATTCACGGAATTGTAAATGGTATTTTTCTTGTTGCGAACGTTTAGTTGATGAATATTTGTTGCCCATCCACGACAGCTGAGATTGTCGTCGAAGTCGTCGTGGCTTAACGGATAAGACGTTCGGGGCATTCGTATCTTGCGATGGACCGGTGTTCAAATCCCGCAGGCGGGTATCAATTTTTTTATGAAATACGTACTCAACTAATGTTCACGATTGACTTCCATGGTGAAGGAAGAACATCGTGTAATAAAAATAAAGCCCGCAAAATTATAATTTGCGTAATTACTGGTGGTAAGACCTCTTATGAGTCGGCGGTAGGTACCATCATCCCCCCTATTTTTGCCGTGAAACAGTAATGCGTTTCGGTTTGAAGGGTGGGGTAGCCGTTATAACTATACTAAGACCTTAGAATTTATATCTCAAGGTGGGTGGCGCATTTACGTTGTAGATATCTATGGGCTCCAGTAACCACTTAACACCAGGTGGGCTTTGAGCTCGTTCAACTATCTAAGTAATAAAAAAATAAAAATAAAGATCTGTTTACAGCAGTTCATCGACCGTTTTATAACCAACGATTTACATTCTTAAAAATACATGAGCCACCAAAAGCAATAAAAAATAATAATTAATATTTTCAAATACCAAACTAACAGTTTCACAACTGAAATGGTCTGGGAACTTATTGAGCGCAATGCGTTCTGTCACAGCTCGAATCATTTGGAGCATTCCAAATATTCAAGGTATCTGTATCCGAAACATTCCAGGGAAGGGCTGAGGCAAACATCATCAAAAGGTCGTGTCTAACAATTCTTGGTCCCTTGATTGGGCACGTACCCTTGACGCACCTGTGTCACCCTTCTAAGTGAGGAGACCAAACAAAAGGTCGGTCTAGTGTAGAGCAGAAGCGATCGCGAGTTTAATGAATCTGAAATTTGGAATAAGAGGTAGCGCTCGAAATATAAGTGCTTATTCGAACTAACGTCCGTGAAATAATCGAAATTCGACCTTAATCACTGAAATCTCAAGATTTATTATTATGTAGTACATTCTTTTCTGTTTCATTCTTTACAATTTGATGAAAAATTATATTTCCAGACAATCTTGTCTTGATTGAGAAAACTATGTAGTTGTCAATAAAATGTTTCGAATTATATGTATTATGTGTTATTCGTATAAATATGTGTGTATATTACGCATAAATTTAATATGATAAGAATAAATAATTTATATTTTTATAAAAACACTAGCTGACTCGGCAAACATTGTTTTGCCATATATAAGATTTCTAGGGAATTTCTAGTGTTTAAAAAAAAAACTAACTTATTGTAAGTGTGTAAGGATGTGGTAAATGAGTGAAAGGGGTATGTAGTGCTGTGAACGATGAGGGAATATATAATAAAAATAACAAAACCTCATTCAACCACATAATACCTCATTATAACAAAAAAAAGTGTCCAAATAAAAAAAAATATTTTTAGGGGTGGACAACCCTAATCACTTAGGGGTATGAAAAATAGATAGTAGCCGATTCTCAGGCTTACTGAATATGCATAAAAAAATTCATGAGAATCGGTCAAGCGGTTTCGGAGGAGTATGGGAACGAACATTGTGACACGAGAATTTTATATATTAGATGATTAATTATTTCACGAATGAGATAAAATCACTAACAAAATAACCTGTAGGTAAATTAATCAACATCGACAATTGCGATTCCGGTCTGCCTCGACCAGCCTACAAAATCGCTTTCGCTTATGGATTGCACTCAAACAGTAGTCAGGTGTACGCGATCGTCGTCTGTGCTACTTGAATGCTTGATGTCGGGGATTTAGTTTTCAGCTCTTAGCGGTGCTTAGCTGCGCTTAGGACCTGATGCATTCACCCTAATGGCAAGGGTGTTGGCACTTAGTGGTAAAATATTCATGCATATATTAGAGTTTGGGTTATGATGCTTAAGATATAAGTGTGCCTTCAGTAACACGTTTTCTAGAAGGAAAATTGCTTATCTTTTTTTGAAGCTTATTTTCATGATAATGGCGGAGTAAGCTTTGTTTGTGATTATCCGACTATGCAAGTTCAAAAGTGTTTTTAGTTTTTTGATGAAAATACATTCAAAGGCTCCTGAATCTTCTCGAACCTATAAAAATTTGCTATTGTATATAATGATACTATAATAGAAATTGTGTATAAATGGTAAGCTTCGTTATAATACTATACGTAATAATATATAATAGAAGTGACTTAAATAGAACCGAAATATTTTAATGATATTCACACATATTAAGTTTTTATTGTGAAAATCCGATTAATAATAACATAATAAATATTACGCCTCAAAAATGTCTGAAGCCTTCTAAATTCAAATTCAAGGCGTGTTGTAAAAAAAAGTACATTGCATACGACAAAAAAAGGTCACAAATAAAAAAAATTAAATTCAAGACGTTATATTCTACAAAAAAAAAAAAAGAGATTAATACCGTACTATTAAGAAAAAAAAATGTACACTGCATATCGGATTATTTAATAAAAAAAAAATGAACTTCAAGCCGGGTTATAAAAAAAAAATTACATTGCGATGTGGATTATTTCACAAAAAAAAATACCAGGACCATTTTATTTTGCAAACAATTTACGTCAAAACTAAAATGATTACGACGGCACGTGTAATTTATAATCCGCTTAATACGTCGGATTACAACGTTTCGGAAACGCCGGAACACGATCATGATGTAGTTGTTCGAGTTACATTACGAAACTGATTTTGTAATGTAACTCGCCCGGCCTATTTCTGCCGTGAAGCAGTAATGCGTTTCGGTTTGAAGGGCGGGGCAGCCATTGTAACTATACTTGAGGCCTTAGAACTTATATCTCAAGGTGGGTGACGCATTTACGATGAAGATGTCTATAGGTTCCAGTAACCACTTAGCACCAGGTGGGCTGTGAGCTCGTCCGCCCATCAAAGCAATAAAAAAAAACAAAAAAGTAATGTTCTTCTAAACTTTTTCTTCTTTTGTTATTGTTTAGACGAGTGGACGATCTCACCTGGTGTTAATTGGTTAGCGGAGACATCTACAACGTAGCTGTCACCTTAAGACATGAGTTGTGAGGTCTCGCTTTTTTAACAGTACAGCAGTTGCCCCGCCTTTCAAACCGAAACGCATTACTGCTTCAGGGCAGAAATAAATAGGGTGGTGGTAACTAACCGTGTGGACCCACAAGAGGCACTACCACCAATAATTACGCAAATTATAATTTCTCGGGTTTAATTTTTATTACACGATGCTATTCCTTCACCATGGAAGCCAATCGTGAACGTTTGTTAAGTACGTATTTCATTAGAACAACTGGTACCCGCCTGCGGGATTCGAACACCGTTGCATCGCAAGATACGAATGCACCGGACGCCTTATCCTTTAGGCCGCGACGATTTCAAAATTTACACTTCAATATTACATGCGAGATTTCTAAAAAAAAATGTAGTAAGCACGATATAAGTTTTCGCCGTTTATTCGAGAAAGACACCGCTACGTCATGTGTATATATTAAATCGTACTAGAGGTCCCGCAGTAGTCGAAATTCAACTATAATTAATTGTAATTGTAAGTTTGTACACTATTATGATTGTATTTTATACTTCTATAATCACAAATTTCGCCAAGACTACACTATAAAAAATATTAACAAAGACAAACAATATTTAATCTCAATTTGACAACAGACGTCAAGAACAAAAGTTTGACAATAAATAATACCTATGCATGCGTGTGTGCGTCAAATACGTGGTATGTAGTGTGTGTAATGTTTTCTTTATTGAATTAATGTATCTTTTATGCATTATTTAAAAAAAATATTAGCATTGTCCACTTCTTCTCTATATTCTCTATAAGTGTGGAAAATTTCATACTCCTCCGTCCGCGCAATTTTCGTAAAAAGGGATACAAAGTTTTTGCTTCGCGTATTAATATATAGATTATAAAGGAGCGCATAACTTTGTTGTATTCCATTTCAAATCTTTTGAAATTCATACTAATCTCGCTCGTAATTACTAAGGATTCTTTATTTACCCTTCGAACTATGAATACCGTCGTTAGCCAACAAAATTATCATATTTCAATGCAGCGTTCACTTCGTGAATGCGTCGTTGGGTAAACGTCTTCAAAGGCTTTGTGATAAGAGTCATATTACCGTGAAATATGTTAGGGATTTAACATGGAAACCACAAGAAAACTTAAGCAACCCCTGTCTGATCCGCCCCTAGACTTACTCGTCTCGTAGAAGACTGTATGTTCATTGATAGTATTAATTTCATTTTCTGGAATATTGTGTTATTTCGTAAACATACATAGTTACTTGTGCTGACTGACTGAATCATCGACGCAAATCCTTTGCAGCTACCATCTTGAAATTTCGACAGTTGCCGCCTTTTAGTTTGTTAACTATGAATGTGGAAGGATATAGAGGAAGAGGTAGACCTAAGAAGAAATGGATGGATTGCGTGAAAGACGATATGGGTAAGAGGGGAGTGAGCGAAGAAATGGTATATGATAGAAGAGTGTGGAAGGAGAAAACATGTTGCGCCGACCCCAGGTAACTGGGAGAAGGGCAGGATAATGATGATAATGATGATGAGTTTGTGGCCGAAGTAAATGAAGAAGATTTATTTATTTATTTCTCCCTAAGAGGTAAAATAATGGAAGTACATGCAAATTGTGTATGCAACTCTGTCGTTTTCAAATATGAATCGAAAAAAATGTTATCCACATTCTTCTGATGAGAAACAAATGTGAAGTACCTATATAATATCGGGGCTTTCATAATTTTACTTAAAATACGGTGAATGAAAAATATTGGTTGAAAGTTTCTATGAGATGCTCCTCAATTTTCGATCGGAAAAATCGATCGGAGTAGATAGCGTACCTACTCGTATCAAATAGTGAGTTAATGGAAACCTTGACCTCATGTCCCAAAGGAGGTGGTAGTATTCACGTGAAATATATATGAGTTCCGGTACATAAACCACTTCACACTAGGTGAGCCGTTTGATGGCGGCTTCTGCTTTGAGCTCATCTGTTTAGAGCGTGGACTGTATATTGGTGTTAGCTTCAACAAAAACTAGATTCAGAGCAAAGGATTTTAATTTTTTTGCTATACAACACGTGCACGTTCGACTAGAAATTTTTGTAGTTCCACTAACTGTGTTGCCATACTTATTAGTGTGTTCTTACATCTAAAAACAACCCCATGATCTGTAAGCGGAGTAAAATGTCCCTTCGGAACAAGGTGACACTTTACAAAACTTGCATAAGGCCCGTCATGACTTACGCGAGTGTGGTGTTCGCTCACGCGGCCCGCACACACATAGACACCCTCCAATCCCTACAATCCCGCTTTTGTAGGTTAGCTGTCGGGGCTCCGTGGTTCGTGAGGAACGTTGACCTACACGACGACCTGGGCCTCGAATCAATTCGGAAATACATGAAGTCAGCGTCGGAACGATACTTCGATAAGGCTATGCGTCATGATAATCGCCTTATCGTTGCCGCCGCTGACTACTCCCCGAATCCTGATCATGCAGGAGCCAGTCACCGTCGACGCCCTAGACACGTCCTTACGGATCCATCAGATCCAATAACCGTTGCATTAGATGCCTTCAGCTCTAATACTAGGGGCAGGCTTAGGGACCCCGGTAACCGTACTCGTCGAACTCGACAAAGAGTTCGCCGTGCAACCTAACCCATGCATCAGCTCGCTGAGTTTCTCGCCGGATCTTCTCAGCGGGTCGCGATTCCGATCCGGTAGTAGATTCATTCGCGAAGCAATTGCTCTTGAGTTGTTAGGTCTCCTTCGGAGGCGCTCGGGCAGTTGTTAGCAAATCCCGCCCCTCTTGGCTGAGCCTTTGCTCGCCCACCTGTCCTGGTGAAACTGGAAAGGCCTTCGGGCCACCAGTAAACTTTCAATCATAAAAAAAAAAAAAAAAAACATCTAAAAACAATCATATAAAATTTTACGTTTAGGATTGCCCTAAAAATCGTCTACTCATCAAAGCAATAAAAAAGGTACTAGTAGTAGGGTATCTAGTGAGTCCGCGCGGGTAAGTACCACCACCCCGCCTATTATTGCCGTAAAGCAGTAATGCGTTTCGGTTTGAAGCGTGGGGCAGCCGGCGAGTGGCGACATTGACGTTGTTGATGACTATAGGTTTCGGTAACTTCGGTTTTTATAAGAGTTTTAATTACGAATTTATTTATTTATTTATTAGGCACACAATACACATCACAAGCTAAAAAGATACACAAAAAACACAAGTAAAAAGAAACAAAATCTGACTTGCAACATAAGCCATGTGCGCACGACTAAGCGAGACAAAGTGCTGAATTTGTATACAATGGTCCTTACAACTATACGACAAAACGACACGATAAAGAAAACTAATATAACTTATAATGTAAGGAAATAATTTTATTCACAATATACATTAAACAATTACGCTACTTGACCTATTATTAACATGGAGGATGCCTAGAACATTTTTATTCATAAAGGTGCGACACATTGGGGTAATTGGATTATACTATGATATATTGTTTTTGTAAATTGGCAACGCAAACGAATAACAGAGAAGGATGTTGATACTGGAGGAGATTTATAAAAAAAAAAAAATTGATAATATATATCGTGACAAAAATTAAGTGATAGTGTTCATATAAAATAAAATAATGTTAAAATAGATCGGCACTTTAATGGTAATTCCTATATTTTCTACTAGGAAAACCTTAAACGTTTTCCAGTTTCTAAATCACTCGTGAAGTTTGGCATCGGTCCCGCGCGTTGCAGTGCACATTGATTTATGTGAGTGCTGAATACATTCGTAAACCGTTTACTGTAACGTACTATGAGTACATAATATAGATGTTCGTTCTTAATTTATAAACTAGAAACCTATTCGGGGCCATGAATGTTTTTATCCCAAATTTGGTAATATATACGTAAAATATATATGTCGGAGAAGCCACAATTATTAACACCATCGTCAGACATCGTAGGGGCGAATCGAGCTAAGAGAAATATTGATTGAAACCAATCACGTTTGATGTCTTAGAACAATTTAGAAATCTTCTCTTGAAGTTAGCAAGCAAAATGAATGACAGTTCTTAGGACGGAGGCACCGCTCTTCAAGAAATCTGGTTGGTAAGTGTGATCACTGTGATGGCGTCTACGCGCTTCCATCGGCTAGGCTCTGTCGTAGCACGAAGTTAGCCGAGTTCCAACGATACCGCAATCGTGCTGCCATCTCTCGGGAATCGTGCTGCGTCTCGTTTAGCTACCAAACTAATGACCGTCTCCGACATGTATATCATACACAAGGCGGAAAGAGCGGACGGTTAACGCGGTATGGACAAGTGACGCGTAGAGAAGATGCATGTGACTAGGAAATATTGTATGGAAATGGTAGTGCAAGGTAGAGGGGGAAGAGGTCGACCAAAGAACACATAGTTGAGGTGTGTGAATGACGATATGAGAGAGAGAGAGAGGAGTGAATGTTGAGACGACGGCTGATAGAAGATAATGGAAGAGAAAAAATAGCTTTACCGACCCCACCTAGTGGGATAAGGTGGAGAAAAAAAAGAAGCGAAGATACAAAGCAGAAAACGAAAAAACGTAAAGTTTTAGTAATTGACATTAAAATACATTAGCGATGATTTTCTAAAGATTACACTGAATTCTCAGTAAGCTCCTACAATTTTACTGAGACATTATTTCGCCTCACTTCGTCTCCTCATATCTCATCTCCTATCGTTTCATTTTATTTAATATAATCTCAATTGTTTACAATTTCCAATAAATCAAATTTCTCTCATTCCGTTCTCTTTCATACCAAAAACGGAATATGTAATCAGCAAAAACACGCCATACTGAAACAAAGAAGAAAAACATAAAACACAAACCCGAAAATTGTATGCCCGGCTTCCTACAATTGGTCTTACAAATGGTCTCTTGAACATCTTAAACGACCTTAGTTTTACGTTTATGTTCTTTCGACAGCTTAAGATGCCATAAAATCTAACACGAAGAGTGTTAGCAGGATATCTGCCAAGTACAGAGAGCCATGCATCAATGTTCTCGGCTCTATATCAATGCCCTGGCAGGTCGAGCCGGCAAATTGTTTGCTGATAGATTTTGTTTTTAAAGATACTGCTTGTCTATGAAAGCACATGTAACATAGTATCTAGCAGCGTGCTAAAAAGTCTGAAATATTATAATATATATTATTTATATATATATATATATATATATACAAAAAAGAAAGTCGTCTTAGTTACATCATTTATACTCAAGAACGGCTGAACTGACTAGGCTGAAAATTGGTGGGGAGGTAGCTTTGAACCAGGAGAAGGATATAGGATACTTTTTATCCCGTGGGACGTGACATAAAACGGGATATAACAAAACACAACTGATATGGAATAACAAAACGCAACTGACAGCTATACGTAATGTAGTTTATAGTAGAAATTTGAAGTTGACCGGTTGATGTGTTTGTTTTGAGTTTCTATTAATTTATTGTGCCGAGATAGGTAATCATTAAGAAAGCCATGCCGCGATGAACACGATCAAATCTTTCCCGACGAAGCCGTAATGCAACTAAGATTCGAAACATTGCGAGTGAACGGACTGAAGATAATAATAATAATAACAACAAAAATACATGGCCAATAAAGAATCATTAAAATGAATTATCCAAATAAAAAATTGATCTTGATAAAATCAAAAGTCTGCTTATTTATTTCCTCTAAGGCGGAACAAAGTTCGCCGGGCCAGCTAGTCATTGATAAAAATCTACATTAAAGGGCGATTAAAATCTGAATAAAATTACGACATATATTTATTAATTGTTTCTGTAATCATCCTGTTCTTATTTTTGCAAATGATAGTAATTTAGCTAGTGTTTTCACAGTGGAGTTCTCTAAGGAATCCATAGTAATAATATTGCTATCGCAATGTCGATATTGTCATCTGGAACAAGAACTGGTTGAGCCTCCCTAGTGTATAAACAGTTTTTAATTCATTTATGAATAGTGTATCTAATGTTTGTTTATTTACTGATGTACATAGTTGACCGAGGAAAGGTTAAATAAAGGTTAATGGGTAGGACAGAAATCAAAATACCTTGATTTATATTTTATATTTTGAATTATTACAAATATAAAATATTTTGATTTAATTATAAAATTTAATATTTTTAAAATTTTCAATTAGTATAAATGTGTATAATATCATTTATTAAAATTATAAAAAATGAAAATATTAAATTTTATTCGTATTTCTGTATTTTGATTGATTTGATGTGTAAAAGAAACATCATCAAAAGAAAGATACAGAAAAAGTTCCTCCCTATGGAACGTTGCAAAGACTATACCACTGGAGATATAACTCAATGAAGGTTGACTTCAGACAGGTGGACGATCACAAGACTTATTAGCAAAATAGGAGGATATGCTGTTTTGAGTCCATATAAATTGGGATAATACCAAGAAGAAACAGAAGAAGATAAAGAAAGAGATATAGAAGGTAGATGCTTCTAGCGGTAGATGGCGGCTTTACTCTGACCCTAGCATTGTTGACGTCTATGAATGACGGTAACCACTGACCATCAGCCGTACCTTCAAGGACAAAAAAAAAACGAAAATACATAATACAGTAACTATAAAAACGCGAGATTAAACCTTATAATGGACATTCGAACCAGAAAAATATGTAGTACGTAAAATAGAATTCATGTCGGCCATGTTTGTGTGCGTATGTGATTGCGTTTGTGCATTTAATTGACGAATTTTAAAAAAATCGCCTAAACAATAAATATAAGCAAACTCCACGCCATTTCTGTTCGTAACGGTGAGTCGTGTAATTGAATTACAACTCCTTCGATACCTCGGAGCCGACACGAATAATAATAAAAGAAGAACATTGAAAGGGCTTCATAATGTATTGAACTTATTAAAAGAGTTAGACGCGTAAAGATCTTCTTAAAGCATTTTTATATATTCCAACTTAATACAGTCTATAAAGTTTTTAAGGTTTCTGTAGGTTTGGACTTGTGATTAGCGAACAAATAAATATGATATATGTTTCTAATCACATATACGAGTATCGATAAAAATAATAGAATAAATTTAATAATACATTTTTATTCTATGCTAAATATAAATACACACATTTAGTATTAGGTATAAATAGTTAACTGCTTATTCACTGATATCCACAGATATAATTACGTGAACTCCGCATCCCATCTGAGATCGAAGTTTTAATTACAAAGACAGCCATAATATCGCATCTTTAGAATTGAAGTGGCTTAATCTAAAACTATTGTTTTCTAGGTAAACGCCAAAAATGTAATTGACGAATTGTGATTTTTCTATTTAGATTTTAATAATTTAAGCCTTAATGCGCTATCCTCGATCCTGCGGACCGAATGGTAAACAGTTGACGTCGTCTTAACGTCATTTCGGATCCTTCTGATCCACTAACGGTGCTTTTAGGTAACCCAAGCACTGGTCATCGTTCTCGTCGAACCAGTCGCTTGCGACGAAGGGCTCGACGAGTAAATTAACCCACAGACACAGCCCACTGAATTTCTCGCCGGATCTTCTCTGTGGGTCGCTTTTCCGATCCGGTGGTAGATTCTGCGAAGCACTGCTCTTGCTAGGGCTAGTGTTAGCAATGTCGTCAGGTTTGAGCTCCGTGAGCTCATCTACTGGAGAACCTAGTATGACCCCTCGAGGTAACTAGAGTAGATAAGAAAAAAATTCGCTATTAAAGTTTAAAGTATGCGCTTGATTTAAAAGAAACGGAAAGTGTGCTTTGTCCTTTTCTAAACTAAAATGTAAATTTAATTTTTAATTTAAATAAAGTAATATTTTTTAAACTGGTAGTATACATGTTTATACTCGTAAGTCATTGAAAGTATTAAACTCATTTTTTTTAAATTTTAAGTTAAGTCACTTCACTTCTAAAGGTGCAATACATTGTTGCTGGTACTCAGAGGTGGGCTCGCAATGGTCTAATATAGCCTATATGCACTACGTCATAATAAAACGAGCTTAGCTCCATCAATTAAATTTCGTTTGATAAGATCTCATTTACTCTCATTAAGTCTTACTTTGAGATAATCCAGCTTTCGATTTGTTTTTCATCACAGTTTTGAATAAAATCTTATCCTTAAGCTTCCAACGCGAATCACATTAATACTCATAAAAAAATCAAAGAAAAAATCATAAAAACTGAACTGCTATGCATGTATCCAACGATCAAAAAGATTTCTTTCAATTTTATTTCGAGTCGTTCGTGTTCCCGTGCCGAGGGTCCCACAGGGTACAATTACGGGGGCCGACTGTCACTAGGGACTGCCACGGCAGATAATATTATAATCTCGAAAGCAATTTCACGGTTATGTAGACGTATGTATAGATGACTTTTTTGTTTCATCTCTCACGATGTATCTTCCGAATAAAGAATATCAATTAGATAATTATTTGTGATGAATCTGAGCGAGTAATAAAGATTTAATGAAATTTTTGCGATCACATATAGATTTTATTTTGTTCTAAAAATCTGGGTTAAAAAAAGTCGATGAAGTAAATTAGTAAAAAGTTTAGAAACGAAGAGAGGTCAAGCAACTAAACATACAAATAAACATTTATTTTAATTTACATAGAAGATGTATTAGGTATTCAAGAAATCAAATGCTATAAATAGTTCTGTTGCATTGCAATCTAAACTTTTCCTTAATTACTTTACTTGTGCCGTTGCTATCTGGAAGAGATCACTTATAGCAATATTTTATAAATCTTTTCGTATTTCACTTCTTCTTATTCATTACGTCGTTCATTGATTGTAATGTACAAAGTATTGTCAGTTTTCTACTTTAACCTTTCAACAATTTACTTTACTACTTTAACTTCAAACGAGGCTTTTGGAGAGTATTAAGCGGTAGGCAGCGGTTTGGCTCTGCCCCTGGCATTGCTGAAGTCCATGGGCGACGGTAACCACTCACCATCAGGTGGGCCGTATGATCGTCTGCCTACAAAGGCAATAAAAAAAATTAAAAAAAACTTTAACAATTTCAATTTCCAGCGACAACAAACAATGCACTCTGGAAAAATTAAATAACTCTAAGAACTATTCGGTTACCCGTCGAATCTTGACAGCTTTGTGTGAACGAATAAAAGTATTTCCTTCACAGCAAATACATTTGAGTTTCTCAACTAAATTCACCCGCAAAACTATCAAGTTAGAGTATGACAAAATAAACCAATAAACGAAAGGCCGTATTCAGCCTCAACACAGAACGAAAAGCAGCTCTTTATAAACTGGACTTCGATCAAACTTCTAAAATGCTTCTATAGTGTTTTGTATCAAACGCGTCGACATTTCCATGCATTTATGCAGACAGGATAAACGTTCCCAAGGGATGGGAGGGTGAAAAATTATGCAAATTTAGTCCTTCGGTTCAACACAATAAAGATGATTAAGAATTTTCAATTGAATTTTGCATCGTTGATTATTTAGAAGACCTGAGTATCTTTCCTAGTTGTAACTAATGATTAAAAAAATCGAGACTGTTAGTTGCGCTTATGGGGGCAAAGATTACTAATAAATGTTACATACGTCATTGGTATTCTTACTTCTCACGTGTAACTTCACATTTTTATAATTTTTGTTAATCTCTATATTTGTTAATCACCTTCTTCGTTTTGTTCAGTAGTTTTAGTTTCATCAATACAACCATTGAAATAAGTTTCTTTTCTCACAAAAGAGAAAGTAAGTTTTCCTTTAGTATCATTATTTTTATTTTTATCGAAGATTCTCTCAATAGCTCAAGATATAAATAGTGTGATTTATTTAGTATTTTATGTCTTTTTTTTTTCTTTTTAGTAATGATCTCTTTAGTAATTTTAGCTAAATTTGGAAATGACTTTTCCTTTTAGAATGTCAAAAGAGATAATGTAATGTACAAAATAAAAACTGAGATTTAAAAAAAAGAAGCTAACGTTTCAGACGTTTGAAAAGCGCTTCCAAATGTGAGGCCATATTGAGAACCCGAAAAATCACTCAACAGCCAAATATAAAAGCTGTTATAAGCCAATCGCAAACACGTCAATTGTTCAAGGAATTAAGACGTGGAATGTATAAGAAATAAAAAAGATTGAATGGCGATTGGCGGACGGGGCTTTAACAAAAATCTCCCTCTTGTTTGCGGCGTGAGCTATTGTTCTGTTGACGGTTCGTTTTACTCTAGTTGATGTTCACAAGTTAGATGCTGTTTTTAAATTAAATAATCAATGTAACAAAGTTTCAAGCACGTATTATTTCAATCAGCCTACCACCCGAATCTGGAATGACCATTAGATTTGGATTTCTACTCGGGACTGTTTGTATAAGGACATAGTAATATTATGCTCTTATTCAAAGCTTTCTGCAAATTATGGAATACAAAATAAAAATGAGATTTTAGTACTTGCTAAATTTGCTTATTTCCGAAATGAAGAAAATTTATCAGCTTAATAACGTTTTCGTTAAGACTATTTAAGCAAAATTACGCCCACCCTTTTTAGATATCTTAATTTATAGCTAGCTCTCCCTAAAAGTTATGTGGTGTGAACTTTCTTCAAACAACTTCTTGATATTGTGAGAAAGTTGTCAAAAATAAGTAGCTGATTGTTAATTTAATAAAATTTAATTTTTATCTAGAGAAAATGATATTGTTGATTATAAAATCGATAATTTTACTCAGTTATTAAAAACAAAACGTAGCACTTTAGCGAAATAAAAATTTAAATATTCTTAATTGTAGATATGTAAGTTTATGGGATGTTGTACATTGCGACTTATTTTTGCATTTTTTGTTGATAAATTTTATCGGATTACAATTGTATCCCTAAAAGAAGATATCTCTAAATGAAGAACATCGACCATAAACTAAATGTCGATCGATCGGAGTATACTAGGCGTCTCATATACGATCGATTGACACGATTTCGTCAGTCTTCAAATCCTGCAGGCAGGTAGGTACATATTTTTAATGTAATTAAATATGTATCTACTAAATTCACATTCACGACTGACTTCAACGGTGAAGAAATATTATCGTGTAATAAAAAGCAAACCCGCTAAAAAATAATTTGTGTAATTACTGATTGTCTTTTGCACCTGCCCTAGTAGGTATTGCAACCTCGCCTATTTCTGCCGCAAATTGCAATCGTACTGTGCAATTGAGACTTTGAACTCAAGTCTTAAAGCAGGTGAAGGTATTGCATGTGTATGAACACCGAGAACCGCTTAATTTTTTATTATTTTGAAATGAAACTGCAAAGTCTGGAAGGTATGAGGAAAAAAATGTTTAATAGAACTTTTTTATTTTTTGTTACTTAGATGGGTGGACGGGCTCACGACCTACCTTATTAGCGGAGCCATTTACCTCTACCACGTAAATGCTGCCACCCACCTTGAGATACGAGTTCTAAGGTCTCAGTATAGTTACAATGGCTGCCCCACCCTTCAAACCGAAACGAATTACTGCTTCACGGCAGAAAGAGGCGGGGTGGTGATACCTACCTACCCGTGCGGACTCACAAGACGTCCTACTACCAGTAAGAACCAGTCAATACCAGAACGTCATGAGATGGATGAGCTGTTTCAAAAAATGCATTGAAAATTTCCCAACAATGCATAATGCGGCAACATTAACGCGAATAACGGACGGATCGTCGATTGTTTGACGTCGGCATTAAAACAGCGAAATGTCAATATTTGCCAGGAGTGCTCGGGAGGGTAGAGGGCTGTAATCCCTAGAAGCACAAATACTCAGCCACGTTGATGACTCCGCTTTCTGCCTCCGACTAACACCTAATGTTGTGCTCATTAATAAACATGAACATTTTGCGAAACACAAATTACACGCTGTGTTTCCTTGACTCTAGACAGAGAAGCTTTTGATTTTCATGAATCGAATGTTTAGCATTAAATTTTGAGGTATTGGCCCCTCAGTAAATATTGTGGGTAATCAACTGGAGTTAAATAACCATTATAGACAAATGACCTGATGGTGACTGGTCATAATCGCGCATAGATATCAGCACTGTCTGAGAGTCAGCCAAGCAAGCCACTGTCTGCCGGTGATGAGTCTTCTCAAACCTCGTTCGAAGAAAGACATGTGCGACGAAGAAACACCGCGTCAAAGCCATGGCAATAAGGATCTCCGGGCAAGGAGTGAGGTAAAAAAGGCAAATGAAGTAACATTTGCCTCATCTGCTGGTTTTATAAGAAGAATATTATGCGTGACGGTTACATTTATATATTATCTATATATATTATCTAGCTGATATATAAAGTAAAATACAGGGTCTATCGAAATAATCCCGAAAACACAGTAAGATCGTGTCGATGACTCCGGACGAGATGCAATGTAACGACACACAAAAATATACCGCTGAATCGTATCTCCAACATGGCCAGCCCAAGTCTATTAAAATTTACTTTTTATTTATTTAAGGCTAGTGACTTCATGGTAACTTCACTCTAAAATGTAATTTAAAAACAACAAAAATACTCGCGAAATGATTTGTATACACAAAAAGGCGATGCAAATCGCGCAGACGCGACCCCTATCAATAATAGCGCGGCTCTCGCTGGGAAACCGTTATTTATATTCACCATGGGCTATTACTCTCACTTCAAAAGCACACCTTTGTGCCGAGATGATATACGGGCCCCGTGTCAAAGGTGAGAACGCGCTGAGTCTGGCGATACCTCCAGCACTGGAGTTCACGATTGCCCGAGCGTGAAAAAGGTGTCGTCAGGACGAATTAGACGCTAGTTATTGACAATGGACATATTAGTTGATGGAGCAGTGTTAGTACTGTGAAGTGTGTGGGAGATGTGGTTATGACAATGCAGTTAACGATTTCTTTTGGATGTTCATTGATTGGGGTTTAGAATGTCGCTAATTTTATAAGGAGTATAAACGTTATGAGTAAAATTAAAAACTTATTTCGTGAACAAGCTCATGGACTACTGGTGGTAGGACCTCTTGTGAGTCCGCACGGGTAGGTACCACCACCCCACCTATTTCTACCGTGAAGCAGCAATGCGTTTCGGTTTTAAGGGTGGGGCAGCCGTTGTAACCATACTGAGACCTTAGAGCTTATATCTCAAAATGAGCGACGCATTTACGTTGTAGATGTCTATGGACTCCAGTAACCACTTAACACCAGGTGGGCTGTGAGCTCGTCCACCCATCTAAGCAATAAAAAAAAGGAGCTCGTGAAAGTTTGCGAAGGACGTCTGTTATCAAAGTATCTGTTCATTCATTAAATCATTCGTTGCAAATCTGCTGCTGAGCTCTATGTCTAAAGCGGTCTCAAAAAAACCACGAGATAGAGAGAGATCCCGGAGCACAAAGCGTTGAATTTATTGTTCACCTCTGGTGCCCGAAACACGCTACACGGATCCAGTCGAAATGTCAAAGAATGGATGTGAAGTTGTGATAGGCGAAAACAGTGAAAGAAATTTATGAAAAAGAACACATTTGAAATGACTGAAGATTGAAAAAAATCTTTAAAACGTTGACTTTAAATAAAATATGTATATAACTAGAATTTTTTTGGATGAAAAGTACGGAACGTATTTTCTAGATATTTTTTTTCTGATTGAAACATTTTATGACGAAAAAACTATTTATTGTTTTTAGAAACACCAAAATTATATAATTTTAATTTTATTGGAGCATACAAATCACGTAAGCATCGTTGATTTTATAAAATAAGAGTAAATTTTAATCATTAATAACTACTATAATTAATAGAAGTCGTCGTGGCCTAAAGGATAAGACCACCTCCCGCAGGCGGGTACCAATTTTTCTAATGAAATACGTACTCAACAAATTTAATGTTCACGATTGACTTCCACGGTGAAGGAATAACACCGTGCAATAAAAATCAAACCCGCAAAATTATAATTTGCGTAATTACTGGTGGTAGGACCTCTTGTGAGTCCGCACGGGTAGGTACCACCGCCCCGCCTATTTCTGCCGTGAAGCAGTAATGCGTTTCGGTTTGAAGGGTGGGGCAGCCGTTGTGACTATACTGAGACCTTAGAACTATATCTCAAGGTGTGTGGCGCATTTACGTTGTAGATGTCTATGGGCTCCAGTAACCACTTAACACCAGGTGGGCTGTGAGCTCGTCCACACATCTAAGCAATAAAAAAAAAAAAAAAAGAATGAAGATGGGATATTCTAGTAGGTTTTTAATTCAATGCCTCGAACGTTCCACCGTCCGCGCAAACAATGGTTGCGGTTCCGCGACAACTTTTCCTTTGTGGTCTCCGCGGTATGCTTTTACCGATACAGTCACCGGTAAAAGCTCCACGTGGGGCGACAGGTAGGATTTTCATGTATTTTCGTTAGAACTTTCGCAGGCTTTTGCTTAAAATTGACAGACGAAAATAACCGCGACCGAGGTTAGAAGTTGAAATTCTATTCTTTTTTTTCGTCAGTCGAATTTATCATAATTTTTTTGACAATTTTTATTTCAGCTGAACACATAAAGAGATAGATATGTATACACGATTTTACTTTGCAACAAAACTTACAGTTCCGTAGCTGTATCGAGTTTTATAAGCGCAGTGTACTCGTAGCGAGAGATCCGAAGATGCCTGAGTTAAAATCCTGCAGGCAGATACCAATTTTTCTGAAGAAATAAGTGCGTACGTAAAATCTGTACAGAAATGGCATTCAACAATCGCTAAACTTTAGAAGCGTAATAAGCCATCATTACATAATATAAAACAAAGTCGCTTTCTCTGTCCCTATATCTGTCTGTCCCTATGTATGCTTAAATCTTTAAAACTACGTAACGGATTTTGATGCGGTTTTTTTCAATAGATAGAGTGATTATAGAGGAAGGTTTATATGTATAATAACATCCATTAAATAGTGGAGAAATCAATAATATTACAGTTTCCGAAGCGAAGCGAGGGCGGGTCGCTAGTTTAAAATAAAAAGAACACATAGGTAATCAGAGACATAAAACTATCTTACAATCTAAAAACCCCATCCTCGAAAAAAGACCGTAACTTAGCGCGGATCAGGAACTAGCCTTCCAAATCGAAAGGTCGAAGGACTGAACAGCATCTGTAATCCCCTAAAGTGCTCAAAGTGAGAAAATAAGGGTTAAGTTTTAAAAGCTCTACGTAGCGAAGGGATGCCTTAAAACTGCGGCGCACAGCGACCGATTTTCTGTCTAAACTTCGCTGATGTACTTCTTTAAAACTAATCACAATTTTTGAAGTATAAACTACTTTAGGTGCATTACAAAAAAATTATTATAATACCTTCATTTGTCACATTGCTAAAAGGTATTATGGCACATTCTAAAGGCGTTTATACGCACAGACACATAAAGACAACAAACTACCTGGTTTTAAGATATCGACATGCGTATAGACGTAGTTATAGACAATATAATAATATGGCTTAAGTCTGTCAATTTGTTTGTTAAAAAATAATATTTTTTGTCGTTTTACTTATCGAAAGATTAATTATTTAAGTTAAACTTTATCAGGTGCACAAAAACCTAATTTATTCGTTTTTATTTATTAAATTTCCTATAATCATATTTATGTGTCCATTCTCATATATGATATCTTCACTAAATTTTAATACCTTACCGCCATATTAACTCTCAACAGGTTTTGATATGTCACTTGTAGGCAAGATTCTCAGATATGAGTCTGATCTACAATTAAAATTTTATTAGATTTTGAAGCATAAACAAAAATATTCCACTTGCTATCTCGTTCTGGTTGCTAATGAGAGTTTCGTGAAGATTGAGCTATAAACCTCAGTCAGTCTTCAAGTTGGGCCACACACCGAAGGCGTACATACGACAATCGGATCTGGATTTTAAATAAATAATGAGGGAACATTCGCAGCCGGCGGCGCGACTACACCCCGTCTTTAACTTCTTAATAACCGCCTATCCGCGCTTCTAATAGCCTCCGTTTCCTTAACCCACGTTTCAATAGCTCAATTACATGTTTTGTGACACACATTCGACCGTGCATTGCCGTGTATCATTTTATTGTTTATGTTACCGGCAATTTGTAAATATAGTATTTTATACAATACCTAGGTAATGTACAGAATATCTAGTTTTTTTTTTCCTAACCAAGCTGGTAGCCTAGAGAGGCTATTCCAGCGTAACCGTAACTAGTAGGTGAGCTCACGGGGTTCAAACCTGACGACGATGCTAACACGAACCCAAGCAAGAGTCGTGCTTTGCAGAATCTACCACCGGATCGGAAACGCGATCCACTGAGAAGATCCGGCGAGAAACTCAGTGGGCTGTGTCTGAGAGTTAATTTACTCGTCGAGCCCTTCGTCGCAAGCGACGGGTTCGACGAGAACGGTGACCGGTGCTTGAAGTACCTAGAAGCACCAGAATACCTAAAACTTTAAGGTAATGTATGAAATATTATGAATGTTATTTTCCAGTATATAGTTTACCTTCTTCTTCTCCATCGCTCCCTCATTGCTGAGGATCGTGACTCCGTTTTAGCTTGTCGACTGTCAGCCTCCATCGGTTCAGGTAATGTATAAATTTTTTAGGTATTATATAGAGTGCCTACTGGTCCACCGGTAATGCGTAAAATAGCTATATTTGGGCCTGTATTTATTAATACGTTTATCCTCTTTTTACTATAACATAATTGCCTTTATCAATGCTATGTAAATAAGTAAGTAGATGGATATTAAATGACAAACAAAAATAACACATTAGATTTGCTTAAAATCAACGTTTTAAGTACCTATAGGCATTGTATAGAATACCTGAAATATACAGATTGCCGGTAACATTTATATTCTACTGGTGTACTATGGAATTTTTGTTTGTTTGTGTGCGCATTTTTGTTTTAAACTACAAATAATTAAAAAAAGTCCTTTGGTTTCACTAGATTAGTGTTAACGGAACGCGACTTTATAATTGTCTATAGTGAAGTGCGTAAGCAAATACTGGAAATGGTCTAGCTTCACAGCCTCCTTAAAAAGTGTACATTCTAGTTATAGAAATATATATAATAATTTATACTTTTAAACTAGCAATTCTTGTATATTTATATAATCTGAATCTCGGAAACGGCTCCAACGATTTTCATAAAATTTAGTATACAGGGGATTTCGGGGGCGATAAATCGATCTAGCTACGATTTATTCTCAGAAAATGTTGTTTTATTCGTGTTTTCAATAATCAACTCTTCCTGACATCTATTGGCGAATAATAATACTATTTTTCGTAATTGAGGGCAACTGACCGCTTTCAAGACACAACAAGAGGTCATCATCTAGTGTATCTAAATACGTTAACAAGGCAAAGTCGCGGCTTTCACTAGCTTATTCTTCAATCTTTCATTATAAATTCCTTCTTGTTTTCAAACGTCGATTTATAGACGTTTGAAATTATAGAGGCGTACCGCATTGGACACGTAAAAGCCGTGCTGACCTCTCTATTATTAGACGACAATAAAAGACAAATACAATTGAATTATTTATGAGTGTGAAGCAGCTTTATGCACTGAGGTTTATTTCTTTGTGTACTTGTGGTGTATTGAATGGATCGATGCGGGTCCCAAAGAGTCTTTCACCTTTTAGAAAGAGTTAATTGAATTAAAAATTTTAGGGGGAAATCAACTTTTTTTTTCATGCATGTGTTGTTTTTCGTTTTCTTTTTTCAGACAAATTCCTTATTTTAAACTTTTATTTTTGCTAAGCATGATGTCCATCAACTGCCTTAATAGCACCGGTCACCGTCCTAACCTATAGAGACTCAGCCTACTGAGTTTCTCGTCGGATATTCTCAGTGGGTCGCGATTCTGATTCGGTGGTAGATTCTGCGAAGCACTGCTCTTGCTAGGGCTAGTGTTAGCAAATTCTCTCAGGTTGAGTCCGTGAGCTCACCCACCCATCCGGGCGTAGCTGGAATAAGCCTCATAAGGCTACCAACGAATAGGTAGGGAAAAAATTCCTTATTTGAAACTAAAGTGCATTGGTTTCGAAAAACAAAACATTCAATATTACATTCAATATTTGTTAGAATTAGTTCCTAAAAAACTTGAATATGTTAATATTTTGATTGTGCAAAAAAGTATTGGGTTATAAGACCTCTCACAAAAGTAGAATTCGTGTTAAAACAGTGGAGAATTTCGAAGAATTGGCCAACAAATTGTATTCAGAGTCCCATTCGCTCGCATAGGAACTTATTTTGTAAGTACAAAACGTAAAAGTTAAGAGTATACAGACGCGTAATTCACGTCGAAAAATTGAAAGATGTCTTAGAAATACATTTGATGTTAGGAATCGCTAGGAAGATAAAATTTTGGCAAATAATTTTAGTTAGCTATTTAGTAGCTAAAAATAATAATAAAAAAAGCCAGCTAATTAATATTTATAAAGAAAATTACCCTCACATTTTTGGATGTGGTTCGGAGCTTATAATAATTTCATAATAATTAAGCCAGAGAGGCGGAAACAGTTCATGACAATGTAATGCAAGTACATTGAGTAATAACTGGTTGCACGACGTATTGTTTACCGACTCGGGTAAGCACTGTATTTTAGAACAATATATAATAGTTTATTTAATTATTTTTTGTTCTATAATTAGGCGGACGATCCCAGAGATATAATGTAAATGCTGCCACCCATCTCGAGTCATGAGGTCTCAGATAGAGAGCACAATTTATTACAAGTCTTTTTTAAATTGCTTACTGGGGTTAACGAGCTCACAAACCACCTGGCGTTAAGTGGTTACCGGAGCCTGTAGGTAATTAATAATAGCGTAAACGCCGCCAACAACTTTCAGATATGAGTTCTATGCTCTCAATTTTTATAGTTCAACGGCTGCCCCGCTCTTCAAACCGAAACGCATTACTGCTTCACGACAGAAATAGGCAAGGTGGTGGTACCTACCCGTGCGGACTCACAAGAGGTCCTACCATCACTAATTACGCAAATTATAATTTTGCTGGTTTAATTTTTATTACACGATGTTATTCCTTCACCATGGAAGTCAATCGTGAACAATTGCTAAGTACGTATTTCATCAGAAAAAATGGTACCCGCCTGCGGGATTCGAACACCGTCGCATCGCTATATACGAATGTACCGGACGTCTTATCCTTTAGGCCACGACGATTCATACATAATTCACATTAATAAAATTGAATAAAGCTTTCCGGTTCGATTCAGACATTCGGACGCCGCGCGGCTTGTTCAATCAAGCGAGGACGATGATCGCTCTGAGTTATCGTCTCTACACTACATTTAACCAGATAACCAATGATTTGATTCAGTTGTCTATATGCAGGACTTTCGAAGAATTATGTTATCTATATATTAATACGTGAAGCAAAAACTTTGTATCCCTTTTTACGAAAATTGCGCGGACGGAGGAGTATGAAATTTTCCACACTTATAGAGAATAAAGAGAAGTGTACAATGCAAATTTTTTTTTAGAATAATGCATAAAAGATACATTAAATCAATAAAGAAAACATTACACACACAACATACCATGTATTTTTTTTTTTTTTTTTTTTTTTTTTTTTTTTTTTTTTTTTTTTTTTTTTTTTTTTTTTTTTTTTTTTTTTTTTTATGATTGAAGGATTACTGGTGGCCCGGTGGCCTTTCTAGTTTCACCAGGACAGGTGGGCGAGCAAAGGCTCAGCCAGGAGGGGTGGGATTTGCTAACAGCTGCCCGAGCGCCTCCGAAGGAGACCTAACAACTCAAGAGTAGCTGCTTCGCGAATGAATCTACTACCGGATCGGAATCGCGACCCGCTGAGAAGATCCGGCGAGAAACTCAGCAAGCTGATTCATGGGTTAGGTTGCACGGCGAACTCTTTGTCGAGTTCGACGAGTACGGTTACCGAGGTCCCTAAGCCTGCTCCTAGAGCTGAAGGCGTCTAGTGTAAAGGTTATTGGATCTGATGGATCCGTAAGGACGTGTCTAGGGCGTCGACGGTGACTGGCTCCTGCATGATCAGGATTCGGGGAGTAGTCAGCGGCGGCTACGATAAGGCGATTATCATGACGCATAGCCTTATCGAAGTACCGTTCCGACGCTGACTTCATGTATTTCTGTATAGATTCGAGGCCCAGGTCGTCGTGTAGGTCAACGTTCCTCACGAACCACGGAGCTCCGACGGCTAACCTGCAAAAGCGGGATTGTAGAGATTGAAGGGTGTCTATGTGTGTGCGGGCCGCGTGAGCGAACACCACACTCGCGTAAGTCATGACGGGCCTTATGCAAGTTTTGTACAGTGTCACCTTTTGTTCCGAAGGGACATTTTACTCCGCTTACAGATCATGGGGTAGAGTCTACCGAGAATAAACGCGGCACGGTCACGGACTGATTTTATATGCGGGCGGAATGTCATCGATGCATCCAGGTTAACGCCCAGGTACTTGACCTTCCTGGCCCAGGGTATGGATTGACTAAAGAGAGTAATCGGGGGTGTGAGATTCCTCCTCCTAATACGGGAGGAAATCCGTGTGGAGCTTCCCCTCTGAAATAGCACCGCAGTACTTTTCGCTGGGTTGATGTCTATGCGCCATTTTCGGAACCACTGTCCTAGGGCTAGGGCTGCGCTCTGAAGCTTCTTCGCGATTAGGGACTTATTTCTACTAGAATAGTAAACAGTCGTGTCATCGGCGAATAAAGCTAAATGGGTCGGCGGCGACCGGGGAATATCGTTGACGAATAAGCTAAATAGGAGGGGTGAGAGGACAGAGCCTTGCGGGACTCCAGCTGTGAGAGGTCGTGGGGAGGAGCGGGTTCCCTCGACTCGATATCGAAAAGAGCGGTTCGACAAGAAGTCCCGTATGATGAGCACGAGACTATCCGGCACGCCCATGTTGAATAGTTTGAAAATCAAACCGTTGTGCCAGACTTTGTCGAACGCTTTTGCGACGTCGAAGAAGAGAGCTCCCGTGTATAACGGTTTTGGTCGATTAAGCCCCACAAGAATGTGCTCCGTGAGGCGGTGCACCTGTTGAACGCATGAGTGATTTGTACGGAATCCGAATTGTTCATCGATGAGAATGCCCTTGGATGAGACGAAGTCTCTGAGGCGTTTGTAGAGCAGACGCTCATACAGTTTGCCTAGAGACATGAGGAGGCTAATCGGGCGGTAGCTCGTCGGATGATTTTTTGGTTTACCGGGTTTATGTATGCCGATAACGTCCGCTTCTTTCCACACCGCGGGAAAGATACAGTTCGCCATAGCGGCATTGAAAATAGATGCCAACATCACGATGAGTTGGACGGGTAGAAGTTTAATAACGCGGTTAGATATACCGTCGGAACCGGGAGCCTTGCGAAGACGTAGGTCTTTGATCAAGTCTTTAACTTCTATCGGGGTGACGGGTGGTAACGCATCCGATGGTGGCAAGGAGGCTCTGCGTTCTACCTCACTGTCTACTAATTCTACATGAACAGGGTCCACGGATTGAGTGCTGGGCGTGCACTGGGTTTGCAATGTATCGGCCAGCAGCTCTGCTTTTTCGTCATCATCGAACGCCGCGAGTCGGCCTGAGGGACCTACGAGGGGGGGCATAGTTACTACCGTATCCGATTTGAGAGTACGAGCTAAGCGGTAGTAAGACCTTTGGGAGGGCGCGAGTCCTTCTAAGAAATCAGACCATCTGGCATCTCGGACTTCGGCGATGCGAGACTTTACGTCGCGTTGTAGGGCACGCATTCGAATACGATTTTCCGCGGTAGGATATCTGTCGTAGGCGCGTATCGAGGCGTTCTTAGCTCTAAGGAGTTCCCTAATATCGTCGGACAATTTGAAGCGGTGAAGGAAGTCCTCCGCTACAACTTGTTTCGATGACCTATCTAATGTCGAGGTGATGTGTGACGTTAAGATGTCTATGGCTTCAGCGGTATCCTGAGGAGACGGGATAGAGTCCGGGTTAAACGGGAGCGATGGTGGATCAGATTCAGCCAGGCTGATGCCCAGCGTGTGCCAATCCACCACAGTCCTCGTGACGGGAACGGAATCGGGAGCGCGACCGAGCTTCATAACGACGGGACGGTGGTCTGAATCTAACTCTGAAACTACTTCGATCGAGTGTAAGCGCAGAGTTACGTTTTTTAATAACGCTATGTCGAGTATATCCGGGCGATGCGCGATATTTAGCGGGTAGTGAGTCGGGGTTAGCGGAGCGACGATATCGAAGGCGAGATCATCGACTAACGCGTCAAGCCGCCTGCCATTCGGGGTTGCGGTGTGTGAGTTCCACCTGATGTGTTTACAATTTAGGTCGCCCGCCAGAATGACAGAGCTCCCCATGCCGAGCAGCGCCTCTATATCACTGCTTAGAACGATCTTATCCGGTGGAAGATAAACGGACGCGATAACGATCGGCGCGTGTCCCGTCAGTGAGATTCGGCACACTGATGCTTCGATATTAGCGAGCGCGGGAGGATCGAGCGGGACGCAATGCAGGGCTCTTCTATAGTAAATGACGGTACCACCACCACGAGCAGAGAGCCTGTCGTTCCTGACCATGTTATAGTTCGCGATTTTAGGGTCACGGCGCGCGGGCTTAAGTAGGGTCTCCTGCACTAAAAAGATATCAATTTGATGGTCACGCAAAAAGTCAGAAACCTGATCACGTTGATTTGCGAGACCGTAAGCGTTAAAAAATCCTATCGTTACGGATAGGGGCTTTATTCTACTTATATACGCCATTGATTACCGGCGGAATGAGGGGAGGACGTACGTATTTAATGACGCGTATACGTCGGCGTATTCTTGCACAACGGCGATAAAGTGTTGTGCAGTGGAGGCAGCGCGAATGGCGTCGCCCAAAGCGTTAACGCGCTCAAAGTTGATCGACTGAAAGAAGTCGATCGCTAAAGCGAGATTGTCGGACGCGGTCGGAGGGCAAGTCGCGGGAGAGGGACAAGTTGCGGGGGCGGGACGAATCGCGGAGGAGGGAGTTGTATCCGTGTTCGTGTACGGCAGCGGTTTAGCCTAAGCCGAGACACTGGGCACCGGCGCCGGAACGAACGCTGGCTTAGCCTGCGACACAGAGGGTGCCGAGGCTTTGATGTCTGGGCCGGAAGCTCGGAGACGGTTTTGGCGGGCGACGCGGCGATTTATTTTCGGGGCTCGGGGGCATCCGCGGTAATTTGCGGGGTGACCCTGTGTACGACACAGGACGCAGCTAGGCGGTTCCGTCGCGGTTTTTTGATCGCGAGTGCAGAGGGCCGTGGCGTGATCTCCTCTGAACACTTGACGCATCGGGGGCGCGCGTGACAGTTACGGGAAGAATGCCCGTATAATTGGCAGTTATGGCACTGGCTAGGTGTGCCTTTCTTGTGTGGGGTTTCGACGGCGATTCCGGAAAGGCTACAGACCGTTCGGATGTTGAATATTTGCTTACCCTCGGGGGTAGGCTGGAGGGCGACGAGAACCATGTTATATGGCTCCCTTCCGCGACCTGTGTGCATGCGGTGTACGGAGTTAACCGGTAGGCCTTGTTCGAGAAGGTCGGCCTTGACTAGCTCGGCATCCAACTCTTTAGGGATGCCACGTATGACGGCACGGAGTTCGCGCTCCTCCTGGAGCGTATACGTGTGGACCATGTATTTGACGCACACACGCATGCATACTATTTATTGCCAACTTTTGTTCTTGACGTCTGTTGTCAAATTGAGAATAGAATATGGTTTGTCTTTGTTAATATTTTTATAGTGTAGTCTTGGCGAAATTTGTGATTATAGAAGTATAAAATACAATCTTAATAGTGTACAAACTTACAATTCTAATTAATTATAGTCGAATTTCGACTACTGCGGGACCTCTAGTAGAGATTAATACGAATGAGATTACGATTACAAATGAGAGAGAGAGAGTGAGAGAGAGATTACTGGTGGTAGGACCTCTTGTGAGTTCGCGCGGGTAGGTACCACCGCCCTGCCTATTTCTGCCGTGAAGCAGTAATGCGTTTCGGTTTGAAGGGTGGGGCAGCCGTTGTAACTATACTAAGATCTTAGAACTTATATCTCAAGGTGGGTGGCACATTTACGTTGTAGATGTCCATGGGCTTCAGTAACCACTTAACATCAGGTGGGCTGTGAGCTCGTCCACCCATCTAAGCAATAAAAAAAAAGAGATTTCTATAGAGTTCAAAGTTTCTTAAAGAGTTGTTACTGTTGGCGCCTTTGCAGTGAGATGTTGGGTGCAAGGCTTATTCGAATAAAAGCGGACTGTATTCACACAGCAACTGGTTTATTAATCGGATTAAAATTTGTTCAGTTTTACGGGACCGACAATGATTATGCGTTTTTTCCTTGCTGACAAGTATACGGGCCACCTGATGGTGAGTGGATATACCGTCGCCCATGGACTTCAGCAATGCCAGGGGCAAAACCAAGCCGCTGCCTACCGCTGAATACTCTCCACAAGTCTCGTTTGAAGAAGCACATGTCATAGCGCTCGGGAAACATCGTGGAGGGGAGCTCATTCCATAGCCGGATGGTACGTGTCAAAAAAGACCTCTGGAAACGCACTGTCGATGAACGCAGCGATTCCAGATAATACGGATGAACTCTACTCCGATGGCGGGAGGTGCGACGATAAAAAGGATTTTACAGAGTCTATTTTAACCGCCGATTTTAGCGAAGATACCAGTGATCCTTCAGTTAATGCACTCTCAAAGCAGTCCAGTAGTGGTTGAAAGATAAATAGTAGTCTAAGTTGCAAGTATTCCATTACAAACCAGATCTAACATGATATTACAACAAGTTATATAAGTCTCCGCTAACAAACAACAAACCACAATGCAACAAACTCGCTTATCAAGTCTGGAGTCATCATTGTGAGACGCACAGAACTCCCTTGGTGTGAAACAATTTCAAACTAGTATAATATCATGTTGCATACCAGTTTGCATTCTGTATGCGCTACAAATATTTTAAGTTCTATTTATTATTTAAACACCGGCAATTACGTTGTTGATGTCTATGGGCTCCGGTGACTGCTTAACTCCAGTGTTCGAATCCCACAGGCCGGTACCAATTTTTCTAATGAAATACGTACTTAACAAATGTTCACGATCGGCTTCCACGATGAAGGAATAACATCGTGTAATAAAAATCAAACCCGCAAAATTATAATTGCGTCATTACTTGCGATAGGACCTCTTGTGAGTCCGGACGGGTAGGTACCATTACCTTGCCCATTTCTACCATGAAGCAGTAATGCGTTTCGGCTTGAAGTAGCTATACTGAGACCTTAGAGCTCATAATAATATATCAAAGTGGGTGGCGGCATTTACGTTGTAGATGTCTATGGGCTCCGGTAACCACTTAACACCAGGTTGGCCCCGAAATCGTCCAGCCATCGAAGCAAAAACAAAAAATATGTGTGGTGTCGTGGGACACCGAATAGGAACGAAGTTCCTTATTATAAAAATATTAATTTTAAGTTCTATTCGAGGTATAAGGAAAATAAAACTGGAGGTTTCGCAACAACCCACGGTCATTCGGTAACGTGCGAACTTATTGTGGTACACTTCATTCACGGATGTTTGCATAAGAGTTAGTGTATTGTGCAAACGAACGCTCTGAGATCGTGGTCAATTAATGATAAAAAATATGGTTTTTTTGTACGTTATTACAAAGTTAAGTTGTACACTGTGTGCATTACTAATAAAAATCTTACGTTACGGACGGTTTTTCCCAGTAAGGGTAACCCTCCGCATCGTTCCATAAGGAACTTCGTTCCAGAAATAATTAAATATAACTCAAAACTACAGATCTGATTTTGATTGAGACCACAAGATAAGGATCAGATTTCAAATAAAAAATTAATAACAAACAGTTGAATTTAGAACCTCCTCCTCTCTTGAAGTTGGTTAAAAATGGGACAGCAACGTACACGTACTCAGTGTCGTCTCAAATGAGAGACATGAATCTTTAAGATGGTAAAGATGCACTCCCCCGGGAACAGCTATGAAATGGGACTGCAGTCGGCATTAAATATTCAATGCTGTTATTTATCTCTTTTATACATAAAACTAATGGTTTCATGTTTCATTTTGCATACACAATGAAACAGACATATATACCTATATGTATATATGTATATAAAAATGAATTGCTGTTCGTTAGTCTCGCTAAATAAAACTCGAGAACGGCTGGACCGATTTGGCTAATTTTTGTCTTGAATTATTTGTGGAAGTCCAGAGAAGGTTTAAAAGGTAGATAAATATGAAAATGCTCGGAATCAAATAAAAATAATAATGTTGTTTTTCCTTTGATGTGTCCCCCGTCGGACGGATTCCTTGTTTGTTTTAAGTTTATTTTATACAAAAGTTTAGGTCTTTTATTTATCGATGGAGGCACTACCAAATCTACCGGTTCAGCTGGTGCATATATAAATATTAATAAATATACCTAGTTATATACTGAAATGCGTGTCGTTTGAGTTTTTGCTTTAATTATTTTTGTGCTTTTATTGTTTAACATTTCGGGTAAGCTATCTCCTAGATTACAAATTCTTTTCTGTTAATAGATTGGTGAACGAGTGTATGGTCTGTTTGATATTTAGTGGCTTCTGGAGCTCACTTGCATGACGAACTAAATGCCACCCATCCACCTCAAGAGCTTAGAATCTCAATTTTACTGTATCAATTCAATTAATTCATTCAGTTTTGTTATTATCACCAATGAAATTGGAACATAGGAATAGGCAGCTTATCCAATTCCAGTTGATATTTCGACTATAATAACTAATAATAATATCTGGAAACAAATCACGCCCTATTTTGGCCTAATTTGGCCCTAAATTGGGATTCTCTGTGTTATAGGTACCAGAAAAATCCAGAAAAAGAGCAAACAAATCTTTTATTATTTATATATTTATTTAACTTAATGCACAGAAGTACAATGGCGGATTTAATGCCTGAGGCATTCTCTACCAGTCAACCAAGGGTGGTGTAGAGAATCCTGTGGTAGGTGCATAACTTAATGTGTAAATAATTAATGGGTTTTCATCACACGACTGAATCGAACCCGCGACTTTCGGCTCAACATTCAGGGACGCTAACTGCTACACCACGGAGTCAGTCATATAAAATATAATATGTATATAAATCACCATATTTATCCGCTAGCTCCAAGAGTTAAAAAGCTGGAAACTCTGAAAAATTGTTTTACTGCGAGCAAAGATTGCGCTTCACTCAAATTTATTTTTCAGAACAAGCATTTGTTTAGTAACACACTCTGTATACTTTTTTCTTTTGTTAATTCGGTGTTTGTTTTTAAAAGCGATTAATAAAGCTCTAGACTCGAGTCGGAATCGAAAGATTTAATGAAAACAAATGGAAAAGAGCAGCGTGAAATAAAATAAAAAAAGAAGTAGAGAAAAGAGAATTTAGAGGCCTTACATGAACGGTCCGGAATTTCTGTGTTTTATTTCGGTTTGAACTTTGTAATGTGTAAATCGAAAAAATTACATTACGTTGTCATTCATTTTTAGTTGATTTGCAGATGGGGTATAGAGTTATAATGCTGCACCATTCCACCGAAAACTCTGTGTTGTTAGTTATATAATAATACGTATCGATTGAATTGCGAGATTCCCACAATGCCACACCATCGGTAGGAAAGAAAGGCGTGCAATGATATGCAATAAATTGGGAGAGTGTGGATTAGTGACAGTGCTTTGAAAGATTCATGTTGCCTTGTTTTTAATCTCCGGTAAACGATTGTCTCTAACGGAATTTTGGGAATTACTTTTTTATTTTATTTTTATTGGAAAACCATTCCGGGAATAGGCGAGCTGTGATTACTGAAACCCAATTTTAATAATAATAATAAAAATAATAAAACTCATGAAATCACTCATAAAAAAAAACAATTTAACTGTTTTTTAATTTTTAAATAAACTACTACTAATTGAATAAGAACTGTCTGATGAACTCATCTTTGTTTAATACTTCACTATGAAATTTTATTGCCTTTTGTTTATTTCACTTTTACACTAAACACAATATTGCAAATTACCCGAGCACAACAATGGCGGAGAATTTTAGGTGCGTGAGAGCAGATGTAGACACTAACGCGCATGCGCACTTGTCAGTACCCAGGGAGAAAAAGTTAGACTTTCTTCCCTGTACAGCGGGACGAAAACCGAACTTTTGGCGTAGGTAGGAGAAAAAAATATATTTTCAACACAATTGTGCAATGCCGTAATTATTATCCTACTTTCAAAAAAATATAATATAATTTTAACACAATTGTGGAATCCTCTTTACTCGCACAGTACGTGACGGGTGACAGGGCGACACGGCGCGGAGTTTTGACTGCGGACAAATTAAATCAATTAAGGGCCAGCCTCGCTTTTTTGTATCGAACAAGCGCGTCCATTTGTTTGTATTAAACCGAGGTTTGCGTATTTTCGCATGTTTCCTCTTATGTTGGTATCTGTGGAGGTTTCGTGTGTGAATGTATAAGTATGGTTAGTTTTTTTTTATTTATTTATTTATATTGCTCTAGATGGGCGGAGACGATTATGCTCCTGGTTTTAAAGTGGCTATCGGAACCCACTACCCAAAGTGGCAGCCAACAAACCTTGAAACATAATATTCTAAATATTGTCTGATTATTCTTTCGATTTTTGTACCTCAATAACGTTGTCAATATTCATTTCAATGTTCCTCCCGTTTCAAATCCTTCATATCAGGCGCTCTCATCGCTGTGGAAGTGAAGGAAATAGCTTTTATCTTTTTTTTTCGGAAAAAAAGATTACGTGTGGCTCGAAGGCCCTTCCAGTTCCAAGATTCAAGGCTTAGATCGTCGTGAAGGCCCACAGACACAACCCACTGAGTTTCTCGCCGGATCTTCTCGGTGGGTCGCGTTTCCGATCCGGTGGTAGATTCTGCTCTTGCTAGGGTCAGTGTTAGCAACACTCCGGTTTGAGCCCCGTGAGCTCACCTACACACGTTAGGGTGAAGAAGAAATAGCCTCTCAAGGCTATCAGCATAGGTAGGAAAAAAAAGTCGTGAAGGTCGACGTTCCTCACGGACCACGGTGCTACGGCGGCTAGCCTGCAAAAACGGGATTACTGTTTTCTTAATGTCACTGAGCAGAAACTCCGATTTCCCAATCATGAAGGGATAATCATCAAAGATTCAGAGTTTTTTTTAGTATAAAATTATATGGAGCCGATATGAAATGCAACTGGTCATTTCTGCTGAACCAGCCTTTGTCACAACTTTGCATTCTGAAACATTGGAACGCGTTGAATGAGGAACTTTAGCAGTAAAACATTTTCGCGGCTAACTCCATCACAAATCATGACAAGTACAGAACGTTTAATTCTACCTTTAATCTATGTTTTAAGTGTTGCCAGACCTGATGGAAAAGTAGTATCATATCCGGCAATAGCAGCTCGTTTCTAAAGCAGACAGGTTTGTGTGGGTTATATACTGTAAAAATCAAATTATAGTATGAATCTGAGAACTTTAATACAAATCGAAACATATGGTGATATGAATATCTACCAGCAAGTATGTCTTTAGCAGACAAAAGAAGCAGTTACAGTTACATGAAAAAATAATTTAATGTTGATAATATCTATGTGCAAATAAGTTAAGACATAGATATAGTTGCTTTCCATTGACAAAGTTGACTTCCATTTGACAACTGATTTCGTTCTTTGTTTGTTTATTACATTCATTAGTTTCTCATTTCAAAATATAATATAACAAAATGAAAGGGAAAATGAGAGAAGACAAAATAAAAATCTGGATGTGTCAGTTTCAGTGTGAGTATTACGGGCGAATATCAATAATTTGGCGAACACAAATTAAAACAAAACTTTATAGCCTGTTCTAAAGACTGCCAAAGTCCTTGAAAAATGTGACGAAACGCACTCAACGAGCTTACCTCCTCATATTTATTTACGTACTGTTTTTTTATCATCCATGTAATTTTGGGAATATACGACGAAAGGAAAGATCTTCCACCGAGCGGGTGAATTGCTCGGTAGACCGACGGTCCAAATGTTGTTGTTCGGAACTTGTATAATAATATATGCTTTGCCTTGCTTTGCTTTATATATATGCTTTATCTTGAAAATGTCGTAAGCGAGATTCAGGCAGCTGTCAATTATCTTGCGTTGTATGATGGCTACCCGCCACATAATAATATAAAAACAACACAGAACCCAAGTTTTATTTACCGGATATTTTTAAAGGTTAGTTCTTATCCGCCTGAATTTAACGGTTTTTTTAATCAGTCCAAGTCATAGTTAGTCGGTACGCTGATGTTAAATGAAAACATAATCAGTTCTGAAAATTATTATTGTTTGCACATAGTCTAAACTTATGGAGAATCCAAAATGTTAATTGTGGTTGTTCATTGTTTTTGATTAGCCGTTACGAACTACAAGATATTCTTTTTCCTACTCTCTCTCTCCCCTCTTACCCCTCTACCTTGCACTACCTTTTCTATACATCTCCTAGTCACATGCATCTTCTCTCTACGCTTCACATGTCCATACCACGCTAACCGTCGGCTTTTTAATTTTATCATTACCGGGGCTACTTTCACACTTCCTCTTATATAGTCATTCCAAACTACAAGCCATGGACTAAATAAAACGATCATATAAAACAAATTCTGTTTAGTTCAGTTCATTTAAAATTACATTTGTGTTCAAAATTGGCCACAAATTAAATTCAAAACTGGACCTTCTGTACAAAATGAGTGTTTGCGTAACAGTAGCGCAAGTCCGCAGACGTGGAAGCGCAAAAAGTGTATCCGGTAGCCGCAGTACGTTCTACTGTCTCAACTTTCCACTACAGTGCTTCGCTTCATGAATACTTTGAACATTTAACATTCATAACGTATTGTTTACGGACGTGTTTGTTGTTATATTTTTGCTAAAGGTTTTTCGATTCGTGTTTACAGAATTCCGTATTTAGTGTCCGTATCATGTTTGCAGATTTTTTTTGCGAAATCGAGGCTAAACTTCTATAAATTATGCTTTTTAATTCATCAACAACTTTTGTCGGAGTCTGTAAACTGTAGATTGATTTTTAAGTCTTACCAGACAATGACCTGAAATGAGTTTTTTTTTTTATAACACCATCTTGTTGTGTCTTTAAAGCGGTTAGTTGCCCTAAATTAAGAAAAATAGTATTATCATTCGCCAATAGATGTCGGGAAGAGTTGATTATTGAAAACACGAATAAAACCACATTTTCTGAAAATAAATCGTAGCTAGATCGATTTATCGCCCCCGAAATCCGCTGTATACTAAATTTTATGAAAATCGTTGGAGCCGTTTCCATGTTCATATTATATATATTATATTATATTAATCTATATATTAATACGTGAAGCAAAAACTTTGTATCCCTTTTTACGAAAATTGCGCGGACGGAGGAGTATGAAATTTTTCACACTTATAGAGAATATAAAGAAGAAGTGCACAATGCTAATATTTTTTTTAAATAATGCATAAAAGATACATTAAATCAATAAAGAAAACATTACACACACTACATACCATGTATTTGACGCACACACGCATGCATACTATTTATTGTCTAACTTTTGTTCTTGACGTCTGTTGTCAAATTGAGAATAGATTAAATATTGCTTGTCTTTATTAATATTTTTTATAGTGTGGTCTTGGCGAAATTTGTGAATATAAAAGTATAGAATACAATCATAATAGTGTACAAACTTACAATTTCAATTAATAATAGTCGAATTTCGACTACTGCGGGACCTCTAGTATACAAGAATTGCTCGTTTAAAGGTATAAGATGGAAGAAACAATGTTGGTAACGTCTATTTTAAATCAGTTTTCACTTCGAAACGTACTGAAATGTCACTATTGGGGATTCTGATGTGAATCGGATAGTTTTGCTCATTTGACTTAGGTGCATTAGACTTTGAATTATGTAATTGAACAAGTTAAGGATGTCTAATCTAATCTAATGTATGTTTATCAACGATTTCCTCTATGATTTATGTAATTTAGTACTTACGGAAGATGAATATGGCTATTTTTTTATTTTTTTATTGCTTAGTTGTGTGGACGAGCTCACAGCCCACCTGGTTATCGGAGCCTATAGTCATCTACAATGTAAACGCGCCACCCACCTCGAGATACAAGTTCCAAGGCCTCAGTATAGTTACAACGGCTACCCCCCCCCCTTCGAACTGAAACGCATTACTGCTTCACGGCGGAAATAGGCGGGGTGGTGGTACCTACCCGTGCGGACTCCCAAGAGGTCCCACCACCAGTGATTTCAATTTCAATGATAATTCAAATGGAAATTAATATGTTTGTTTACTTGAGAGCATATGGCTAGGAAGCCCATAGACATCTACAACGTAAATGCGCCACCCACCTTGAGATATAAGTTCTAAGGTCTCAGTATAGTTACAACGGCTACCCCACCCTCACCCGTGCGGACTCACAAGAGGTCCAGTACCATCAGTAATTACGCAAATTATAATTTTGCGGGTTTGATTTTTATTACACAATGTTATTCCTTCACCGTGGAAGTCAATCGTGAACATTTGTTGAGTACTCAGTATAGCTACAACGGCTGCCCCACCCTTCAAACTGAAACGCATTACTGCTTCACGGCAGAAATAGGCGGGGTGGTGGCACCTACCTGTGCGGACTCACAAGAGGTCCTACCACTAGTAAAAAAATTCGTACACCACCACTGCTTGCCTCCTCTTCCTCACCAATAGAAATACTATAAATGTATTGTAATTGCGTAGCATTGTGTAATTTAAACTTTTTTATATTAACACCATCGATAGACCGACTTTTTACAAGGGACGACGCCTGTATTAAAATAGCTTTAATTTCGGTTTTTAATTAGTATCTTTATTCATTTAATAATTTATTTTATTATCTATGTATATATGGTTAAGTGTTGCACAATGTTTCTGTTGAAAATTAAATAATTACAAATTTAACTATTCAAAAAAACAACACTCGAGACAACTCATTTATCTCGTGTCAAAACAACTCAATGTTACCGGCGATAAGGATCTCGGGGCCACCAGTATAGTAATCGAAGGCCAGACTGGCGCCACGGTTCTGTTCATCCGGAAAATGTAGTCACGGAAAACGTAAAAAAAATATTTTTACCGACATGAAAATCGAAAGACTTTTCCTTCATGTTTTCCCAACAAGGTTTTTGTGTATCGTTCATAGTGTTTTTCCACTAGAATGAATAAAGTAATGGAATGCCTGTTTTTTCTTACGTTAAGAATTCTAGAATAAGTAAGCTAAATTAAAAAAATTAGCTTTCTTTTAAAAAAAATTGAATGCTTAATACTTATAATTTAAATCGCAACATCAATTAATATAAAAAGACGACTTTTGATTAATCGCGAAAAAAAGGAAATAAAAACTGACGAATTTCCTTTTAGAAACGCTTTAAGACAATTCATCTGAAAATTCGCAAGATAAAGCTACTAATATAAAAAGATTCCCTCTTCTATCAACGTTGATTAACAGGGTGCCCTCCTTAAATTATCCGGGCGGGTCCAAGATGCAACTTATTGGATTACTCCTCGACTTTGATGTCCGGGAATCGTTTACAACGTGTTAAGGTAATAAAAAGCGGATAATTTGGAAAGACGCTCTTATTAGCTAAAAAGGAAATTGGAAAATTTCAAGTGGAGTGTATCGGGGTGTTAGTAATATGATTACGTTTCGGAAATGTTACTTTTAAATGAAAAAAAAAACAATTTTGTCGGTATTTACGTTGTATTTAATGTTTTATATATTATTAGCTTCAGATACCGATACTTCAGATACACAAACACACACACACACACACGCACGCATAATGAATGACCTTCTTAAATGATAACACCTAATGATCTCTCAACACTAGTCCGCAACATCTTTTCACGACTTAGCCTAACCTAATCTATCTTAAGAAGAAGGGAGCCTGGAGATCAGTAATACAGGTCTTTGAACCTAGTACAGACTTCAGCTCTTTCAAAGGCTTACAAAATAAATTATAAGATTAATTTCCATTTGTATTTTTACTATACCTTTAAGAGAGAAATAAATAAATTATTATTATTATTTATTATTATTATTACCGTGTTGCATTGTTGGAACCTCAACACTATCGTGCCTAACCCAGAATTCCCCCGAATATTATGAGTACCGAAAATGAATACACAAGAATGGAGAGAGATCTTCAACAGAGATAGAAACCGCTGCCGGGATCATATGTCTCGTACTCCACTACTCAGACTCACTCACACTTTCTACCTACCCATTTACGTCAGTTAATATCTCCCGGACATAAAGGCTAAAGAAAAAGAAAACAATCGTTTCTCATGATTGTTTTTACACGCAATGTAATACTGAAAATCAGTTGACGTGCGAGGTCAACGGCCTCACGTGATGCATAGCTACGTCTGTCAGCTGATTTCTCTTTAGATTGCGGGTTAAAACGGACATAAAATACCAATAAACTGAAATGGTAGGTTTTAACCGCAATTTTGAAACGTTACGTCCTATATTTTAGGATTAATGTAATTATTATGAAGAGCGAGTATTAGGAGTCTGTTGTGTCCAGTTCATACTTGTACTTGTAAGTGGTAACCCACTGGAACTCGACATACTGGTGGTAGGACCTCTTGGGAGTTCGCACGGGTAGGTACCACCCTGCCTGTTTCTGCCGTGAAGCAGCAAAGCGTTTCGGTTCGAAGGGTAGGGCAGCCGCTGTTACTATACTTGAGACCTTAGAACTTATATCTCAAGGTGGGTGGCGCATTTACGTTGTAAATGTCTTTGGGCTCCAGTGACCACTTAACACCAGGTGGGCTGTGAGCTCGTCCACCCACCTAAGCAATCAATAAAAAAAATTAGAATCATAGTAAGAATTCATCGAATACAAACAAAAAGTAATAAAAAGTAGAAGTAATAACACAATAACCACAGTTATGTGCATCACTGATTATTACCGCTTAGTACTAAGCACTCTGTATTTCCAATAATAGGGCCCACGATTAATATTCAGTAACAACGATATTTAGGTCGACAACGTAACCACATAATTCGCAATTAATCTATTGTCGAACATCGTTTCGATCGGTGGCTGTGTTTAACAGACGGTCGGAGCATACAGGCCTGTGTTGTATAGAATGTAGTTCCTTGAGCGAATAAGGGCCTTCGTTTTTATTATCCTTGGGCAGAGTGTTGTTGAAAATGCGAGGTAAGTTCGAGACAGCCTAGGAATCGGTTCTATTTTTAATACGCTTTTATTAGCTTCAGTCGTATATCAATTCAACTAAAAAATAGAAAATAATTTTTTAATAAATTTGAATTAAAAATAGTGTAAGAAAAAATGTATTTACTATAAAAAAGCGTGGGGTGCTTTTCAGGATATTATCAAAATGACCCTTCTACTCATATCTGTTCATAAAATATTTATAACTACTACCATGCACCCAACGCTTTTTTTTTACATTAAAATCATTTATTCTCACACTATTTTTAATTCAAATTTATTAAAATTTATTTTCTATTTTTAGTTAGATTTTCTATAAAAGCGTATTTTGTTAGTTTTTTTTAAACTATTATTTATTTACTGCTTAGATGAGTTGACGATCTCATGGTCCACCTGGTGTTAAGTGGTTGCCGCAGTCAATTGTAATTTTTTTTTTATTGCCTAGATGGGTGGACGAGCCCACACCCCACCCGTGTCAAGTGGTTACCAGAGCCCACAGACATCTACAAGGTAAATGCGCCACCCACCTTGAGACACGAGTTCTAAGGTCTCAGTATAGTTACAACGGCTGCCCCACCCTTCAAACCGAAACGCATCACTGCTTCACGGCAGAAACAGGCGGAGTAGTGGCACCTACCCGTGCGGACTCACAAGAGGTCCTACCACCAGTATAAAACCACCATATACATGAACAACGTAAATGCCGCCACCCACCTTCAGACATGAGTTGTAAGTCTCAGTTTTATATTAGAACAGGCAGGGTGGTGGTACGTGCGGGCACCAGTGCGAGCTCACAGCATGCCCTAGCACTAGTAAGGTGTAAGTAAGTTTCCTTAGGTTATTTCTGCAAAGGTAAAACGAATAAGCACAGACAATGTCAGGATCATCTGCTGTTGAGTTACTAGGGCCTATAGATACCACGATTTGAATAACTCTATCCTGTCCCCTTTGAGACATCCGCTTATAGGCGAAAAAAATAATTTGAAAATCTCAATTTTTTTTTGCTTGCCCTTGTAGGCAGACGAGCATACGGCCCACGGCATGGTGAGTGGTTACCGTCGCCCATGGACTTCAGCAATGCCAGGGGCAGAGCCAAGCCGCTGCCTGCCGAGAACGTCGATGTCATTATTGCACTTGTATTAAGTGTTACTTAGATTAAGAAATGCATTGCTTGCCTCGGCATTCGCCTACATGTAATGAGCAGCAGAGCATCTTATCAATCTGGCTGCGTGTTTCACAACAAAAACATTTACGGGGACCGACGCTGTGGATTGAAAAAAATAAAATTAACTACATTTAATCTATATCAACGCCTTTCTGATATCGTAAGATAACCTAATCTAATAAATACGACGCTAAGAATCATATTTATTATGGTAAATATAAATAGAATTTGAATTAGGCCATCAATATCTGAACGGACTGGACCCGTCACAAAACAGATTAGTTCGCCATGATAATTGACAACGCAATCCGTCTGTGCGTATGTAAACGAAAACAATCCGAACATATCAGTAGGTAATGAGTGAACGGTAGGATACCTATGTTGTTTTTTATTAAACTTTAATAATGTAACATTGAATTAAAAAAAAAATTATTTTATATGTGTGGACGAACTCACATCCCACTTGGTATTAAGTGGTTACTCAAGCCATCTACAACGTAAATGCCGCAACCCACCTTGAGATATGAGTTCTAAGGTCTCAATATAGTTACAACGGCTGCCCCACCCTTCAAACCGAAACGCATTACTGCTTCACGGCAGAAATAGGCAGAATGGTGGTAGCTACCCGTACGGACTCACAAGAGGTCCTACCAACAGTAATAATTGAGTTTAATTATTAAATATTATAGGCACACCGCTTCCACCCATCTAAACAATAAAATAACAAAAAATTCTGATATACAGATTACATCTCATCACAAAAGATTTTTAGTTTTATTTTTTACGCCTAGTCATCTTTAATTTTCAGTCAACCCGATGTTGAAAATGAAACGGAAGATAGATTCTTAGGCCACTTGCCGAGCTGTCGCCGATCTATAAAAGTAGTTTTCAGTTCCGATTTAGTGTTTATATTATTTAGCTGATAGCACACATGTTATCATTTTTAAATTTCTGTATATTTGTTTTTTGAAACTTATTATTATAGTCAAAATTTCTCGAGCGTTGCGGTCTATCAACGATATTTTACTATAAGTCGTTCGTTTTCTAGGAAGTATTAATTTATATCAAACACACTGTCTATCCTAACCTCATTACACCCGCATCCCGCTAACCGTATGTAACATACAATATGCGGCCGTCACAAACCGCAGCAATGATCAAACAAGCAATACAGACAATGCTTTTTGTTAATCAACTACCCAACGGCTGCGTTATTTCGGTTCATAGACACAGTATTCTCTGTAGACAGTTTACGGTTGATATCTATGGTTTTATGATTCCGTATGGGCAGTTGAATTCATGGCTCTCTGGATGTTACTGTATAAAAATCACAAATTTATTGTAACTATAACATTAGAACTACTCTATACCCAACAAGTAAAATTATCGTCAATGTCTTTACCTTTTTTTTTTTTTTTTATTGCCCTTGTAGGCAGACGAGCATACGGCCCACCTGATGGTGAGTGGTTACCGTCACCCATGGACTTCAGCAATGCCAGGGGCAGAGCCAAGCCGCTGCCTACCGCTAAATTCTCTCCACAAGCCTCGTTTGAAGAAGGACATGTCATAGCGCTCTGGAAACACCGCGGAGGGGAGCTCATTCCATAGCCGGATGGTACGTGGCAAAAAAGACCTCTGGAAACGTACTGTGGATGACCGCAGTGGCTCCAGGTAGTATGGGTGAACTCTACTCCGGTGGCGGGCGGTGTGATGGTAAAAACGAGATGCCGGTATTATCTCGAACAATTCCTCAGAGCACTATCAAAGTCCTAAATACTCCTGATCATAAGGCTGTGTTACAAGCCTGCATGCCTAAGTACCGTCTTTGGTATAAAGAATATGTGTTCCAGGGTAGAATATTCGTGAAGTTAATTTCACCAAAACGCGTATTAATCCATTAACAAAACCTGGAATCTGTCTTCAAGCGGGTAAATGGAGATAAAGCTTCTGAAGGTGGACTGATATTTTAATATTTACTGCCTTTTGTGCAAAATACATTGTAATATATTTAAACAATGCAACGTCGGGTGTCGCAATGCAGTTTTGAATAAGATCGCCATTTTGAATATTTTCTCTGAGGAACCAAATTACAATTTCAAACAAAAAAATTTTTTTTGTGATCGTGTCCTATATTCTACTATCCTATTGTCGTTTATTTAATATTAATGTCATGTAAATTTTGGTTATTTGGGATACCGAATGCTAACCAACAATTACTTAAAATCACTTAATCTCGAAGACTGTGATTTCCAACTGAAATATTGTCTTTAATTACACATTCAATAGACAATTTTCACTTGAGAACCATTCGCTGGTTATTTGAATTATTACACCAAGACTATATTATACAAAATTAAGTGTTAGTGTGTTTTGATGTACGCGGTCGCCACTCAAGAACTTTCTGGCCCCAACGGCCATCTACGAGCAACGTGCCCTGCCCACTGCCACTTCGATGCGCAATCCTTTGGGCTATGTCGGTTACCATGGCTTTCCTGTGAATCTCTTCAACTCTGATTTGATCTCGCAGGGAAACTCCAAGCATAGCCCTCTCCATTGCTCTTTGGGTGACCTTGAGCCTTCTCATAAAAGACCCATTGTGAGCGACCACGTCTCAATGCCATATGTCATCACTGGCAACACACACTGGTCAAAGACTTTCGTCTTGAGACACTGTCGTATTTGTAGTGAGAAGATTTTATGTACCGGAGACGTAGTGTGGGTAGGCCTCTCACAAGATGGACCGACGATCTATTGAGGTTCGCGGGGATCCGCTGGATGCAGGCAGCGCAGGACCGGTCTTTATGGCGAGGCTTGGGGGAAGCCTATGTCCAGCAGTGGAAGTCTGTGGGCTTATAAGAAGAAGATGTTTTGATGTACCGGTGAATTCAGGCCGACTGGCATTGAGTGCGGGCCCATGGAGATCACAATACTCCAGCTGTCGTAAATCTTCAGAAATCGGGCGGTCGGTGGTGCTGACCTATGATTGATTGACCTACAACTGAATTCGAATCAGATATTTAATAAGCTTAGCAACATAATATTATAAGCCAGTATTTCAAACTGTTAGATAAACATCAGTTAACGATCATTAGGTAGCTGTGCAAATGTAAATTTGTTCTAGAACTATGTAAATGTGTTCGGTAATCTAAAGTTAAATCTGCGAGTTCGTTGCAGGCGATGTGAGTTATTGCGATAGGAACCGTGCGTTTCTATGCCTTGGCGTATCGCGTCTGGTGCGATATACGACAAGATTGAGACATCGACCTCATGTCTCAAAGATGGGAGCGGCTCCAATAATCGCTTTATAGCCATGAGTGAGTTATGGTAGGTATCACTGGTTTTTTTTTCTGTTACGTTGGAGAATCCAATTTACGGATACCCCACTGGGTATCAGACCGGGCTGTATCCTAGTCCAAGACGTCTGTCTACAAATCTATGCTCTCTGCGGACGTCCGATTAGTACCACCAGAGACGGAGCTCGCTTCATGGTAGGTACCACTACCCTGGATATTTCTATGTATGTATTTCTATATTTTTTTGAAGTCTTCGTGGCCTAAAGGATAAGATGTCCAGTGCATTCGTGTTGAGCGATGCACCGGTGTTCGAATCCCAGGCGGGTACCAATTTTTCTAATGAAATACGTACTTAACAAATGTTCACGATTGACTTCCACGGCGAAGGAATATCATCGTGTAATAAAAATCAAACCCGCAAAATTATAATTTGCGTAATTACTGGTGGTAAGACCTCTTGTGAATCCGCACGGGTAGGTACCACCACCGTAGTACGTGAAGCAGTAAGGTGTTTCGGTTTGAAGGGTAGGGCGGCCGTTGTAACTATGACGACCGCCGGTCCGGCGTCCCGAGGGGAAGGGTGATGGGAGAGATGTGCTCCGCACTAAACGCTTCACTTTCCCCTCTGCCTCTTCATGAGTTCTGTCTCATGCGAGGTTTGGACGTTGGTTGTTGAACGACAGGAGGTTTTAGTCAGTACGACTCTGACACGCCCCGCCCTCCATCTCCAGTGGAGGGCGGAAGTCCGGCGATTTCCTCCGGACCAAAAAAAAAAGCCGTTGTAACTATACTGAGACCTTAGAACTCATATTTCAAGGTGGGTGGCGGTATTTACGTTGTGGATATCTATGGACTCTAGTAACCACTTAACACCAGGTGAGCTGTGATCTCGTCCACCTACATATGCAATAAATAAATAAAATGTAGTTCCAGAGTCAATGGTGGGGCGTGGTGGTGTGGTCATGTCCCTCTGTGATGTCTATGCGCCCCTGGTATATCGTAGCGATTCTTTTATAATGCCTTATTAATATTGTTCGATGGATTTTAACAGAAAAGTGCATTAAATTACAAAATGAATTACATTACTATTCACTATGTATACAAAACAATGTATTGTTACATTAAAGCAATTAATTCCATTAAGTTTCTACAATTAATTACGGCACGTAAATCAAGACTGCGACGTGGCGTTTATGAAAAGGCAGTAAACACATAATCCCACGAATTAATTCCTTTTGTGTTATTTGGTTTTGTGTAACATAAAATAGATATAACGCTACAGTATATTTGTAACGTTATGTAATTTAACTGGGGTATTTAAATTGAACAAGATTAGGAGAAGTAAATAGGGTTGTGATAGTAACCGGGCTTGATTAATACGCCACTAGTAGTCTACTCTGAAGTCGTCGTGGCCTAACGGATAAGACGTCCGGCGCATTCGTGTTGAGCGATGCACCGGTGTTCGAATCTCACAGGCGGGTACCAATTTTTCTAATGAAATACGTACTCAACAAATGTTCACGATTGACTTCCACGGTGAAGGAATAACATCGTGTAATAAAAATCAAACCCGCAAAATAATAATTTGCGTAATTACTGGTGGTAAGACCTCTTGTGAGTCCGCGCAGGTCGGTACCACCACTCTGCCTATTTCTGCCGTGAAGCAGTAATGCGTTTCGGTTTGAAGGGCGGGGCAGCCGTTGTAACTATACTGAGACCTTAGAACTTATATCTCAAGGTGTGTGGCGCATTTACGTTGTATATGTCTATGGGTTCCATTAACCACATAACATCAGGTGGGCTGTGAGCTCGTCCACATATCTGGGCAATAAAAAAAAAAAGGTCCTACCCCCAGTAAATACGCAAATTATGATTTTGCGGGTTTAATTTTTTTTACACGATGTTATTTATTCCTTCACGGTGGAAGTCAATCGTGAACATTTGTTGAGTACGTATTTCATTAGAAAAATTGGTACCCGCCTGCGGGATTCGAACACCGTTGCGTGGCTAGATACGAATACACCGGACGACTTATTCTTTAGGCCACGACGACTTAAAAATCCAAAAATCATTGTACCACCACACAAAATTATATTTATAAAATGCTTTCATGGTACACAATCTCTTTTAAATTACAACATGCGTGCGAGTATATAATGTATTTGGGGAACAAAGGGACTATGTGAAATGTTCTCTGGCTTCATTGTTAGAAACGTTTTCAAATTCTAAGGTGACAGGTGCAGCAATACCATCTTGATGCTAGAATAAGCACATACGATTTTGATCTTCCGATACGACTTTATATTCAAATATTATTTTGAGTGCATGTGTCTCGGCTAATTAAAAACTGTCAATGCCGGTTAAAAACATGCTAATAAGTCAAGGTTTTTTTCCATTTCTCATGATTGCAGTTAGATTACAGATATTTTTTTTTTTTTGGTCAGGAGGAAATCGCCGGACTTCCGCCCTTTTCTGGGGATACTGGGCGGGGTATGTCAGAGTCGAACTGACTAAAACCTCCTGTCGCTCAACAACCAACGTCCAAACCTCGCATGAGACAGAACTCATGACAAGGCAAAGGGGGGAAAGTGAAGCGTTTAGTGCGGAGCACATCTCTCCCATCACCCTCCCCCTTGGGACGCCGGACTGGCGGTCGTCGGCGCCACGACCACCAGCCCTCTCGGTCGGCAGACTATCCGAAGCCCGCCTAGATGGCGCCGGTTAGAGTGGGTTACCCTACGGAATACCCCGCTGGGCCAGAACCAGCGTGGGTCGAGGATAGCCGGCCTTCCATCACCCGGATGCTCTTGCGTAAAACGCGCGCAGAGCACGTCGTCTTCTTAGGCCCCCCTTGCCGGTCCCCAGACCGAAGATTACAGATATGATGCTAAAAGCAAATAACTTTGTCTACCCTCATAATATAATCACTACATAGTATAAAACAAAGTCGCTTTCTCTGTTCCTATATCTGTCTGTCCCTATGTATGCTTAAATCTTTAAAACTACGCAACGGATTTTGATGCGGTTTTTAATAGATAGACATCCACTAAGTAGTGGAGAAATCAATAATAAATTACAGTTTCCGAAGCGAAGTGAGGGCGGGTAGTTAGTAATAGTTAATTTCTAGGTGTTGCGACTGGAACTCGATCACTGGGTTAATAGACATAGATAGATTCGCTAATTATAAATATATCTAAATAATTTCATAGTATTATAATATCAATGGTTGAAAATCATAGCTACTTCTTAATATTTTAGTTCTCTTTAATGGGGATGTGAAAAAATTGTGTAAAGAAAACAATATTTGACTGAAATTTTTCTTTCCTTTAAAATTAACTTCATTATATTGTTTTATTTTCTATATTCTATTATGTATTATTTAATTTCATATAAAATATGTGCTTATTCTAAGCTTTGTGACTTGTTACAGTCGACATTTATTTAAAATATGCTCAGCGAATCTCGTCAAAGGAGTTGAAAATAAGCGAGCCGTAAGGGAAGTTGAGATGTGGTTTTACTGTGAGCGATCACATTTATTCCCTAATGTTCGTACTAGCTTGTTGTTCACATAGACACCTCGGCGAGCACGCTGCTATTGAATTTAGATGCGACGTTGAAACCTTATTTATGCTATAATAACACACCACTAGAGGTCCCGCAGTAGTCGAAATTCGACTATAATTAATTGGAATTGTAAGTTTGTACACTATTATGATTGTATTTTATACTTCTATAGTCACAAATTTCGCCAAGACAACACTATATAAAATATTAACAAAGACAAACCATATTCTATTCTCAATTTGACAACAGACGTCAAGAACAAAAGTTTGACAATAAATAGTATGCATGCGTGTGTGCGTCAAATACATGGTCTGTAGTGTGTGTAATGTTTTCTTTATTGATTTAATGTATCTTTTATGCATTATTTAAAAAAAATATTAGCATTATGCACTTCTTCTCTATATTCTCTATAAGTGTGGAAAATTTCATACTCCTCCGTCCGCGCAATTTTCGTAAAAAGGGATACAAAGTTTTTGCTTCACGTATTAATATATAGATTCTACTTTTTAAACTAATACATTAAATAAAAAAATTGCGTGACTATAAAAAGTGCGAAATTTTTGAGACCTGAAACTGAACTAAGATTTTTAAAATATAAAAAAAAACGGCAAAACAAAAAAAACATTATAGTACATATAACAGTTTTAGTACTCCTAGCTCTATTTTTTATGTGCGACTTCAAAAAACATGATACATATAATGTACATATGACAATTATAATTTAGGAATAACTTGTCGGAACTGTGAGCATTGACGAGACATCTTACCACTCTGTTAGTTCTTGTTGACAAAAAGTCGTAGTTAAGCAGAGGACTATCCAACAAACAAACTCTCAAATTATAACTATGTAATTATAATTATGACTACTATTTACTGTCAATGTGAGGTCGTTGGAAAAAGTATTGCTTTAACACCTATCATGTGGCCATACTGTATCCGCTGAGAGACTAGAAAACCCAAGTAACAAATATTTTGGAAGAGGAGGAAACAAATAATTTGATTTCCATTGTGCTTTGAACAAAATCATATCAACGAGTGATGTCAACGCTATCGATGTTCGTGTGTACCGAATATTCATAATCCTTTTTTTTTGGCTTAGATGGGTGGACGAGCTCACAGCCCACCTGGTGTGAAGTGGTTACTGGAGCCCATAGACATCTACAACTTAAATGCGCCACCCACCTTGAGATATAAGTTCTAAGGTCTCAGTATAGTTACAACGGCTGCCCCACCCTTCAAACCGAAACGCATTACTGCTTCACGGCAGAAATAAGCAGGGTGGTGGTACTTACCCGTGCAGACTCAAGAAGTCCAACCCAATAATTACGCAAATTATAATCCGCCAATAATCCCCGCTTGTGTTATATCGCTTGCAGTAAGACCTCGTCCCGAAGAGCAAACGCCCCGGACGAGATGAGCCGGTAGTGCGGCTGTTATTCGCACGTATAATTCTAGTAATTTTCGAGTTCAACGAATGAGAAAATATGAATTCACTTCCCATAGTTCAAAGAGATTACACGTATTAGATCGACGTGCTGATTTTCAACTATAATTTTGATGTTAATTTTAATACTAACGATGTACCTCGAGGGTCTGATATTTTGAGTTCTGATTATTTCACAGCGCATATCGTTTTACAACAAGCTAGCAACTTATACGTAACGTTGTCATGTCATTAACAACTCGATGAATATTTATTATGTGACTAGTGGCCGCCCTGTGGTCGAAATTCGACCATAATTAATTTAAATTATAACTTTGAACATTATTAAGATTTTTATTGTCAAAGACTACATTTCTTTAATCACACATTTCTGCAAGGCTACACTATAAACAAATAATATTAAAGATAAACAATATTAATCTATTCTCAATTAGACCGGACTTTAAAATAAACAAAAGAGTAATATAATATTGCGTGTGTGCGTCAAATACATGATAGTGTGTGTAATGTTTTTTTTATTGATTTATTGTATTATCCATTTTTTTTAGTATTATCATTTTGCACTCCTCTATATTCTCTAAAGTGTGGAAAATTTCATACTCCTTCGTTCACGCAATTTTCGTAAAAAGGAGTACAAAGTTTTTGCTTCAGTATTAATATATATAAGTAGATTATTGAAAAATTAGTCAAGCATACAAGTGGGCAACTATAAAACTGGAGTAAAATAAGTAATTCGTTTTTTTCTTTCTTTCACTCAATACTATTATTAGTTTTATTTATTCTATTCTTATCTCGGTCCAATAAGTAATCGGGAGATTGTTGGTACGGGCCTTAGCCAAGTGATTATAGGTAGGAAGCTGTATTTGGTATTGGAATTTGTTGAGAATTTGTTTTCGTACCTTGGGACGGTTCTACTGTTCGACTTAAATTTTGGGAGTACTTGTTTTTTTGTTTATTTGGAAGCAATTTCCTAACTATTCAGAAAGTATTTAGGATTGCTACCTTTTACAATAAGTGATGGATGTGTGGTGGTACGTTCGATGTGCTAATTGACGCATGTGGTTGTTTTGTGATCAATCCTTTTGTGGTTCCACGGGAACTATTGTTACCTTTTTAAAATTTCATGTCAGAGTCGAACTGACTAAAACCTCCCATCGTTCAACAACCAACGTCCAAACCTCGCATGAGACAGAACTCATGAAGAGGCAAAGGAGGGAAAGTGAACCATTTGGTGCGGAGCACATCTCTCCCATCACCATCCCCCTTGGGACGTCGTAGAACTCATATCTCAAGGTGGGTGGCGCATTTACGTTGTAGATGTCTATGGGCTCCAGTAACCACTTAACACCAGGCTGTAAGCTCGTCCACCCATATATGAAAAAAAAAAAATTAAAAACGCGCTATTTCTTCTATAATTTCTGTATATTTAGATAACTTTTCAGCTATTGTATTTCGTAGATTGTACGTGTTGGAAACAGCTATTTTGTTATCATCCTGCTATTTGATAAAAACACTTATTTTCGTGCCACGAAATCGAAAATTAATCAGACTTTAAATTCTACGAAAATCTTTACAGCTTAACCCTTTCAACAATTCGAACGTCGACTCTCTATTCACGGGGCGCACGTATATAAAAGAGCTAAACAATGATATCGTCGCGTGACTTGCATTCGGAACGAGAAGATTCAATCAGCCACGGTTCAGCGTTTCATTGAATTCATTCAACGATTCCTCTCGCCGCGTGCGCCTCATTGATTCCAATTTTTATACGGAACGATTGTTTTAAAATTCTTAAATATATATTTTTGAAGTGAAACTTCTTTACGCGCATGAGGGTAAAATTTTTACAGATGTAACGTCACGCAGGTATGCAACGGAAGTGTCGATTTTACATATACTTAGACATTTAGGATAATTGTATTTTAATTTTTGAAGGTTTCACTTCTAACATGTGTGAATTGCACACATGTTTCTTTTTTTTCTACTTATGCTGATAGCCTTGAGATGCTATTTCAGATTCACACTAACATGTAGGTGAGCTCACGGGGCTCAAGCCGGAAGTGTTATTAACACTAGCCCCAGCAAGAGCAGTGTTTCGCCAAATCTACCACCGGATCGGAAACGCGACCCACTGCGAAGGTCCGGCGAGAAACTCAGTGGACTAATTCTTAAAAAGAACCGTTCCTGTTTTATGACGCGGCGCTGCTCAATCGCTAGAACAACGAGGGTGTCAGCTTCGTGCTCTGTTCGATTTGGGGTCGGAGTCAGTAACCTACCTATAAACTGGTTTTCGTGTTTGGAACATTAGAGCAACGGGAGAAAACCTAAATCAACGAAAGTATTTTTGGAACGAAGTTCCTTATGGGACGATGCGGAGGGGTACCCAAACCGGGAAAAAACGTCCGTAACGTAAGATTTTTATTAGTAATGCACACAATGTACGACTTAGCTTTGTAATAACGTAAAAATTAGTAATGCACACAGTGTATGCCTTAACTTTGTAATAACGTTCAAAAAATAACATATTTTTTTATCATTCATTGACCACCATCTCAGAGCGTTTGTTTGCGCAATGCACTAACTCTTATGCAAACAACCGTGAATGAAGTGTACCACAATAAGTTCGCACATAATCGAATGACCGTGGTTTGTTGCGAAACTACCAGATTTATTTTCTTTATTCCTCGAATAGAACTTAAAATTAATATTTTTTTAGTAAGGAACGTCGTTCCTATCCGGTGTCCCACGACATCACACATCTTTTTTATTTTTATTTTTTTTATTGCTTAGATGGATGGACGAGCTCACGGCCCACCTGGTGTTAAGTGGTTACTGGAGCCCATAGACATCTACAACGTAAATGCGCCACCCACCTCAAGATATAAGTTCTAAGGTCTCAGTATAGTTACAACGGCTACCCCACCCTTCGAACCGAAACGCATTACTGCTTCACGGCAGAAATAGGCAGGGTGGTGGTACCAACCCGTGTGGACTCATAAGAGGCCCTACCACGAGTATAAGTATGACCTATTTGTTTCTTAAATTTTAAACATATAACTTCTTTGTTTAGACTAGGCATGGTCGTTGCGCAACGTAAATGGTTATTGAAACTATCTATAGACAAAATAGCGGTTAGCTAGTTTCGCCGTACTGCAATAACCTGCTAACGTCTACTACCTCAATCACGTCACCGATCACGAACACAAATCACACAACGTTCGGCAATATTCGTTTCACTTCGTACCGCTCGGTCGGCAGCTATCGCGACACGCAGCGCTAACATCGGTTCGATCGAAATAGACAATCATCGTTTTGTCTCTTTCAATGAAGTAATGCTAACATATCCTATCCCTAAAGATAGATTACAAATAAAGTCGTAATTACTGAAATATTAATCGCGACGCTAGCTCATTCGTGTGCACATTAGTTTACTGCTAAACAAAACCCGCTATTGCTCGCTACTGAAATAGCGCGTTTCAAAAGCCGCTATTGACATTTGATAGCTAGTTTCGTTTCGCTAACCGAAAATGCCGCTACAGCCCACCGCTAGTTTAGACAGGCGACTGTGGCGGGTAGCCATCATACAGTACAAGATAATTGACAGATGCCTGAATCTCGCTTACGAAAATTTCAAAATAAGCGTGCGTTAATACAAGTTCCGAACAATAACATTCGGACCGTCGGTCTACCGAGCAATTATATCCGCTTGGTCGAAGATCTTTCTTTCGTAGTATACCTACAGGCCATTTAGAGTTTAGCTGTATGAATGACACCGATGTGAATAATGAGATGGATGTCTTGATTGTGTTAAAAGAATATTCGTTTGTTTCTATTTTCAATGATACACTCGACGGGGAGTATTCTGAGACACGGTTAGAAAGAATAAAATAAAATAAAGAAGTTAAGAATAGAATATATTTTTTAAGAACAGTTACTATGTAAGACTTAGCCCGCACTTGTCGATGTGATCAACGCCGTCTTTACCATAAGGGCACACGGGGCCCGTGCCCAGGGCCCCCATTCTCAGGGGGCCCCTAAGGACCGACAATTTCTCTCACACATTTATTCGGTTTCCGTTATCGTGATCGTAACCAAAAAACCAGCAGCATTCTAATATCATTAATGACATATTATATCATACCGTATTTGATTACCTATAATAAATGGTCATACTCAGTAAAAAAATGTTATTATAATTCGCTTTTTTTACTTTCCAAAAGGGCCTCAAATTCTTGTGTGCCCACGGGCCCCAGCCTAATTTAAGACGTCCCTGGATGTGATGTATTATATCGTAGTTGTCAAACCAAAATGCGCTATGTGCAAAAACTCTATTTTAAATTAACGAGTAAAAATATTTTCGTATAAAATTTTATATGAAGGTGAATTTTTAAGAACTATACGAAATGAAAGCTATAGATAAATATTAAAGCTATAGACACATGACAGTTTTTTTTTAATACGGTAGATAGGGCTCTGAACTACTTATACGAAAAGATCAAAAAGTAAAAATCTCAAAAAGTGCACATAGCAGATTTTGGTTTGACAACGATGATATTCTGCTATTTATTAGCTCACAGGTGGAACAGTAAAGTCTTTGATCTAAAGAAAAAAATCTACCATCGTAATATTTCATAACACGATACTTCAAATTCATTTTCATCTTGTATCAAGAACTCTCATAGAAAAACGTTACAAAATCACATCAAAAAAGCAAAAAGCCCCCTTCAGTAGTCGACGAGGCACGTCGGCATCGCCCGTTTGACATTTTCGCGACCGAACGATCACAGTGACGTCATCATCACGTGACTTATAATGACGTCACGCGTGTCTAGCTACGAGCGCGCGCTATGCACGTGTCTGATGGAAAATGTGCTAATTGATAACGACGCCAATTAGCAAAGTTCTCTGAATGTGTTTTAATGTGACATTTGCTTAGTTGACGGTGTTACAATTTGAAGTAATTATGACTTTTGTAGTATGTGCCGTACCGTTATATCTACTGTTAGTAACATTTATTTTAGTAAATAAGCAGGCAAATAAGTAGGTAATAGTTTGGCTGTACCCCCTACCTATTGCTGATGCCCGTGAGCCACCATGTCTACTTTCATTAAGTGGCCCGTGTAATCGTATAAAAGCAATAAATAAAATCGCACCCTCTATATTCTGACAAACATACAATTGGAACATCATACTCTTTACATAAATGAAAGTTACAAAAGTAATGTTATGCAATTGTAATTCTATGACAGTGAAAATATTATCAAATCTAATGATACAGCTTCAGTACAAAGCGCGTTCCGAGAACACAAGTATTTCTAGGATTTTCTCCGTTACTACACCCTGTATATTTAGATGAAAGATTAGAGAAAGCTTTTATTCGTTCAAAGTTCAATTGATTTACATTCAACCAAGAAATTAGTTTTTTTTTATTGCCTTTGTAGGCAGACGAGCATACGGCCCACCTGATGGTGAGTGGTTACCGTCGCCCATGGACTTCAGCAATGCCAAGGGCAGAGCCAAGCCGCTGCCTGCCGCAAAGTGCTCAATTATTCAACAATGCACGCTTTTCACGCAATCTTTCGCGGTATTTTGTTTTCACTAGTACTGTATGAAGTAAATAAAACGTTACACGCGATAAAATGATTCGTCCACTTCTCATCAAAGTAGACATCGTGTAATCCTGTAAACGGACGAAAGCCATTATAAATAATTTATATGTTTTTAATGCACAGTCGCAATAACTTACAATGGTATAATTCCGTTTTTCAGTTTACATTGGTACTAAAGTTTATTTATTTATTTATTATACTAGCTTTTGCCCGCGACTCCGACCGCGTGAAATAGCTACTTTGGCATAACGCTAAATTTTACCCCCACTTTATTTAAGTAGAAAGTGAAGGTATTTTTGAATTATAGAATGTTAAGAAGCTATTTAAAGCCCTATTTTGAAACCTTATTTATTGGTGCTCCACTTGTATTGGTCTTAGTGTGATGTTGCCTATAGCCTTTCTCGATAAATGGGCTACCTAACACTGAAAGATTTTTCAAATCGGACCAGTCGTTCCTGAGATTAGCGCGTTCAAACAAACAAACTCTTCAGATTTATAATATTAGTATAGATTTGACTGACTCAATGTTGAAGTAGTTCGATTCCTACATTGGGAAAACATTCGTGTGATGAACATGTTTATTTTGTTTGTTTTTTTTGTCTAGATGTTCATTATCTTTATATGAGACAGTTGGAGAAGCCACAATTATTAACATCATCGTCAGACATCGTAGGGGCGAATAGGGTGATCGAGCTAAGATAAATATTGAGTACACCAATCACGTTTGCTGTCTTAGCATGATCTTAGAACAATTTAGAAATCTTCTCTTGACGTTAGCAAATGAAAACGAATGACAGTTCTTAGAACGGAGGCACCGCTCTTCAAGAAGGCCGGTTGGTAAGTGTCATGGCGTCTACGCGCCTCCATCGGCTAGGCTCTGTCGTAGCACGAAGTTGGCAGAGTTCCGACGATACCGCAATCGTGCTGCGTTGGTTTAGTTACCAAACCAAGGACCGTCTCCGACATGTATACATATTATTATATTTAAATATATTTAAGAGTATCAGTCTCTGGTTCCCATGACATAGCACAGGGAATACTGATATCCTGATTTGGGGCCGGATGACCGTGCGTTCCCGGTATTTATTTAGGCTACTGAATAAAGATTTCAAATATCTTATCAGTGCATGAGTCTTTGTTGTACTGTTTGTGCCAGCTAATACGACCAATTCTGTTTAGGAACCGGCTATTCGATTATAATAAATATAAATACTATTGAAAAACCTTTAAATTCATTTTTAAGGGAATAATAAACTATAAATTGCAGATTAGATTAACATCTAGTCATCCAAGGTGTGTAGTTGTCTAAGTGTAGTTACTATAGTATGACTACACTATAACTAAGTTTAGGGTAAGCCTGTTTTAGCATTTCGCCGACCGCAACGGTTCTCCGCAACAAATAGGATTTCCACTATGAGGCACAAATCTAGAGAGCCATCTGTGCTCGAATCTTATCCGATACACAGGTGCGCATTGTGCGGTTAATGGTTAACATTTATAGGAAGACTAGCTGGCCCGGCAAACGTTGTTTTGCCATATAAATTATGTCTAGAAAAGATAAATAACCTAGATACCGACCGCAGTGCCATCTGCCGGCATAAAGATATCCGTTTTTTTGGGTATTCTTGGTATGGTTATTCTTCATCTTCCTAGTCGGATACTCTTGGTAGGATAGTCGTGGCTGTCGATAGATAGGTTTGCATCTCGTCGCATTAATTGTTGTAATAATTATTGTTATTAATAATTACAATACTATTTTTCTTGTTAACTAGACTAGGCCAATTCTAGTTAAATTATTTTGTTAGATGTTTTTCCGGAGAGTTTGATATTGTATATACTGTTAAACTTTCGTATAGTAAAGGTCATATGGTTTCGTATGGTTTGAAAAAAAAATGCAAGGTTAAATACTAAGTGTATGTGGATTAATTTCGTTGTTCATATTAAATTTTGACGAATATTTCGATGTGAGTTCATGTATAACGACATTCTGATATTCAATAATGTATTGATCTAATGTTAATTAGTTAGAATTCTATAATTTTCTTCCATTCTTCCACCGAATTTCTCGCCGGATCTTCTCAGCGGATCGCGTTTCCGATCCGATGGCAGATTCTGCGAAGCTCTGCTCTCGTTAGGGCTAGCGTTAGCAACTACGTCAGGTTAGAGCTCCGTGAGCTCACCTACACGCTCCGTGAAATAGGCATAACCCTTTGATCTTATTAGCACAAGTAAGGGAACAAAAAGAAATTCTAAGAACGTGAAATAACAAAAATTGATAAATTAGTTTTTATAATACGAGATAACTTAAAAAAGTTCAGAACGCGCAATGGGGTCTACAGAATTTGGCTTGCATGTCTTCGAGACCGTGTGTCCCCGATATTAAAGGTCGTTAAAATTCAATTGTTGCTGGCCACCCCGCCGGGCCATTCCGAGAGCCCCTCTATTAATGTAATAAGTCTATTGAAAATGCTTAATTGCAAATCATTTGCGGGGTACGTTTACAACGTAATCACTGAATTATTAGAAGCAGTTGGATACGAATTTTGTAATCAATCCCTCATTATTCATGTATTGTGAGATGTTAGGGGTTATTTCTTGTTGTCATCTGTCGATTCTTTGAAGTTCTAATCGATTCATATTTTGTTCAGTGACGTTTATTATTTAAGAAGTAGTTACTCTTGGTTTTTATAGCTTCTGATGTTGCATCAATTGAAATATAAAATCAGAAGTATTGTTATTGACTTATTCATTCGTAGCAAAATTTTGTAAGTCTTCTAAAATTAGGTATTTTGGAGACTCTTGACGTAAAGGGAATGTTTTTTCGAGAGAAAAAAAATCAGTTACCTGTTTCAATATGTGCCCTTAGTTTCAATTAGTCTCCAGATTTAGTATTATGTGTTTCTTTAAGCATATCTTGTTCAAATTAATTTATTTATTTATATACGGAGGCAAAGGCAAAGTAGTTAAGACCCTCTATCTTCTCTGTTTTCTAACTTATTTTATCTGGAAATAGCATTTTTCCGCAAAACAATAATATCATAAAATCAAGAGAAATGTAATGTCAATCTTAAACTCTCAATGATTTTGTACACTCGAATTCATTTTATTCTCTCAATTGCATCTATGAAGTTCGAACCTAATTAATGTTCTCTTAAATAGTTCATAAATGACATACTCTTCGAATTTTACCTATCTAATTATAATTGTCTTTCTTGTCTGTATCTGTATTTATTCTGTTTGTACTATAAATAATTATTATCTGCAGTAATAGCCCGAGAGCCCGTGGGATCTACCTGTATGTATTTGACCAGACCTGAATTTTCGTACATTGAGACCCCTATACCTACCATGCATGAGGTGGGGACTCACTAAGCTCAAAGTGGTCGACGCGCCGAGCGCTCAGGTAGGACAGGTACCGATTTTGACGGATTTTAAATCCATTTGACCACGTCTGCCGTTTTGAAATTTTGAAAATATATGATTATTATTATCGGAAAATAAGAATGGCAGACCATTATCGCGCATTTTACTTTGTGGCAGACCACTTTGAAAATGCTAAATTGCATTGAAAATGCAAAATTTTGAAAGTAATTGACTAGATATGCCATTGATTTAATAATATGTTGTTTATTATAGTCTTAAAAACTTATATTGATCACGGCAGACCTCTACATTGCGTACATACATCAACATATAAAAAATCTTAGCTACTACCCGGCCAGATGTATATTATGTTTTCCGTTCACTATTTTAGAGGAATATAATTTACTTGCGATTTACTTTAGCAATGTATTTACCGAAATTAATATTTTTTTATATTATATATACTAAACTTCATTAGTTAGACAATTAAGAAGTGATTTTTTTATGGAATAATAATAAATAATACGGTACAATGCTGATCAAAAAAGAATTCAATTCCTCATTTTTATTTCGTCAAGACAAAATTTAAAAGTGTTAAATCAGTTAAAAAAATATATCATGCATGCATTATATATTATATATATATATATATATATATATCAATCTTCATTCATCATCATCATCATCGGAGTCATCTTTATCGTTAGGCGACTCGTCTTCATCAACCATTGAATCGAATACTGCAAAAATAAAACATAAATTGTAAAATGAACGTAAATTCATCTGAACATGTTCGAGAAAGAATTGTTATCAACTTACCAGGAACATTGGTGATTAAGTCACTCACAAAATATGGAAGTTGGTCACCTTCGAACCCTTTGAAGGCATATATGTTGTCCTGCTCAATCCAACCATACTCCAATGGGTCTAAAGTTGTGAGTTGCTTTTTGTAAGCATTTCTCCAAATAGAAGAAATATAGTGGGCCCTCAAAAGTTGTTGATAAAGCTCACTCTTATGCGGTGGTAGTGAGCTTGCCTCAAATTTTTGATTTTTTTTCTATAATTTTCATTGATGTCTGAATATTTATAGTTGCTAACGAATAGCTGGAACCTTCCATCATCTACATCACTAGATTTTTTGGCATTGTATAGCTGGCAAGTTAAATGTTGAATGATAAAAATGAGGAATTGAATTATTTTTTGATCAGCATTATACCGTATTATTTATAATTATTCCATAAAAAATTCACTTCTTTATTGTCTAACTAATGAAGTTTAGTATATAGAATATAAAAAAATATTAATTTCGGTAAATACATTGCTAAAGTAAATCGCAAGTAAATTATATTCCTCTAAAACAGTGAACGGAAAACATAATATACATCTGGCCGGGTAGTAGCTAAGATTTTATTATATGTTGATGTATGTACGCAATGTAGAGGTCTGCCGTGATCAATATAAGTTTTTAAGACTATAATAAACAACATATTATTAAATCAATGGCAGATCTAGTCAATTACTTTCAAAATTTTGCATTTTCAATGCAATTTAGCATTTTCAAAGTGGTCTGCCACAAAGTAAAATGCGCGATAATGGTCTGCCATTCTTATGTTCCGATAATAATAATCATATATTTTCAAAATTTCAAAACGGCAGACGTGGTCAAATGGATTTAAAATCCGTCAAAATCGGTACCTGTCCTACCTGAGCGCTCGGCGCGTCGACCACTTTGAGCTTAGTGAGTCCCCACCTCATGCATGGTAGGTATAGGGGTCTCAATGTACGAAAATTCAGGTCTGGTCAAATACATACAGGTAGATCCCACGGGCTCTCGGGCTATAATATTTGGCTATAACAACAAACGTAAAATATACTGTATTTCTGAGGCCATGTCTTGAACAATATCCCTGTTCCCCTGAAACTGTGAGTCATCTGCCCTTGTCCGGGCTGATGCCATACGATATATTTATTAAACAGGAGACAAAAATCACAAGTATGCCGATACAGACATACCTTAATAACCTTAAGTACAAGACTTAAGGTTCGATTTCGTTTGGCGAATTTCATAATCAGGGAAAAGTAAATTTGTGAAGTAACTCCGAGGGTTGGATGTAAAAGTATGCGCTAAACAGGGTACTACTATGGGGCTGCGTAATGTTTTTTTTATGATTTTATTATGTGCAAATTTGTTGGACCCCTAAACTTGCTAATGCAACTTCAATTGTGTACTATAAACCTATTATTGCCTTGCTATTTTATATTCAACCTTATAGATAAATTAACCTTATAGATAGATTCATGACTTTTGATTGAAACCTCACTACTTTTTTTATTGCCTAGATGTGTGGACGTGTTCACCTGGTGTTAAATGGTTAATGGAGCCCATAGACATCTACAACGTAAATGCGCCACTCATCTTGAGATATAAGTTCTAAGGTCAGCTGCCCCACCCTTCAAACCGAAACGCATTGCTGCTTCACGGCAGAAATAGGCAGGGTGGTGGTACCTACCCGCGCGGACTCACAAGAAGTCCTACCACCAGTAAATTACGCAAATTATAATTTTGCTGGTTTGATTTTTATTACACGATGTTATTCCTTCACCGTGGAAGTCAATCGTGAACATTTGTTGAGTACGTATTTCATTAGAAAAATTGGTACCCGCCTGAGATTCGAACATCGCTCAACACGAAGCACCGGACGTCTTATCCTTTAGGCCACGACGATTTCAATAGCTAAAACGACCTAATCTTTTTGTATTTTTATTGCCTTAGTAGGCAGACGAGTGTACGGCGCACCAGATGGTGAGTGGTTACCGTCACCCGACTTTGGCAATGTCAGGAGCAGAGCCAAGCCGCTGCCTACCGATAAGTACTCTCCACAATTCTCGTTTGAAGAAGGACATGTCATAGCGCTCGGGAAACAAAATCCTTTTTTATACTAAATTAGTAGTTTTGAATTTCGAAAATATCGAAATAATAGGGGTTAAAGTATGAAATTGCCGTTTTATTGTAATAGGTACTTGGAATTGACATAGAAACTTCATGGTTTGAGATTTTTGAGTGAAACTTTTTTCAAATGGTACCTATGAGGTACTTTTAAAAAATGTGCAAAATTCTATTATCGACCTTCAGTTGTTTTTTTATTCAGCTTAGAAAAGAAAGATATACATCGAATTTCAATTTTTCAGTACAAATTGGCAATTTCATACTTTAACCCCTAATATAAGAAAAACGTGCTCACGGCTGGCCTAGCGTTAAGTATTTACCGGAGGCCATATGCTTTTTTATTGCCTTTGTAGACAGACGAGCATACGTTGCTCATGGCCATTAACAAGCTTCGCAATGTTAATGGCCACTGAGTTACTGTTTCGCTCGATAGCTGATAGAAGTTGTGTTTATGTTTTCGTGGCCTTAAGGATAAGGCGTTCGGTGTACTCGTATTGAGGGTCGACTGTGCCGGTGTTCGAATCCCGCAGGCAGGTACCAATAATTTTTGTACTTCATTTTTATTCTTGCTTAGATAGCTGGCTTCATGGCTCACTGGGTATAAAATGATATTAGCAAATATATTTCAACAAATTTGAATGTCGCCACCTACTTTGGGATATGGAGTTCTCAATGTTATTGTACCCTTCAAAGCGAAACGCATTACTGCTTCTTAGCAGAAATAGACAGGATGATGGTATTTACCCATGCCGGATCACAAGACGCCCTGATACCAGTAGACTGGTGATGTCCGTATCAGGAATGCTGAGAGCACAACCGAACTGGAAATAAAATACTTTTTCACCTCAGCAGCTCATACCGCTTTTGCTGCGAGACAACAGTGAACAAAACGCGATTTTGATTCGAGCGTGGGTCAAAGTAGCTTTCAATTTTTCAGTGCCACGGAGTGACATTGTTCAGCCATAAGAAACATTCAAATATGACTGTGCTCTGTCTCTTTCACATGCATATAAAAAAGCGAGTGAAAAAAACAAACCCATTCGAAATTCGATTTTGGAATTCGACCTTAAAGAAAACACGTTCGGAAACGCGTAATATCCTAAAATTTAAAGATATTTGTAATAAAGATATTACGTTTTTTTTAAATGTTATTGCTATTTAATATGCTTAATTTATTATTGAATTTTAATAAAAATAAGTCTAATTAATAGTATAAAATTGGTATTTAACCAATACATTTTTATTTGGAATTTCAACAATGATATATTTGAAAAATAAACATCAGCGACGCGGTGTCAAAACGCGATTTAAAAAAATAGCGGGAATAAAAGTTTCGCTGATGCTGATAGCGTATAGCGTAACGTTTTAAACGTTATTTCAATATATTCCTGTTCATTTCTATGTCTCTTAAGTAATATGTGTTCTCACTGCTGAGGTGAAAAGTTATGTGTGCTACACATTTTGAAGTCGTCGTGGCCTAAAGGATAAGACGTCCGGTGCATTCGTATGTAGCGATGCACCGGTGTTCGAATCCCTCAATCCCGGATCCCTCACTACGCTCAGGATTCTAACTTTCTAACTAACTTCGCTACGCTCGTGAATCAATCATAGAATCCTTCGCTTGCTCGGGACTCAAAATCAGCACTCGAAACAAAAAACAACTTTGCTCTCTTGTTGCACAAATAACTATTGATCTCGTGCGAAAACTCACATCATTCAAAGAGTTCATTCGAAATTTTTCCCAATACAGATGGGAAAAAAGTGAAGTGTTTATTAACATAATATATGCGATTGCATAAGGTTCGATTGATAAAATACCACCGAAGTCATTCTATTTCGATTTAATATAGTTAGTTTTATTCACTGGTGGTAGAATGTCTTATGCGTCCTGACAGTACTTCATGTTAACAATAAAACTTTTCGTCCACTATTGTAATTTTTAAGACGTCAATCCGGACAATGATCATTCGAAGCACGATCCAAAACAGTAAGTAATCCGGGAAAAAACCCGCCCATACGGAACTAAATACCCAGAGTATTACCGAAATCCCTCGATAATTGCCGCTAGTTAGCTCCTGACGCGTCGCTCCAATTACACGGAATTTTTACACCCCACGCACGGATAATCTTTCTTATTTGCATTCACGATTTTTCGCATGTTTATTTACACTAGAGGTCCCGCAGTAGTCGAAATTCGACTGTAATTAATTGGAATTGTAAGTTTGTACACTATTATGATTGTATTTTATATTTCTATAATTACAAAATTCGCCACTATAAAAAATATTAACAAAGACAAACAATATTTAATCTATTCTCAATTTGACAACAGACGCCAAGAACAAAAGTTTGACAATAAAATAGTATGTATGCGTGTGTGCGTCAAATACATGGTATGTAGTGTGTGTAATGTTTTCTTTATCGATTTAATGTATTTTTTATGCATTATTTAAAAAAAAAAAGCATTGTGCACTTCTTCTCTATATTCTCTATAAGTGTGCAAAATTTCATACTCCTCCGTCCACGCAATTTTCGTAAAAAGAGATACAAAGTTTTTGCTTCACGTATTAATATATAGATTTAAAGAACGAAACTATAACAACGAATATTGAAACCAGTGGGGATATTGTTTAATTTTGGCAGTGAGGTAGTTTTACTGATGCAAAATAAACAAAGGTTATTAATTTATCTTTGCGGGTTCTAGCTTAAGAAAACATCGTATAATTTATTTTTTGTTTTCTCCTATATTAACCTTCTATTGTATAATATCTAGTGACGTATTTATATAATGTGTTATTATGTATATAGTATTGCACATTAGATTCATTGAACTACGCTGCTGCCATTAACTTCTTTTAATTCCTATATAAAAGTAAGTGGTTCATACGCATTGGTCCGGTTCTCAAGTCCTGGAAGCCGTAACTTCGACTAATCACGACGGCCATGCCTTCACTAGCATCACCTACTTAGTGCAAGATCTTCTCTGTTGCAAGACACGAATACAACGAAGTTTTCTTAAATCTATATAATGTATTATTTTATTCACATCAAAATAAAGTTTAGTCCAGTAAAACTATAGCACAAACTGAGTTGGTCTATAAAGAGAAACAACATTTAAAGCTATTGCTTCACCAGTTTTTATGTTTTTTATATTTCAATGTTCCAAAATGTTTTTAATATTTCTAATGTTTCTTTTTCTATAAATTAATTATCATTTATGTCACCTGTATAACATATTAACCTCTTTTAAGATTTATGTCATAAATCATATAGAGGTTATATCTATATATTAATACGTGAAGCAAAAATATTGTACCCATTTTTACGAAAATTGCTCGGACGGAGTAGTATGAAATTTCCCACACTCATAAACAATATAGAGAAGTAGTGCAGAATGCATTTTTTTTTAAAATTTGCATAAAAAATACCTTAAATCAATTTAAAAAAAACATTACACTCACCCTACCATGTATTTGACACACAACACACAAATATATATTCTTTAGTTTATTGTTAAAGTCTCTGGTCAAATTGAGAATAGATTAATATTGTTTGTTAATGGAATCTTGGCGAAAACTGTGATTATAGAGGTAAGTTTTTGATAATAGACCCTTGATAATGTTCAAACTTATAATTTCAATTAATTATAGTCGATTTTCGACTACTATTAATTATAAATACGTCGCATCGTAAAATTAATTATAAACATAGATAAGTTGAATTCGATTACGATTCAACTGAGGCATGCGTGTGCATTTAATCAAGCATACGATACCGATGCAGACTGCCTTATCTGTCGGGCATCGGCGCCCAATTACTGCCCATCCCCCGACGAATGGGGGATGAAGATATTGAGATAAGCCGGACTCCCCGCTCCGGATTATGCTTTTGCTAATTGACAATGGGGTAGAAGTTGGACGTTGCTTTTGAAGTTATTTATACTTTAGGTTATTGGTGGTTTGTTTTTATTTCGTGTTGGATAAAAAATTAAGTAAATTTCAATTATCCTTGCGTTCGACTAGTTTTCTTTGAGAGTCACCTCTCGAATCAAAATCACACAGAAGTATAATGCTTACGAGGTGCTTATGAGGTAGGCAGCGGCTTGGCTCTGCCCCTGGCATTGCTGGAGTCCATGGGCGGCGGTAACCACTCACCATCAGGTGGGCCGTATGCTCGTCTGCCTTCAAGGGCAATAAAAAAAAAAGAAAAAAGGTATTATTACTCTAAGCATACTGTTTTGGTGAATAAACATTTTAAATTAAGTTCTTGCCAATGCAGTTAATATTTTTATTAAAAGCTTCGATCATCATTGTTGATCGAAGATTAAAAGCATTGGTTATCTATATATTGTTATTATTCTGTTTTTTTATTTATTTATTTATTTATTGCTTAAATGGCTGTACGAGCTTTCAGCCCACCTGGTGTTAAGTGGTTACTGGAGCATATATACATCTACAACGTAAATGCGCCACCCACCTTGTGATATAAGTTCTAAGGTCTCAGGATAGTTACAGCGGCTGTCCCACCCTTCAAACCGAAACGCAATACTGCTTCACGGCAGAAATAGGCAGGGTGTTGGTGGACTCACAAGAGGTCCTACCACCAGTAATCACAAGAGGTCCTACCACTAGTAAATTAAAGTATATTTATTATAATTTTTTATGCGTCTCAAGTGCAATAACTTAATTTATTTATTATTATTATTATGCATTGATAACTTAGTCGTCTAGTGATTAGTGACTAATAATCCATCGAGAAAATTCTAGATCTTGGTTGTTGAATATGGAAAATGTGTTATAATAAATAACTTCGCAGACACCTTTCAATCACTTCTGCGAGCTATTAACAATTTTGCTTACCGCTAATGGCGTCACGGTGACATAGTGATCAGAATAACGACGCCAGTCTGTAATTACCCGGAATAAGGGTTATTTGGGCTGTGCTCGGTGTGCTTTTTGCTCGTTAGGGCTTGCGTGTGCTTTCAATTCTAGAGGTAATAGAGTAACCCAAATTTTCTTTGTTTTTTTTTTATTGCCCTTGTAAGCAGACGAGCATACGGCCAACCTGATGGTGAGTGGTTACCGTCGCCCATGGACTTCAGCAATGCCAGGGGCAGAGCCAAGCCGCTGCCTACCGCTTAATACTCTCCACAAGCCTCGTTTGAAGAAGGACATGTCATAGCGCTCGGGTAACACCGTGGAGGGGAGCTCATTCCATAGCCGGAGCTATATAAGCTATAATATTGTATAAGTAACAATTCTATAACACGGTATTTTACAACACGGTTCCACTCTAACACGAAAAGAAAAATTCCTCAAAACCTTCCTTATAACACGGAATTTCTACAACACGTTAACGAGATATTTGTTTAAAATTATTTAGAAAATTTAAGGGAATACCTATACTGAGACCTTAGAACTTATATTTCAAGGTGGATGGCGCATTTACGTTATAGATGTTTATGGGATCAAGTAACCACTTAACGCCATATGGGCTGTGAGCTCGTCCACCCATCTAAATAATAAAAAAAACAGCCAACTATATTGACTGTCGTTCGTAAAAAAAATAAACCCTTACAATGTGTATCACAAGCCAGTTGGTCTTGGCTCTAAGCAATCCCGTATTTGAGTGGTAAGATATCCACTATTCGTATGACAAAGGTTGCATTTCGAGTTTCATCTTTCACACGTTTCAATGTTCCTTCGGAGGGGCTCGGGCAGCTGTTAGCTAATCCCACCCCTCCTGGCTGAGCCTTTGCTCGCCCACCTGTCCTGGTGAAACTGGAAAGGCCTCAGGGCCACAAGTAATCCTTCAATCATAAAAAAAAGTTTCAATAAAAATCGCGTCGCTCATGGATTGTCGCTGTAAGTCGCGCCACGCGGTGGCGGGCAGTCGAGCGCGAAATCGTCGAGTCATCGCCTCTCGGATTGTCGGTAGAGAACGCCCGTCTGAAACTGATTTAATATGACGAAACGACTCGATACAGCACCGCTCTCCTCATAAACTTTTGACGTACAGTAAATGCATACAATTGTATTCAGTTTTGACTTCAACTACCGACTTCGTCTTTTATAGAGAGATTAATACACTTTATTGCACACCAAAACACAATTTACATTCAAAAAAACAGTCAAAAAGCAGATATATTTGTACAATAGGCGGTTTTATCGCTAAAAGCGATCTCTTCTAGACAACTGTTTAATTTACAGAAATTCTGGAAAATATGAAAATATAGCAGGTATTTTGCGGTGTACTGTAGACATTCTCATATCTAAATTATTATAGAAAATATATACATACAATAAACATATATATACCGTTTACATATAATATGAAATATGTAACTAACTGATTTATATACGAATATACATACTTACATACAATACGTACTAATATACATTACATACACATAATAAATCAACAGTATGGAAATGATAAATGATAATGATGCAAACAAGCAGCACTAAGCAGATAAGTAGTGTTCCTTCACAATTTTTTATTTATTTTTATAATACCAGTTTATTTGTAAAAAAATAATATTAATTAACCGTTAAGCACTCGTGAATACACTACGAACAACCTACATATGAGTTTCAGACAAAAGGGTCCCGTCTCAAATCGGCGATGTCTCGAACAAGAGTTTATTTTTTATTTTATTTTTTTATTTTATTTTATTTATTAGGTACCAACATGCTATACATCAGCACAGAACATTACAGGTATCATATACATTGATTTCACACTAAATGCTAACACAATTACAGGTACCGACTGCATGCATAAAAAAAAGCAGTTCATTATATAAAAAACAAAGAAAAACTATATATAACATTACATGAAGACCCTTACATTATTACACATTTACTACCAAATACGCTATTACTTAATTGAAAAAACTCATTGAGCAAGGCTGTAGACTTCTCGTCTAAGAGTTATAAATAATACCGCCGTACCGAGTCGCCCACAAACTTATAACAAAAGCATTTAACCTTAATTCGTAATCAAATAACAAAAATCAAATTAAAAACAAACAACAAAACGGATTACGCACAAAGGATATTTTTAACAGCATTAGACGAGTGTTTTTCTCTTTTCAAAACATAATTATGAGCACGAAACGTCCGAATCCCCCTTGAAGATTTCCAAACAACGAGACAATTAGACAATAGCGATACGACGTGAATAGCTTGATCTAGGAGCGGGCGCTTTTAACGTTTTCCTCCCTTGGGATCACGCAAACGGGACGTTAAAAAAAGCCAATACTTCGACTAACGCAGTCATTTTACTAAGTAAGTGTTATTATCATTATGACTTTTTTTTCGTTGTAGACAGATCGTAAGCAGACTCCGTCGTAATATTAGCAATGCCAAGGACACAGTCAAGCTCGTCTCTAGCTTTCATTTTCAATATAAATGATTCCTATTGGAACCACTGCGTTCATCCACAGTGCGTTTCCAGAGATTTTTTTTGCTTATCCTTGGTAGCCTCAGGTTCTTTTTTATTATTTGTTATTTCTTAGTTGGATGAACCAGCTCAAGGCCCACCTGGTGTTAAGTGATTACTGGAGCCCATAGACATCTACAACGTAAATACCGCCACCCACCTTGAGACATGAGTTCTAAGGTCTCACTTTTAACAGGACAACGGCTGCCCCACCCTGTAAACTGAGACGAATTACTGCTTCACGGCAGAAATAAGCAGGGTAGGTGCGGACTTACAAGACGTCCCACCACCAGTAATTACACAAATTATAATAGTCCGCCGAAAGATTCTGATATCCCACAAAGGTCAGGAATCTCAGCATTGAGGATTTACGACGCAAATAGGAGGAGAGGTAGCCTCGCAGTCTTATGGCAGTTGGAGCTAATGGAATTTGTAAAAATGCATATATCGTTTCGTATTTCATAACTGCTCGTTTGCAATAGCCTCTAAAGTGTCAGCGTGTCGTCACAGCGACTGCTTCACCGTCATTTCCACTCGCGACAGCCGCGCGCCCTGAAGAAAAATGAATTTCCCGACGCTGCCACATAGCGGTGCTCCATTGTAATTATTAGCGTACATTTTATTACAAAACTTATATTTTGAACTGTCCTTTCTTTTATATTTTTATATCAAATATCTATTTATTTATTTATGTACACACAGAAAACAAGACACAGTACAGAGTAATAGGAAAATTATGTACAAAGGCACTGCTTATTTCTTTGAGAAATCTCTTCCAGCAGACCTGCGAGAGGATAATGAGAATAATAATAAAAAGTGATAAGTGTATGTAGAACAAATAACACATAACTAAAATAACAAATACAACATGAGAATTATAGCACATACACATAGCAAATATTATAAGTAACACAGTAGCACTCGTATATGCGAAGAGTATAGAACCATGATCATTCGGTTGATGAGAGATAAAATTGTTTGACCTTGTATTTAAAAACAGAAACAGACTTGCAAACTCGGATGTCAGCCGGCAACGAATTCCACAGTCTGACCGCGTGCACAGTAAAGGAGTGAGAATAGAAATTGGTTTTGTGGGAAGGGAATAACAAAACAGAACGTTATCTAGCTAGTTCGTAACGAATATCTAGCTAGTTCCTCTGGTAACAAACTAAGGTAGAAATTAGCACACTAAATTCAGTTTCATACATAATTCACAGTTTATTAGTATTTTTATTATTTGTTACTTACACGACACGGTGCGTTAAGCCGGCTTCTGCCCAAGGTGGGGGGGCCTGACCAGGTGACGCGCCGTCTCTATACGGGGGTGGTGCGATCAATGGCCCTATACGGGGCGCCCGTGTGGGGCCAGTCCCTGGCCGTGGGGGTAGCGAAGCTGCTGCAACGGCCGCAACGCACCATCGCGGTCAGGGTCATCCGTGGCTATCGCACCATCTCCTTCGAGGCGGCGTGTGTACTGGCTAGGACGCCGCCTTGGGTTCTGGAGGCGGAGGCGCTCGCCGTTGACTATCAGTGGCGGGCTGACCTTCGTGCCCGGGGCGTGGCACGTCTCAGCCCCAGTGTGGTCAGAGCGCGGAGGGCCCAATCTCGGCGGTCCGTGCTGGAGTCATGGTCCAGACGGCTGGCCGATCCTTCGGCTGGTCGTAGGACCGTCGAGGCGATTCGCCCGGTTCTTGTGGACTGGGTGAATCGTGACAGAGGACGCCTCACTTTCCGGCTCACGCAGGTGCTCACTGGGCATGGTTGCTTCGGTGAGTTCCTGCACCGGATCGGAGCCGAGCCGACGGCAGAGTGCCACCATTGTGGTTGCGACTTGGACACGGCGGAGCACACGCTCGTTGCCTGCCCCGCATGGGAGGGGTGGCGCCGTGTCCTCGTCGCAAAAATAGGAAACGACTTGTCGTTGCCGAGTGTTGTGGCATCGATGCTCGGCGACGACGAGTCGTGGAAGGCGATGCTCGACTTCTGCGAGTGCACCATCTCGCAGAAGGAGGCGGCGGGGCGCGTGAGAGACGCACAGGCCGCCGTCGAGCGGGGGCCAGGGAGGCGGACCTCGCCCAAGCCCTGGCCCTCTAAGTGTTTCGGGTCTCCCTCACACGTCGGCCTGGGGACCGACGGAGGGGGCCTAAGAAGACGACGTGCAAGCTGCTCTGCACGCGTTTTATGCATGAGCATCCGGGTGATGGAAGGCCGGCTATCCTCAACCCACGCTGGTTCTGACCCAGCGGGGTATTCCGTAGGATAGACCATTCTAACCGGCGCCATCTAGGCGGGCTTCGGATAGCCTGCCGACCGAGAGGGCTGGTGGTCGTGGCGCCGACGACCGCCAGTCCGGCGTCCCGAGGGGGAGGGTGATGGGAGAGATGTGCTCCGCACTAAACGCTTCACTTTCCCCCCCTTGCCTTTTCATGAGTTTTGTCTCATGCGAGGTTTGGACGTTGGTTGTTGAGAGACAGGAGGTTTTAGTCGGTTCGACTCCGACATGCCCCGCCCTCCATCCCCAGTGAAGGGCGGAAGTCCGGCGATTTCCTCCTGACAAAAAAAAAAAAAAAAAAAACTTACACGACACGCGGACGACCACGTGGCTTTACCGGGCTCAAAAGGATTACCGGAGCTTATAGACATCAACAACGTATATGGGTATACTTGAGACATGAGTTCCAAGTCTCAGTTTTACAGTACAACGACTGCCCTACCCTTCAAACCAAAACGCATTACTGCTTCACGGCAAAAATTAAAAACTTAAAAAAAAAACACAAAAAAAAATCCTCAACAGGGGGCTGTTGAGGTTAACATTTTTTTTTTAAATATTTAAAGAAGGTAATTAACTTTCCTTCAACCTTCCAAATTACATTAATTTATTTATCTATCATTGACATTTCGATTTAATAATTACCTTTTCCATTTATCCACTTCACATATTATAGATAATACACCATTTTCGACGAGAAGCTTTGGATTTTTTATAAACGCATATTTTTATAATATAATAAATAAACTTATAGCAAACCGACCGGTACACAGAACACTATTACTTCTAGCGAAGGACCGGTACGTCACTCTCGCGGCCGTATGCCCGCTCGCTGTACATAGTTAGTATCTATGTCCATCTTTTTAACAGTGTATAATCTATGTTCCGGGCGTTTCCGTTTTGAGTGTGAATAGCGTGCGCCCGCGTCTAAATGTAATTATTGTTTAAAATTGAAAATTGTTTGTGTTAAAGGAAGATTAAAATTCGAAATTCGATACTGGTGACTAATCCATAGTTTTAAATACCCCTGAGATCTACCCCTCACTATAACTTAAATAAATAAAGGACAGTCATAGCCAGATATTCAGACAACCAATACGAAAGAAAGGATTTCCGTAATGTTTCAGAGAGCCAACATAATAGCTCCCCTCCCCAGGAAATGGCAAGAACGGAAACATCAACTATTGACAGACGGGGGACCAAACAGCTACGTCATTGCCTATATAAGCTTTACTTTAAAAATGTCGATTTGTTTGTGCACGATAGAGAGCATGAGTATTTTAAGGGAGAACAAAACTATCGTTCTGAGGTCGAACTGAGCTGTCATAATTTCATAACAGCGATTTGTATTGAGAGGAACAGTCGCGGTGATTTCGCTATAATAATTTAAATTGCCAGCAAAACTGTAAACAAAAAATCGTATTTTAACATTAAATATTATTAGTATTTAATTTTAGATAAACACAGGAATGAAGCGCGTCATTGTGTTAATTATCCTTGATATTAGTATAAAATAAAGTGTAAATAAATTAAAGAAACTTGTCCTATTTGTTTGTGTGTTGTGTTGTACGATGTTGTCGATTTACGAGAAAACTAAGGAGCAAAAACCAGTTCACTGAAGGAAAGATAGTCTTCAAAATTACAATGGAAAAGTTTTATTTTTTCTCACGAACTTAAGGAAGCTTTTTGCTGTATCTGTGATAGCGTGACGAATGTAACAAGACAGACGAAAAAGTTCCTTTATTCGTGTAGTGCCTAGTCTAAGTCCATGTTATATTTTAAGCGAATTATTAATAATTTTACAGAAAGTTTCCCATTGTCAGAATGTCAGTAACTATACTTAAGACTTTAGAACTTATATCTCAAGGTGGGTGGCGCATTTACGTCGTAGATGTCTATGGGCTCCAGTAACCACTTAACACCAGGTGGGCTGTGAGCTCGTCCAACCATCTAGCAATAAAAAAAAAGAGTTTCAATAATATTTCGAATGCTTCTTGGATTGATGATTGATTTAAGTATATATTATTTTCCGAAAAAAAAAATAGCTGCTTAATATTCTCGAAGATGAATGCGTATTTCAGCATTTAAAACTTAGAAAATTGTATTCGTTTTAGCGCATAATTTAAGACTTTTTAATTTATCTGCCTAATTTTCCGCGATCTACTGGGTTGGATGTTTAGTATATCCCTAGTCAACAGTGCATTTTTTTGGTTAAAGATCCGAAATGAAGCTTTATTTTTCAAGATAATGCTTACGTAAACCCAAATAAAGTCGCTGGTATAATTTGGACAATGACAAATGTAATTTTTGTTACTTAAAGTGATTTCGGAGTGAACTGGCCTCATCCATTTTTCTATACACTACACAATGGATCGCGGTTGCTAAAGTTGATAAACATACTAGTGGTAGCACCTCTTGTGAGTCTGCACGGGTAGGTACAGCACTCTGCCTATATCAGCTGTGAAGCAGTAATGTGTTTCTGTTTGAAGGGTGGGGCAGCCCTTGTAATTATACTGAGACCTTAGAATTCATATCTCAAGGTAGGTGGTGGCATTTACGTTATAGATGTCTATGGGCGCCAGTAACCACTAAACACTAGGTGTGCTGTGAGCTCGTCCACCCAGCTATGAGTTGTCGATATTTGAGTTAACTTTTACGCTATCGAGAACGTTAAAAAACACGCACTAAGCCACACTGGAATGATGTGTTTAGTAGCCCCTGATCGTGACTAATCCATCAACGGCAGTGACCATTCACCGTCACACTATATGCGCGTCAGCCTTGAAGCTGATTAAAAATGGTATATTTTCGAAATAATAAAGAAGATACTTGTACTTTGGTAGGCAGCGGCTTGGCTCTGCCCCTGGCATTGCTGAAGTCCATGAGCGACGGTAACCACTCACCATCAGGTGGGCCGTATGCTCGTTTGCCTACAAGGGCAATAAAAAAAAAATAAAAAAAAAAATGTGGCGCAAAAATACTTTTTGGCACAAATGTTCCTAATTTGAAAATATTGAAGAAACATTCTTGTCAAAGATAAAATACCGTTTTTTTTCCTATGCTTGTAGCCTCAGGCGGTTATGCCAGCGTAACCGGACGAAGAAATCCACACAAGTAATTTTCCGCTCGTTATGTTCGTCACAATATAACATTATTAATAATCACAATACCTCGACTCGTAATCAAAGAAAAAATGTAAATCGAATTTTTTTTAAATGAAACTTTTTACATCGTCTCAAATTTTCTCGTCTGTGTGTTGCATGTCGCGTGACGGTTGGCTGCAGAGTAGGGATAAAGTGAAAACCGCTCGTCAGAGCAGCCAAGGCCAATATGGCGGCGCCTATAGTTCGCAGCAGCTGACCGTGTAGTCTATATAGACTATTACTCATTTGTGCCAGTGCTCCACGCTATTTTGTTTGTTTTTTTCAGTGTTTAATGTAAATGTTGTTTCTCAGAGTTAAATGTCTATAATGTGAAAAAAACTTTCACTTTTACCGTGGTTTCATAAAACCACACAATCCTTTTTTTGTTCATTAACTGCAATCAGTAACTACAATCCCGCCAACATAGTACTGTTGTTCCGTTTGCATCCCCCAATACTGGGTTTCGGTTAGATTACAACGCCATGCGACGATCACATCGGCTCTCTTGCATCACATAAATCGCTGTTTCGTACCATTGACCGTTATTTATGCAGGAACTGTGCGATCCTCAGACGCATAAATACAATTCCTGTGCTTGGTTTTCACCGTACCACTTGTCTTTGTGTCGATTCTGAGCTTAGGTTCGATTTGTTTATGCGAAATAAATAAATAAATTAAATAAATAAAATCAAAAACCCTTTTATTTCATACAAGTGACATAAAAATATAAAATTAACGCAATGTGATCTATGCTATGCTATATTATTAACTAATAAATATGTTTGTTGAATAATATTAGGTATTATTTCTCACTTGCAAGAACCCCCCTCCTCGGGTAAAGGCCTCCTCCAAGGATAGCCAAGCTTCCCTAGATTGGGCAATTTCAACCCAGTTTGTAGTTGCTACTTTCTTTATATCGTCTACCCATCTAGTATACGGTCTTCCCCTCTTTCCTTTTCCCAGAAGGCCCGTCCATATTGTTACTTTTTTTGTCCATCTCTGGTCCTGAAGGCGTGCTACATGTCCAGCCCATTTCCATTATACGCGCCATTTTAATTTTATGCGAAATACATAAACAGAATTAAAAAAAAATTATTTCAAATGTCACTCTGGAATTTCAAAATAAAAACTATTGCGGATATCGTATTGAGCTCAAATTGCAGTCTAAAATTTTTCACGTTTCTAAACTCTTAAAAATTGTTTTTGTCTTAAAAATTGGTAATGAGACCATCGACAAAAAAATTTGGTTCTTTATAATTTTTTCCATAAAGAAAGAACTATGTCTGGAGAAGGAAGGTGTCCAATGTATTTAGTAAATTAATGGTAACAAAAATAATACAAATAATAATAAAATAACAAGTATAATAATATGGTAAGTAATTATCTTTTAAGTGCCTTTTTATTGGTATGGGTATGTGCTTCACTTGGAGAACTACGTGGTTTTGAGACCGGTAGACATCACAACATATTCAGCCTACGAGAAGAGTTCGTAATTTATCATAACGAACTCATACTTTATCATCAGAACTTAATACTGTTACGCACTGGGGTTCGGGTTGAATAAAATTCTATCGAGTTAAAAGTTAACACTGTATTAGCACTTAGAACATTTCACGAGCACTTTAAAATTTTCAATTCGCTTCTTCGTGTACCGTTCGCTGTTTCGCTTCGAGTAGTTCCGATTACTGACTGCGTGCCATCTCTGCAACGCTTTAATAGTCGATACGGAATCCTTAGAATCGTCAAGGATATTCAAGGATCAAGGATATCGGATGTGTGTTTCCGCTATCTAACAATAGATGGTGTTGTACTTCTCGAGCATTCTAGATGCTACTAGATCCTTCGATATTCGTTCGGCTATTCGGCGATAGATGACTAGTTACTCTTACCGGCGTAACAATACTCATAAGTCCAAATTCAATATCACTTTCAATCTGCAATATCTTATTTTAAACTACTTTGGAAACAATTAATTTACTAAAATAGATTCGAATCCAAAAAATAGGAAACACATTTTATTTATAATTTTAAACATATCGCTATACGGAAATGATAAAACGGTGTTTCAGAAGAAAAAATGCATTGCTGAACTCTAAATCAATGACTTCAGATTTGTTGCACGACGGTTCTGTTGTATCGATAAATAGGCAAAGACAAAAACAATTCAGTACTTTTTACTCTTTTATTACTCAACCTATTTTATTTACAATTAAACAAATTTGAAAACTGTTCTGTTTTCATCTATAAAAAAAATGTGTCGGTGAAACAACAATACATAATAATTCTTTAAGTATAAGCGGATGAGAGAAGTCGAGGATCGTGCTAAGCGGGGAACCATTGGAGAGCCCTATGTTCAGTAGTGGACTGCTATAGGCTGATGATGATGATGATCATGTTAAATTTCGACTAACCAATAAAAATAAAGCTGCTTGCCAATTGAAACAAAAGACGGCTTTGATTTACATTTGTGTTACATTGCGTACGCGATAAAAGAATTAGGATAAAAAACGATCGTCATTTACTACGTGATTCTAGAAGAAAAAAAATTACACTAGGTGTTAATAAAAAATAAAATATATAACATAAAAGCCGTTGTTTACCAAAAAACCCGTTGTTTACAAATAACAAAAACCCGTAGTAAGGGTAGGTAAGGAAGAGATTCGACTCTTAGTCGCGCGATACAATTTTGAATTATATGATGACTGCGAAACTCTCTCCGCTGTTACGAGACGTCGTTAAACTCGAAGAATGTAAACGAACAAATTAATCGTTGCCATTAATTATTGTTTTATCGTATACTTACTTCGGGTTCGTTTTATTGTAACGTTCGAATGATACAGATTTTATTGGTTTTTGTAAAATTTGTTTTCGTTTCGTTGTATTTGAACTTGTTATTTATAGCTTTGTGTTGGAATTGTGTCTCCATGAAGGAGTTGTAATAAATTAAGACCGTCCGGATTTTGTTATTAGAAGAGATATGAATTCGGAATGCGTACTCTGAAACAGCAGGTAGGTATTTATTGTTGGATAAAAATATATTAATCTTATTATTGTTTATTTAAAACAGTAGCTTTTTTTTTATTGCTTAGATGTGTGGACGAGCTCACAGCCCACCTGGTGTTAAGTGGTTACTGGAGCCCATAGACATCTACAACGTAAATGCGCCACACACCTTGAGATATAGTTCTAAGGTCTCAGTATAGTCACAACGGCTGCCCCATTCTTCAAACCGAAACGCATTACTGCTTCACGGCAAAAATAGGCGGGGCGGTGGTACCTACCCGTGCGGACTCACAAGAGGCCCTACCACCAGTAATTACGCAAATTATAATTTTGCGGGTTTGATTTTTATTGCACGATGTTATTCCTTCACCGTGGAAGTCAATCGTGAACATTTGCTAAGTACGTATTTCATTAGAAAAATTGGTACCCGCCTGCGAGATTCGAACACCGGTGCATCGCTCGATACGAATGCACCGGACGTCTTATCCTTTTGAAACGTCTTATCGTTCGGAAACGTCTTCTGCCTTGCAGTAAGCTAATAACTATTCTAGTATTTTATGTTTCTAGTTATTTAGAGTCATCTTCGTCACTAAAATAAAATAAAAATGATATAATTTTATGTGTAATGAAGCAAGTTGTTACAAGTATATATTATTACGAGTATAATGCTCGCAAATATCTGATTTATATTCGTTTAACATAGATTGAGTCGGAAATAAGCTTTTCTTAAAAAAAAATTTTTATTTATTTTCAATCACTCTCAAACCTAATTAAAGTTTATAACATGCAAAACACAACTAAAAGAGTGTTATGGCATACGTTATTAACTTAGTTTTGCTGACCTATAACCAAGTAAAGATTTCCAGAGAATGTTCAACCAGCCCATGAATGGAAGGTTCAGTTCTCAACTACACAAAGCGGAGATAATGTTGGACCCGCCATTAATATCAATCACCACGGTGTCGCCATGGCGTATGCGATAACGGTTTCTATAGACGTCGGATATTTTGTGGAAACTACGTACCTACTAGTTCGGAGAAAAACGGGACTACGGGCTTACAGTGTCAAAAAGTTTTATGTTTAGGGAACATTTTATATAAAACTGCTTGAATTCGTTTGAAGGATTTATTTAAACCAGCAAAACTAGATATAATCATTTATTTTTATTAGTTTGTGTAAGTAGTAGTGCTCATAGATATCACAACGTGAATGATGCTACCCATCTTGAGGCTTGAGGTTCTAAGTCTCAAATAGTTTACGCAAATTCTAAATTTCTAATTTCGTTTTTATTACACGATGTCATTCTTTAATCACGGAAGTCATTCGTGAACTTGAATTATGTACGTATTTCTTTAGGAAATTTTGTAATTACCTTCAGTATTCGAAAAATGGTGTGCCACATTGCATCATTTGATAACAGTATATCGATTAGGCTATGAGGACTTCAAATAACTTTGGTTACGAATAGCAAAAAGCGATAACTCGAGAGAAAAACAATACTGCTACCTGGGGTCCATTTGAGCAGTGTGCTTAGTGCGAGTTTTTTAACTTCTCGAACGCGTAAAAGTTAACTCAATTTTTTTTATTGCCCCTGTAGGCAGACGAGCTTACGGCCCACCTGATGGTGAGTGGTTGCCGTCGCTCATGGAATTCAACTATGCCAGGGGCAGAGCCAAGCCGCTGCCGACCAAACGCCTGTCTTGTATGGAGTTGGAACAACGCCCCTACGTTTGGTACCAGGGGCTTAAAAAACTCTCACTAAGAACACAGGTCACTAACGCCTCGTAGAAGTATCATAACTATTACGACCAGACAGACTGTCGCTAACGAATACGTTCAGAATCGAGTTCCACAATATCAAAAGCGTTCCAATTTTTAGATTTTCGCTCAGAGTTCACGAAACGAAAAACTTTTGCTTTGTACTCGAACCTCAAAGGCATGCCTTTGTATCGAACTCCGCAATGCCGATGTCCAATTTGAATATCTTCTAGAATTGTAATCATTTCGCCGGTTACTTTGGTTCAATATTTCTTCTGCACCGGATAAGGACTTTGTTGGGAGTCTTTACTAAATACGTTCTGCGTTTTAGCTCTGGATGTACTTGTGATTGCTTCGTATGTCTGTTTGCACAACTCATATTATTGGAAGACATCTAACATCGTTCTCGTCGAACCCGCCATTTGCGACGAAGAGCTCGGCGAGTAAATTAACCCACAGACACAGTCCACTGAGTTTCTCGCCGGATCCTCTCAGTGGGTCGTGCTTCCGATCCGGTGGTAGATTCTTCGAAGCACTGCTCTTTGCTAGGGTTAGTGTTAGCAGCGACGTCAGGTTTAAGTCCCGTGAGCTCACCTACTAGCCTGGTGACACTGATATGGTCCCCTAGACCAGCAGCTTAGGTAGAAAAAAAAACAAAATTAGAACACATGGAACATATTAAAAAAAATCTACATATAAAAATACAAATGTTCACATTTCAATACCAAATTAGACTATACCGGTGTATAAGGCCTGCAGATAGATCCCAAACTTCCTGTGGAAAGATATACTGAGCATGTGTGAGCTCACCTACTAGTTAAGGCTACGCTGAAATGGTCTCTCAAGACTAACAGCTCAGGTAGGAAAAAAATCACTTGTTATGTACGAATGATGCTTCGGTGTATTTAGTTTATAATTCGAAATTATGTACATAGTTCAGAATCGAATGAGAATCCAATGAAATGTAGAGAACAATGATTTTTCTTTTGGTTTGTTTTTTTGTTGTTTTTGTGTGGTTCGTTTTAAGACATTGTTAGCTATGTATGCTAGTAGTAAGCCACAGCTTCATTGTGTAACCTCGGCATATTGTTCCATTAAATAATATTTCTTGATCTACCATCCATAAGAGAGAGAGAGAAAGAGAGAAAGAGAGAAAGAGAGAAAGAGAGAAAGAGAGAAAGAGAGAAAGAGAGAAAGAGAGAAAGAGAGAAAGAGAGAAAGAGAGAAAGAGAGAAAGAGAGAAAGAGAGAAAGAGAGAAAGAGAGAAAGAGAGAAAGAGAGAAAGAGAGAACGAGAGAAAGAGAGAGAGATAGAGAGAGATAGAGAGAAAGAGAGAGAGAGAGAGAGAGAGAGAGATATGTCTACAGTCTTCTGTCGCCTACAGTGTTAACTAACCGTTACTAATCAGACGTATACAAATAAACAATAGTAAATAAAAACGATAAAAGCTAAAATTTTATTTTAAGGATTAACAATGATTATCTTATTTATTTGTTCAACTCGTGAATGCTCTAATAAAGTTGTATTGGAGGCGTTTCCAATTCAAGACGATAAATAACGCCCGTCTCACGTCCAAAACAAACCGCTCCCTCTCCATACAATCCAATACTAATATTGCAACTGTTTATTTATGGTTAGCTTTCGGGAAATAAATAAATGTAGCATCTCTTAGTTCATTTTTGCCGATGACTCCGTCGGTCAGCCATCGATTGTTCGAAGTAAACGCGTGTCGAACATGTGTACACGATGAAGGAGTAATTTCTTCTAACATAGAGGAAACCGGCAAAATACCCCCACTTATTTGCGGCGTTGGCGGGGCTGAGGACCCGTAGAGCTAGGAACTGTCCAACGGCCAGGGCAATTGCGCTGTTAAACGAATTTCTGTCAGAAATCCAGGATGCCCATAGTTGGGGAATACTTTATTTCAAAATAGTTTTATTTTTAGCATAATATTATAATAGTATTTAATACTTTCAATAATGTTTTTGTGTTAACGAGTCAGGCGTTTTGGTGAAAACTGTAAGCCTGACTTTGTATTGAATATAATAAAAAAAAAAAGATCTGATAATTTCTTGAGATACAGTGTTTTTTTCTAATATTGCTTAGATAGGTGGACGACCTCACGGCTCACCTGGTGTTAAACGGTTACCGGAGCCCATAGACATCTACAACGGAAATGCAGCCGCCCACCTTGAGACAAGGGTTCTAAGTCTCAGTTATAACAATACAACGACTGCCCCCCCTACAAGCCGAAACGCATTGCTGCTTCACGGCAGAAATTGGCAGGGCGGTGGTACCAACCCGTGCGGACTTACAAGACGTCCCACCACCAGTAATTGTTACGTACTTATCTACTAAAGTTGCAAATTTTTATGTTCAATTGTTTCGTTAAACATTACTATCAACATTCAAACAATTTCATTATTCAAAGCATTCAATCTTTTCGTTTACATTTCCGTTCGAACAGTTCGCGACTATACGGCGCCATTTTATTTTGACCCCGTGCTTTCATTGCGAATTACACTCCGCCACAAATCTATTTAGACAAATAACTAATGGGACAACCGAACTAAGCGGGATAGTTTTATTGATACACATCTTAATGTTTAGGGAATGCTCTGTTTATTTACGACAGTGCAACAACGAGTGAAAAATAAATGTCGTACACCTAAAAGCTTTAAGAGGAGTTTGTTTGTTTGTTTTCAGATAAATTCCGACTCTCTAAATTAGAAATGCAAGATTCCTTTAGAATAGTGCTTCCCAACCTTTTTTGTGACATGCCCCACTGTAACATTTCTAATTTTATTTTACTTTATGGGGTATAAAATAGAAATTTAGTAATGTTACAGTTTAGTACAGTACAGTAGTACAGAAATGTACAATGTTACAGTACATAGCACTTCGATCAATTATAGTATTGATCGAAGACATAACATTATCTATATATTAATACGTGAAGCAAAAACTTTGTATCCCTTTTTACGAAAATTGCGCGGACGGAGGAGTATCAAATTTTCCACACTTATAGAGAATATGAAGAAGAAGTGCGCCAAGCTAATGTTTTTTTTAAAATAATGCATAAAAGATACATTAATACAATGAAGAAAACATTACACACACTACATACCATGTATTTGACGCACACACGCATGCATACTATTTATTGTCAAACTTTTGTTTTTGGCGTCTATTGTCAAATTGAGAATAGATTAAATATTGTTTGCCTTGGTAATATTTTTTATAGTGTAGTCTTGGCGAAATTTGTGATTATAGAAGTATAAAATACAATCATAATAGTGTACAAACTTATAATTCCAATTAATTATAGTCGAATTTTGACTACTGTGGGGCCACTAGTATAAATTGAAACACATAAATTGAAACATTAAAAAATTAATTTGTTCACTTAAGAAGCATAAACTATAGATTTTAGGAAGAAATCACTATGAAATTGTTATAAGAACACAGTAACAGTAATATTTCAAAACATATAATAAAATACTGAATTTAAAATTAAAAACATTTTTAATATCGATTTTTTATATTAATTTTGCCGCCTTGTGTGGCGTGGGCCCCAAGTTAGGAATCACCGGCTTAGAGCAAATTTTGTTGATAAGTTGGCTTTGTACATAAATAAGAGTCACAGTGCTGTTTCAGTTACTTTTTTACCTTCCATTTGAAGGGGGTTCTTTCAATATTTATGTTAAGTGAAACTAACTGTCACAAATCTCACATATGTATGCATTTCTAAAATCTTTATCGAAACCGTAATCTTTTACTTCGATTTTAACACGAAAAACCATTAAAAAAATGCTTTCACGTATTCAAACGCATACCAAACACCCCATCAGTGGGCACCGCAGTGATTCCGAAAGACCCCTAAACACTATCCAAATAAACCGTATGAAAGATAAGGAACCCTTCGATTCTGCTGACGACAAGATCGTTAGCTTTAGGGCGAAGGTCCGAAAACTATTATATTCGTGTGGCCAAACTAATTGGGTACAAAAACCGACGGGTACGGTACACAGGCCAGCACCGCAATTAGTGGTAACGACGCGTGCCGACTAATGGCTTGGAAGTTTTGCACTGCCCACTAATTAGAGATCCCGAGAAGGTATAAAGCACGGACTGGCTTAAAAAATAATGTAACAAAATCAACATATTAGTATCAGCATCATTATCATCATTATGCTAGCTGGATCTTCTCAGCGTTTCCGATCCATTGGTAGATTCTGCGAAGCACTGCTCTTGCTAGGGTTCGTGTTAGCATCACTCCGGTTTGAGCCCCGTGAGCTCACCTACTAGTTAAGGTTACGCTGAAATAGCCTCTCAAGACAATCAGCTTAGGTAGGAAAAAAAACATTATCATTAAAATGTACACACAACTATTTTAAAGGCAATACCAATTTATTAATTCTTCCATTTTAATTTTCAGTCAGGTTAAATTGTAACTAAGCAATTATTAAGCTTTTTCTATCATTTATAAGCCTTTCAATATTCAGTATTACATTGCATCAGGAAAAAGAAGATAAGAAAACATCTGTTGCATTTGTATTTACAGTATTTTTTACTTTTGATATTAAGCCGAAAATGGTAAAAACTGAAAGTAGCTACAAAAAAGCAAATAAAAAAAACCTGAACAAAGAAGAAAATGAGTCGTATAATAATTATAATAATATCTTATACTTTATTTGAGCTTTGAAAGATAAGACTATATTTCAAAGTGACGCTTCAAAAATTAAACGCTAAGCTCTTCTTAGTTAAGCCGCGTTAATTTTATTTAAACGAATCAAAAAGTTTCGTAAATTGGTGTTATAACTGATTATTACAGGTAAACAAATTTCTAGGGTTTCATTCTCACCTTTTGGAGTTATTCATTGAATTTTTGCAGATCCATCTGTCATGGACTCAAGCTAGCCTAGTGATATAGAGGCATCTGACATTGACAAAATGACCCATTTGAAACTAACCACGACAGAGATTCTTAACATCGGTGCATTCTGTTGGTATCGTATTCCTAGGACCGGCTGCACAGAAGTATGTAATTGTATAGATTCCAGGACATTCTTGTAACGCATAGGCAAATTAATTTTTTTTAATGTTTTTTCTATTGCCTAGTTGGGTGGACGAACTCATAGTCCGTGGTGTAAAGTGGTTCCCGGAGCCCATAGATATCAACAACGTGAATGCCGCCACCCACCTTGAGCTATGAGTTCTAAGGTCTTCCTTTTAACAGTACAGCTCCCCCGCCCTTTAAATCGAAACGCATTACTGCTTCACGGTAGAAATAGACAGGGTGGTGGTACCCGTGGGACTCACAAGAGGTCCTACCACCAGTAAAATGTTCGCTAAAATTTTCACAAAATTATTAAATCTAATTTGAGAAAACAATATTCGACTTAACTCAACTTTATTTGTCTTAGAAAATTAACAATCAAATGAATAATTATTTCGCGTTCTCTATAATCTAGATAATTATATATAATGTTTGCTTTTATTGTGGGCTCTTTTATTTAATAAGCCATAATAATGGTTGATTTTATTTTTTTCTATTTTATATTTTAACTTTTATTTCATTTAATACTAATCACGTTTCTTTGTATTTAAATTATTTTTCACCTTATTTAACTTACAATCAATAGAACATTGAAAGTGTGTAAATACTTAACAGTTTTGATAATAAAAAAATCAAACTATTTTTATTTCACTTATCTACAAACACGCTGGTACTTTTTTTATATACATAGTTCATTTTTTCCGGTTTTAATAAAAAATACCTTATTGCCTATTAAAAACCTATCACATATTCTTTGTCGGATAGTAAAATATTTTATTATTGACAGTAGTTGGTTCAAGAGTCTTGCTGCCTTGTGGAGTTTCAATTGGATTTAGTGTTATCTCACTGCTGGCATCTGTCCCCGGGCGGCCGTCCGTGAGATCTTGCGTTAGATAACATCCTGTTTAGTCTACAGTTTCGCAAAGATGTTGCCTGCCGTCTGTGTCTCGTATTTTCTTCGAAATTAGGGAGCTCCTAACATTTTCGTGAACGGAATTTATAGTGTGACATTATTGATTGTTCTTTGTTTGTCGATAAGCAACGAACAAGGTTGTTTTAAAATATAATACATACTAGCTGACCCGGCAGACTTCGTAGTGGCTCAATTGATAAATAAAATACCTAAACTTTCCGATGGGGGACGCATCAAAGGAAAAACAAAATTGTTATTTTTATTTAATTCCGGGCATTTTCGTATTTATCTACCTTTTAAACCTTCTCTGGACTTCCAAAAATAATTCAAGACCAAAATTAGCCAAATCGGTCCAGCCGTTCTTGAGTTTTAGCGAGACTAACGAACAGCAATTTATTTTTATATATATAAGACAGATAAGTTTTAAAACACGTTTTTCTTACCCTGACCTGCATGTACCAATATATTTATGTAGCACCTTCGTTTCTACTTAATTGTCCCAAACCTAATTATGTCCGATTGACTTTAAACAAATCCTATGTATCAAGGACATAATATCCCGGCACAAATGTCTCAGGGTGGGCTTTGGCAATCTGATTGTGCTGTCTTTAAAGTTCAGTAAACGCTACAAGATAAATTTAAAAGAAGTCGTCGGATAAAACGTCATGTGCATTCGTATGTAGCGATGCATCGGCGTTCGAATCCCGCCGGCAGATATTAATTTTCCCAATGATATACGTACTTAACTAATGTTCATGATTGACTTCCACGGTGAAGGATTAGCATCACGCAATAAAAATCAAACCCGTAAAATTATAATTTGCTTAATTACTGGTCCTGTGAGTCCATACAAGTAGGTACCACTATCCTGCCTATTTCTGCTGTGAAGCAGTAATGCGTTTCAATTTGAAGGGCGGAGCAGCCGTTGTACTGTTAAAAGGAAGACCTTAGAACTCATGTCTCAAAGTGTGTGGTGGCATTTACGTTGTAGATGTCTATAGGCTCCGGTAATCACTTAACACTAGAAGGACCGTGAGCTCGTCCACCTATCTAAGCACTAAAAAAATAATTGTTTACGCAGATTTATGAATTTTGCAATATTAAAACTTCACACCGAGGTATTCCTTCAATAGTTTTCTCTTTCAATTCTACAGTAAGCTTATTTCTAACACAGAATAAAACTAGCAAAAACGAGTTTTTTTTTTATATCACAAACAAAATCATTACAAAATAATTAAGGTGTAGTATTACCAGGCAAAAGAACAAGAGGTAGACCTATAAGAAGATGGGTAGACGACATTAAAGCAATAGTTGGTCCAAACTGGAAAAAAGTAGCTGAAGACAGAATTAAATGGGCATCACTGGAGGAGGCCTTCACTCAATCTGGGGTTCCGTTAGATTAAAAACTACATATTATTAAGTAAACATAATTATATAATATTAAGTAAACATACTAATAATATTAAGTAAGCGATAAAAACTGTATTAAAAATTATAATAAAATCAAACATAGATTTAAGTTAACTAAATTTACTGGAAATAAAATGGCTTTATTATTATTGTTATTATTATTGCCATGTCATTTGTTAATGGTCGAGGTTATTAGCGAAAATAATACCTTAATATATAAAAGTACATTTCAGTTATTAAATTTTGGACCAAAGTTTTAAGGAGCCGAACAAAGTAACAGTCTTGAATTAACGATAACAGCGGCAAACGAGTCCAGTTTTAACAAGACTTAGCGCCTCGATATTTGGCTCGCGAATCCTCTTGACTCGCGGCTTCAGGGGAGCAGTCATAATGTTCAGTAAATTATTTATAGTATGCCTTTTCACATATTAATTGAATTTCCATCCTCTTGTATCTGCACTGAGTGGAAATTGCAAAATAAATACCGTTGTTAGTCTTAAAGTTATACGATTGTATTATTTTATTATTTCCGGTCTTACGAATAGTTCACAGTTTTCAACGAACGACTGTGGCAGAGTCGAAGTGAAAATAATAAACGAGAGACTAATCCGTAGATTTATTAGGTAGGTAATATTAGGTTTTGAGATATGGTGCTGGAGGAAAATGCTGCGGACTCCCTGGACGGCGCATCGGATAAACGCATCAATCCTGGTAGAACTAGGCGTCTTCTCAAGACTCTCCGCCATTTGCTTACGTAGGATTTTAGAGTTTTTCGGTCACGTTGTGAGAAAAAAGGGTGACAGTCTCGAAAGACTTCTCATCACCGGCAAGTGGAAGGAAAGAGGCCTAGCGGGCGTAGTCCCATGCGCTGGTCCGATCAGATTAAAACGACTTTGGAATCCAGCATCAATGTCGCTATCCACTGTGCGGAGAACAGGAGTGAATGGAGGACCATAGTCCTAACAAAAGTGCTCCGTAAAGGTCACGACCTTCAGCACTGAGGAAAACGACGCACGGAGGAGGAATATTAGGTAGATTTAATTAGGTTGAACTCGTGAATCGATATTAATCTGTCTGTCCATTATCAGAGGACACGAATAAATGACAGCTTTTTTTTTTTTTTTTTTTTTTTTTTTTTTTTTTTTTTTCCCTACCTATGCTGATAGCCTTGAGAGGCTATTTCAGCGTACCCTAGCTTGTGTAGGTGAGCTCGCGGGGCTCAAACCGGAGAATTGCTAACACCGCCCTAGCAAGAGCAGTGCTTCGCAGAATCTACCACCGGATCGGAAGCGCGACCCACTGAGAAGATCCGGCGAGAAACTCAGTGGGCTGTGTCTGTGGGTTAATTCGCTCGTCGAGCCCTTCGTCGCAAGCGACGGGTTCGGCGGGGACGGTGACCGGTGCTTGTATTGCCTAAAAGCACCGTTAATGGATCAGGAGGATCCGTGATGACGTGCTTTGGGCGACGTCGACGGTTTACCAAACGGTCTACAGGATCGGGTATGTAGTTTCCGGCGGCCACGACAAGAGGGTTCTCATGTCGTGCCGCCTTCTCAAAGTGGCGCAGCGATGCCGACTGTAGATACTTACTGACGGGGTCGAGCTCCAGGTCATCGTGGAGGTCCACGTTCCTCTGGAACCATGGTGCTCCGACGGCTATCCTGCAGAATCGGGATTGACAATGACAGCGATATCCCTAACTACAGCTGCTGCAATTTCTGGTGTTTTCTCTCATCAATGACTCCATTGTTCCTTATTGCTAAATATTGGCTCGCCTTTAGTAATCGAATGGTTGTTTAGTCAAAGACTAGATGCCCTATTTCATAGATATTTTCCAACCTAAATTGTATTTTTAATGTTTGACAATTATATAAAGATATCTGTTAGATCTGTTCGCGGGTGTTTAGATTCCCACTGGACATTCTAAATAAATGAACTGATTTAACAACTAACTTTCTCCTACAAGGAGCCGGTTAGTGAAGAAATATTATAAAACCGAACTAAAGCAACGCGAGAGAGAAGAATCTGTGCGTATAAGTAACACTGGTAGACGTACTGCTGTTCCCCCGGCGAAGGTTACGGGGTTAACTGAAGGGGCGAGGTCGCGGGGCGCGCTCACAGCACTGTAGCACGCCACCACAAAGAGTTGGCGAGACCGGTTCGCGGTGTAACACATTACGACCTAGCAGGCTGTTTCTGGTCTAGCGCGATATTCTGGGACATCAGAGGCACAGCCTCACAGAGAACTGGACGTAAGAAACTTGCCCCAGACCTGTCTCAGACGGAATCGGCTATTAGGTGAGCCTACAGTGGGTGAGCTTCCACCATCTTCAGCGCTATCCGGCGCTTCCTCTAGGTGCGGGAACCACCATACCCCTACCGGAACCATATACAAAAGGTAATTATCAATTCCACTACTTACCGGGCTTTACGTCAGACAAATATTGAACACGTACGACTTTGAAAGTCTAGGTAATTTAAAAATATAAAGTACATACCATGAATCCGGCACCGTCCTTCTTGCAACTTCGCTAATTACTTTGCAAAATATTTACTTTGCCGAGATTCTGTTGTAAACTCGACGGGTCGAGCTATGTGGCAAAAGGGTACCGGGTAGAATGTTCCTCGCTAGTTTTCGCGGCGAATAGTTTTCATGAGCGCGGTATTACTTTTAAGTATATTTGGAGAATTTAAGTTAACTAGCTATTACCCGCGGCTTTCAAATCAAATCAAATAAAAAAAGTAAAAACTACATAAATGAAAGTACATACTTGTTGAACGTCAAAAAGAACTACCGCCAATTCACAAAAACTAGCCTCCGTCCTGAGAAGAACGGGCAACAAACTCAGCGGCCATGCCTTTTTTTTTTAAATATTAGATTACTTTTTAAATATTTATTTTTACCATGAGTATTATAACGTGGAGCTATGGAGAGGGCTATGCTCGGCAGTGGACGGCGATAGGCTGAAATGATGATGATTATAACGTTACAATTATTGCAATAATGAATTGCCCGGAGCGAGCAACTCATTCCCACTTTGTGCAATCGTCTAGATAATCATTGACTTTATAGTAAGCTTTATTGCACAGATGTTCTTTAATAGTTATCTTAAACCTACATATATGTAGGTTCTGAACATCTTGTGGCAATTTTGTTGTACAGGCGCACAACTTACTTAAGTTAACTAGCTATTACCCGCGGCTTTGTTAGCGTGGTCAAGGAAAAGTGTCAGCGCAGTAATAATGTCAATCCAATGCTTCGTTTCGACGTGAAAGAAGGACAAATAAACACACTTTCACATTTATAATGTTAGTATGGATTGTTGTGGTTTCAAAAACTTAGTTCATTTCTTTATTTCAATTAACACACCAATATCTTTCAGTATTTTTCATGATAACAGTAAATAAACAAGGAAAAATTGGCGCGTAACTACATACAGTTTAATGCGTTAATAGGAAAACAAGTTTTAAAAAACTTTGCAAACCATACAATGTTCAAAGTATACGAGACTTCTGCGGGAAGAATAGATTATATCTCAGAAAAACAAACAAAAATAAACTTAAAATTAAATTTACCTAATTTCACAAAATAAATCAAAACAATACAATATTATTAAACAATCAAACAATAGAATACGAATTTTAGATGAAACTTTCAGGGTCGAAAATATAAAAAAAAAAAAAAAAAAAATTATAAATGGACAGCATCGTAATTTAAATTGAACTTCGAATTCCCGAACAACAGGAGATTTGCTTTGTCCCCCATCACACAATCGATCAAACAGCCTAATTGAGTAATGGTATCTGTGACGCGTACTGATTGATCGGCGTGCTACGCAATACGCTAAATATGATATATCGTGAACTGACTGTCGCGGTCGTGAAGTTTGTGTCAGTCAACGAACATAACCTTTGCTTGCAATTAATACATATAACATCAGTACATAGTGTAAAACAAAGTCGCTTTCTCTGTCCCTATATCCCTATGTATGCTTAAATCTTTAAAACTACGCAACAGATTTTGATGCGGTTTTTTTTTAATAGATAGAATGATTGAAGAGGAAGGTTTATATGTATAATATAATAATAAGCCTTTATTGCTGTTTTACTAACTTAATACATTACTTAATAATAAATTAAATTTTAGTGCAACTTATAATCAATTATTCCGTTCGGCGTTCGGTGTGATTTTAAAAACAGCTTGTCTCTCGACAAAGGCCTCCTCTAAAGAATGCCAATATTCTCGATTTTTGGCCATTCGACTCCAATGCGGGCCGGCTACACTCTTTATTTCATCTTCCCAACGTTTTGACTGTCTTCCTTTTTTTCTACAGCCATCCCGTGGGTGTGCAGCCAAAAAACAATTAATGAACAACTTCCACAATCAACAAAAGCAAATATGTATAATAACGTACATTAAATAGTGGAGAAATCAATAATAAATTACAGTTTCCGAAGCGAAGCGAGGGCGGGTCATAGTTAATACATAAAAAAGCAGTTACCGACTTAGTCTCAATCGTGTCAAATACCTAGTGAAGTTGTAACTCTAATCCGAACAATCGGTAATCTGTGATGATTCAAAACTAATTATATTTAGTGTTTAAGGGAGTTGTGGCGGGTGGCATTCATACAAATACAAGATATTTGATAGATGTCTGACATTTTCATGATAAGCCTGCATATATACAAGTTCCCAACAACAGCATTCGGACCGTCGGTCTATCGAGCAATATCACTCGCTCGTTGGAAGATCTTCCCTTCGTCGTAAATCTACAGAGTGATGTATTATTTCCTATTATCATTGCACCGCTCGCCACTGCAGTAGAATTCATCCAAACCACCTAGAACTGCTGCTTTCATCCATAGTGCGTTTCCACATATATTTTTTACCACGTATCATCCGATTTTGGAATGAGCTTCCCTCCACGGTGTTTCAAACGAGGGCTGTGGAGAAATCTTAGCGGTAGACAACGGCTTGGCTTTGCCCCTGGCATTACTGACGTTCATGGTAATCACTCATCATTAGATGGGCCGTATGCTCGTCTGCCTACAAGGGCAACAAAAAAATCTAGACCACCACATCTATTAGAGGCTCAATAAACAATTAGTAAAGATGCTCAAAAATAAACACAGTTTAAAAAAAAGCATGGTGTAACTAGAACATGAAATTGTGAATAAATAGTATATTCTCATTGATTTTTGTGATTATTTTAGTCGTTTGGACATAAAAACAATAAACTTATTTACAAACTTATTTACAAAATAGTACATACCTTTCATCGTTTATTTTATTTAAATTGACAAAAATAACACCCAACAAGCACACAAAATTTACAGAATAGGTTGGTATCATCTGTTTAATTTCCTACCAGCACTATATTTCAATCAAAAATAAACACTCTGTTAAAATCCGATTTCGCGGCCAAATTACACGGCACTGCACTATAATTAAGCTTTTGCAACTGACACGTGTGTCGCTCCGAAATATAAATTAAAATTTATTACCATTCAATAAATAGTAGTGATGCGGACGCAACGCCGATCACAGAACAATTATCTGACAGTATTGTGACATTTAGAAATATGTAATGACATAAAGAATAATCTGAAGGGACGCATTAGTAGTTTTAATTATTAGCGACACTCAAATTATGATTTTCTTGGCTACGATTCGCTTGCATTCTCAACGGACATATGAATTTTGCAAATAATAAAACAGCCTAGAAATTGTATTTGACTGATTTATCATCGTCATTGAGATCGATAACAATATACAAATTGACTAGTCATCCTATAACAATTATTAGGTAATGATTTGATGAAAATAAATGCAATGATAAAAGTACATGTGGCTTAATTAAAATATCAATTTGAGCCTATATTTTATCTATAATGTGCCCTATCACTATATAACTACCGAAATTAATGATAATGAATTTGTAATAGCTAATTATTAAATTGTCGAAAAGAAAAAACAAATATGGTGGCAACAAAATGGCGGGACCGAAAGAAATGAGGTTACAAAATAGGCGTATTTTTTTAGGTAGGTTGTATTTTATTTTTAATTGTGCTGATTTGTTGAAAAATCAGAATTATTGCATTGAACTAGAGGAGGTGATAATTTTATTTAATTGAATCAAATGGACAGCTTATTCCCGATGATTTTCCAACAGCTAACAACCGCCAACATAATTTCCACACCAGAAACTTTTGCTCTTAAACTTGTCTGAAACTTGTTACTCTAGCATTGTCTATTTGACATTGGACTATAGGTTGGCTCTGATTTTATTTCGTTCTAACAATTCTAATAACTCTATCACATTATTTGACAAAAAAATTACCAACCAATTTCGGTAACCCAACCTATAAAGTAATATGTAATTGATAATAGGTAGGTACATATATAATTGATAATGTGGCTTCGGTAATGTCATGTCAATTTTGTCGATACATGTTATTGCGTTAATGCTTATTAAAATTTGTGTTAAATATCAATTGAGTTAAAACAAAAAAAAAACTTCGAATTGAGACGTACGAAATTTTTATTTACAGTCCAGGATTCCTTACTAAATTAATAATTACTAGTATTATGAGACACGAAATTTTAATGACACATAGACAGGAAGAAATCAGTTAATTTACATTTGTATATTCAAGTCTACCTAGTATTATATTATATATACGAAGTTACAGCACACTAAGGTAATTTTTGTACAAACATTAAATTTCATATGCAATTTCATATAAACTCAAAACTATTTACTTATACGGCTATTTTGTATGAACCAAGAAACAACAAAGAAACAATTTTCGTGTTGTTTTTCAATATGAGTACAGTAAATATTATCACGACTTTGTTATTTGGTTTCGCTTTGTCAAACATTTGCTCCAACGTCCAAGGCCAATGATAAAGGTGCTGTGATTGGCACAATTTTGTTAAAGCACGTTATTTCCTAGGGGCACGTCCTAATTGATTTGTGTTTGTTTAAATTGTTATTTAAAGTAATTGTAATTTATTTAAAGTTCAGTGAGCACATTAGTAATTAGTGAAAAAATAATAATTAGATTACAAGAACTATTTGGGAACAAATTTGAAAATAAGCATCTGACATTTTTAACTACATACATACTATTTTAAAAATATAATGAAAAAAAAATTATGTTGAATTATTAGTGAGGTTCATGGACAGCTTCAATACACTGAAAAGATTTTTCGTACCTCGTTTGAAGCAGAAGTGTTCCAGTAGCGACAGCTGCGGTGGAAAAAATGAGCTTACGGAACTTTATTACATAAGATAATCATAACCTAAATCATCCCTGGTATTAGTGTGTGTAGATTATAGAGATTTTTCTGCTAAGCTTTAAACATGGGTTAACCTATACTTAATAATAACGATGATAATGTTTCCAAGAGCTCTATTCCTTATTCGAATCTTCAACGAAATTTAGAAAGAATATCAGTAGCATTTTTAAACGAATTAAATTTCAAAGTTAGCACAAAAATATGTACGAGTAAACAATTTTATGTGCTCGCGGAAAACTTCTTCACCCTCCTTTGAATTAAGTGAATTCCACGAGACGGAAAGACTTTTAAACAAACATTTAAACAGGGCGAATTTGATTATGCCCGGGGTCTCGGATCAAAGACTCGACTAATCAACTTACTGCAGTAGAAATTAGTTGAGCTTAAGAAATGCAAGGCTCCGATGAAAGCCAACGTGAAACAAGAAAGACCGCAACATATTAATCTGTACAGTTGTACGTTGTACTTGCAGTAAACATGACATATTTATCATTCGCTAATTTAGTTATGGTTAGGCTTATGCGAAAGCAAAATAATCTTAGCCGATGATGTCAAATGCAAAGGAAAAAAAAAGCGATAGAAAATGGCACGCTCAACGCATTGTAATGTGATATAATTTTCTATTTTACAATTCCGTTTGTCACCGACAGATGGCGCTTGACGCAAAGGCTGAATCGCGCTATCGTTGTGCTACTCACGTAATTATACCACATTTTTGGATAGTACATAAATCGGTATTAAGACTTCTTACTTTGAACACTACACAAGCGCAACGTGTGAATGTGTTGAACGCGAGCTACATAGTAGGCGTAGTGAGGGGTGCAAGGTTTTTTTCGTTACGGAATTTCATGATTCCGCTCTCAAGCCGCGCTCAAGGCCCGCGATAAAATCTATGCAATAGCTTAAAAAAAAAAGGATAGTATGTACCTAAATATGAATTAAGGTTGTTAATAAAGGCTTCTTCATCTTTATCTTTATCTTAATTTAGTTAGCATTTTAAATGCAGTCGTAATTGTTGTTTCGTTAAATCTTCATTTTCTTGTTATTATCCGTTATTTGGAATCTGCGCAGCGTGTTCTATTTTCATGATGCATAGAGATTTAGCATGAGTTTTATAACAGATCGCCTGCCTCACATTAACTCATCTTGGATTATTTCTCCACAAGTTTTTTTTGTTTCCTCTTTTGGTTCGTTATTCCGCTATTTATTTATTTATATTTTTTATAATTTCATAATTTGTTGAGACACGTTTAGATCCCTTAAAAGATTAAGACTGGGTAACGTCCCAAAAATAGAGAAATATCCATACAAAAAACTACTAGTCGAAATTCGACTCATAGCGTCAGCCCGTTTATTCATGCTCATCATCATCATCTCAGCCTGTCCACTGCACTTTTTTTTCACTTTTATTTGTTTATTGCTTAGATGGGTGGACGAGCTCACAGCCCACCTGGTCTTAAGTGGTTACTGGATCCCACAGACATCTACAACGTAAATGCGCCACCCACCTTGAGATATGAGTTCTAAGGTCTCAGCACGGTGACAACGGCTGCCCCACCCTTCAAGCCCAAAGGCATTACTGCTTCACGGCAGAAATAGGCAGGATGGAGGTACCTACCCGTGCGGACTCACAAGAGGTCCTACCACCAGTAATAATCCAATGCGGCCGGTCCGTTGCCACCTGCGTCAAACGTGACCCAGCGATTTTCACTAGTTTTTCGGTCCATCTGTTAGATAGGTAGCCGTTCCACACTGCGTTTGTCAGTGCGTGGTCTCCACTCGAGGATCTTTCTGCCCCATCGACCGTTCGATCTTCGCGCTATATTGATTGTTTATTATTGCTGTATGTTATATTATTATTTTATTATTATATATATTGTAATCCCTTTGAATGTCTCGCTGGGTTTCCTCAGTGGGTCGCGATTTCGATCAGATGATAGATGTACTTGCAAATCATGCAATGCAAAAATAGCAATGCAGCTATCTTTAGGCCTACGAAAGCACCAGAGCAGTTGTTAGGAAGCCCTCCTGGTTCAAGCCCATCAGCTTTCGTGATGCTAAAAGGTTAAAAAAAAATATTGAAATGGTTGAAAACCATGCCCAATTCGCGCAGCCGGGTAATTCGGCCAACTTTATTATGATAATGACAGTTATATTTCGAATCAACATTATTATTACACTCCAGTTTTGTCTAAACTTAACATGTCTGATTAATATAAAATTCAGCAGACATAAGTTTAAGAATGACTTCGAAATGGCCAATAAAACCGAAGTCAGACAATTCGGATCATAAAAGTTAGAATTGCACTTTGATTATCTTTGATACGTCCGTATTGCTGCCAACTTTATATTGATATCACAAGTCAATATATCCAGTAAGTTCATTCACGTTATAATGGACCCAACCTCTTAAAAGTACTTAGAGCTAATTTGAAACGGTTTATAGTCAAAGGTAAAACCTTTTTTTATGGCTGTTTACATTTTCCGGTACGGAGAAATATATGTTTTTAAATTGGACTAGATGGATGTACGAATCTGAAGTTCAGTGGTCACTGAAGCCAATGCTGATGGTGAATGGTTACCGTCGCCCATGGACATCAGCAATGCCAGGGGCAGAGCCAAGCCGCTGCCTACCGTTGAGTATTCTCCACAAGCCTCGTTTGAAGAAGGACACGTCATAGCCCTCGGGAAACCCCGTGGAGGGGAGCTCATTCCAAAGCCTTGTGGGCTCATAATACACTCAAAACGTGGTAGTAAACTAAAATAAAATTCAACGCATGAAAAATACGGTTAGAATATAGCTGCGTTCCATTGCGATCGTTCCTATAAAATTGTCCTTTAGACTGGTTCTTTTTTGTGTAAAAAATGCGAAAAGTGAGTGAAAAATGAAAACATCACAAACAGGTTCACCCCCTTCGGCGACGCATTGTCACACTACCCTCCCGCCGAGCGGAAAAATGACAATCGACATAGAATATTAAGCAGATGCGTTACCTTTTAAGGTAACCTCAAAATAAGGTGCCGAGAAATTTCTATATCAGTTTATCCCTATCTAGTTTGGTCAACTCCGTCCATGAACACCTAGAATGCTAAATAGGTTTTCTGGCCAGACACTTTTCTCGCGTGGACTAAATCACATTATCGCATGGAGCGCTCAACATTGAAATGAAAAGTGGTCTATATTCTTTCCCAAGGCTCAAAATACTTCGATACGGAATTCTGTTAATATCGGTTCAGTGATCTGGTTGGTAAACATAACCAACCGATTGAGTTACTTTTTTATTCATAATGTTACTTACTACATTTCCATATCTTCTTAAATATCGAACCTCTAGCTCGAAAATATAAAAATTCTGTTTGGGATCATCGAGTTTACAGCATTTTGAAGTTTATTCGCGTTTTTCAAATTAAGTACACAATTATCAATTTCATTTCTCTATTAATGCAGCAAAAATAAGTGTAATCTTAAAATGTGATCAACAGACAGTTTTGTTTGTTGCCTTTATATGGAGACGAGCACACAGCCTACCCGACGATAGGTTGTTAGCGTCACTCATGGATATTACCAATGCCAAAGACAAAGCCAAGCCACTAAATACAGAGGACTCATCCACAAATACTTTTGATAGAGGCATATGTAACAAAAAAACTTCCAATCACGCATCTATTTTACTCTATGTCATTCGGGAAGGCCGGATATGGCGTAAATTTTTCAAAAGTTCGCTGTTTCCTGCTTGTTGATTGTATGCGCCCGAGTGAAAGAACGATTTTTTTGTGCTCATACTGAGTGTTCAAAGACTGACAACGTTGATAAAACGTTAATATGGACTATTTAATTTCATATCTATAATATATGAACGTGTTGGGGGGGGGAAACTGGATTGAAGGGAAGGGGGTGGATCAATTGGATTATTAAGCGAATTATCTTTCCACTGTTGCTCCAACTACTATGAAACTTGATGTACATAATATTTAGAAGATGATTTTTTATTTGCACTGCACTAAAATTCGCATGTCAAATAATGACAAAGCATATTATACGCTGCTTTTAATTTATGTAATAACTCATTTTCACTATGCTTGGCGAATAAATGATTTCTTTCTACTTCTTTCTTTCTTCTTTCTTTATTTTCAGCCCACTGCTGGGCATAGGTTTCCCCCTTTTTTATGTCACAATCGCCCGTCACGACTATGCCATCGCTGCACTAGGTCCATAGGTCTTTCAGCACCTCTATGACCTCATCTTGGCCACAATTTCTTCACTGTCTTACTCCATCTGTTATCTCCATATGTTGTGCCCTGTTAAGTGTTTAGCCCAAATCCATTTCAGATCTGTTACTCTCTTAACAACAGCTGTAACTTTTCTTTAGCGTCTAATCTTGGTGTTACGGACCCGATTTATCTCATTAATTCCCAGCATACACCGTTTCATCACTCGCTGTGGAACCCCCCTTTTTGATGTGAAGAAATATGATAGCTTCGTAGAATAAAATAAAACACAAAAATATCAATATTAGCGTTATTACTGCGCGTTTTTTGAATTTGTGTGATACTGCATTGATGTCAATCATAGTCAAGACCAGGTAACCACTTAACACCAGATGGCCCGTGAGCTCGTATGCTCAGCGACAACACATTACATAAATACGGCATAGCAGCATAAGAACAATAAATAATAGTTTAAAAAAAACAAAAAAAATTAGCTTTTATATAAAATCAGGCTTTGCTGCTTTCAGGCAGGTGCTTTTCAGGATATTACCAAAATAACCCTTCTACTCATATCTGTTCATAACATATTTATAACTACTGATACCAAGCACCCCACGCTTTTTTTACAATCAAATCATTTTTCTTACACTATTTTTAATTCAAATTTATTAAAATTTATTTTCTATTTTTTAGTTGGATTTTCTATAAAAGCGTATTTTTTTTGTTTTTTAAACTACTATTAATTTTTAATTTTTTAATTGAATTTCCATTTTTTTTTAAACATGGCATTGTCATCAGACCTTAATAAGTATGGCATTTTCGAGTTAATCCGACATTTTGAAGGGGGTCAAAATCATTTTCAAGGATTCCATTACAAGTCTGAAGCTAAAAAAAGCGTATTAAAAATAGGACAATAGTTACATTATTGTTCAAATCTCCGTTCACAAAAGGCGTTCGAAAAGACTCCTCAAAGTGGCCCTGGCATTACTCATATCCATGATCTCTGGTGACCACTTAACATTAGCTCATATAGCCCTCATATTCTCACCTCAACCCCTTAGAAAGCAATAAAAAGTGGTGGTCAAATTTTGCTCTTGACAGTTAGGCAATTGAACTGTTCTTATGCTCTGAAACAACAACAGTGCTTTAGCAGTTTTTTTTTAATAAATCCCGCAATTCAAATAAATTTAGAACGTAGCACGAATATGAGTATCATTTTATTTAAATAGAATTTTGCATATAAATCCGAATAGGCGCCACGTCGCCGCATCGCTGTGCAATCCCGGACATTTTCACGCCGTTCCCGGAATTTATTATCCTGGGATCCCGGGGACTAAAAGCATGGGCGGAACTCGTGTGCGCTGGCTGCTCTTTAATAAGACATGCGTTGTGTGCACTTTGTACGGATATTGCAAGTTTTGTAAGAAATGATTAAACATTTTTATAGGATTTTTGAGATCTTCGCAAACAGGTGCACGATCGGTTTAAAAGCAGCGAGACAGTTTTTGTACACCTCTTTACATAGGAAAGACACTTTATTCAAAGACTGTAGCGATCTAAATCTTCATATTGACAAACTATCTATTACATTGGTAATGGCTCTTGTTTTCAAATATTTGGTGGTAGGACCTCTTGTGAGTCCGCACGGGTAGGTACCACCACCCCTCCTATTTCTGCCGTGAAGCAGTAATGCGTTTCGGTATGAAGTGTGGGGCAGTCGTTGTAACTATACTGAGACTAGAACTTATATCTCAAGATAGATGGCGGCATTTACGTTGTAGAGGTTTATGGATTCCGGTAACCACTTAACACCAGGTGGGCCGTGAGCTCGTCCACCCAGCTATGCAATAAATAAATAAAGTTTCACCAGGACTCATGTTTTTAGATGTGGCCTGGGTTTAATGGTTTGACAGACTATTCTCCTAGTGTTAACTGGTCTTCGAAGCATCATCGTCAGTGGAGTGAATGTCACCCATCTTGGCACATGAGGTAAAGATCCCAATAGCATTTCAATACGGTTATCCTTTCATTCAAACTAAAATACACGAACGATTTGCGGGACAAATAGACACGAATATGGTAGGGTAATAGGAATCTTCAGTAACCTATTATTATGAGAAAATTATCATGAGAAAAGCATTTTAGTGTTGCTATGAGCTGTATTGTAAATTAGCGCGGGTAAGTACCACCGTATTGGCTATATTTGTCACGCAGCCATCACGTATTCAGGTTTGAAGGAAGTCATCAGTTACTGTAAATAGTAATCCGTAAATAAAATTGAAACTCATATGTCAAGTTGGGTGCCGGTATTCACGTTCTGATGTCTCCAATAAACCCTTAAGACTAAGCAAGTCGTGATATTTTCCCCCTGCCTATTCGCTGGTAGCCTGGCTATTTCAGCTACGCCCGGACGGGTAGGTGAGCTCACGGGCTCAACCTGAGAGAATTTGCTAACACTAGCCCTAGCAAGAGCAGTGCTTCGCAGAATCTACCACCGGATCAGAATCGCGACCCACTGAGAAGATCCGGCGAGAAACTCATTGGATTGTGTCTATGGGTTAGTTGGCTTACGTCGATTACAAGTTCGACGAGGAATGAGCCGTGAATTGCCTTAGCCATCCACTCAAAAGAAAAATATTAAGAAAACACATTTATTTATATAATATATTAGCGACCCGTCCTCGCTTCGCTTGGGAAACTGTAATTTATTATTGATTTATCCACTATTTAATAGATGTTATTAAAATCCGTTGCGTAGTTTTAAAGATTTAAGCATACATAGGGATATAGGGACAGAGAAAGCGACTTTGTTTTATATTATGTAGTGATAAACAAAAACGGCTTTAAAGTTCAAAACACTTGTGTATGGGTCTCGTTGTTTTCACATCCCCAGCAAGTGAGACTCTAGCCTTTTATTATTTATGAGCCCAGTTTTTGACACACGGGATGGAATTCAAATGAGGAGCAAATAAAATTTTGATGGGCTCCCGACTGTCGTTACCTACAGTGTACGAACGTTTTTTTTAGCACTGAACATTTATTATCGTTCACGGAATGTATTTAAATGCTATTCAAACAAATAAAAATCACACAGTTTTGATGAAAATAAGCGTCGGTGCTGTAGTGTGCAGCTCGCCTAACCTTATATTTGTAACTGCACACACTAAATTATAACAGTATTACACGAATTGTCGACTTGAACAGTTCTCTTTTATTTCACCTGCAACACTCCAATACATGGCGACCCTTAGCCAGCAGTTAAAATTTTGCAACATACATAAAATACGAGAGTAGCTGAATAAATTATGAACAATTACAATTATGAAGAATAGAAGTTTGTGAAGACGAGAAATAAGAGAAAAGAAGATTTTCAAATTATAGAAAATGAAAAAAAAGAAGAAAAAAAAAACCCTCACAGAAGATTGATTTGGATGAAGCGATGAGAACAATAGAAGAAGACAAAAAAGGGTGTTGCTGCCGGGAGCCGGGAGAATGCTCAAGCCTTATGATGAGAGGATATGCAGGGCGCCGGGAGATAAATTGTACAGGTCAACGAACTTCACATCGTAAATCGAGGTAAACACTCAGGCGATCAGCGCCAGCGTCAGCATTTTCGCGGACGACCGATGCATAATCAGCGTGTACAGCATAACACGCAAGAGTCCAATGTCCAAGACAACTTGCGCAACGATAACGCAAATAATTATGACAACTTAGAGTTTTTTCGTACCTAAACAGTGCACTCATTCGATTTTTAGTTATAGTAATTTTTGTGTAATTAAGTGTCAACTTAAAAATAGTAATATCGATCTTAATTTATTAATCGATAGTGGAGCTAGTTTATGTGTACTTAAGTATGAATGGTTGTCGCGACATAAGAATTTATTGAATTTAGTACAACAGGATAAGATAGTTATAGAAGAAATTAGTTCTAATTTAGAGTCTATGGGATATATTTATTTAAATATTATAAATAATCATGTGAATTTTGCACAACGCAGCTGCAGATGCATTGAGCCGAATACCTATTACATCCAACAGCTTAAAGGAAATGCAACAGCATGTAGTATCGTTCATGACAAGAGCACAGGCTCGTAGGTTACGTATTGACTGTGACAATAATAACATGACTACGGAGGTATCCTCTACTCCAAGGCCTGATCAACCTAAAGTAGTGGAAATCCTCAAACGACCAATTGACAGCGTTGAATTGATTCTATTTTGTAATAAAAATACATTAAAACAGATAGAAAAATTCAAACATTTTACTAGTGATAATGGTAACTGCAAATTCGTGCCTGAAAAATCAGCAATTTTTATAATTTCTCAATCGTTGTCTGCCGTAAGTGTGTTAATGAGAGAATTATAACGTTTTTGCAAGCAAATCAAAATAAAAGTGCTCGTAATAATTAAAAGCAAGCGCTATGAACGATTTGTAAACAATTTTATAAAGGAAATGAGCCATTTGAAAGATTTTCCCAAGTTACTTGTTATTAAAGATGTGACAAGAATTACTGACAAAGACACAAGAACTGTGATCCTAAATGACTTCCACCTGTTACCCACGAGTGGCCACGCGGGGGCAAACAGAATGTTAAATAATATTAGGAAGTATTATTATTGGCCAGGAATGACCAATGACGTATCAGAATACGTAAAGAAATGTAAAAGTTGTCAGATTCAAAAGCATTCCAATAGACATACAAAGGAACCAATGGTTATCACATCCACGGCATCCACTGCTTTTGAGAGAGTTAGTTTAGATTTAATGGGGTCATTAGATGTAGATAATTTTAATTATAAGTATATTCTGACGTTACAATGTGATCTAACTAAATATGTTGAAGCTTATCCTTTAGAAAATAAGGATACAGTTTCAGTAGCGCGATCATTTGTAAATAATTTTATTCTGAGGTATGGTATACCTACAGAAATAATAACAGACCAGGGAACAGAGTTTATGTCATCAGTATTTACTGAAATTTGCAATTTATTGCATATAAAAAAACTGCATTCAACAGCTTATCATCATGAGACTCTTGGAGGTTTGGAAAACACTCATAAGGTTCTAGGTGCTTATCTTAGGATTCAGTGTGATAATAATAAAACAGATTGGAGCAGTTGGCTTCCATTCTGGTGCTTTTCATTTAATACTACAGTTCACTCTGAGACAAAATACACGCCATTTGAATTAGTATTTGGTAAACATTGTAATCTACCATCTAACATAGAACAAAATTCATATATTGATCCCTTATATAATCCTGATTCTTACCCTTTAGAACTAAAGTACAGACTTCAAAGAGCACAAGCTGAAGCAAGAAACAATTTGTTATTTAATAAAAAATTAAGAAAAATAAATTTTGACAAAACTATTAATTCAATAAAATATAAGAAAGGAGATTTAGTATTAATTAAAAATCAAGTAGGAGATAAGTTAGATAAGATTTATTTAGGACCATACGAAGTCATAGAAGATGTCTCACCAAATGTTAAAATCTTAAAGAATAATAAAGCATACATAATTCATAAAAATAATACAAAGAAGTTTGTAACTTAAAATATTGTTTTATTGGATTTTTGTTAGTAAAGTATGAAATTTAATAATAATATGTGTAATTTAGTTTAAGTAAAAAAAAAAAGTAATTATGTAATAATATATTTTTTTTAAAAAGGGGGGAGGTGTAGTGTGCAGCTCGCCTAACCTTATATTTGTAACTGCACACACTAAATTATAACAGTATTACACGAATTGTCGACTTGAACAGTTCTCTTTTATTTCACCTGCAACACTCCAATACAGTGCGGAGAAAAGCTTACGTATGCGAGATCTGAACTTTAAAAGTAGTTTAAGCTTGTAGAACTATCTGAGCGCAGCTTAATCATCTATGACGTCGTGATGTGTTTATGTACTACATTAAGTACACAACAATTTGCCACATATGCTTTTCCAGTGGTGTTTATTTTAATAGGGAAGAGTGTTAGAAGCATTAGATCTAAACAAATTTTTATTTATTTATTGCCCTTGAAGGCTGACGAGCATATGGCCCTCCTGAGTGGTTACCGTTACCCATAGACTTCAGCAATGCCAGGGGCAGAGCCAAGCCATTCGCTACCTCGCCTACCGTTAAATGTCTTTGTCCTTTTACTGGTGGTAGGACCTCTTGTGAGTTCGGACGGGTAGGTACCACCACCCTGCCTAATTCTGCCGTGAAGCAATGATGCGTTTCGGTTTGAGGGGTGGGGCAGCCGTTGTAACTATACCTGAGACCTTAGAACTTATATCTCAAGGTGGGTGGCGCATTTACGTTGTAGATGTCTATGGCTCCAGTAACCACTTCACACCAGGTGGGCTGTGAGCTCGTCCACCCATCAAAGCAGTAAAAAAAGCCTTGAAAAAAGTGACCCTAATAATAGTTTAAAATTAACTAATATTCACTAGAACAAGTTTTTAGACACTTATTTGTGTTCCGTTGCCAATTTGCTATTGCTACACAGCCATGTAGAAATTTCTTATAAAACTAAAATTGAGAACATTTCAGAAATTCTTTAAAAAAAAGAAGCAGAATAATTCCAAAACATTCAAAATCACCTTGCCAATGGCCTTGGCTGCGAACTTAAGCAGAATAGAATTCGGGAGTGGTCGATTCGATCCATCCGAATTCCAAACTTGCCGACTAGATATTAACATAAAATATCAAAACTCGCATTAAAGTGTCCAAATTTCGGCGAACCACCCTTTGAAACGTTCCCCTGTGCTCCGTCGACTGTGCTCGAACCAGTACCGAGGAGACCGTTCGGCTTGTGGTACAAGACACAAGCGTGAGCATTTGAAAATAAATAAAAATGGTAAGCAATTAATATATACCACTGCCGCTGCACACGGGTTGTTGAAATTTCAACCTTATGTTGAAATGCGTTAAGATGAGAGCGACGGTAATTATGTTATCCCGACTCGGTCAGGTGGGGCGTAAACTTTTCTCTATTTTATGTAAAAAAGTAGAACTATAAAACATCTTTTTTTTAGTGTAGTTGGGCAGACGGTATCCAAGATTCCTTTTTTATTGCCTTTTTTGGCTGACGAACATAAGTTAATGCTCAGTCCTAAAAAACCATAATTTAATTAACCTCAAACTACAGCGAAACTTTAATGGAACTCTGTAAGGTCTGTGAATCAAGGTTCCGGGCGTGAAGAAAGGGCGTATACTTTTAAAAAAATACGACAAAAAAATTGGTAAATGTTCTATAAATACGTACATTTGAATAATAAAGCATGCCTTAGCCTAATAGGTAAATAAATAATAAACGACTTTTAAATAAATCCATATATAGATAATAAACACTAGACTAGGTTAGAGTAAACAAAGCTGTTCATCACACGAACATTTGTGTACCTACCCGTGCGGACTCACAAGAGGTCCTACCATCAGTAAAATGTATACTATAAATTTTGTTTAAACAAAACCCAATCCGCCCCTCCCTTGTTACTTGAAGAAATCACTATAAATTATTCAGCTACATCGCAATACTCGAACAATATTATAATTATCATTTATCGTTACAGGTTCTATGTTGTGGAAGAGATTGTGGGGTGCGAGTTGTTAAACTTTAGTTTTATCTCTTAAAATTGATTTATTATTTATTTCGGAACGTTGTTAATATAAAAGAATAGATATTTTTTTCTGTGTTTGTCAGTAAGCTCCTGCTACAAGGTTGGACGGATTTTTATGAACACTTTTACGTGTGTTTAAGTGAGCCTCTGAATGGTTGAATTTTCAATTGGACCCGATAGCTGGCGTTGCAATTGGACTCTGGATATTACTTATAAGATCAAATCAAATGAAAGCACAGCCAAACCCATACTAATATTACCACGGTCAGTAGCTTTTGTAAAAATTGACACCTTAGAACTCTAATTTTAAGGTGGCATTTATGTTGTGGACGTCTATGGGCTCCGGTAACCACTTAACACCAGGTGGGCTGTGAGCTTGTCCACCCATCTAAGCAATAAAAAAAAATTACTCTGAAGTCACTCGAGGGAAATAGGAAAATTATTCTGTTCACTCTTTTGAGCTACTCTGAACATTGAAGAATGAGTTAGAATTGCTTCCAATGATTTCCACGCAGAAGACGGAGCTCGTAAACTTTACGATCTACCGCATCTGCAGGAAGCATGCCTCTCGCATCACGGTAGACAATGGCAGTTCACGTAGAATAAATCTAGCAGATAGGGTACATCAAATTTATTTGATTGAACTTACTGGTGGTAGGACCTCTTGTGAGTCCGCACGGGTGAGTGAAGCAGAAATGTGTTCCGGTTTGAAAGGTGGGGCAAAAAAATTTTATTGCCTAGATGTGTGGACTAGGTCACAGTCCACCTGATGTTAAGTGGTTACTGGAACCCATAGACATCTACAACGTCAATGTGCCACACACCTTGAGATATAAGTTCTAAGGTCTCAGTATAGCTACAACGGCTGCCCCACCCTTCAAACCGAAACGCATTGCTGCTTCACGGCAGAAATAGGCGGGGCGGTGGTACCTGTGCGGACTCACAAGAGGTCCTACCACCAGTGTACCACCAGTGTATTAATTTCTAGTTTCATTTAATTATTTGAAAATTTCTGTCTGTAGTGGTAAATAAAATAAATCCGTAATAAAGGCGAATGTAGGCATAAATTACACTGTGATAAGGTTGCGGACTATTCACGAATTAAACATTTATATATTATTTGTATTATGATTATTGCTGAGCGCTTTTTATCAGTATAATGAGTAGACAAGCTCACAGTCTAACTAATGGTGAGTTCCTAAAGCTTGATTCGAAATAGTGACAGAATTTAGTAGGCTAATACCAACTCCGTTTGAAGGTGTAGAGATATTCTATTATCAGTACTCTAGACAGGAATTGAGCGAGCAAATCACGAAGTCGTGGTATGGTAATGAGGTAAAACAGGGTAATGAAGCCGACACGCCAAATCTCTGCTCTCAAATCATTTATGATACCCAGCTAAACGCTAAATAACACAAAATATCATTTAGCATTTTAAAACAGAAGTAATTGATAATTGAATACAGTGTGCTTAGTGCGAGTTTTTTAACGTTCTCGATAGCGTAAAAGTTAACTCAAATTTGTATGCAGTTGGACAGCGCCCCTAGCGGCAAACGTAGGCAAATGTTCCAAATCGATTCAATTTTGAGTTAACTTTTACGCTATCGAGAACGTTAAAAAATCGTCATTAACTCGAAACTCCTTCATTCGTCGGTATTTAATAATTACTTTATCCTTTCTGTGTCACACATTCTTTGTCACAGCAGACAGTGAGGAGACAGATCAACGTGTGTGCACTTCCGCGGAACACGGGACCTCATTGTGCGCCGGCCACTTTGTGTACTCATGTATCATAATGACAAGACGCGTGTCTCAAAATGACTTCCACGGAAAAATCTAGAAGCCTCTTCGATTTAGCTTTAGATGCAAAACGTCGTATATCCGTGATATTATATTTTGGAAAAACACAGCATTTTAGATTTTAATGGATTAGAATGTGTCAGAAATTATGTCTGCGCTACCTAGTTTTAAGATATTACTTTATTTTATTGAAATAATGTTGAATGTATCTTTCTTTCTACATACGCTAAGGATTACAGAAAGATAAATTAAGGCCTTGAATCAATTAAAAATCACTGGACTCACTATTGCCTACTAAAACTTAAATTAGATTTATAATTTTAGACTTTAAATTGAAATTTTATTTTGACTAGTGGTGCCGCAGTAGTCGAAATTCGACTTTAATCAATTGAAATTTTGTGTTTAAACATTATTATGGTTCTATTGTTAAATACTATCAAATACTATTATACTTATATAATATAATCACAGATTTCGCCAAAACTACACTATACATAAATAATAATAAAGACAAACCATATTAATGTATTCTCAATTTGACCACAGACTTTAAGCACTAACAAAAGTTTGAAAATTGACAATAAACAAAGAGTATATTTATATATAATAATATGTGTGTGTGTGTGTGTTTGTGTTGTGTCAAATACACGGTAGTGTGTGTAATGTTTTCTTTATTGATTTAATGTATCTTTTATGCATTATTTTAAAATAATATTAGCATTGTGCACTCCTTCTCTACATTCTCTATAAGTGTGAGAAATTTCATACTCCTCCGTCCGCGCAATTTTCATAAAAAGGGATACAAAGTTTTTGCTTCACATATTAATATTTTATTTTAATCCAATAAAATTGAAAAGAAAAAACGATATTTTACTTTTACTAAAGACCTAACAAAATAATACAAGTATTGAATGACATTTCAAATTGAAAGCCGGTAAAATACTTACCTAAGTGAAATGTATGATTTCGAAAAATTTTCTCCCGCCGATGCTTTTATCGATGATAAATAATAAACGAACGTACAACGAGCCCTCTTTAAGTTCTTCCATGTTTTAGGGAATCCTTTCGATTCGTTTTTCAGATCACGCAACTTCAATTGAACAAAAAACCTTATGTGTATTATTTTTAGTTTCTTTAAAATTCCATTAATACATAAAAGGTAGGACTACAATTCGAAAGCGACTAAAATAGCGCTTGTGTGAATATTCGTATTCAACATATCCGTTTTCTTAAATACATAATAATATTTCAACGTAAGAGAGAGACACTTTGGTTCATAAAATAAGTTTCCTAAAAAGAATCTTTCGATTGTAAAATAAATAGGCACTTTTTCTAATTTAAAACGGTCCTAGTTTTTGTATAATATTAATTAATTTAAAGGAAGCCGGTAGCTAAGGAAGGAATTCGTTCGTATATACTCAACATACCACGCCTTTCTCTTAATATTTAATATTTTAACTAGCAGCAATATAGGCACTCAATATCATCCAACTTAGATAAGTTAGTTGATATTGCGGGGCACAAGGAAACTAAATTCTTCACTTTAACTTGTAAGCATCAAAGAATAATTTCCAAAGAAAAACTTGATCCTACACCAAGTTTTCCGGTAAATTTATTCACCCTTTCGTTTCGGAAAATATTCAAGGAAAATTTTATGGAAGTTCAAGCGACTAATCCGAAGTAAATGCATTTCACTTAACACCGAAATTTGCATGAATGTGAACTATAATATATGTATGTATGAACTGTCAATTATGAATGAATGAATGAATGAATGAATGAATGAATGAATGAATGAATGAATGAATGAATGAATGATTTATTTTATTTCAGACAACAACAATAAGTCCATATGCATACATAGTATCACTGAAACATACTTAAAATTAACAAAACCAATCAAATAAAAAAGATATATTTCTTGAAAATAATTATCAGTTGAATACATTTAAAATATTCCATTCAACTCATAATTATTAAATATTTTAGAGATATCTGTGTACAGACTTTTAACAGATTTTTATGAAACTTCAAAATCTCTTGCTGGTTTCATTAATAAAAAATTCGAAAGCATTAAAACATAATAAATTTATTTTACTCAACTACAAAGTTCTGTCTTCGTTGTAATTTATTAATTTGTTTAGGTGGTTCCACGTAAGTTAAGATTATCAAATATTGCGAATTCACAAACCATTTTTTTTTTCAAATCATCTGATTGAAATAATTATTTTTTTACTGGTGGTTGAACGTCTTGTGAGTCCGCACGGGTAATGCGATTCGGTTCGAAGGGCGGGGCAGCCGTTGTACTGTTAAAAAGTGAGACCTTACAACTCATGTCTTGAAGTGGGTGGCGGCATTTACGTTGTAGATGACTATGCTCCGGTAACCACTTAACATCAGGTGGACCGTGAGCTCGTCGACCCATCTAAGCAAGAAAAATAATAATTTGATGTTCCACTTAAAGTAATTTTTCCCTTACGCAATGGTTTAATTTATTATTAAAACTAACTCAGTGATCTTCTAAGGTGACAAGCATAGGTTTTTAAATACTTTCACTGTTGCTTTAAAAATGATGGAAAGAGATAAAATATATCGCATGCTATGCATCGCAAAAATAAAAAGATGTAACTCAAAAACCACAACTTTTATGTAGTTTAAGGATCAGGTAAGTAAGTGTTCAGGGTTTGAATATACTTCGTCTTGCAACGCTGGCGTTCAACAAGACTCGTTCTCTTTTTCATCGTAATTTTCATCCTAAGTATCAATTAAAAAAACTGTTTTTATCTATCTGAATACAATAACACTTTAAATTTTCGATAAATCATTCTTTTCTTCAAAATAGCGTTTTATCTTTTACTTAAAGTTAGTTATAGCTGAAATAATTAAACTGCAGTATTATTCTATTTGAACACCCGAGAAACCTTTTTGGGTCACATAATTATTTACAAATTTATCGTGTCTGGTTGAAAAATCTCTTTTGATAAATAACTTAAATAATATTTTACCGACTAAAATCTCATAAACTATCACAAACTGAACACCCTTGATTGTAAAAACAACATGAACCATGATTCCCCTCTCAAATTTTCATAGCATGGAAAATCATGGGAAATTATTTGTAGCCGTCTCGCTGGCGTAGTTCCAAGCATCACATCGCATCGTGCACGCATCACCGGTTTGATGAACCGGAGTAAATCACAACCTACCATTACTACGAGGAATACAGAGTAAATGATATACAAAAATATCAGTATTTGTTATTCAATTATGACATAATAATCTAAGTGAAATATTTTAGATATATTCGTTTGGTCTCTGATAACTCGTAGGCTCATCATTTAACTATGTCTTCTTTTTTGTGTGTACATAAATAATTAAAAAATAAATAAATAAATAAACTATAATTTTTTTGTGTAAGATATTTCTGGATATTATAAATCGTGTATTATTCGCCCGCATGTTGTACTTTCAATTAGTTTTCCTTATAAAATATGTTTGTTTGTTGCTGATAGAAATTAAAGCGATTGTAGGTTTGGTGTGGTCTTTAAAGACATTACGTAAGACTGGTTATGATTGTTTCGGCCGTTATCAGTCAGCGTACCGTGTCGCCATCAGGGAGCATGTAATGGAGTGTCACCTTAAGCCTGCTCTATCTGTCCTATTCACTGAAATGGGATCGATTGACGTGAGAGAGAGATAGCTCCTTTCTTTGCGCACCTTATCTGCCACCATAGAGCCCAGACAGATGGAAGGTTTACGCTTCGCTCCAGTTCTCCAGTACGCGTCGCTCCGCTCAGAAAACAGACTCAACACCAGGTTGTGGTGTTAATTGCGGTCACCCCTCCTATCTCTCCCGGTCATCCATGCAGGATTCCGCTTTGGTAATAGAGTAGGGAAGTCTTTTAGTGGGTCACGTAGCAACTTCCGTTTGTTATGGACCTCGATCTGGCAGAGGGCAGTCCCACTTTCCAATCTCACACTTACACAGGTCAAACCTCCTTCAGATCTCCGTGCCACGAATGGTTTTCTAGAAGATCCGGGCTCCGGTCTAAAAAAAGGTCCCCAATTAAAATTATTAGTAAAAATTGGTATAGACGTGGCGAAGGTAGACCAATGAATTACGATGTTCGCATTGTAATGATTGTGTATTCTGATAACTGCTGCACCACTGGCTTCGGCAAAGCGCACAATCACTTACCTTCAGTCCACAGCTATATATAAGTAATACTCAGTCATTTCGCGCCATTTAATACTATCTATTTTGAATGGAACTATTTATTTAAAGAACTTACCCACTTGAAACTAATCTCAACTGTGGCATAGTGAGCGTTAAAAGGACTATTTGTTATCCCCTTTGTGTTTTGGATACATGGCCGTTAAAGGGACGGAGAAAGATTCTATAACACTTTCCGCGATGTTGGCAAAAAGAAATGGACGAAAATTTATGCTGTTATTATTTCAACAATATGTAATGGACGTTTAAATGTGAGGGAATGATTGTGTTGATGAGACGAATTTATTATATGCGAGTATTGTATTGCTTTATATATGTAGCTCTTATTGCAAATGTTAGGTGAAAGATCGCATGTCTATTTAATAGAACGATTGATTCTTATCAAGCGCCCGGATAAAATTTCTGCGGCAACTATGTACCAAATTCAAATACAAAATAATTACTTGGATGTCATGTGAGATATGCACTTTTAGTTATTAAATGTCAAAGTAGACTTTGTTCAGAAGAGATGGCGAAATTATCTTAACAGCTACAAGTTTTTGAGGAAAAAATTAATATAAATATGCGACGATAAAATCTAAGATTATTATCATGATAGACAAGTTTTTTTTTTTTTTTTTTTTATTGCCCTTGTAGACAGACGAGCATACGGCCCACCTGATGGTGAGTGGTTACCGTCGCCCATGGACTTCAGCAATGCCAGGGGCAGAGCCAAGCCGCTGCCTACCGCTAAATAATAATAAGTCTCAATTTGTGTTATAACTAGTCTGGCCATAAATACTGTTACATAAAAACTATTCTTTTTTTAAACTTTTTAATTGTTTTGAATTTGGAACACGTATATTATTTTAAAAACTTCTTTTGATTTTGCGCCATTCACGTCGAGGCGTCGGTCATATTCCAGATACTTCAAAAGCCTGCTATCAGCCGTACGTTCATATATCATACTATCAACAGATACAGCGACACTTCGCCTGTCGAAGACCAGAAAAGATTGGGGCGGCCGCGTGCTGTTAGAACTACAAAGTCTGTTAATTCTGTTAAAGCCAGAATTCGTCGAAACTTCATTAGGAAGCAAAAATTCTTATCGCGATTAAAGTCAATCTTTACAATTAAAGATAGTGGATCGATCAAAACGCCTTCTGTTGCGATACGCAGGTGAAAGGCACAGAAATATCCTCTTTACAGATGAAAAAAATGTCACGATTGAAGAACACTACAATAAGCATAATGATAATGTGTACGCTCACAGTTCTACAGAAGCTACTCAAGTAGTCGGAAAGGTACTACGTAGTCATCATCCTGCGACAGTGATGGTTTGGTGGGGCGTGTCTTATCACGGAGTTACAAAACTACATTTTTGTGAAAAAGAAGTGAAAATTTCAGCCAAAGTGTATCAAGATACAGTTTTGGATCATGTTGTAAAACCTCTCAGCAATACACTTTATAAAAATATACCGTGGACTTTCCAGCAGGACTCTGCGCCTGGTCACAAGGCACGAACTACCCAAGCCTTGCTTGAAACCAACGCTCCGAACTTTATGCAGCTGAAGGCTGGCACTCATCCAGCTCAGACCTCAACTCTTTAGACTTCAAATTATGGTCAGTTTCAGAGGACATGGCCTGCTCTACTCTAAAGGACACGGCGACATTGAGTCTCTTAAAATATTCTTGGAGCAAGCAGTGGCAAAATTTCCCTTGGAAACAGTGTGTAATTCCATATATTCGTGGCAAAACAGATTAAAGGCCTGTATAAAAGCCAAAGGTAGCCATTTCGAATAGGTTTTTTTTTATTTTTTGCTGAATCTTTAATAAATATGTAGGTACATTTTAATAATATTACAATACATACTTCATAAAAAAATATGCATTTTCATTTGTAACAGAAGTTATGGTAGGACTCAGTATAGTAATTAACCTACAATTTAAGAAAACCGTTTCACAATTGTTCCAGATATTCCTTCGTTTATTGCATCTCCATTTTATTTTCACACCGAGTAAATCTTACACAATCTTCAAGAAAAATAACACACTCACTAGTTCACACAAGGTACAAGACTCTTAAGAAAACCACAGTTTGTCGTCAAGCATCAAGTGTTGAGAAGTACCCTCCAATTAAAGCCCGTCCTTCTCACTACTTATACGCGAGTGTTCAAGCAACACTGTTTTTTCAACACCAGGCACGTTAACTGAGAAAAGGTCATTTGCCTTTAAGCAACAACAAACATGAATACTGAATACAGTTCAAACTTTTTTAAATTCTTAACAAATCGCCAGAAATATTGGAACGAAGCTCCTTATAGACGATGCGGAGGGATACCCTAACCGGGAAAAAACGACCGTAACGTAAGATTTTTATTATTTATGTATAGTCTTAGTATGATCGCTATACACTACTATACAGTGTCTAATGTATAGTCTACGCGATGACGATTCTTAATATTCTTATTCATATAATTAGCTGTTTCTTTGTATATTGTTATTATATATTTTTTATAAATCACTGTGAATAAAATAACTTTGTAAAGTTTTATTTTTATTTTTATCAATAAAAAAATCATATAAAAAATGTATACCCGGATAATTATTTTCTTTATACCTCGAATTAAAATTAATATTTTTATTCGTTCCTATCCGGTATCCCACGACACCACACATTTATTTATTTATTATAAATTCCTGTAATCGTAATTCTCCTGCTCTTCTCCCAATCACCTGGGGTCGATGCAACATGTTTTCTCCTTCCATACTCTTCTATCATATACCATTTCTTCGCTGACTCCCCTCTTACACAATTCAGTCTTTCAAGCAATTTTCATTTTTTCTTAGGTCTACCTCTTCCTTTAAAGCCTTTCACGTTCATAGTTAAAACTCTCTTAACAACCTCATTGTCATTTCGTCTCATCACATGACCATACCGTCCTAAAAATTCCTGTAAATGATAAACTATTTGAAGCTATTCCAAAATACAGTATCTGTTCCATGACCCGTGTTGTAGTTGTAGCAGATGTCAATATGCTGTATAATATTGTTTAAGATTGTATTCTTTTATAAAATACCTATAGGCTAATTTATAAGGTAGCAAATATCCTTAAAGGTTTTTGTGACACTTAATGTAAGAAACTCTAAATTTTTTTCACAAAATCATTTCGACAACTGTAATTTCGACAAAGCACACTGAGAGCAATTATTGTTCATTCAGTTCCACCCGGGCTTGGGTTACTGGTTCATTTATTTTGGGCAATAAACCAGAAACAGAATAACACCTTCATCTTTATGAAGGGTTTTTCTTTAACGGAAATGGGAACTGGAGGAATGGCCGTAAATCCAAGACATAAGCTGAAGCGATGGAAAACAATTCGTATCATATTTTAAATGTTTTTAAGCTACATGCTAATACATACTTAGAGAATAAATCACTAAAATTATGTAGTACGAAAAATCTCTACAATGATGCTTTATTGTTAAAAAGGATCTCTTTCCGAAAAAGGTCTTTGTGTTCAAAGATAAAGAGCCGTTGCAACTCTTAGAGATTGACTTCTTGACAAATACTTACCTACTATAATGAAGGAATAAAATAAGGAAGAATTGCCTCCATTTTTTCCAGAGCAAACAAACAAACACTAACCAAAAACATGTAGATGTAGATATTGGTTGATTTCGACTTAGGTAACACCTAAATTCAAATTATTGCTAACTTAAATCCTAATAACACCTAATTAATGGACAAACATATGTACAAACATATGACATATAATAAAACCAGTAGAATCCCATGTATTTGTCTATTGAGGAATAATTAACAAAATATAAGGGGATAATCAAAGAATTTAGAACATAAGCACTTTTTTTATATTCACTGGTTGTAGGACCTCTTGGGAGTCCGCACGGGTAGGTACCACCACCCCGTCTATTTCCGCCCTGTAGCAGTAATGCGTTTCGGTTCGAAGGGTGGGGTAGCCGTTGTAACTATACTGAGACCTTAGAACTTATATCTCAAGGTGGATGGCGCATTTACGTTGTAGATGTCTATGGGCTCTAGTAACCACTTAACAGCAGGTGGGCTGTGACTCGTCCACCCATCTAAGCAATAAAAAAAAACCTTTTTTATATACTTTTTCTGTCTGTTTGTTCGCGGCTGGTTTGCACAGGTAGACAAAGATTAATTTGGCTTTTTTATGATGTTGTATGATATGATATGACATGTCATGTAGAAAATGAGATTTAAATGTACCGCTATCTCTTATACTTCGGACCAAGCCGAAAACGAAGAACAGTGTCGGAACGCGGTCTCAATTATTAAGCAATGCAATCGCTTCCCTCGCTCCACACGACTCTAACTTTAATACTTGAATACCTAGTATTTGGGTCAGGGAACGAGAAACGCTATACAACCGACCGTGGAACGAATCAAATTATTTACAGGTTCCATCACTAATTGAATATTAGATTTGATACGTTAGCTCTTGGATTAATATCAATGGTTAGTGCGTCTCTATAGAACAACTACATAGGGAAGATCTTCGGATGCTTTCCGTAGAGCGACGCATGTTCGACTGTTGTTTAAGTTTCCTACATAAACTGGTAGCTTTGAGAGGCTGTTTCAGCGTAACCTTTACTGGTGGTAGGACCTCTTGTGAGCCCGCATGGGTGGGTACCACCACCTTATCTATTTCTGCCGTGAAGCAGTAATGCGTTTCGGTTTGAAGGGCGGGGCAGCCGTTGTAACTATACTTGAGACCTTAGAACTTATATCTCAAGGTGGGTGGCGCATTTACGTTGTGGATGTCTATGGGCTCCAGTAACCACTTAACCAGGTTGGCTGTGAGCTCGTCCACCCATCTAAGCAATAAAAAAAAATAGTAGGTGAGCTCACGGGGCTCAAGCCGGAGTGATGCTAACACTGACCCTAGCAAGAGCAGTGCTTCGCAGAATCTACCACCGGATCGGAAACCCGACCCACTGAGAAGATCCAGCGAGAAACTCAGTGGGCTGTGTCTATGGGTTAATTCGCTCGTCGAGCCCTTAGTCGCAAGCGACGGGTTCGACGAGGACGGTGACCTGACTGCTGTTGATTGGAGTTTGTAGACATGAAAAGTTTTGCTTTATCTATACTATCTATATACATAAAAATGAATTGCTGTTCATTAGTCTCGCTAAAACTCGAGAACGACTGGACCGATTTGGCTAATTATGGTCTTGAATTATTTGTGGAAGTCCAGAGAAGGTTTTAAAGGTAAATAAATATGAAAACGCTCGGAATTAAATAAAAATAACAATTTTGTTTTTCCTTTGATGTGTCCCCCGTCGGACGGATTCCTTTGGCTTGTTTTAAGTTTATTTTTTACAAAATTTTAGGTCTTTTGTTTGTCGATTGAGGCACTGCGAAGTGTGTCGGGTCAGCTAGTAATAATATCTAAATCTACAGTGGTTTTTACGGATGTTCCGTTATAACTACTGAACCATGCATCCGATTGACTTGAAACTTGGTATCCATGTAGAAAATATATGTACTTAATGGATAGGCTAATATTTATATGAGTGTTGGACTCCCTAATAATAATGACAATAAATAATAATGTTAATTTTAAATTCCCAGCGAAGTGGGCGAGTACGGCTAGTCGCCTATAAATACTGATGGCCTACAATAGTATCGGGAGCTCTTGTCCTCGTTTGTCAGGTGAACAGTATTCCTTACTATTGTACTATAAGGTGCAGAATTGATTGGCGGTAGATGGTATTATCTTTTTGACGGATTAGCGATTCGGGATACAGGTGAATGTGTTTCGGTCACTCTTAACACAACAGTATAACCTAACGGGGGGTCACAGAATAAAGCACGTAATATTTTTAGTGCAAATATATGACTAGGTATATTTTTATGGTGCTTTTGCGTGGTGCGAAATGTGCTTCATCGTATTATTGGAAACTTCATCATAGTACACTGTGTGTGTGTGTGAGTGTGCGCGTGTGTGTATGTGCGCGTGTGTGTGTGTGTGAGAGGTGAGAGATCACGATCTATCACGATCACGGTCTACCTTGGTGCTAAGTGGTTACCGGAGCTCATCCCACAGACACAGCCCACTGAGTTTCTCGCCGAATCTTCTCAGTGGGTCGTGTGGGGTGGTAGATTCTGCGAAGCACTGCTCTTGCTAGGGCCAGTGTTCGCAACACTCCGGTTTGAGCCCCGTGAGCTCACCTACACGTTAGGGCGAAGCTGATATAGCCTCTCAAGGCTCATAAACATGTAAATGTTTCCATCCATCTTAAGTCATGACTCCTTATACTTAGTTCTGTAGTATTTCTTTTTAACATATAGTAAAAACATGACGGTCACGCCATGTACAAATCCCGCATAACAGAGTGTGCTTGTGTTTTTTAATCAATAACATTAACATGCAACGAATAAAACGCATTAATCAAAATTCTCATTTAATTTTTAAATTTTTTTTTTTTTAAATCGCTACAATCAATTTAATAGTACATTAAATATTACATAAAATCTATTTGGTTCGTTATTTACATTTCATAATGTTTTACAAACATACTCTTTAGTTAAATGTTCACAAACACTATTATAATATAAAATATTCAACACCACGTTACATTGTACATTTTGTTATATATACTCAATTAATTATAATTATTAATAATGGTAGGTACGTAGTGGTAACGGAACTAACATGTTTTCTCGATCAAAAACCGCACAATTACGTTTTTAGATAGTTTAAAAAAGTCGCTATCTGCCTTTGTTTTACTCTCCTTACTTTTGCAACAACGCAAGCGATTTTGATACCGTTTTCACTAATCGAAATAGCGATAAGTGAGGAAGTTTATAATTTGTTACTGTTTTGGAGCTAGTAGGTGAAATAGTGTAATATCAAATAACCTTTTTGTACGCTTACATATCTAGCGTTGAGCGAATCTTAGAGAGAGAGAGAGAGAGAATATTCTTTATTGTACACCAAAAAGCAAATAAACAATTGTAAGTGAATCTTAATTGTAAGTGAAGTCCACACGGGCAATGCTGACGGCTAGTAAGGCTTAGAAAGCTAGTAAATAACATTATGCCACATTTTTTTAATTAACCAAATTGTGCTCTTAGTATTAGAAAACATAAATCTTTCGTGTTTCAAACAGTTGAAAATGAAACTCACGATATTAAGACACAAGAATACTTTTACGTTAACATTATTTATTTTCTAAACGAAACGCAAACGCATCAATCCTGGAAGAACTAGGCGTCTCCTCAAGACTCTCCACCACTTGCTTAAGTAGGATTTTAGAGTTTTTTGGCCACGTTGCGAGGAAAAAAGGTGACAATCTCGAAAAACTTCTCATTACCGGCAAAATGGAAGGAAAGATGCCTAGGGGGTGTAGTTTCATGCGTTGGTCCGATGTGATTAAACTTTGGAATCCAGCATCAATGTCGCTATCCAATGCGCGGAGAACAGGAGTGAATGGAGGAACATAGTCCTAACAAAAGTGCTCCGTAAAGGTCACGACCCACCGCACTGAGGAATACGACGCACGGAGGAGGGAAACCTAACACTTCTGTTTCATGAACCGCTCCAGCGCAAATAGAAAGATAGGTACATGAAATATAAAATCATTTTCGGAATGTCATTGCACCAAAAACACTATCTATAATGGCTAACTTTATCCCTTATTTATCACACTATGGATTCTGAGGTAAAATGCAAGACATTCAAAAAAACTACTTTACTTCTTTCTGTATTTAGCTATTTATTTATTTATTAATCTGCCTGTGTCACTTAACATTTTTATTAATTATTAATTGTTAACAATTACATCGCAATTGACACTATCCAAGAAGACTTTGCTTATTAAAATCTGCTATTGATATTCTAACTAATCTACTAACGAATAGGCACATTGTGAGCCTTGTACAAAAAGGTATGCTACTTATTTCATGCGTTCCAATTTGAAAAGTACTAAAGCCGTTTCATACGCAATTGTGACTTCGACTTTATATCTTACGTTGAAGTCTCTGAAGCCTAATAAACTCTTAAGTCTTCGTCAAACAGAACGCGTAATTAGCCCGCGTCAGAGCGCAACGCTATGACGCCGAGATGTGTTGTACTACTACGGTAACATACCGTCAAACAGAGCGCCAGCGCTATGAGCGCTATAGTATGTTTGACGGTATGTTGCCGTAGTAGTACAACACATCCCGGCGTCATAGCGCGGCGTTAGTTTAGCGCTCTGACGCACGCTAAGTACGCGTTCTGTTTGACGAAGGCTTTAATACAACGAATTGTTTTACCTCCGACGGTATAAAGTAAACAAAATGAGGGCTTACAAAACAAAAACGTTAATTCGAGAAGCATCTACGCTCGACAACTGTAGCACAGTCGATTCGTCCCATCTCCCTGAATATACGAGAAAGATCGACCAACATACCACCATCGTTATTCCTGCACAACCACAGATTCAAAACATTCTCAGTCGGGGAGCACGTATTCGAAAAATAATAATAAAAATATGACATTTTTAATTTTTCAGCCAACAACCTCCAATCGTTTCCTTTAGACGTCTGAGGATCTAACAGCTTACACAATATAATCCTATCCGATTTAGTTAAAACATTGATCCTGTAATTATTGTCAACGCTGTAATTCGATCTAAATGTGTTTTTAAATATGAAATCGTATCTGCAGTCGTTTCTAGTGAGCGAAGCGTAATTAAACGGATTCTCGATAACGTTCATCGTATCGGCACTGGAATAACTATATCTCTTACAATTCGAATTGATATCGTTCGTTTTCAAATTGAAATTGACCGAATTCAATTGTTTCTGCTTCTGGTATATTGACATGCTTAATTCCAAGCAGTTTATTGAATCCGTTTGCTGGAGTATAAAAACGCAGCTATGCGATTTTAGAGTCATATTCCAGAGATCGTGATGCGACAGTTCCTGGTGATTCCCCGAGGCTTGAACTCTCCAGCCGGTGCCTACATTTCTTATACTAACGCACAGATCTGAGCCGCTTTCCTGGAAATAGAAGGGTTTCGGTTCGCACAGAAGCTTACTGCCCAATCTCCGTTCTAGATTGAAGCACTCGTTCAAACAGTGAGGCGTATCGTTGAAGACGTGCAGTTTCAGACGATGATAGTTCTCGTCCATTTCGTAGATGAATAAGGCAAGTTTTAGGTTCTTGGCGTCTGAACCGGCAAAACTTCTTCCCACCAGGACGAAATCGCTCAAGAACTCGCCCACGATGTACACTTTGTTAGGATCGACTTGACTGAAGATTGGCGTGCCGGGAGTCTCTTGGCCTAGAGTCAAAACTTTACGCCACTCCCTCGTATGGAGATCATCAGGGCGCTGCAGGATGAATAGCAGCCAGCTGGTGTTCCTCAACGATGCGTAGTGAGGAAACGTTAGGACCACGCCCTTACGGAAGTGAAAGTTCTTAGGACTGCATTTGATGACCGGACTCAATTGGATTTCGCCTGTTAAAATGGAAATGTGCTGTAATTTTATGTTAGCTAGTGATGATGAAGTTAGTTGCACCGCCGACTAATGGGTTCCTCTGTCCCTTTAAAATCCGTGTTTACTTTATGGCAGAAACAAATAAGACAATGGACGATGCAAGCCTCAACTTCACCAATTCACCAATACTGAAGGTACGGATTAGGAAGAGTAGTACAAATAGTAACGAAGAAAAATAAGTTATGTATTACAACTGTTACCTATGGAAAACACTGAATGACTTAAAATGTCGCCCTAAAATTATTCAGATAATATTATAAACATCAAAAACCAATATCGAAAGCAATATTATTCTAAAAACTGACTGTTCCAATTCCAATATATTTAAAGATCTAAGATGGGAATAGTAAGCTTAATATAAAATTGATCTTCCCTAGACTGACCGAATCCTGTATGCGATGTTTAGCCCTATAGCTCTCGTAAGAGATGCTGGTATCGCGTGTATTGGTTTTTAGGTCATATACATAAGAATTCGGTGTCCACTATCATTTCATAACAGCTACATAACTTGGATCATAAGTAACGCAAATGACACATTATTTTTATTTTTATTGGCGTAGCTGAGGACCTTTTAGATTGGACTTTATAATCAATCGCTTTCACCGGTACATTATTATTGCTTGATATAATTACTGAAGTTCATAGATATCGCAACGTAACTGCTACACTGCGTACCTTCTGAAATATCCAAAGTCCCAATTGTATCGAAATTATTGTCATTCTATTCGTCAACAGGGTAAACGTGATTGCTCGACAGAACAGAAACGGAAGGTCAGCGGCACCTATCCGTTTGGGCATACTGAATGCTCTATGACCAATATGGAACTATTAAACTCAATTATAAAATTGTTTTTAAGGTAAACCAATTAAAATATGACTTTGTATTGTCTAATCGCTCGATTACTCGACCACCGATTCGTCACGCTAAAAATAAATAAGAACTTACCGTCTTGAAGCATGGGCCTATTCCATTCCTCGTCAGATACTTCAACAGAAAACAATTCCTCTCCTTTATCAACAACGCCGTCCGGAACAAACAGACTAACACCGGTTTTATCCAGATTTAACCAGTCGCCGTCGCTCGACACCATCTTGGATTTGGAAGTATCTAGATTCGTTGCGTAGTTCGAGTTTAACGATGCATTGTTTTTTAATGAAGGCGATATTTCTACGCTGTGGCTGTACGATGAACCGGCTGGAAGATTATTAATAATGCTAGTACTGTGCAAAGGTAATTGTTAATTAGTTTACTAATATAAATTTTCTAATAGCTAATAGTCGCAAAACAATGATATTTTAATGAAAATATTGCAACAACGTTACATACACAACAAGATCAAAATTCTAATAAACGTGCAAAATCAAGACAATACTTTTGATACATATTTCGGTGCAGTTAAAGAAGCGACACACTAAAATCGCCATTTTGTTCGCAAAATTGAAATTGTATTGTTTAGTAATATCGCTTACTGTGAACATATACGTATTAAGAGACCGAAAAATATAATAAAAAAAGATGTGTGGTGTCGTGGGACACCGGATAGGAACAAAGTTCCTTATTATAAAAATGTTAATTTTAAGTTCTATTCGAGGTATATAGAAAATAAAACTGGAGGTTTCGCAACAACCCACGGTCATTCGGTAACGTGTGAACTTATTGTGGTACACTTCATTCACGGTTGTTTGCATAAGAGTTAGTTAGTGTATTGCGCAAACGAACGCGCTGAGATCGTGGTCGATGAATGAAAAAAATATATATTATTTTCTGTACGTTATTACAAAGTTAAGTCGTACACTGTGTGAATTACTAATTTGTACGTTATTACAAAGTTAAGTCGTACATTGTGTGCATTACTAATAAAAATCTTACGTTACGGACGTTTTTTCCCGGTTAGGGTACCCCTCCGCATCGTCTCATAAGGAACTTCGTTCCAAAAATCAACTCAAACAAAACGTTACAAAAAGCTAACAAGCTGAAATAGGCCGCGCAGTGACTTGTGCAAGACTCACAGCTCAAAAAGCAGCTTGAGTCAGAGCGGTCTGACTCAGAGGCGTCCTTGTTGCAAGCGATCCGGTCGTTCCTTACCTCGTGGTCTATGGGTGCTATGTAACTGGAAGTAAACGTGATGGTTAGTTCTGTGTCCTTCATGATGATTGATATATTGACAGCTATCTGTCTTGGCAATAAGAAAAACTAAAATTTCTATAATATTTTTCTAAAATATTTTTATTTATTTATTGCTAGGATGGGTGGACGAGCTCACGGCCCACCTGGTGAGAGGTGGTTACCGGAGCCCATAGACATCTACAACGTAAATACTGCCACCCACTTTGAGACATAAGGTCTCACTTTTAACAATAACAACGCCTGCTCCGCCCTTCAAACCGAAACGCATTACTGCTTCACGGCAGAAATTATAATTTTGCGGGTTAGATTTTTCATATACGATGCTATTACTTCACCGTGGAAGTCAATCGTGAACATTTGTTAAGTACTTATTTCATTGGAAAAATTGGTACTTGCCGGCGGGATTCGAATACCGTTGCATATCTACATACGAGATCACTGGATTTGAGGTCATGATTTCAGTATCTATCACATTTGAGTAACGATGCAGAAAATTCATTGATGATCAACCCTTTTATACCTATTAAAATATCGCCAATTAATCAGAGGAATCAAGAGTACCTATATCAGAGGAAGTGTGAAAGTGGCTCCGGTAAGTAACAAATTAAGGAGCGGACGGTTAGCGTGGTATGGACATGTGATGCGTAGAGGGGACATGTATGGAAATGATAGTGCAAGGTTTTTTTTTTATTGCCCTTTTAGAGTAGAGTAGAGTAGAGGTAGAGGGGGAAGAGGTCGACCGAAGAAGAGATGGATGGAGTGTGTGAATGACGATATGAGAGAGAGAGGAGTGAGTGTTGAGATGACGGCTGATAGAAGAGAATGGAAGAGAAAAATTAGCTGTGCCGACCCCACCTACGGGGATAAGGTAGAAAAAAAAAAAAACTCTTTTTGTTTCAAAACGGCTTCTTCTACGGCTCTTCAAACATAACAATAGGCATTCAGTTGATCTCAATTTTTCTTTGACATGTAAGACCCTTTTTAGGGTCTACTACACACATATTTTTTAAGCTATTGCATAGCTTTTATCGCGGGCTTTGAGCGCGGCGACCGAATCAAGAAATTCCGTAACGAAAATAAAACCTAACACCACCCGTTCCGGCTACCATGTAGCTCGCGTTCAACACATTCACACGTGCTTGTATAGTGTTTGTGAATAAGCGCGTGGCGTGATGTCGCACTGCATGCGCATCATGAAAAGTCTGCTCATTTCTCTCTTGCGCGGTCTAGCTTATGAGTGTGAAGGGGACAGTTAATTATTTAATTAACTATAATAATTGCATAAGTATAAATTAATTATAATTGCATAAGTTGATAAAAAATGCTATGCAATAGCTTTACCGCGGCAGTCTCCGAGTGCTATACGTGTTTTCTTCTCAGAAGGTACTTAAAATATGTTCTTACCTATTAGCTAGCTGTGGCACTTCGTACAAATGCTCATGCCGTGCGTTAGTAATGATGTTAGCGTGCCTGAGCCGTGAAGAATCTATCGTGTGGAACTCCTCGTGAATAGTGAGGTCTGGTTGATTAGTCAAAGTCCTTTTTATAACGTTTCCGAAATAATTGCCACCTGTAGAAATTAATTTATTAATTTTCTGTCCGAATTTACAAATTTGTTCCAAAAGTATATTTCAACTTTTCTTGAAATTCAGACTTTGATTGATTTTATTGATCTTCTAGTTTTATACAAAATGTTCTATAAATTATAAAGGAAACCACTTTTAATTCTACATTCTCTAAAAAATCATTTTTATATTATAATCTATGCATAGTCAATGCATATGTTTGTTGTAATTCGAAATAGTTATTGAGAAACACCTATAATAAGTTTTTGAAATTATTGCGATTTTAACGATATAGTATACGAATACCGCGTACTGCCATGAGAACTAACTAGTTCATTCTAAGGCAGCTAAATATCCGAAAAAGGGTCTCTACCGTCTGCCGGGAACGTGTTATGAGCTTCTTCGGACACATCATGCGGTCTCCCAGACATGAATTAGAGAAGCTCATAATTGCGGGTCGCATAGAGAGGAAGCGCGCCGTGGGAAAACCCCAGCCAGATCATCAGATCTAGTAAGAGAAGCGCTTGGTGGTAGTCTGTACCATGCGGTCCATGCCACCCATGATTGAACACTGTGGAGGAACGTCACATGTGGTCGCGATCCTCAGCAGTGAGGGAACGATATAGTAAAAGAAGCATCGGATTTAATTAAAATGCGTCATAAAATACATCTGCTTTGTTGTGATCTTCTGCTGAAGGTCGTTACTAATTAGACATTTCCTAGACCAATTCTTGCATTAGTCTTTCCTTGGATCCCTAATTTTTTTCTTCTTCGTCTCAATCGTGTTACTCTTGACATAGTGGTCGTGTAGTGTAAGAGGGAGCACACTTGATGCGTCTTACGATGTCCCGCCATCTCTCCCTGCTCGAAGTCATTCTACTGCTCTTATTTAGGGGACTTCCTACTGTAGTTTTAATTTGGTCCATCGCATTGGTAGCCTCCCGCGCTGTCTACCATCAACCCTTCTCTTTACAACGAGGCGTTCCGAGGACCGGACATCTCGTCGCGAAACGTGTCCGAAGAAATCCACCATTCGAGACTTAACTATGGCAAACAGACGCTACTTGATGCCGAGTTTTTTAAGTATCAAGACGATACTCGGTCCTGATTTTAGCATTAAATTATTTACTGCACTTAATGTTTAGTTCTTTTTTTATTGCTTAGATGGGTGGACGAGCTCACAGCTCATCTGGTGTTAAGTGGTCACTGGAGTCCATAGACATCTACAACGTTAATGCGCCACCCACCTTGAGATATAAGTTCTAAGGTCTCAGTATAGTTACAACGGCTACCCCACCCTTGAAACGAAACGCAATACTGCTTCACGGCAGAAACAGGCGGGGTAGTTGTGCCAACCCATGCGGACTCACAAGCGGTCCTAGCACCAGTAAAATGTTCAATAGTGTAGAGGGACATTAAAAGAAGCATCCTACCTGTGGGCGGTTTAGCGTAAGGCGATGTCTCAGTCGTCTTGAACTTCATGTATTTTATTCCGAGAATTACTACGACTATAAACACGAGGGAGGCTATTGATAACGCTACGAAAAGGGGCCAATACGGAGTACCTGCGAATCAAATGAGATTTTATCGAGTACACAAATGATTATTAGATATATTATCTATGTACTATTGATACGTAGTATTTTGTGGAAGCTTTTTGCGTTAGAGACATTATCCGTTACCAAAGCTGACAATTTTCCATCAGCTGAAACGTATGCTCGAATGATTTAAAAAACCAAAACTAAACAACAATATAAATAGAACATCGTGATGCGCCCGCCTGTGAGCTTTTATTGTAATTTGTAGCCAGCCATTTATGTCGGTCAGTGGCACAGTGAAGTTCGTGTCTCAGTCTCATGTCCAGATACTCGGACACTTTGTCACTCCATCTTTTAACGGTAGGCAGCAGCTTGGCTCAGCCCCTGGCATTTCTGAAGTCCATGGGCGACGGTAACCACTCACCATCAGGTGGGCCGTGTGCTCGTCTGCCTACAGGGGCAAAAAAAATATTCTGAGCGACAACATGAATAGAACTATTCGTACAGTTTGATGCCGCGTTTATAATAATATTTCTCAACATTTCGAATATTTTATAGTTTACGAGCCGTAGCCTTAAATCTTCAACAGAATTTACATTTTTTTTGTAATTTATTATTTAATGAATATCCATTTAATGTATATTTGCTGCAAGTAGTATAACATGGGATACAGTAAGTATCGGATTGGATATTTGGTTCAAATATTATGACTTGCTTCAGGTAATGTAAGTAATAAAGTTGGAATAATGATGGTAAAAATAAAAAAAATAAAAATCATTGACTATATTATCTATTCGAGCCATCGGTGATATAATCTGCTGATCCGAAATTGGCTTACAGCGTACTTTTCCCGGCGATTCAGTTGGAATCATACGAGCTGATTCCGAAGCTATGCTGTGACCTTTCAAATTGTATAGCAGAACTCATGTGAATCTCAGATTCAACATTCAACAATACTGCACGATAGTCACATTAATTTTATACGCACAACTATGACTACAGAAAACAATGCCTGTAATTCACTTAAGCCATAAATTAACACTTCACAAATGCTCTGTCTCATTTTCTCGTGGGATATATTTTAAGGATGTACATAATATTATGTATATATTTGTTTCTTTTTAGTGTCGATTTACCGCTTCACGAGGTCAAACCTTAAACAAATTTCATATACATAAATAAATATAAATATTTACTAACAATCACGTCACGTTAACTGGTCCCATGATAAGTTCGTAAAGAACTTGTGTTACAGGTACCAGATGACGGAAATAAGTGTAAGATTTTTATTATACACGTACATATATTTAATATACATCCATAACCCTATAAAAAACATTTATATTTATCATACAAATATCTTCCCATGGCGGGATTCGAACCTGCGACCCCCTTGTGTAGTGACCATGTCACTTACCACTACACCAGACGGCCGTTTACATATGACACTTACCTACGTATTAACATTTTTTTTCCACTTACCGTCATTAATTCTTTCAGATTTCGACGTGCGCACACAGAGAGGACACTGGGCGACTTGGTAGTCTTTCCCCAGACACGAGCTCGTGAGACACTTTCGTCTTCTAGTTTGAAGGCAGTCGGAATCACATCGCGACCAGTCTGACCATTGCGACCAACGTCCTAACAAATATTAGGATTGTGTTATATTATTGAATCTCAAATGAAATGCTTTTTTTTAAAACCACGTTAACTGGTCCCGTGCTAAGTTCGTAAAGAGCTTGTGTTATAGGTGCCAGATAACGGAAATAAATGTAAGATTTTTATTATACACATACATATATTTAATATACATACATAACCCTGGAAAAGACATTTAATATTTATCATACAAATATCTTCCCATGGCGGGATTCGAACCCGCGACCCCCTTGTGTAGTGACCGTGTCACTTACCCCTACGCCAGACGGCCATTGAACTGAAGTTTCATTAACTGAGTAGAAGGAGAGAAATTTAGACAGGAGAGAAATTGTATTTTCTTTTATTCGGTTCATGGAACTTCATCGTCCAGTGCCAACTTCGACTGAACGATAACGTTATTGGAACAAAATGTGTTGTTTTTCCTTTTTTGCTGGTAGCCTCTTAGGCTATTCCAGCTACGCTCAGACGGGTAGGTGAGCTCACGGGCTCAACCTGAGAGAATTTGCCAACACTAGCCCTAGCAAGAGCAGTGCTTCACAGAATCTACCACCGGATCAGAATCGCGACCCACTGAGAAACTCAGTGGGCTGTTGTTTGAGGGTCTTAAAAGCACTGAGAGTGAATCCGGGGGATACGAAAAGACATGTTTTCGGACGACGGTGGGTCGTTGCCCCGTCGCGATCAGATAAGACAAAATTTGTACAAGTACAAGTAGAAGTAAGACAGTACTAGTAAAGTTAATTTGAATTTGAAACTAATCCTAAAAGAAATAAAAAAACGATGAAACCGTTACCCAAAACTATGTTCGGTGATTCATCAGCCAGCTCGTCGATATTATCGAGATACAAATCTGTGGGGAGATTTTAATTATTAGTCTCGGTCAAGAAACAACTTGTTTACTATATTACACTATACGTACTCTAACTATGAGATCTTTCTCAAAAAACTTATTCCCCCATTTCAAGTTTGTAAAATGCAAGGTTGAGCGAAAACTCAAATTTATTATATAATATATAAACTTAGTGGCGGAAGACCTTTACCGGTGGTAGGAACTCTTGTGAGTCCGCGCGGGTAGGTACCACCGCCCTGCCTATTACTGCCGTGAAGCAGTAATGCGCTTCGGTCTGAAGGGTAGGGCAGCCGTTGTAAATATACTGAGATCTTAGAACTTATATCTCAAGGTAGGTGGCGCATTTACGTTGTAGATGTCTATGGGCTCCAGTAACCACTTAACACCAGGTGGGCTGTGAGCTCGTCCACCCATATAAGAAATAAAAAAAAATTTTTTATTAAAAAATTAAAATGAGGTTGGTAAGAGAATGTTAACTATGAATGTGGAAGGATATATAGGAAGTGGTAGACCTAAGAAGAAATGGACGGATTTCGTGAAAGACAATATGGGTAAGAGGGGAGTGAGCGAAGAAATGGTATATAATAGAAGAGCATGGAAGGCGAAAAGATATTGCGCCGACCCCAGGTGACTGGGAGAAGGGCAGGAATGATGACATTATTATTAATTCATGCACTTACCTATGTCACACTCCACACAATCCTGAGTCTTCTGTAGATTGTTGCCAACGCAAGGCTGTCCACCGTTTAGAGGTCGCGGTGCCGTGCAAGTTCTCTCTCTCTTTCTGCCCGTTCGACCTTCTCTTGTTGGACAACAGTCCACCCACGCTGACCATGTACTCCAACCACCGTTAACTAAGCAATTGAATTTAGCGTGATTGATTGACACTACTCAATAGTCTGTTTGCTTAAACCGATCAAATGACTAGTCCAAATGGTGGTCACACGAGTAGTGAACTGTAAAGTGCCTAATATCAATGGAAAAATATTCGGTCTCGGCCCAAAAAAAACTGGTGACGAGACAAGTCGAGATTCTAAATAATAATATGCAAAGCTACATTCGAAACTGAATATTTTTCTGTTATATTCCAATTGAATACTGAAAGCATTCCGATGGCACTTACCGAATACTGACAGCAGAGCCGGTTCTGACATGCGCTTCCCGGCTAAGTTTTCCGCAACACATGTGTAGTTAGCCATGTCCTACAAATTCCTTCACAAATAAATTTCATCATAGGGAATAAAGACATGAGGCAAATTCTAAGTTATTACCATAACACGTAAACATGAGATATAGGTTATAGAAGTCTCTGCCTATCATTAAATACTCGATTTTAATCGAATGTTCACCGGATTAATGGAAACAATGAATGTCATTTTATCAAATTAAATTAACTACCATAGTGTTATATAAATGGTTAAATTAACTGTTATCTATTCAGATAAAGATAATTCAACATTTCTGCTATAGAATATTTTTAACAAAATAATTTCCTTCAGTTTTGATTTTAAACATCTTTCAAGTTATTAAAGTTAATTAAAGTGAGCTAAGATGTCTGGGCAGTCTATAGTTACGAAAGAGCTACTAATTTACATCGTAGGTAAAAAATGAAAGTACAAAATAAAGGCTTACAACAACTACTAGCTTTTGCCCGTGACTTCGTCCGCGTGGAATAGTTACTTGAGCATAACGCTAAATTTTACCTGCGACTTCATTTGCGTAGAAAGAAAACAAAACCGATTTTGAAACATTATTTATTGGTGCTCCGTTTGTATTGGTCTTAGCGTGATGTTATATAATCTATAGTCTTCCTCAATAAATGGGCTATATACCACTGAAAGAATTTTTCAAATCGGACCAGTAGTTCTTGAGATTCACGCATTCAAACAAACAAACTCTTCAGCTTTATAATATTAGTAAGTATAGATTTATATGGTGCACCTTACCAGCAGATTAGCTTGCTTAATGATAAGATTTCCGTCGGTTGAAACCTGAACGTTATCATCAATAACAACGGGAGCACCATTCTTCAACCAGTACAGCTGGGCGAAGGGCGCCGCTGGTGGAGGCTCGCATCGGAAATTGACTGATGTGTACTGTTTGACCAGTTGCGATTGCGGCGCTACAGCGAATTGCTTCTTTATGTCTTTGGAAAAAGAATGCATGTTAATTGGACATCATTTGATATTTGAGACGTTCACTTTTGGTCACTTTTACAAATATTAGTACAAGTTATTATGAAAACTATACTTTGGAAACGCAATCCGTTAGAAGGAGCATCAGGAGCCTATAGCAGTCCACTGCTGGACATAGGACTCTCCAATTGGATGATCCTCGGGTTCTCTCACCCAGTTCTTGCCAGTTGCCCTGCATAGATCGTCACCCCACCGAGCATGAGAGCGCCCTCCCTCCATACGTTTGTCTACGCTAAAAACTAAAGAAATCTAAACTTACATGCGATTTCAATTGTAGCAGGCTGACTTCTAATCTGTCCTCGACTGGTCCAAGCGAAGCAGGAACATTGGTACTTATCACCACCAAAGTATTCTTCAATGTTCTCTCTAGTTACCGATTGTTCACCTTCAATTATCCGCACCCCGGTTTGTGGGTCAACGAATTCAAAGTTCGCACCTTGTGTTTTGATTCCATTGCATTTAAAGTATACCTAAGGGGTAATGAAAGATACATTGAAGTAGGTTGTGCTTGCAGAATAAGGAGATCGCTTAAATTTACTTTTTATTATTGGGTGAAGTATTTTAGAGGGTGAAGTATTTTAGATTGTCTTAGCAGACAATCTCGTGCCGACCAGAAGAAGAAGGGACCAGAGCGCATCATAAGAGTAATTAAGGCGTCGCGGGAGGAAAACATGAACTATAACAAGAATATGAATAATTATTATTTTGAGAAAGACAAGATAATACACTTTCAGAACATAAAGTGGTAGAAAAAATCTTGGGTTGATATTTATTAGAATAAAGTTTCTAAATGACAAATCAGATCTAAAATTTTTTTCAATGAAAATATTTAAGAACAATAATTTAATATTATGGTTCTCATGAGGGTATCAAAATGTAAATCCAGAAAAGCTTTTTGAATAGAGTACAATTTATTACTATTGAATTCCAGTCATTTATTCATCACGGATAATAATTCTTTGTCAACCAGACTTACCTCCAAAGCATTAGCAGCGCGACATTTCAAAATAGCGGGTTTATTTTTAACCACATACGTATTCTCCGGCTCTAAAAGAAATACAGGTAGATTGTCTTTCGTCGTGTGTAATGGTATTTTATCTTCGGTTTCTTGTGTGTCACTGGGAACTGTAACTAAATCAGGGGAATCCTTGTAGTTCGTTCCTTTATCGTAATCGTAATCAGCGTAACCTTCATCTTCGTCTTCCTCCTCGTCATCGTGATTGAAGACCGGAGGCAGGAAGTAATCCTTAATATGGGGTTGATGATGAACCGGTGATAATTCATCTTGATCATCTGTTTTTGCGTCGTGATGATTTTGATCTAGAATTTATAACACGCTCTCATTGACTTCATCCGATCGGTTGCATGAAGCTTATATAGTTTTGAATTCATTTTTCATCCATTTCCAAAGGTAAGGTTAGACGAAACACCACCCTAGTGCTGCCGCAGGTACCACTCTATTAACCAGAATGTATTACTGATTCGCGACTGAAGTAATCAGCGGTGGTACCTACCCGAGCGTACTCACAAAACGCCCTACCGCTCGTGTAAAAAATTAATATTTCTTTCTCCATTATAAATGTGCAATTCTGCATGTTTGACTCTTCATGCAAAAATGGCTGAATGAGTTTGGGTGAAACTTCGCACAAAAATACTTTATAGTCTAGATGAGCACATGCTACAATAAATACTGCTTTAATGATATGTAGTGCCTTTCGGTTGGCGCCTAGTAGACTGGTCGTAAAAGAAAGCAAAAACTATTAATCTTGCTTCGTTGGTAGAAAAGATGTTTCTTACAAAACGATTTTAAGATAATGAATTAAGATACGAATTTAGGGGAGTACTTAACTGTTTATTGAGATTTTAAACGAAAACATTGAAGTGCTATTGTTAGGCATTTATGATGCACTGATATGATGATTTTATATGATTTATAAACATATAAAAGCATGTGTTTAACTATTTATGCTAATACAGTACCTACACATCAATTTTTTTTATTATAATCATTATTATATTATAATACATTGTGTATTAATTGTATATATACATATTTACGGAGATATGTATGTGTGTATGTATGTGTATATGCATGTGTACATATATGTATATGTATTTCATTGGAATGGTACACCGCGCGTAGTTCGTTTCCAAATGATTCTTGTCCACCTGATGGTTGTCTGGAAGAGATCGCTTTTAGCGATAAGACCGCCAATTGTACTTTTTTGTGTTCAATGTATCGCACTGTTTATTTGTTTTTTGGTATACAATAAAGAATAATCTCTCTCTCTCTCATCATTTAAATTAAAGACACTCATTATCTATCAGGAGAAAGCAGTTAAAAATCGGCCATTAATCCAAAGAACATTAAAATGAAGAAATACTTTTATTAATTTAATAATATATAACTTGTGCGGAAAAATAATGGGACGCGGCTTACAATCGTCGATCCTAACATTAGCAAAAATGTTTTCGATAGGCACTCGCCTTACACAGTCTTCAAACTATTGTCTTCCACATAACAAGAACCGGTACTCTGCCTGTAATTTTAAGTGGTCAGTTCCGACTCTTAGACTACACGTTGTAGATTGAACTAATATTTACTAAGTCGTTTTTTATTCCTGCAGTTGGGTAGACGAAGATGATGAGCTCACATCTATTGTAGTGGTTTTTGGAGTCCATAGAAAATACAAATTGATTCTGACATGAGGTCGGATTCTCGGTTTGTATTATATAACGGATGTACCACTACCAATCACCATTTACACCAGAACGCCTAACTGTTTCGCGATTGAAATAGGTGAAATGATACCTAAGTAGTTGTTGCCACATTATAACCCATACTCAATACCGTCTTTACCATAAGGGCACACGGGGCTCGTGCCCAGGGCCCCCATTCTCAGGGGGCCCCGAAGGACCGACAATTTGGTTACTAATTGTAGTCGAGAGCGGTCATTTTCGCAGCTTAAGAGAATAAAAAATGAATTGCGAACAACAATGTTACAAGAACGGCTGAGTAATTTGTCAATTATGGGCATAGAAAGTGATATCCTTCAAAAAATTGACTTTAAAGATATAATGGAATATTTTGCGCAACAGAAATCCCGAAAGAAACCATTATCGTAATCGTAACCAAAAAATCAGCAGCATTCTAATATAATTAATATTATTATATCATAATGTATTTGATTACCTATAATAAATGGTCATACTCAGTAAAAAATTGTTTAAGGTGGGTGGCGCATTTACGTTCTAGATGTCCATGGGCTCCAGTAACCACTTAACACCAGGTGGGCTGTGAGCTCGTCCACCCAACTAAGCAATAAAAAAATAATAATTATAATTCGCTTTTTTTACTTTCCAAAGGGGCCTCAAATTCTTGTGTGCCCAAGGGCCCCTGCCTAGTTTAAGACGTCCCTGCCCATACTTCCTACAACTAAAGCGTCTATTAGATGCATCAATATTGCATTTACATTAAATTAAGTATTCTCAATGTTGATCGATTTTAGTGATATCTGATTTACATAAAAGAATATTCACATGGATTATGTTCTCTATTTTAAATTTTAAACCGTATATTTTACAAACTGACTTGTTTTGTAGAAATATATTTTGTACTTACTTTTCAATTTCTGTCCTTTCCCATAAAACGAAAATTGAGTATGAACTACTAAAAGGCAAACCCAAAAGTTCACTTCCATTTATGAATTTTATATTTATGTTTCAAAATAACAATAATACTGTTATATTTTAAATGATTTTCCATAACTGTTTCAGGTTCTCTCACATTATAAGATTGTTTAAGCCGATAGAATCTCACATTTTATTATAATTTTATAGGGTTATCAAATCACATTATTAATTCAAAAATAGAAAAAAGAAATGTTTATCATTTGAGCTTTTTTGAAAATCATTGAATAAAAAGTCTTTTAATTTAAAAAATGTGTGCGTGTACTAGTGTACACACGTAAGAAGTGAAACTTATTTATGGCCTTATTTTTCGAAAAATGATCTACATGCAACTTTCTAGAAATTGGTTAAATAAAGTTAAATTAGATAAAGTTTAAACAAAAGGATTTTATTATCATAGACATGAATACAAAAAAGTTAAATTAGATAAAGTTTAAACAAAAGGATTTTATTATCATAGACATGAATACAAAACAGATGGCGCGTAACGGAAAAATGTGACGCGTAACCGAAAAATGTGACGGTAAATTTTTTTCCAACGCCGATAAGGAAGTTTCACTTCAAAACAACTTCTAAGCTATTCAAAAACAATCTCAATTTATTGGTGTAGTATTGAAAAAAAATTATCAATTAAAAAAATGCTAATACACTCCGCAACCTTTTGCTTGTGTCAGTTAATTTATTGAAAACAAATAAGTGGTTTTGTCCAATTTTGTTATTCAATCACCGAAACGTAATGTATAACGTAAAAGTTGCAATATTTCTTTTTCGCGGCAAAACGTACACACCCCGTGGAGGTTTGCAACGTACTAAATAGGAAAACTTTAGGGCTAAGGGATGAATGGACGTTTCGAACCTCAGACCAGATATTGTTCGGTGGGACCTAATACGCATGCGCGGAAAGTATTGCTCAAGTTTTAAAGACTGACAATTTATTTCTTAAATTGTATATTAGCCGACTTAACCTAATAGGTGTATGGCTCTAATAAAGAATTAAAAAAAGAATTGTATATTAATTTTTTATGACTTAATATACTTATATCGTAATAGCATTGTTGTATTTTTTCAATACATTTCAAATTTTTCTTTAGATGTGTGCGCAATATCGAATTTTAGAATTTACTAAATATTCTAAAAATTTATCTACAACGTAAATGCGCCACCCACCTTGAAATATAAGTTCAAAGGTCTCAATATAGTTACAACGGCTGCCCCACCCTCCAAACCGAAACACATTATTGCTTCACGGCAGAAATAGGCAGGATAGCAGGATACTTACCCGTGCGGACTCACAAGAAGTCCTACAACCAGTAATTTTACAAATTATAATTTTGCGGGTTTCATTCTTATAACACGATGCTATTAATTCACCGTGGAAGTCAATCGTGAATGTTTGTTAAATTGCACCAGTGCATCGCACCCGATGCGGTGACGTTTTACCCTTTAGACCACGTCGACTTCTTTTTTATTTCGTACTAGAGACAAACGGGCTGATCTGATGTTAAGTTTGAATGGTCTCCGGAGTCTATAGATACTGCAACGCCACCCACCTTGATATGTCAGGTCGAAGCCACAATTGTAGTGTTTAACGGACAGGATTAGTGCGGAGGTTCATGGTATTATATCCCACGCATATATGTATCACACTTAACAGATATTCAGGTAGAAAAATGTAATAAATTAACTAATATCTTGCATGGCTGATGCGTTGATGCCATTTGCTCATTGGTCATAATGAAATTATAGTATAGGTACTTACCGATTATACTTCGTAATATAAACAAGGTTAAATAAAAATGCACGGTATTTGATTACACATTCATTCAATAATACAACAAAAAACAGTGCATACGTCAATAGAAATTTATTGAAAATCAGATACAATTAGATGTTTGCCTCATTGGCGTATCATTTATTTATTTATTTATTATTGTTCGGGGTCATTTAAAACGCCAGCAAAAAGTGCATTCTTATTAACTTTAACAAGGAACAAAAACGGGCAGTTCACTTCCACGTGTAATCGTTCTACGAGCGACAGCTTTGTTATTACCAGTGCTGTAAAAAAACAAAAAAAATTATAATTAAGCACATACCTACGTAGTGATCTAAACCAACGTTTTTTATTAATTATAGTTGACCCGGCAGACTTCGTAGTGCCTCAATCGATAAATAAAAGACCTAAACTTTTGTATAAAATAAACTTAAAACAAACAAAAGGAATCCGTCCGACGGGGGACATATTAAAAGGAAAACGAAATTGTTATTTTTATTTAATTCCAAGCATTTTCATATTTATCTACCTTCTAAGCCTTCTCTGGACTTCTACAAATAATTCAATACCAAAATTAGCCAAATCCGTCCAGCCTTACTCCAGTTTTAGTGAGACTAATGAACAGCAATTCATTTATATATATATAGATTTTCTCAGGGTTAATTCCTTAGGGTTATTAATTTTGTTTTAATACAAAAAATATTAACATTTTCTATTTTATACCTGACTGTACGGTTTCAACGTCTGCTCACTTTGCAGTTAAATCAATTCCATACAAACAATAAAAATACTTATTGGCAAATTTTATTTATGTTTAGAAATCTAGTAAGCGTTTATCACTGGAAGAATCTTACCGAATCTACAGTTCATTAACGGTACCAACGAACAACTGTTCTTTGTTAAGTTTAATTAAAAACACGAATGGGTGCTCGACGTAAAATGATATGTCATCCAGATACAACGCTGTTTGTGTGAGGTCTACCGCTGCAATGTCACAACGAAATCAATGAATGTATTATTATATCGCACATTTAGAATTGAAGTGGATTAACTAAAAAAATTAAGTTTTTTTTTTTTTTTTACTTTAAGCGACTTATAAACTTGACAATGTATTCTATAAGTTTATAAAAAAAAAAAAATTGTTACATAAGGACAAAGTACACTTTCCGTCACTTTTAAATCAACTTAAGGCTTAAAGTATTAAAATCAAAACTGAAAAATTACAATTCTTCTATAACCTTTTTGGCGTTGACCAGAAAATATGAATATTGGCCACTCCAATTCTAAAAGAGCGATATGTAATATATTACACCCATGGCCTATAATAATAACTAGATGATGATTTTTTTTTTTATAACGCCATCTTATTGTGTCTTTAAAGCGGTCAGTTGAGGGTTCGCCAATAGGTGTCGGGAAGATTTGATTATTGAAAACACGAATAAAACAACATTTTCTGAAAATAAATCGTAGCTAGATCGATTTATCGCCCCCCAATTATATAATAATATATATACAAGAATTGCTCGTTTAAAGGTATAAGATAATATTGTTATTATAACGTCTATATCGAAAACTAAACTTTTGATATAGTGTATCCCAAGCCCTAAGCGAATGCAGTCACTGAACTTTGAATTTATCTCAGAGACACTGAATATTTTTTAGTCGAGTCTCTTTTAAATATATATTTACTATCTTCCTATTATAAAATAAATTTTCATTTTTAACTTAAGACTTACACGACTAAAACATTTTGTTAACAAAAAAAGAGTAATAATTTTGTAGAAATTTATAATAAAAAAGACTCATATCCTAATAGCATTCAGTATTGATTACTTTGTTTGTTTGTTCACCCTAATTTTGGGTTTTATATAGTGTCTATATTATTTTTTCCATCATTTATTGTGGAAAATATTTTAGATTTTACTTATTCCATAGAAACATTCACTAAAATACAACATACCTTTAGTATTTTGCACCGTTTGCATTTCATTAAAAAATATATTCGAGTTTTGAAATCATAGAAAAGACAGTCGTATTTTTATTTTAAAAACTAGATGGACAAAAACTTTTCGGGTTTCATTTCCATTCGCTCCGCGATTTCTCATGCAGTGCCTCATACGGTACAGCATATATTAACACTTTATCGGTTATTTGAAGAAGGACGTAAATGCTATTTACGCAATAATCCATGCTCAAGTAACATTTGGCATGTCGAATACCACTCGGAAGCAAACGCAAAGAATCCAAATGTATCTTTACCTGAAGCTGCACTAGCCTCCGTTCCCATCTCGTTTAGGTCAATGACGGCCTTTTGTATTGCTTTACTGACAATTAAATTTTCACCTTTAGCTATTTTTGTTAGACCTGAATTTTCACTGTCGAAAATCGAAGTTACTCCTATCTGGAATCACGATCCCTTAATCACTAAACATTAAGCGTTATAACATAAATTCCACCCAAATAAAGTTGAAATCTCAAATGTATTTGACAACTGTTGTAGGAATCAATCAAAACGGATCCCGTGACTGCTTCTCGGCAGTGATTGGCAGGATGTATTGTACCTAAATTAACTTATTGTATAGGATTTAGCAAATATAATGCTTCGACTTCTTTAAATTTAAATTTAGCTTTAAATTTACCATGGCATCACAAAAAAAATATATAGCAAAGTTAGTTAAGATTTTCATTGACAAATTTGTTTCATAAAAGAAAAGTCCTATGCCAAATTGTTATAAACCTATGATTATGCATATTAGATACCACATGACATTAAAAGTATATGAGTTCTTTACAAATCACCTAAAAACAAATAAGACTTGCTCCTATTGATTATATCGACTTGCATCAAAGCTCTGCTTGTTGAATACCAAAGAAATTGTGCTTTCTAATAATGTGATCAAGGATATCTTAGGCTGTTTCCAAATCAATTCTTTCTGATTCCATGAGATAACTAAATCTCAACTAATAAAGTTTATTCCCTCCCGTACTCACCTTGGTATACAAAGTTTTTAAATCGATTTCACTTTGCATTTTGAATTTTGGCATAACTAATATAGCGTTCGTAGCTTTCATTTTACTCATCTCGGTATCGAGCAGTTCTGGAGCTAGTTTCAGTTCTTTTAGTAGCAATGGCAGACCCTGTTTATCGTGTGGTAGGATTATGACGAACGAAGCGTTCCTTCCTTCGTAAGGTAGCTCAATTATCTAAATTTAAAATTATTTAGGCAGTAAGTTTTCTGTAAGAGTATATTGAAGTCGTCGTGGCCTAAAGGATAATACGTCCGGTGCATTCGTGTTGAAGCGATGCACCGGTGTTCGAATCCCGCAGGCGGGTACCAATTTTTCTAATGAAATATGTACTCAACAAATGTTCACGATTGACTTCCACGGTGAAGGAATAACATCGTGTAATAAAAATCAAACCCGCAAAATTATAATTTGCGTAATTACTGGTGGTAGGACCTCTTGTGAGTCCGCGCGGATAGGTACCACCGCCCTGCTTATTTCTGCCGTGAAGCAGTAATGCGTTTCGGTTTGAAGGGTGGGGTAGCCGTTGTAACTATACTGAGACTTTAGAACTTGTATCTCAAGGTGGGTGGCGCGTTTACGTTGTAGATGTCTATGGGCTCCAGTAACCACTTAACATCAGGTGGGCTGTGAGCTCGTCCACCCATCTAAGCAATAAAAATAAAATAAAAAAATACAGTTTATAAATAAACGATCACACCAGAGGTGTTTCTTTGAGCGGCAGGCTTACGCAGTTAATAGTTCAAAGATTATTTATAGAAAATCAGCGTATTGAAAGAAAAAAAATGGATTAACCGATTTTTGGGTGTCTTTGAAATTTAGTTTTAACAGGGACATGTGTGTCAAAAATAGCGAAACTTCACCTGATAAAATAACTTGTTTGACGGAATTCCTTATGGGAATGTATGTCTTTGGGAATGGATTGTGAGTGCGGTTCCGACAGTGTATGGTGCTGCAGTACTAGAAGTGGGATGCCTTCAACTCGAACTGTTCCTCAGAGTACTCTCCCATCGACTTACGGTAACGAGCATACATAATTCAATAAAAACAATCTTTGTGTTATTTAAAAATCGCAAACGGTCATCTGTCCTCAAACTTTATATATTTAAATAATAGGTTGGGGAAAAAGTATTTTTGCATTATAGTAGGTATGTATGAACTTGTAATAAAATCTCTTCGGCTATATTATTTGTATCTGGCTGGTTTTGGTAACATTAAAAGTTTAAAATTTAAAGATGATAATTCCAAATTCAAATTAGGAAAATGTGTGATTTTTATTTATTTTTCGTACTGTCAAGATGAGTGAATTTAATGAAGAAATTCGATACATTTTAAAATTTTACTACAAAAACGGCAAAAAAGCAACGCAAGACGCGAAAAAAATTTGCGATGTTTATGGACCTAGTGCAGTGTCTGTTAGGGTAGCACAAATTTGGTTTAAGCGTTTTCAATCCGGAAATTTTGATGTCAAAGATGCATGTCGCTCTGGTCGCCCTATTACGGATAAAATGGATGCCATTTTTGAAAAAGTAGAGCAAGATCGGCATATCGGTGGTTACGACGTAGCTGAAGAACTGGGAATTGACCACAAAACAGTTTCGGCGCATTTGAAAAAAACTGGGTACACAAAAAAGCTCGATATTTGGGTACCTCACAAGCTCACTGAAAGAAACCTAATGAACCGTGTACTCATTTGTGGTTTTTTATTACGACGTAATGAAACCGACTCATTTTTGAAGAAGCTAGCATTTTAGAAGATAGCTGGTGATGAAAAGTGGATCACGTACGACAAGAACGTGCGAAAAAGGTCGTAGTCAAAGGCCGGTCAGGCTTCACAGACGAAACCCGGTTTAAATCGCAACAAGGTGATGCTGTGTGTGTGGTGGGATTGGAAGGGCATTATTCATTATGAGCTGTTACCACCGACCATCGATTCTGAACTCTACTGCGAACAACTGAACAGATTAAACCAAGAAGTTGAGAGAGCGGAGAAGCGGTCGGAATTAATCAACAGAAGGGGTGTGGTTTTTTATCATGATAACGCTAGACCTCACACATCTTTAGCCACTCAGCAAAAATTAAGAGAACTTGGCTGGGAGGTGTTAATGCATCCGCCGTACAGTCCTGACCTTGCACCTTCAGATTTCCACCTGCTTCGGTCTCTTCAGAATTCTTTAGGCAGTGTCAGTTTAACATCACGAGACGACTACCAAAACCAATTGTCGCGGTATTTTGATCAGAAGCCCCAAAATTTCTATAGCAATGGGATCATGTCCCTACCTACAAGATGGCAAAAAGTTATCGAACAAAATGGTATCTACATACTTTAGTTAAATGTAAATAAACTATATTAAAAAATGTTGTGAATTTTCTTAAAATGCGAAGAAACCTTTACCCCAACCTATTATATGAATATATATAATGAGCACCAAAACAGCAAACAAACTTGTTCGTCACACGGAGGTTTTTGTCGAAATCAAAATTACGACCTTTAGCTCAGCACTCACGGGCGCTATGTATCCACCGAGTCAGTCAATTATTTTAGCGATACATTTAACAGGCCTACATCCAGCAACATCTTATAACACCCCAACATCCTTACCTGGGATTTTAATACGTTACTCTTAACATAATTGTACATATTGTATTGCTTGATCATCTTAACCTTGCGATGCCCACTCGGGGAAAAGAACACGCCATCCATGGTCGTTTCAAAAGGATTTTCCCACTTACCCTGTAATTAATTAATAATGATCAGTTGTGAGACATCCGTCTCATGGGTGATTTTAGAACAAACAGAAATTGAAAGGTTTTAATAACGGAATAAATTCGTTCAACTGATTACTGCTAAATAAATCTTATATATAAGTACATATAAAAATGAATTGCTGTTCGTTAGTCCCGCTAAAACTCGAAAACGGCTGGACCGATTTGGATAATTTTGGTCTTGAATTATTTGTGGAAGTCCAGAGAAGGTTTAAAAGGTAGATAAATATGAAAGTGCTGGGAATTAAATAAAAATAACAATTTTGTTTTCCATTTGATGTCCTCTCCGTCGGATGGATTCCTTTTGTTTGTTTTAAGTTTATATTATACAAAAGTTTAGGTCTTTTATTTCTCGATTGAGGCACTACGAAGTCTGCCGGATCCACTAGTATAAAATAAACTTTATTCAGCATAATATCATATTATTATGTTATCACTTAAACAACTATACGAAAATAAACCTACATAGAAATTATATACATAAAAAGTAGAAGCGTAAGATTGGAATTGGTTGTTCGTATAAGGTTCTAATGCCCCTAGATGTAGCAGGGGGTTTCAAAATTCTTTCGCCATCCCTATCGATGTTTCAGTACAGCTTTACTTCGGACCGGGTTAATCAGAATGTCTTCTTCTTCACTGCCACAGTGCTCCGCCAGTTCGGCTTGGGAAAACCCAACTTCCGCGCTTTCTGAGGAGTTCACTCCAAGGCTTACCTCGGGCTGTATGTGATCTCTCTCCTGAGAATATGGCCTAACTATGTCAATTTGTGACACATAATCTGCTTGCCAATCGGCATTTCCCGACTCGCCTTCCACCAGCGTTCGTTGGAAATCTTCTCAGGCGAGAAAATGCCAAGTGTTTGTCACAAGTAGTGGTTGATGAAAACCTGAATCGGCTGCGCGATTTTTTTGGTTTCCTTTCATGCTTCATCCCTTACAGCAAGATAAAGAACATGGAGGAGAAATAGAGAATCATAATTATTAGCCCAAATAATAAAAAAAATATTGAGAATAGAATATGCAGAATATTGAACAGAGTACTGCGAAAAGAAAAGAAAATGTGTACATCCAACGTCAGAATTCAGATCTGATTACTGCAGCTTTCCAAATATCTCATGCTATTCCTTAGTATTTTTTTTTTTTTATTGCCTTTGTAGGCAGACGGGCATACGGCCCACCTGATGGTGAGTGGTTACCGTCGCCCATGGACTTCAGCAATGCCAGGGGCAGAGCCAAGCCGCTGCCCACCGCTTAATACTCTCCACAAGCCTCGTTTGAAGAAGGACATGTCATAGCGCTCGGGAAACACCGATGAGGGGAGCTCATTCCATAGCCGGATGGTACGTGGCAAAAAAGATATCTGGAAACGCACTGTGGATGACCGCAGTGGCTCCAGGTAGTATGGATGAACTCTACTCCGGTGGCGGGCGGTGCGATGGTAAAAACGAGATGTTGGTATCATCTCGAACAATTCCTCAGAGCACTCCCCATGGAACATACGGTATAAAATACAGAGGGAACCGAAGTCCCTCCGCAGACCCAGAGGCTCCAAACGATCCGAGAGAATGGGATTATCGACAATCCGAACGGCCCTCCTCTGTATGGAGTCAAATGGAAGAAGCTGGTATTTGGGAGCCCCGGCCCAGAGATGGGAGCAGTACTCCATGCGAGGCCGGACTTGTGCTTTATAAAGCAAAAGTCTTTGTCCAGGCGTGAAGTACCGCTTCGCTCTGTTGAGGACTCCCAGCATTTTGGACGCCAACTTGGCTTTGCCTTCCAAATGACTCCGAAACTGGACATCGCTCGAAACGTCGACCCCAAGTATCCCGATACTCTCGGAAGGTTGCAGGGATACTCCTTGGAATTGCGGCGCCATGACAAAGGGGTCACTTAGTAGTAACTGTTAATATTGTTAAATTATAATAAAAAATATAGGTATGAGTTACAGTACTAACGCACTGCCTATTTCTGTCGCGCAGTAAGCTTTGGATGGATTTTCACATATTTTCGAATATTTCTGTTTAAAATTACGTAAGGACTACTTTTTAAGTGGAAGTCATATAATAGATTATGGTGTTTTAATAATTAGTCTTATTTCTAAGCCTCAAGTTTTAAGATAAAATACGAGAGTTCAAAAATTATTAAAATTTACTACTTACAGAAAAATAAATTGCGTTGACTAGGATCATAGAAGCTGTCGGAGTTATGTCGGCAGGTGATATTAATGATCCTATGATTCCATGTGTCGTATTCGAAATCTAAATCATTACAAACAGATCTTTTAAAAGTTTAAAAATAAAATACATCGCTTGCTGTTCAATCTTTATTAAATTTGCAAGCGTATCTAGAGGAGGAAACTGTAAAACGTATTTATAGTGTGAACATCAATGATTTCCAATGAAATCTTACTAAGGTAATGACTGACCTCTTGAAAATAAAGTCGGAAATTTGGAAGTCGTCGTGGCCTAACGGATAAGACGTCCGGTGCATTCGTGTTGGGCGATGCACCGGTGTTCGAATCCCGCAGGCGGGTACTAAATTTTTCTAATGAAATACGTACTCAACAAAAATGTTCACGATTGATTTCCACGGTGAAGGAATAGCATCGTGTCATAAAAATGAAACCCGCAAAATTATAATTTGCGTAATTACTGGTGGTAGGACCTCTTGTGAGTCCGCGCGGGTGGGTACCACCACCCTGCCTATTTCTGCCGTGAAGCAGTAATCCGTTTCGGTTTGAAGGGCAGCCGTTGTAACTATACTTGAGACCTTAGAACTTATATCTCAAAGGTGGGTGGCGCACTTACGTTGTGGATGTCTATGGGCTCCAGTAACCACTTAACACCAGGTGGGCTGTGAGCTCGTCCACCCATCTAAGCAATAAAAATAAAAAAAATTAATATTAATAAAAGTATTACGTCCTTTATCTTACCCATTTATTGATTTCATCAGCAGTCTGTTCCGGGTAGTCAAAAGAAACCTTTTGGACGCCCGACTTGAAGATATACTCGGAATCTGATACGAAATTTGAAGAGATTCGAGTATTTTTGGAGACGTACAGACTGCTTGCTATATCCAATCTTACACCGGACACATTACGAAGGGATTTGATGAGTTTTCGTAGGTTTCTTTGAAGCTAAAAATTGTTTTCCATTAAAGACTGACTAGTGAGAAGTGCGCAGATTAAACTATTTTAAATCGGCCCAAAGTTTGTTGTTGTAGTCCTAGGGTACTTCACTGATACGTAAGACCCTCATAAGTTGTCTCCACTTGACCCTGTCTTGCGGTTGCTCCTCACGCTTGACATCACTCCAGGTCACGTCGGCAATCATATCAAGGTTTAAAGGTAAGATAATATAATATAATTGAGACTTCAAGAAATACAACAGCCCGACAGAAATCTGTCTAATATACTACGGCTACCTAGGTCGTGATACGTTCTGTGTGACTACTTCAATAAATTTATATTTCACGAAGCATTTGAGAAATTGACGAAGCATTTTAAACGTAGGACATACGTTTTTATAGAACAATTGAAATATCGACCATGTTTATGGCACTAACGAAGTAAATTTTATGTTTAAAATTAAGCAGATTTTATTTAAAATTGTCTTCATTGTCTTCATATTACATATTACAGGATGACACTTTTTCGGCCCAAAGACGTCAAATGCTACATATAGGCCTCCCCCAAGATTTCCTATAGGAAGCGGTACTGCGCAACCTGTATCCAGCAGATTTTCATGATCTTAAGTAGGTAATCGTTACACTACCTAGAAAACCTACGCAGGCTGCGCAATCATTAGTCGAGAACTTTTCGGCCCCAGTTAAATAATTAATTATGACAGTTAAACATACTTTAATTTTACTTGTCACACCTATAGCATTCAATAGTTCTTTGGCAGTTTCCTTTTCAGCTCCTAATGCTAACTTTCCCAGTGGAAACAAAGCTGATATTGGCGAACAAACCATGTTTGCATTTGGATCCATAAGTGCTGCCTCCTGAAAAGTCCACAAAGAAAGAGTTGTGCTGTAATATGCCCAATGAAGCTAAAGACTAGAATTAAAATATTAATCTTTTTTTAAATCTGATTAGTTTATTATTAATAGTAAAAAACGGCCATGTTTCGATGTAAAAATTATCTTGTATCGGAAGTTCTTTGTGTTTTATTCCAAAAAAGTAAAATTGAAGAGCCAACAATTCTTAACGGACGAAAATACTGTACATTGGTTTTAAAATAGTAAGTTTCTTATTTCCTCTCGACTCTTCTTCTTCTTCTTCTCTCTCTTCTCTTGGTAATATACTTTAATACCTTACCAGGGCAAAATACTTTTTCAGATTTCCCTTCATTTCTAAACTGGTAACTTTGTTGTGGCTTTCATATTGTGCTGTTTTCAGTATCCGCTGCGGATACATTATTGCCGATGCCATAACGGGAATACACACTGGGGATACACGAATAAATCATTCATCTAAAATTTCGATACCAACCAAAATGAACAAATAAACCTGAATAAGATTGAAGCCGAATTGAGCTGTCCCAAAAATTAGTCAGTTCCAAATAATTTGTTTCTAAAATTTGAAAACCGGTCCGGTCTGTGAAGGCGATCGCAATACATCGATTACTCTGTTAAATTCTCCTTCTGTTTCAAAATAATTTCGAAGTGTAAATTTTAATGCAACTCTTAATTTAGTTAAATTCTAAATCGAAACGTCTTATCGAGAATTTAAATTATACAACCAGCTCGCAACAATCAAGTGAAATATTTGTTTGTCTAAAAATCAGGACAGATTTATTAACAGATTTAAATCCAGATCACAATAGAACTTGTTGGCATAAACCGCCTCATATGCGCAAAATGATTTCCCAATCCATTAATACAAATAACACTATTGGGTACAATATCTCATCGAAAACCTGTACATATTCGTGTCTGCTTGAAAGAAAAATAGTAATTGCTATTGTTCAAAATCAAATTTTACCACTCACAAACATATAGTATCTTCATGTTTAAGTTTCATAAGATTTAAATAGAACGGTTTGTACGTGTATCAAGATTTAATAAAAAATAATTCTATTTGAGCATTGAGTTGATGGCGCGGTAATAATGTTTTAATGAGGCATGTGATTACTTTTTAATTAGGTACAACAACACGTAGTTCTCCAGTATCACAATATCCTTTCTATTATAAAATCATACTGTTCGTTTATATGATTACCTATAACCTTTTTTATCAACCTTTATTTACCATACTTATCATCACTCGCCATAGGAGAAAAGGTCTTTCCTACTTTCTGGAATCAGTTAGCAGATCATTTTTGCCACATTTATTACTGATGCCAGGGAATCTTGTGAGCTGACACGGGTCGGTACCACCACCCTACCTATTTCTGTCGTGAAGCAGTAATGCGTTTCGGTTTGAAGGATGTATTAACAATGACATGCTGTCATTGTTAATACAGTTAATACAATTCAACTTGGTTCAATTCAACCCGTTTGGGCGTGCACTACGAAGAAGGGCCCTTGTCATGGCGCCGCAATTCCACAAGAAGTATCCCAGTAACCTTCCGAGAGTATCGGGATACTTGGGATACTATACATTTCGAGCGATGTCCAATTTCGGAGTCATTTGGAAGGCAAAGCCAAGCTGGTGTTCAAAATGCTGTGAGTCCTCAACAGAGCGAAGCACTACTTCACGCCTGGACAAAAAGACTTTTGCTTTAGCACAAATCCGGCCTCGCGTGGAATTCTGCTCCCATCTTTGGGCCGGGGCTCCCAAATACCAGCTTCTTCCATTTGACTACATACAAAAGAGAGCCGTTCGGATTGTCGATAATCCCATTCTCACTGATCGTTTGGAACCTCTGGGTCTGCGGAGGGACTTCAGTTTCTTCTGTATTTTGTACCGTATGCTCCATGGGGAGTGTTTTAAGGAATTGTTTGAGATGATACCATCATCTCGTTTTTACCATCCCACTGCCCGCCACCGGAATAGAGTTCATCCATACTATCTGGGGCCACTGCGTTTATCCACAGTGCGTTTCCAGAGATCTTTTTTGCCACGTACCATTCGGCTTTCGAATGAGCTCCTCTCCACAGTGTTTCCCGAGTGACATATCCTTCTTCAAACGAGGCTTGTGGAGAGTACTAAACGGTAGGCAGTGGCTTAGCTCTGCCCCTGGCATTGCTGAAGTCCATGGGCTACGGTAACCACTCACCATCAAGGTGGCCGCATGATCGTCTACCTACACGGGCAATTAAAAAAAAACTGGAAATTTTGTATCTTTTGTCAGTTAAACATTAATAATTATTGTAGATGATTATTATGTAGCTGTTTAACATTAAAACATAAAAGTTCACTAGTGTGAAAAAATCACGCGAAATCGCTGTACGTGCTTTAACGGAATCATTCAGAAAATCCATTGAACTCTATGACCCATCATTTTACTAAGGCGTTATTTTCATTTCATCTTTGTTTCATCTCAAGCGACACCTAAGGAGTTGTCATGTCTAGTCTCATTTTATTCAGTTCCATTTAAATTAGTATCATTTAACATAAATATTATGTTCGGTCTTTATTACAAAATGCTTTGATGGGCTTCATTCCCTTTGCCTCTCCAGTAGACCAAATAAAAAAATATATATGCCGACCGAATTTACCGAAGTGGTGTAAAAAATTTTAATCAGTAAATCTGTAAATAAATGTTATTCGAAAATACTCATTTAGTTTTGAAAAGTTTCAAATACTCTGGATAAAAATTTACAATACATTAGTACTCTTTACTTCAATAATAATAAAAATCTTTCAAGCTATTCAGCGTATCGATCGCAAATATGATTCCGAACGAGATTTTCGCTGAAGATATAATGAGTACTGTAATCCGCTATGGATTGTATATTGGCGCAGCATTCCAATTAGTCTGCCTACTGGCTTGTGTGACCTTAACTGATGAACAAAGCGAGCCACATCCTTACGAAAAGGTAACGTGAAACTTGTTTTCTTTTCGATAAAAAACCATATTTTTTAGCCTAAGGACAAAATAGGGTCGCGCTTTTTTCATACTTATTGTGACAAAAGCTTAAAATTATAACAGAATGTACTTACCTAATTTGATTTTAAACAATGCGTTACATACTCGACATTCGATACTTGTTTCGCTTTATTCCATCTAAATGTAGGTAAGATGTCTATTTCTAGGAAAATATTTATTTAAATAACAAACCTTGGGTATGTAAGGTTAAGTCCCTAAGAACTCGAAATAATTTTACATGGATTCATACAAATTGTGACCAAACATGAGACATATTCGCCACTCATGTTTGCCTTGGCATTGCAATACTCAGGAGGAACTGTTTAATTAATCTGACAGTTTTTTTTTTTAAAAACGTTAACTTGTTCATTAATTTGTCATAATCAATTTCACTTACTTAACATGGATTGTATTAATTATCTATTACAGTCCTACACCGACAGTGATGAATGTAGTTCCGAACAGTCTTCACCGGGTCACCGTGCAACCATGTCCAGATCCCGGAGACACGAGAAAAAGAAACGCCGCTAGCTCAGGCACAGAATGTGGAAGAGAAGAGTGGGATAATATGGAAAAAAGGTTTTTGAGAAAATAGTAGCCGATTAGGCTAGGACTGTAATTGTAAGAGATAAACATGTTTATTAAATAAAAGAAAATGTAGATACTCATTAAATGTAGGTATATTTTAAAAATGTAGATATTGAGTAGATTTTGTTATCAGGTTATTTTAAAAAATTGTGAATAAAAATGAATACCTTTTAAATAATGTTTATGGGCCCATTCCTACTGAAAATTATTGGTCATATTAACTATTGAACCTGTAAACTACAAGTTTCAAACCTAGCTCATATGTTAACACCCTATCCATCTGTCTGTTCAGTTTTTATGAAATAGTAAGTAGTAAGTTCAAAAGAATGTTCTTAAGTCTCGTAAGAACGTTCTTTAACAGGTAGCCATCATAGTCATAGAACAATATATTTGACAGATGCCTGAATCTCGCTATAACATTTTCAAGATAAATGAATATATATAAGTTTTGAATAACAAAATTCAGACTGAGGGTGTACTGAGCAATTTCACCTGCTCGATGGTAGATGTCCCCTTGATCATTATCTCCAAAAAAATGTTATGCCAAAAACATTAAATATATTTTTTGGTGCTTATGTGTCCAGTTAAATCTATGGCCCAGCTAATGGTGAATGGTCATCATGCGTAACAACCTGCAATGCCAGAAATACATATAATATACAGACAATAGTTTATTCCAGAGCTATTTAAGTTGCAAAAATGATCTCTGGAAAAACATTGGATCAGTGCAGTTTGTCTCTAATAGACTTACTTCACTGGTGGGTGGTGAGAAAAAGATCTGGATCCAATTCCTCAGAGCACTTTGTGTTTGCAGTGTCTTAGTCTATTTATACCTATATAACCAAAACTCTGCAGAAATGTATTAAGGACTTGTCAAGTGGTGTCTTTTTACAGTATTAATTATTGTTGTGCAATGTGCTTTAATATTGTTTAGAGTATGCTTGCTTTCTCTGTATGGAATTAGATTCATATTATAAAGTTACAATATAAATTCAAAGTTTTTATCATTGTATATTGGAAGTTAGAAGTAGTGTTCTAGTTTTATATATTATGATTATTTTTTTTATTTAAGGATTCTTATATTAAGGTATTTTAAGTTATTTGTATTTAGCAGTTAAAAGTTTTAGATTGGTAAATTGACACACTTTTGTTTAAGACTGAACTTTTTTGTAAAACTTGAAGTATAATCGAGAGGCTATTTGGTATAAGCGACATTTATCTTTGTAATTAAATGTCTATTTTATTTGATATTATTATCAACAATTGAACTTCAATTAAGTTTACACCATTTAAATTTTGCTTAAGAATTTTTTGTTATCATTCTATTTAATATATTATTATCGACGCTTGAAAGGCAAACGTGACTAAGCGACAATAACTGCTTTATGCATAAATGATAGGCAATAACCATATTTGATGCGCAAAGAAAATATATTCCTATTAAAATAATTTCAATCCTACAGCTAGATTCGTTAAAATAATTTTTTTCAGGTATTTCAACTTTAAATTAGTCTACTGTAAAATTCACGCATTGTCGCTTAATCACGTTTGCCTTTCAAGCGTCGATATTTTTATTATTATTTTAAACATCAAATTATGACTCTTCTGTAAAGTTGCAAAAAAAATGCCGCTTAAACCAAATAGTCTCACCCCTCATATAATTATTTATTGTAGACAGGTTTCGCAGACAGTAAACACAATTAAAACTATTTTTGTAGTTTAAATCTCACGCGAAAGTATGTAGTTTTAACTATGTCCATGACAAACAAAATCCGAATAACATACTAATAGCAACTTTTTTTTTTATAAAATAAAGCAACAGTAATATTACTAAGCGTTTATTATTTATTACATTTGTTATAACGACTAGACATTTTTACAGCGTTATTCAATACATAAAATTCGAATGTATACAAAATATACACCGGCAAGCGACCGTACACTCAGCACTAAACAGTTTCGCATTATTCAAGCACAATTTAAGTACAAATAAACAATAAGGCACTCATTTTCACTGAACATGCATGTATCTATTATAAATAGCACCAGTTTCAATAATTATTTTTTACATAAAACTTAAAAACATTAAGTACTAATAGTACTGATAGATTATGAAGAATATTAAAAAAAAAGGATAAAAACTATTGCACTATTAACTTGTTTACGGTATATTTATAAGAACTGCATTTGTGATTAACAAAAATAAGTTAAAAGCTAAGTATTGAAATGATTAGTTCATTACACATTACAATTATATTTAATTGGCAAATTTACGAAATTTAAAATAGACTCGACAATAATACCTTCATGGGTGTTCTTTGAACATAATTTATATAAGATACCCGAAATTAATAAGCTTGAATTAGAAATGTTTTTATAGTAATAACCAATGTGATGTGTTTTACTATTGGAACATTTTGTTGAGAATTAGACACGTGTACTTCATAAATCAGTTTCCGAATGGCTGCTTTTTGATCTATTGTTGGGCATTTTTCATGTTGGCAGGTGCGAAAAGACATTAGTTCGCACAAGTCCACGTTACTCTGACACATTGATATTGTACGAATTGTTCAACTTCTTTCATCAGTGTGCTTAGTGCTAGTAGCTTCCCTCGATTTGCCGCTAGGGGCGCTGTTCCTCGGGGCGAGGTAGGACCTCTTGCGAGTCCGTGCGGGTGGGTACCACCGCCCTGCCTATTTCTGCCGTAAAGCAGTAATGCGTTTCGGTTTGAAGGGTGGAGCAGCCGTTGTAACTATACTTGAGACCTTAGAACTTATATCTCAAGGTGGGTGGCGCATTTACGTTGTGGATGTCTATGGGCTCCAGTAACCACTTAACACCAGGTGGGCTGTGAGCTCGTCCACCCATCTAAGCAATAAAAAAAAGCATAACGATAACGTTCTTCAATTAAATGTTCATGGCGGTGTATGCCCGTGTAACAAATCTGGGACGATTTTTTCAAGTCCAAATTGCATTTTAAAATCCCGGCTTATTTGAAAAACTACTCAAAACTACCCGCACGCCACGTACGTTGTTGCGGCTGTATTACGGCCTATATGATATCCTGATTAGCTGTGCGTCAATTTAAAGCCTTCGTCAAACAGAACGCGTACTTAGCGCTGCGTTTTAACGCCGCGCTCTTTTCATGTCACACAAATTGACTAGATGAATCCAACGCTCCTTGACGCAACGCATTCGCCAAATCATAGTACCTTTCGATAGCAGTGTGAAAATTTAAAAGTATTAAGATGATGTCGAGTGATTCAGATGTGGCATTGTATAAGCATGGGTATTTTCTAACAATTTCTATAAATTTTTCGGGCATTATCTAGTATTTTAATACACATTCACTCGGACGCTACAATAAAATTTGTAAAAAACTACAACGCCTGACGTCAAAGCGTCCTAACGCCGCGACAGAGCGTTGCGTACTTACAGCGTTGGGGCTCTGTTTGACGGTATGTTACCACAGTAGTACAACAAATCTCGGCATCATAGCGCACCGTCAGTTTAGCGCTCTGACGCGCGTTAATTACGCGTTCTGTTTGACGAAGCCTTAAATTAAAATCCGTCAGGCAGTTTTTGAGTAAAGCCATTCAACTTTCGTGTCAGCGCGACCGCGACCTCCTCCCCTCCCCCTACGTCGCCCCACTACCGCTCAGCTCAAGTATGAATGAGAGAGGAGTCCGGGACAAGATGAATAGACTGAGGATAGGGGTAGAGGGGATGCCGGGGTCGCAGTGTCTTTCGAACGCGAACCGGGCCGTCTATTATCCCACGTTGTTGACTGTATGTTCAGCTTTCATAACTTTACTAAAGCTACTTTTTAATACGCAGCTTTGACTGTCTAAAGTTTCACGTCTTGTACTACGAGTATAACTGAATTCAGTAAAAATGTATACTATTCTCCCTATTGCATAATCCGTCTTATGTCGAATATCAAAACTATGCGTATATAATTTTACATGAATAAATATTCGTAAAAAAAACACTTACAATATGGCACATTTGGTATAAATTCCACTTATGGTAACTTTAAATAGACGATACATCTAAAAATACATATAAAATACTTCAGTTCAATGTAAATTTAAATATAAATTCCTTCTTAAATACATTTAAGGCACTTTTTAAATATGGCAAGTTTTTGGATTCATTTTACAAGACATGGCAAGATTAACTAGACACATTTATTCCCACGGAAAAATACATTGCTAATAATATATTATTTTTAAAACTTCACATATTTTAAACAGATTTTTCTGCTATAAATTTTCACTATTGCAGCATTATTGAACAAATCGTATCTGAACCATTATCATCTATCAAAATAGTGACATAAAAAACCCTTAAAATAGATCTAGTCTAAAAACACATAAAAGCATTTTTGAAATTATAAATTGAAGAGTAATCTCTTTACAATAATACAATAAAATAATTCATTTAACAAACATGTTTAACATATATCTTTGAAATTTAGAAAAAAAAAATACCATCCACATTGGAAATGCTGAAAGTTAATATATTGCTTTTAGCTTCAACTTTTGTAAATTAAGCTTCCTAATTTCTATTCGATGAGTATAAAAGCAGAGAATTTCGCACTTACATCAAAAATGTACACTCCGAGGTTTGTCACACTCCACAGTTGCCGTGGCTGCGCGCCATTGGGAATAAAGCCTTCAAATCGTTTTTGTTACCTAGCTCGCGGAAGCTCTAGCTACATCCCTTCTCGTTCGATTTAGACTAGTGATTTGTATAATACTAGTTATTGGTATAGCAATACTAGTGATTGGTATAGTAATACTAGTGATTGGTATAGAAATACTAGTGATTGGTATAGCAATATTAGTGATCGGTATAGTAATACTAGTGATTGGTATAAAATATTATTAATTGGTATAATAATACTAGTGTTTTGGATAACGATACTGGTGATTGGTGTAGCAGTATATTATCATTCTAAAAAATTATTAAGCAAAGACGTAGAAATGATGAAACGGTTCAATCTATTCTTAAAGATGATCAAAAAAAAGAAAAAAAAAATTGGATTCTGTTCGGGCGACAGCGCGACGTTCATAAATGTTCGGCTCAACTCAGGTGCCGTCGCCCGTACGCACCCCGCACCTCTCATAACAGTGCGGTATATGACGGCACGCGGATATACGCTCGTTCGATATTGAGTAAATTGTGCGCGCGCGCCTTTCGTATATACGCAGTAAAAGGTTGAGTGTGAACCGGTGAAAAGGTGTATGTGCCACCCATCGCAGAGAAACACCACTACGACCGTGATAGTGCCAGCATCAGCCTCCAAGTAAGTCCCGTTTTCCTACCTACCCTTTCGTATCCGCTCATTCTCCGCAGAGTTCATTTGCTCCCTTTCAGCTCATCAGCTCACGTTTAAGGTGACGCTCACCTGCGTCACCAGATTCAAAAGTGTCAAGTGTGAATATTATCAACATTTTATTAATACGTTAACATGGGAAATTGAGGACCCTGTTTTATTGTATTATATATTAATGTTATTTTTTTTATATTATTTAAGTATCTATATTAATTGAAATGAGCACCGCAATATGTGCGTGCATAATAATCATGTTCGTACGCATCGGGGTACGTAAAAAGGAGTGAAACGCTTTTCTTAAATAAAATGATCTGATATCGACAGAGAGAACATTACTAGTGTACATTTATCGCTTTTTAACGCGACTATCACGCTAATATCAATTAAAAAATATCTCGCACAAATAAAAAATCTCCATCTCTAAATAATACTCATATTTGTGCACCGAAATGTGTGTTATACCACACTAACGACGGAGCTTTGATGACGGTTAACATTTAAGAACATCCGAAATATGTCGGTCCTGTCTGTACCTGGCTTGATATTTCATAAGCAATGCTGTTGTTAAATCGTATTATAATTGTCAACGTTTTCAAACCCTAATACCTCATTAGTTTGATTTTGAAAAATTAGAACTTAAATTTATTTTTTCGTGAATAAAAGGCATCAATGAATTTCATCACACTTTAGTGTGGACATGGCTTAATGTGGGCTTTGCCCACAGCGGGCCGAGTCTGACTCCGCGCTCGACACGTAATCAAACCTTATCGCCGCAAGAAACAAACTGGTTAAATGCAGTGAACAATGCTTTGAGGTCGTCGTCCACGCTGCGGACCTTCATCGCGTCCAACATGCTGTTGTCCGTTAGGAACTTCTTGAATGCATCTAGTTTGTCGATGCATATGGTGACGCAGCACGACTTGGCGCCCCCGCAGCAAGGGTCCTTGCCGGCGTTCAGGATGCTGCACTTGGTAGAGCCGTCGCAGGAGCACTTGATCTTGTTCAGCGCCGACGTTGCGGTGTCGTCGCACTCGCGCAGCGTGAATATGCCGAGGTCTTCCAGTTTGGTGGTGCTGTTGTGCCTCTCGTGGTAGTGCAGGAACGTGTTGCGGTCGGTGGCGGTGGCGCTGCCGCAGCCCGCCGCGCACGTCATGGCCGAGTGGTCGCACGCGCAGTTCACGCACGTGCACGTGTCCACCGTGCTGCTGTCCCTGCACTCGCCCTCCGAGTTGCACGTGCAGCCCTCGCAGCTGCAGATCCCGCAGTCGGCGGCCACCTGCTCCAGAGCGTTCCTCTTCGCTATCTCTTTACCGAATATGTTCTCCGTTCGGACCACGTACATGTCCGAGGGCGGCTCGTTGTCGAACAACAGAGTGTCCTCTAGATCCAAGTCGGTGTTGAAGAGCACGGAGTTGGCGGGGTTTATTTCGATGTTCTGCTGCACCTTGGAGGGCGAGGGGGTGTTGAGGGAGCGGTCGTCGTCCGACTTGAAGAACAAGTCCAGGTCGGCGTCGATCTTGCCGGGCTCTAGGTTGGTGACGATCTCGCTGTCGTTGAACACCCCGTCGGCCACGTCGCGCACGCTGGGCGTGTCCAGGGCCAGCGCCGCGTGTGTCATGACGTGGGCGGTGGGCCCCTCGGCGCTCAGGTCGATGTAGCTCTGCATGTGGGTGGGGACGGACGTGGCCAGCGTGAATATGCTTTCGGGGGATTTCTCTTTAATAGTGACCGGGGTCTCGGATATGGAAGCGGCCAAAGCGCTCACGTCCACCCAGGGCGCTTGGAGCTCTACCTCGTTGGCCAGGGCGAGCTGGATTGCCTTGGACCTGACTTCGAGTTTGTTACCGTTGTCGACCGGGACGGTGGGTTGGATCCCGTTAACGTCGACCCAAGTGTTTTCGTATTTTTTATCGGTTTTGTTGACGTCAAAGGGCGACAGCGCAATACTGTTAATGTCGTAGGCTGATGCGTCTTTGGGTGCGCAGCCTTCGAACAGCCATTCGGTTATATATTCGTTGTTGACCACTGTCACGTCCTCCAGGCTCCCGTCGGTCGAATTAGATTCTGTCGTGATCCTGCCGAACGACTCTAACAGGCCGTCCCAATACATAATATCGGTTTTGGCCGGTTCCGGATTCAGAGGTTTCGCTACTTCCGTGTTTCCGACTTCCGCTTCCGCCTAGAATGTCGTGATTAGAATTTATTAGAAAATGTTTTTGTGCTGATGACGATATGGATTAGCCTGAATTGTAGGCCTGCTCTTTGAAGGATAGCTTTGCAACAGAAATAGGCAGCACGAAGTATTTTTTATAGCTTAAATGTGTGGACGAGCTCAATGTACCCCTGGTGTTTAGTGGTTACCCCGGTCACCAAAACCACAATGCGGCCACACACCTCAAGACGCGTGGTCGAAGTCGCACGACTGTTGCACTATGCACAGGGCATCGTATTATTTAATATCCTCAAGTGTTGGTTGATACTGTAGGTAGGTGACGCATCAGTTCAGACTATCGTCGATGCCAAAGTAAAAATCTCCTCATCCTACCGTAGTTCTTGTGAATGACACATAAGACCTCCCAAAGTCGAAATATCGAACAAGTATATGTCTATGCCTTTAAGCAGTAGGATAAGATGAACATCTCGTCTTTTCGCATTAAAAGTGTACAATTTCCAAAAATATTCGAAATTGAGTTAATATGCGGAATCATTTGGTATCACCAGTATTTTTCTCATAAATACTGTCAAAAGAGCGTTGTTTAGTTTTCGTTTTTTTTTTTTAGTTTACGCAGGTTTTGACTACTATTAACAAAATTAATACATAATTTGATCTTACTTTAAAAGACAAATAATGTAACTGGTAAACAATAAAAAATAAATGGTGCAAAGATGATTAATTTAATATTAACAATATCACATGTTAAACCTTTAAAACAGTCTCCTGTAAAATTAGTAAGTTTTGAGATTATACAGTTTTAATGCGAGAAGACGATCTGTCGATCGATACGTACCTGTTGCTTGCCGACGTGTGGTCTGACGCTGGCGAAGGTCGCGAAGTGCCGCGGAGGCGCGTGGGTCCGACCGTGGGCTTTTAGATGGTGAGACGCTATGAACGACTTGTCGCAACCGTCCATGCGACATCTGCACCAGAGATATCGTACTGTTATATCCCTAGCCTGTATAGACTAATGCTCACCAAACACCTTACTCATCATAAGCCCTCTCACAGTGATTTCATGAGAACATACCAGGCTCAGTTCGGGTCAGATATTCATTGAAGTGAGACGTTTACCAATTTTCCTCACTATCTCCAAATTCTTTTATTATAATTAGTTATTCATTATAAATATTGTGTAGTGTCGAATAAATCCTTTTTTTTTAAAAAGAGTTCGGACTTCTCACTAGTAACAGTACGACAACTGTTTAATTGGAGCCTTGCGACAGCACGGGGCTCACTGAGCGAGGATTATGAGCATATCGTATGAAAACAGCGGTCAATGACGACAATGGGCATCGGCGGCGTTGGGTGTACGCTGGCTTAGTGGACAATTTGTATGATAAAAAGCCGGTAGATTTTCGTTTTGTTATTGTTCATAAATTAACAACACGTTCAAATCTCGAAGATAAAATTGAGCACGTTGTAGCCTACAAGATTGAAGTACAATGCACTGTTGTCTTTTATATGAAGATTAATCAATAAAGGTATAAATAAGGCCATTATTTTATTAAACTCATTGACAAGACACAAAAATTGCCTTCCGTAGTAGACCAATATTAAGTAATTATAAAGCGAACATGTCTACAATAACTAAGTTTAGATGTGCCTAAATTTAGACATCTCATCAGATAAACAACTAGTGTAATGTCAAAAGCTAAACATGAATACATATATTACATCCAACTTAATGAGCAAATTGTTAAATGAAACTAAAAGAAATGTATTTCTAATATCCCAACCAACATCCATGAAATTAACTTGCAAGTCATTCATTCATTCATTCTCTTTTAACGGATCAAAATTCGTTTCATGTAGGAACCATTTATTAACGGTTAATCAAAATGACAAGTCTTTGCCAAGTAAGGGGTTGCGTTTCAGTACTCACTTATAGGGTCGTTCTTTTGTGTGGGTCCGAATGTGTTTCTTGAGATCGCTCAGGGTCGTGAAGTATTTCGCGCATCCATCCGATTTGCAGTTGAACGTGTCGCCGCTGTGTAGCCTCTGGTGCGCCCTTAACCTGTATTGACAATTGATTTATCTGATATTCGAATGAGATTTACGTGGATTAACATTGACGGCATACGATTGTTAGTGTTGTTAGAATTCCTAACTTTATCCTTACAATGAACTCCCTCAACAAGTTTTCCACAATATATTATTTTCAGAGGCAATCGAAGATCGAATCGAAAGATTGGATAAAAAAAACCAAAGAATTTAATCGTTAGTCGATTTGCTAGTCAAGCGTGATTTTTGAAGTGAAACTTCTAATGCGACTTCTAACAAAGTTGCGTTAAACGTTTAACGCTACCGTGGAGTAGAAAGAGACAGAGCGAGAGTGAATGCTTGGCACTCGAACCCACGCGCGTAGTATACCTGGTACAGGCCAGCGCGAGCGTTAGCAACAAGTAGCGTCCAATATTTTAATGGACAATTTAAAAAATGTATAATATATTTATTTTTCTAACTATAATTTAAAACATATATAATATAAAGATTGAAGATGTCGCATCTCTTATACACAGCATTCCATATTACAAGAGCAATCTGATTTAAGGTTGAAAAATGAAGAAAACCATAATACTACACATCGAAAAAGAAGTTTCACTTCATTCACGTGCACCAAGTTGCATGCGCACCGTATTTTAATTTAGATTAATTTCCAACGCCGCAAGCCTCAATCCGTGTGTTCTGATACACGAAAAACTAACAAAAACCAAGATCCTCTTGCATAAGATCAACACGTATTGGCATCAATCCAACGTCGTATATCACGACACGTGTACTGGAATGATTCACGTATTTTTATTTGAAAACTAAAGATTTATAGTTGAAAACAAGATATGTTGTACAGTATAAGAAAATGTTGGTATTATGCAATTAATTTTAAAGTACACTGTTGTAGTACATATAGTAAAATATTTCGTTTTAAAATTCTATTATATTTTATATAATATTTATTTTGGTGTTGTAAGAAGCTATTAAAGGCATTAAGCGATTGTTGCATCGTGTTATGATGATTTTAGTTTAAATCCGATAGCTTGTTGTATGATCATAAGATTTTAGAGCTTTCTTGTATTTCTCTAGGTACGTAGAGTAACACTGTATTTTTGTAATGGTTTATGAAGTGGTATCCGGATCCTATAGATATCAAATATTTGAAACCTGCTTACCGGCTTGCATATTTTACGAATCTCACAATATTTAGTGTTACCAGATGAAGAAAATTTTCTAAAAACAAAGATTTTTTTTTTAAATCAGACGGTAGTTAGCACGGTATATTAATATCGACGAATAACACTTTCGTCATCCGCGACCACGAAATCTCTAAAATATTTGAAACGTCCACGTACCACAAATTGTCACATTAGTTAAGTGTAACTTTTGCGACTGCTCAGTAGAAGTGGTGTGGGTAGGAGTTGTCTTGGACTATCCCTCTGCTGACCTAGGTCAGGTCGTTTCGTGTGTTTCTATCCATCTGGTTAATAAAATCAGTGAATAGTTAGTAATAGTAAGTTGATTTGTTAAGGTTAGACAGCTGCACTGGCTAAGTTCAACCTAGCGCACAGCTGCTACAGTGGTCAGCTGTTTTCATACTATTCCTCTACAGATTTATATTAATTCTGCATATCATAACGGTAGATTACCACATCTATTTGCGTATAGTTGTGTGTAACAATTTGAATAATAACACACAATTTAATTTCATAATTTTTGTTAATTATGTATGATTGTAATTTTCTTACTACTTCTATTTTAGTATAATTACGTCGTATTTTAGTGTAATTATCACGTCGTCGTGGCCTAAAGGATAAGACGTCCGGTGCATTCGTATGAAGCGATGCACCGGTGTTCGAATCCCGCAGGCGGGTACCAATTTTTCTAATGAAATACGTACTCAACAAATGTTCACGATTGACTTCCACGGTGAAGGAATAACATCGTGTAATAAAAATCAAACCCGCAAAATTATAATTTGCGTAATCACTGGTGGTAGGACCTCTTGGGAGTCCGCGCGGGTAGGTACCGCCACCCCGCCTATTTCCGCCGTGAAGCAGTAATGCGTTTCGGTTCGAAGGGTGGGGTAGCCGTTGTAACTATACTGAGACCTTAGAACTTATATCTCGAGGTGGATGGCGCATTTACGTTGTAGATGTCTATGGGCTCCAGTAACCACTTAACATCAGGTGGGCTGCGAGCTCGTCCATCCATCTAAGCAATAAAAAAAAAATTATTGGATCTAGCGAACTGCATCTCATTTAGAATTTGAATATAGCCGGGTTCGGCTCGAACAAATTCTGGTAATAATAAAATAGCAAAGGGTGAAGTTTAACCGTGAAAGTATTTTTGATTAGGTTTCCAAATATAAAATTACTATAACTTCTATGTTTAAGGGATTTGTTAAGAAGTCGGTAATAGAATAAATCTATATTAATGGGACGTGATTGCTCTTGGAGCAATGCTAGATAAGTCGGTGACGTCTTCCGTGGCCGTCGGCGGCGTCTTTATCGAAACTATGCCCTCTATGGTTTAAAATTATCGGTATATATCATTACATAAACAACGTAAATGCCAACACCCAGCTTGAGACATGAGTTCTAAGTTTCATTTTTACACGCTTTATATTTAGCTTCACTTGTATGTATGTTTGTAACTGACTCCTTTAGACGCGATTTTGACCCACTTTAAAAAGGCCAGATTCCATTCAAACTTTGTAGATTTATCGAGGACAGATGACAATACACTAATTTGATAAGATTATTCCATTTTCAATTTGCAAAAAAAAAAAACAAAAAATGAAAAATAAATAATAGTTTAAAAAAACTAGCGCGGGGTGCGTTGTGTTAAGTAGTACAACGGCTACCCCACTCTACGAACAGGAATGTATTACTGCTTCGCTGCGGAAACAAGTAGGATGGTGGTACCTACCAGTGCGGGCTCACAACACGTATATTGAAGGTAAAGCTGCGAATTTTTCACCAACATTAATATTATAATGGGCTCGTGTATTATGAGCACGACGTTTGTGATTTGTTATTGTTAATATAATTATATTATTAATATCATACGGTTCTCTGTTAATATATTTGCATTTTCGTAAAATACAAAGTTTGCTTTAACATACGCAACTGATTTTGGTCCCTGTCGTTAGAGGTTTTTTTTTCCACAGGACAAAATCGCCGCATTCCCACCCGCACGGCAGGTGGTGGTATGTGGGAGTCGAACCTCACTAAAAACTCCTGCCGTTCACAACCGACGCCCTACCCCGGACCGGGCGGGAACCCAGTCGGAGCTATTGAGACGGCGGGACAGGGTTTACGCAGAGCATATTACATCCATCCCGCCGTTCCCCAGACGCCGGACCAGCGGCCGCCAGCAACATGACCGCCGGCTCCCTCGGTCGACGGGCCAAGAGCCCGATTGATAGCGCCGCGCTACACCTTCCCCCGGAGCGGTCGGGGGAACGCGACCTACCACGCCGCCCCACGCCCAGATTCCTCCCCGCACAAAGCGGGTGGAGCCCGAAGCTCTTAGGGGGCCGGGTTACCGTCGGGACCCCGGTCCCGACCCCCTGCTTTGCCTCACTCACCCCGCCGCCTCCTTCTGCGAGATGGTGCACTCGCAGAAGTCGAGTATAGCCTTCCAGGACTCGTCACTGCCAAGCATCGACGCCACGACGCCAGGCAGCAACAAGTCCGGTCCTATCTTTGCGACCAGGACACAGCGCTGCACCTCCCAAGCGGGGCAGACAGAGCGTATGCTCCGCCGTGTCCACAATGGTGGCACCTCGTCGTCGGCTCAACTCCTATCCGGTGCAGGTACTTCCCGAAGCATCCGTTCCCAGTCAGTACCTGCACCAGACGGAAGGTGAGGCGTCCTCGGCCACGATTCACCCAGTCATCAAAGACTGGGTAAACCGCCTCGACGGTCCGTAGACCCCACGTGGGGTCGTTAGAGGTAGGGTTAGGGTATATATGTATAGGCAACACCGTCCAGTCTGTTTCTTGGAGGAAAATCATCACGCATTCCAGTTTGAGCGGGAAAACAGTCACGTACCAATGTAATTGTGTCTTCGAGCCAATGGAACCCATGCTTTTAGGGATAAGGCCGCCTATACCTGCCTGTACTTTAGTACATTCTCGCACTCTCATTCTCTCACCCTCCCTCTCTTTCTCTCTCTGAAACAACAATTACCTGTATAAAGTGTTAAAAGCCTTCCCACAGGAGCTGTTGTCGCAAATGAAGGGTTTTGTTTTCGTGTGCGCTCTGACGTGTATCTTTAGACTGTATGATGTTAGAAAGGCCTTCTCGCAGGACTGCATTGGACATTTGAACCTGTATTCACCTGTAATCATATTTAATTTTGGTTTATTCGTAATGCATGTTAAAATATTTTATGTGTACGTACATCTTAGATTTAGAAGATATACAAAACAGTTTGCGTTCGTGTCAAAGACTCGGCACCTAAAAAAGCTTAGACAGCGTTTTCCCTAAATTTAGGGTAATAACTTCTAATTCACAGCTCAATGCAGGTTATTGCGATTTTTAAAATTTTCACGAAATCCACATATTAAAATCAAATAGCTTTAAACTAGGATTATTTGTTTTATAATACATCTCGTTATTTTAAATACCATGATAAGTCTGGTAGTTTGAAGTCTGGTGTTTTGTACTGAGTACATAATACAAGTTCCAATTTTTTCTGAAAACCAAACCCACGGACGTGCATAGTGTAAGTGCTAAGTCTTTTACCAATATATATGTATTAATGCCATTAGTACTGTTTGTGCATATTTACGTAGCTACTCTTAAGTGGGTATTACTATGTAACAGTTCTTGCACCGAATCTGGAATAAACTACAAATCTAAAGTAAACATAGAACAGTAATTTACTCAATTAAGCATAAGCACTGGTATTGTCTATAAGTTCATATGTTGTGGACCCTATATTATTTTCCTACAAATAAATGTATACATATATAAAAAATACAGCTGACATTCCCCCGCAATGGATAATGTCCATCGTCTCCCGTTTCCCGGATATCTTGACCAGTTACTGTACATCACTGGATTTTCTATTGGACTACGTTTTGCGTAATGCGGAAACATCAGTAAAATAATAGTCCCCCTATAACGCGGTAGTCTGATAACGCGATTTCATGCCTCTTTGTATAGGTAACATCGTGATTTTTTCCGATAAAAGGCGAGGATTTCTGGCTTTATTTCGCGTACCTTTGCACATTGTGCTATGGCAAAAATAAATTATTTTATAAAATTTGTGTTTCTGGTTTCTGTCTGGCCATACCATAATACCTACTGAATAATTTTTTAATCGTTTTTTTTTAACTTTTTAATTATTTTGAATTTGAAACATCTATATTACGTACGGTACGTACGTTTAATGTTCTAAAGAGATACGTACTTAACAAATGTTCACGATTGACTTCCACGGTGAAGGAATATCATCGTGTAATAAAAATCAAACCCGCAAAATTATACTTTGCGTAATTACTGGTGATAGGACCCCTTATGAGTTCGGACGGGTAGATATCACCACCCTGCCTATTTCTGCCGTGAAACAGTAATGCGTTTCGATTTGAAGGGTGGAGCAGCCATTGTAACTCTACTGAGACCCTTATAACTCATATCACAAGGCAGGTGGCGGCATTTAAGTTGTAAATGTCTATGGAGTCCAGTAACCACTTAACACCAGGTGAGCTGTGAGCTCGTCCACACATCTAAACAAATAAACATAGCAGTCAGAGGGTTAAGTATATTTGTATGCAATGTAGAGCACGAGTGACCTACACAGCAAACAGAGGGTTAAATATTCGAGTTAGAGTTCGGTTAATAGGTTAAGTATCGTTAAGTATCGAGTATCGGTTAAGAGTTCGTGTGCACTATTAACACCTTTGTGAGTTTTCATGTGTGTCCGCAGATTGCCCACCGTGCTGTAAGTGCGTTCGCAGCCGTCGTATTCGCATCTGTAACGGGCGTTGTTGTCCTCCGTCTTCCTTTTGTTTTTGTCCATTTGATGCTTCTGAGAATCGATTTTGATCGACGACATTCCCGACGAATCATCATGCCTGCAAGAGGATGTTTCGTTATTTAACTGATCACAGTAAGCGTTTTTCATTAAAAAAGTACACAGTGGCAGGCTAGAACTTTGAAAGCTATGTTTATGCTAAGGCCCCTTCCTTAGGCTAACAAAGATAAGTTAATGAAAAAAATATTCAGTTACTTACTATCTTCTAGATACTATCTTTAATTATTCAATACTATCGTAAAATTTAATTCATTTTGATTGACACACTACAAAACATATTACTTATTATCATAGTAAGAGTAGTCAGTATACTGAGACGAGATTGGTATAGCAGTAGTGAATAATTCATTTCAATAAAAATATTATGTAACACACATTTAGAGTCCCATTGCTTATGTAAAATGAAAAAAGCTTTTCTTACAATACACTTGTTTTTCCATAGCATAATTGGCTTAACGCCAAATTCTACCCTAGCAAAGGCCAATTTACAAAGCAAAATTCACACTACAAAATAAACACGATAATATAGTTAAATTTATGATTTTTAGTTTTTATTCAATTTCAATGCAATTTTTTTTTACCGATTGATAATGGTAATGATCGTAGTACTAGACATAGTATTGGCAATTAAAAAAACATTTAAGAACCTCTGACAATCTAGAAACATTTCATCTATATTGAAATTGTTAGTGCTGAGAATGACAGAAAATATTATGTTTTCCAGTCTAAGCTAATGTCTCTGAATTTAGAAATTGCAATAATTAATGTAAAAAAAAAAGGTTTAAAACACTTCATTTAAGTATATTTTCTGTAAGATCTTTTTGATACAATGTTAATACACTTTTTGTTAACGCTGTCATAAGTGCTTACAACTATACTAAATTAACTACCTATTGAAATAAGCTCATTCATAATAATTTTTATGTAAGCAAATAAATTGTGTATAAAATTGTATTTGATGAAGTACATTACCTGGGCAACATTAAAAAATGCCACAGGATATTGTGGTCAGTACTGGTCAGTATCTCGTAATTACTATGTCATTTGATAGCATTATCAACAAGTCTGTTTACTGCAAAGCTGTGTTGGAATTATAATCAGATATTTTACAATCAGAATATAAATGTTCATACCTTCATTCGCCCCTCAACAAATTACTCATTGGAGCAGGTACACAAAATTAGGATATTCGCATCACATAGTGATGGTAATGTACCAAAATAGAATGCCCAAAAATGATACACCAAGACAAGAATCAGTTAGTGGTGAAAGGTGCACGAGCGAACGAGACAGAAGATTATTGACAAACAGCTGATTGAATAATTGTTTCAAAATCAGAAACAAAGTTAAGTAATTATATTTAGAAATTAATCGTTAATGCTGTGCACTGCTACTGAGATAAGGCTGTTTTGTACTACTTACGTTTCCAAATGAGTTTTTCCTTCTGAAACTTCACTATTATGATTGTATACACTTTCCGACGTCACGGCAGAAACAAACGCACTTTTCTCGAATCCACAAGGTTGTAACCTCTTAAACTCCTTATCGAATGCTTCTAAATTTAAGTCTGCTCTTATGTTTGAGTTACTTTTTTCTACTAAAAACGTACACAAGTTGTTTTGTTCAGTAATATCAGACGGGCCGCTGTCAGTTAGCCATGCGGCCATGTTTCAGAATAGAGCTACGATTGGTGCTCATAATTTCTAACGTCAAAAACCCGGTAAAAATACAGAATGTAGTACGATGTTCGGGACATAGATGGCGCTAAAATTCAAAAATTTAGAGAGAGTTGCCACCACCATTCTGCCGTTATCAGCAGTAAAGTAGGCGCTAACGCTTATTCTTAGGACTCTCGGCTGAACTCCCGTTATAATGAACATAGAACACCACTTGTTGTCTGCGCGGGCAGTGCGTCGACCGCACGCCCTTCCAATCACGCGAATGTGTCGTCTTTTTATTAAAAGAAAAACTTGCGTACAATAGTGTGCCGCACTAATTATTAATAATTGCTTGGTAATATAATTACGTTTAAAGTAAATTAAAATTATTTAAAAATGTGTTCAATAAATTTAGCGGTGTTTATTTACATGGTAAGTGATTAATATATTTAATTTTTATGTTATTCCTATTGTCTCCTCAGATGTGAAATAAATCATTTCTTGTAAAGTCAAGAAATATTGTTTATTATTAATGTTATATACCAAAATATATCATAATTTTAAAATAAAGTGAAAAAAAATTATGAATACACCTAATAAGACTGTAAAAACGTATTTCATTGTTATATTTGAAGTAATATCCCCTTTCAGAACTAAAACCGTTGTACGTACCTACATGTAGCTTTCTCCTTTAGTAAGCACACGCTCAACAAAATAAATATATAAAATTTAGACGACGATCATCTCAACGGCTGACTGACTCATTGCCTATGCATTTAGAACGAACAAACCGCTCAGGGAGATAGGTAAAAAAACAATCATAGTATGATAGAGATTTATCTACGGTTTACTGTTAACCAAAGCTCTCACTCGCTGCCTAAAGTTACAACCTGTAATTAGTAAATTTGAAAGTTGCTGGCCGAAAATCGAAGCACTACATTTTAAGGCTTAAGGATTTTATATAAAAGTCTTTGCGTCCGAATTTAGTTTATTAGCATATCAATCGTGTCAAATTATAGTAAAGAGCGCGACGTTTAAGTAAAATAGAACTAGCATGAACATTATTACTGTTTTTACATGTCTGTTAAGACTTAATGCATTTACTTTATGATTTAATGATTACAGGGATTTGTTTTATAATAAAATTCACATTTATAATGCCTCTGATAATTGTTATAGTTAACAACCCTCTTCCCTACGGGTGAAACCCTCTGTAGATTTTTGTTCTAGCACTGAAGTTTAACTTTTAGGAAGGATTCCGACTCTCGATGATTTTGAATGAGCAAAATTTTAAGGATTATAATGGTCCACTTTTCCGTCAATCGAGATATCGTAGTAGGTAAAAGTTGTTCAGAGTTCGACCAACGAGTCAAAGCCAAGTTGTTGGTCGCCACAAGTATGTTTCGCTAACGTGTGTGTGTTCACCCTCATGTGTTGCCAAATCAGACGAATTACAGAGACAACGCTGGTTAGAGAATCAGGAAATTTTCCGAAACCGACGGATTGACAACCCAATTTAGCTAAGGACATCTTACTGTCAAAATATAAATTTTAGTAATCAAGGAAGCATCACATTGAAGAGGTTGGGGAAGACACTTCCCCAATTTTGCCACTGATAAAATCCCACAAAACGAGGAATATTCATAACCGGTTTAATGAAGCAACTATTATTCTTTTATTGACTTAACTATTCTTTATCCAAAATTATCATCAAATCTGTATGCTACGATCGTTAAGCGTACCTACTACAGAAAAAAGTTGTGGTTATTCAAAGGTCAGTTTTAAAATTAAAGAGAAATGAAAAAGCTATTGAAACAATAAAATAGGTAATTGAAAAATATCCAAAATTTGCGATTTTAAAGAAGCATTCAATGGACGTAAGGGCTCCATTTCAGAGATTTTTGTTAAAGCAGATTGATAAAGACTTATAATAAATTTACTTAGGTACTTATGCAAGTTTGTACTACTTAAGTACTTATCTTAACTTTTGTATTAACAGTAAAGTAAAATTTGTAAACGTGAGACGTCATCCGCTCTTAATAAGTTGCACAAACAACAACTATGTTTCATTTCAATTATATAGCATAAATAATATAAGTATTAATTAAGTAGGTAAATCTTATATACCTAAGTCGTGTTATCTGATATTAGGTATACCTACGTTAAATAGACAATATACGACGTATCTAAAATGTGTAATAATGAAATGTAATTAATAAAAGTTCAATCCAACATAATTTTGATTATCACATTTATTTTTAACCGTGTTTAGACCGACTTCGATCCGTTTTTTTGAAGAGACAAAACTTAAATGGCTTTTATTGAAAGAATTATGACTAAAATATAAAATTTTATTTGTACATTTATTTCTTTATTCAATATTCTCATGACGAAATCATAAAGGCAATAAAAAAATCTAACGAAAAGTAAAATTCATTACAATGTTTTTTCTCTAAAAACAACAGGGTGATAGATATTATTAGTTCACAGAGTAGGTATAATATTCTCAAGAAGGTAGAAGTGATACAAGTTTGTTTGTAAGACATTTTTTGGGGTAAATGTTTGTCGCAGCTAATCGGAAAAGGTGAATGAAAACGTGCCTTCCATACAATAGATTATTCAGGCGACGGAGCACTTTCGCTGCTTTTTATATATTCCAATTTCACTTTTGTATCGGTGCTTTAAATCCGTTGAGACTCTCAATCTCGATTACTTATATTAATTAATCCCTTGAGACGTTATAGCAGTAGGAAGTAACTTAGCTATTCATAGGTGAAGAAAGGACATAGTTAATATACCTACCTAATGCATAATCACAAAACGCATTAACATTAACGAGATTCAACATGGCGTAACGTTTTTTTTTTTTGTTATTTATTGTTTTGAACCCTTTAATTAAGCTCATTCGATGGCGATTGAAGAACCATCTTTTCTATTAATGTTATCACGATAAATATATTATCTGCATTTAAAGTGTAAAATTTATATTTTAAACTTAAGTTGTATCATTAGACAAATTCCATTTTTTTTATCATTTATACATTCCCTGTTTGACTAAAATTGATACGTAGTCATACTCAAAAACAATTTATTTACCCGTTGAATTCCAAACCTACAGATAGTAATTGTTGTAAAATTCTGTATTCTTCACTCCCTTATTAACCCCAAATTTAGCCATACCAAAGTCGCAGCATAGTATTTTAGAAATTAGCACCTGACGTACACTTGTTTAGGCAACAGGTCAACGACATGTGGTCATTGGCGACCTAGAAATCTGACAATGACACTTTCTTGAAGGTAGGTATTTTCAATTCATCGCACATTCGGTTACCCTTTCATTTCCGATGAATAACATACTGGTTTGGAATTACGAGATGGGTAAGGTAATATTAAAAATAGGCTGGGACTTATCATGCAGGATCAATACAGATTTTAGAAAATTAACTATTAAAATACCTATGTCCATCATATTACTATGTCTAATAGTTTAGTGAAGTAGGTATCCATAATTGTGTCAAACGTAAGTAATAAGGTTAGGAATTTAATGATTTTATTTGTATTACGGAGAAATTGCGAGTTCTACATTTGAGTGTATAAACACCTAACTCGCTTAGTCATGTAGTACATACTACATACCGTCGCAACATGGTTCAGTTACATACTTGTTTTAGCTAAAGTTAGTGTGTGTGCATGAACTTAAAACTTCCTGTCGTTATGGAGTTTGGAACACGGAAAAGGTTTCAACAGTAAAAGATAGTCCACACAGTCGTTATGGGATCTGTGTCATTCGGCCACGACACACATACCACCCAATGACTGCTCACGCGCAGCCTGTGAATTCATGCGACAGAATCATTTCTTTATGATATTGAGACCTCAATAATATAATGTGCTGATTTTCGTAATGATCTAGAATGACAAGTAAAAAATATAATTTGTATTATATAGATGTTATGGAGATGCTTAAGAGATTGAGTGACGCTATAATAGGTAAATCCTATAAAAAATTTTGAAGAAATCTATGTAAGAGTATGTAAAAGTTTTCTGAAATTACTCCATTGTTTTTTTTTTTAAATTAGGGATATTAGTAGTGCCTACATGCAAATTTGCATTACCTACATTTCATAAATTTTCTAAAAAAAAAATTTTTTCACTTTTCAGGCATTGTTTACGTGTTCTGTCATGGCAGATTGCGGTCCACGGTTAAAATATGCATGGGGAGATGCGTTGGAAAGCTCGGATTGTCCTGGTCCAGACGGCTCGCCGTATCCTAGGTATGCTTTCAATTTTACGATTTTCTTACCATTTAGATCAAAGTTCTTGGCGTCATGAATGCTTTAGCACTAAAAAAAATATCCAAGACCGGTGAACTCGTTGACGGCCCACCTGGTGTTAAGTGATTAACCGAATGCATAGACATCACGTGAATGCCGCCACTCACTTTAAAACTTCATGTCTATAAAAATGAGGTTTTTTTTATTGCTTATATGGATGGACGAGCTCACAGCCCACCTGGTGTTAAGTTGCTACTGGAGCCCATGGACATCTACAACGTAAATGCGCCACCCACCTTGAGATATAAGTTATAAGATCTCAGTATAGTTACAACGGCTGTCCCACCCTTCAAACGGAAACGCATTACTGCTTCATGGCAGAAATAGGCAGGGCGGTAGTAGGTACCTACCCGCACGGACTCACAAGCGGTCCTACCACCAGTAATTACGCAAATTATAATTTTGCGGGTTTGTATTTTATTACACGATGTTATTCCTTCACCGTGGAAGTCGATCGTGAACATTTGTCGAGTACATGAGTCGTCTATTATCAAAGGTGGCAATCTGTGCATTTGGACAAAAAAATTTTATTGATATGTCAATACAGACTGATTTGAATATAATCGTCTCCTTCAAAGAATACGGTTCAAAACCTGCATTAAATAAAGGTTAATAGTTAACCTGTTATTTATCTAAGATGTCGTTCCGAAGAGTTTTTTTTTTTTTTTTTTTATTGCCTTTGTAGGCAGACGGGCATACGGCCCACCTGATGGTGAGTGGTTACCGTCGCCCATGGACTTCAGCAATGCCAGGGGCAGAGCCAAGCCGCTGCCTACCGCTTAATACTCTCCACAAGCCTCGTTTGAAGAAGGACATGTCATAGCGCTCGGGAAACACCGCGGAGGGGAGCTCATTCCATAGCCGGATGGTACGTGGCAAAAAAGATCTCTGGAAACGCACTGTGGATGACCGCAGCGGCTCCAGGTAGTATGGATGAACTCTACTCCGGTGGCGGGCGGTGCGATGGTAAAAACGAGATGCTGGTATCATCTCGAACAATTCCTCAGAGCACTCCCCATGGAACATACGGTATAAAATACAGAGGGAACCGAAGTCCCTCCGCAAACCCAGAGGCTCCAAACGATCCGAGAGAATGGGATTATCGACAATCCGAACGGCCCTCCTCTGTATGGAGTCAAATGGAAGAAGCTGGTATTTGGGAGCCCCGGCCCAGAGATGAGAGCAGTACTCCACGCGAGGCCGGACTTGTGCTTTATAAAGCAAAAGTCTTTGTCCAGGCGTGAAGTACCGCTTCGCTCTGTTGAGGACTCCCAGCATTTTGGACGCCAACTTGGCTTTGCCTTCCAAATGACTCCGAAACTGGACATCGCTCGAAATGTCGACCCCAAGTATCCCGATACTCTCGGAAGGTTGCAGGGATACTCCTTGGAATTGCGGCGCCATGACAAAGGGGTCCTTCTTCGCAGTGAACGCGCAAACTTGTGTCTTTATCGGGTTGAATTGAACCAAGTTCAATTCACCCCATTCGGAGACTCGCCCCAGAGAGTTCTCCACTTCAGACACAAGTTTTGATCGTCTCTCTTGCACCACGCTCCGAGAGAGACTCTGATGGCCGATATATCGCGCATCCCCCGTGCTATCATCTGCATAGCAATGCATGCCATCAATAGACAGCATGTCATTGATATACAGGATGAAAAGCGTGGGGGAGAGCACCGAACCTTGTGGAACGCCAGCGTTAATGGTCATGGTATCAGAACAGTCACCGTCTACAACGACCGTGATGCTCCGCCCATCCAAAAAGCTAGCGATCCACTTGCAGAGACCCTCGGGGATTCCGTAAGATGGTAACTTCGATAGAAGTGCCCTATGCCAGACCCTGTCGAAGGCCTTCGCGATATCAAGGCTCACAGCGAGAGCCTCGCCCTTGCTCTCCAAGGCTTCAGCCCACCTGTGAGTAAGGTATACAAGAAGATCGCCAGCTGAGCGACCGTGACGGAAACCGTACTGTCGGTCACTGATCAGCTGGCGATCTTCAAGATACTTCAGGAGTTGTGTATTTATAATTCGCTCCATCACCTTGGAAAGCAAGGAAGTTATCGCGATAGGCCTGTAGCTCGATGGGTCCGACCGGTCACCCTTCTTGGGGATAGGGTGGACATGAGCAGTCTTCCATGAAGACGGAACCTTGTTAGTGCAATAAGAGAGGCGATACAAACGCGTTAGCGCAGGTGTCAGCTCAGGGGCGCACGTTTTCAAAACCACTGCGGGGATGCCGTCTGGCCCACTCGACTTATGAACGTCCAGGAGTCGGAGCTCCCGCCTGACTGCACACTGTGTGAAGCAGATATCCGGCAGGGAGCTATCACACCAGGGGATGCTCGGTGGTGTGGCACCCCCGTCGTCCATAGTCGAGTTCGAGGCGAAGAGTTTGACCAGAAGGTCAGCCTTCTCTTTCGCGCTGTGGGCCAGATTGTCATCGGACTTGCGCAGTGGTGGGAGACTAGACCTGCAAAAGTTTCCTTCTGCAGCTTTGGCGAGCGACCAAAAAGCACGGCTCCCGGAGGGATAGCTCTTCAATCGCTCGCCAACTCTAGCAACGTGCTCCGACTTCGCCTTGGCAATTACCTTCTTGTAGGACCTGGAAGCGGCGTTATATTTCCGCCTTTCCCCTGAGATGTTAGGATCCCGACGTCTCCTGGCATTATCCCATGCCACGTATGCGGACCGCTTGAGGTGTGCAGCATCCCTGCTGGCATTGTTATACCAGGGTCTGCTGCGACCCTCAACGGGCACTTCAGAGGAGGGAATAAACAATTCCATCCCCTGGAGCACCACGTCTTTAAGTCGGTCCGCACAGACGTCAGGATCAGCAGAGGAAAAGCAGAACCGCTCCCATGGGTAGGATGCGTAAAATTCACGCAATCCATCCCAATCTGCTGACATATACCGCCAAACTCTTCGATACCCGGTCGTCGTTCGACGATCAGGACGAGAGAGTGGTACGGCAGCACGAATAAGGCAGTGATCAGACGATCCAAGTGGAGCGTCGACCACCACACTGTATCCGGCCGGATCTGTGGTCAGCAGAAGGTCCAACAAAGAAGGCTCGTGCCCCTCGATATCTGGGACACGGGTGGGCTGTGTCACCAGCTGGGAGAAGCCGTAGGCCAAGGCGAAATCGTAGGCAGTCCGACCCGGGAGGTCAGTGGTTCTGGACCCCAACCACTCTTGGTGGTGAACGTTAAAGTCTCCAAGAACCACCACCTCCGCAGATGGGTACTGCTCAAGCACGCGGTTAGTCCCCTCTTGCACATGCTCAAACAGAGCTGAACCTGCATCACTGCTGTGGGACCTGTACAGGCACGCGTAGATTCGGCTACGGCCCCCGTGATCTACGCGCAGCCACAAGAGGGACAGGTCCCGTTGTTCGAGGCCCCGAAGACGGCGACAACAGACATCAGCCCGGACGAATACGCATACCCCGGCTTTACGCAGGAAGTTGTGCTCCAATACGTAGCCGGGATACTCAAGGTATGAGGTATCATCCGGAGCAGATATCTGCGTCTCCGTTAAAAAAAGCACGGCAGGCTGCGCCGTCTCAAGGTGGTGGTGTACGGCGTCAAGGTTGCTATGTAGGCCCCTGACATTGCTGAAATCCACATTAAATGTGGAATGGGGAACCGCCTGTGAAACCCTTTTCTTTTTTTTTGGCGACTTCATAGTTGTAAAATTTTCGGAGAGTAGGATTAGGAGAGGTAGGATGTTGGAGGTGAGATCGAGGCAACACCTGAATGAAGCGCGGAACATAGTACGTGCTCGACCACGGATTGCGTGAGAGACTGACGCAGGGCATGGAAGGGCCCCCAGTCCACTCTGCGTGCGATCGCCGGGATCCACTCCGGTCTCCGACTCCGGCACGACGACCGCACGACAGGATTTTACACCGGTTGGCGGGACAGCTTCCCGGGGCGGAGTTTAGTAGAGACACCCGGGTTCAGGTCCCCTACTGACCGGCGGGCGGCAGCGGGTACCGTTTCACTGGGTCTCCCTATACCCCCGTCAAACAATCACGCCCCGCGAGTTCGCACGCACGTCTGCTCCGCAAGTTCCAGGCGTCACCAAGACTCACCCCCAACAAGGAAGGGGAAAAGGAAGGGATAGAACTGGCTCTCCAACCCACACGCCGGAACACAGCTAGGCTATTTGGCGGCGGACTCTAGTTGGAGGGTGGTCGCCAGCCAGTCGGACTAGGTCCTACCACCGGTTATGTTTTCGGCTCCCGTTTAGCACCACCCAGGGGTCACTTGTAGGGAATCGCGGGTTAAACCTACGGAAGCGGGAAGCACCAACCCCCAAAATTTTTTTTTCACCGAGGTTTTTTTCGTTCAAGTGTTTAGATTACACCATAATTTATTCAAATTTTGAAATTGTTATTTAATACTATAAAAAAAAAATTTTAGCTGATATACCGGCTTTTTAGACGGCGCGCCTATGCCGTAACGACCTCGCGGAGCGCTATTTTCAGCGTTAAAAAAATTTTATAAATAATAGAGATAGAATTCCGGGAGCTGGGATTTTTTTATTGGAAATTTCCTCCTCTTTCAGGATCTTTTTTCAAAATTCCTTAAATATCATTATTTTAGAAATTATTAAGGAAAAACCAAATTCCTTTTTTTTTAAATCTTATTTTGTTTATAACAATCGCAATTTTTTATGTGCTAATAAGCCCTTAAAAAACATTTTTGTAGACATCATTCCGCATCCAATGAGCTATCGTACATATTTTTAGGAGCTTTATGTCTATTTAACACGTTTTTGAACTTGTTGACTAGACTATTAAGAGAGGATTAAGGGAAGACTTATGCAGGAACATATTAAGGACACTGCTTTATCTTACAAATGCCTAGTTTTTTTTTATTGCCCTTATAGGCAGACGTGCATACGGCCCACCTGATGGTGAGTGGTTACCGTCGCCCATGGACTTCAGTAATGCCAGGGGCAGAGCCAAGCCGCTGCCTACCAGATAATAAACTATAGTTGATATTTTGATGCCGTAAGGGGAGTACTGTATTTACGTGTCCGGAATCATCACTACATTACGCGTGCTTAGTGCGAGCTTTGTAACGTTCTCTATAACGTAAAAGTTAGCTCAAAGTATCCAGTTGGAACAGCGCCCCTGGCGGCAAACGTAGGCAAACGTTCCAACTATATACAAATTAATTTCAGTTAACTTTTACGCTATCGAGAACGTTCAAAAACTGGACTTGGCTTTCAAAACTGATCTAATACACTGGACATTAAGTTTTTACTATATGAAAAACCAATCATTTAAACTACTGTTCTGGATGCTATCCATTATTGGCTAATAATAGGAAGTAGTAATTGAAAAATGGACTGACAACCTTTGTCTGAGATACTTTCAATAATTTTACAAAAAAATACTGTCAACATAATTGTCGTGTTGAAACAGTTTTTTATCAAAAATACAAAACGAAAGTTAACAGGAAGTGATCAAGGAGTGAGTAACTACAAAAAAAAAACATAAAGAGATAACAGATTCATTCAGAAATTAAGCATAATTTTTATAATATAATAATTTTGACAGTTTCACAATATTCTCAAACTTATTCCCATTTTGAATAAAGGCCAAGTCAGTTCTTAAATTGATTTTGCTCTGGTATCTGCTTGATAATACTTTCATCATCACTGTGAATTATAGGTTCATTATTTTTGTGGACACATTAGATAAAACATAACTTGATTTAAATGAATATGAATATTTACACAGAGAAAGAAGAAATATTAGCTTCAGTCAACACTAATCAACAGACATATATCAATCTTAGGATAGGACTTGAAAACAGTACAGAATATTTGTAAGGAAGGCAAATTCCAGTTAGTAATATATACTAACTGGTAACTAACTTAGTAATATACTACATGCCTCCAATCTGTTATGGTCTAGACAAAATACAATATATAAAACATAATTTATGGTAGAAAAATCTTAGACATAAATAGTACTCAATAAAATGGAAATCAGTATATATTTTTTATTCAAATAGGCCTTTACAGTTACTTTCAAACTGTTATAATTGCATTGAATAGTTTTATAATATTGAGTAATGCCCAAAGTTCTATCGAAGATAAGTATGCTCACCCCGTAGTTTAATTTATGATGTGATATATGATATGAAGTTTGATGATGAACCATAAATATTATAGTGTAGATAAAATTATTCCAAGACTACAATTTAATTCTTGACTTGAATAACATGACTTATATATCAAGTGGAATTGATTTTAAAACTAATATTATTTTCATTGAAAATTACAACAGTTCAAGGCCTGAGGTAGCTAACAATAGCACTACCCCATCATTTCACATTAGTATCTTAGTTAGCTTCCTGTACTATATAGGTCAGTAGGATATCACTGACTATCAGCTATGTGATATGCTGTTAGTAGGTTGATGGTGTGCCAAGGTTAAACCCACTAAGATCAATATGAACGAAGGTTAGTAACAATAACTCTCTTTGAGGTTTTTTTTTGTAGAGAGTGTACCATGCCTAAGTCAGACAGTTATTTAAAGAAAGAAGGGTAAACATATGGTTTATAGACTTCATTACCTGTTTTTGCATCTTCATATATACAAGATTTATCATTTTTAATTCGGCTTGAGTTCCTGTGTGATTTGCTGAATAATAATTTGTTAATAACAATCTATTTGATAAATATACATAATAGTTATACAATAATTTTATATTCATATATTTGAAGTTGCTGTTCTTATCGGCTAATAAGTATACTAATTTTGTTACAAAAAATTAAAAATATTACCTTTACACACTTATCGAACTGACTTTACTGATTAGAGTTCAATAAGGTCTTATATGAATTATTATGCGATTTTAAGACACTTTATTTCCCAAAAGTCGGTGCCTGAGTTAATAAGTTGGAGGCTCACCAAAAATTATAATTGAAGGTACTGTCGTAAATCAAATCTCAAGCGAATGAGTAATGACCTCACTTTTCATTGCCTATATCGACACCTCCTACGTATATTATCGTAACCAACAAATTGACGAAAATGACATTTTTAGATTTTCAAATACTTTATAACATCGTTTATCGTTTCATCTAATAAAAAAAAATATATTTGCAATAGAACCAAAGATATTGAGAGTGCATATTGTCGTATGTTCATATTTACCGTAGTAATATATCGTATAGTGCAGTTAATGTACTGTACGCGGGAGGCGAGTGATCGTTTAGCCGCGCGAAGGAATGGTAAGTAGTAGTACCGATTGTATACGCTGGAGAGGAGCACGAGCGCGGCTAATATCACATTTTAAAAAAATGTACTGATTTATATTATTTAATGGACAGTAAGTATAAGATTAACTATCAACTATGTCATCTAGGTCAAAACGAATGATTGATGCAGTAATGAAACCGGTAAAACAATGTGATAATTTGATTGGCAAAAACCGGTAAACGCTAATAATTCAACTTATAGTGATGATGTGTGTACATCCAACCCTTTTGTGGAAAATACTACGAGGGTACAAGGTAATATATATGTTTTACACTATGAATAATGATTTTATGATTTATTTAAAATATAATAATATGAAATAGTATAATACCCACAGTAAAATATCGTAAGTATATATATACTATACTATACGTTGAATTTCGATCCTTCTCCAAAATCGTAAGTAAATACTTACGATAGTTTACTATTGAAAAAAATATAAACGAGTCCCGTATCTGTTCTTACGATATTTTACGTTGGAATTTCCTATACTTTTTTATCCTATGTCACACTTAAGATATTGTACTTCGATATGAAGCATAACTTACTATAGTATTCTTTTCAAAAAATCTCAATAAAAAGATATTTTTGTTTTTCTTTTACACAGTTACCGCCCCTTTTTGACGCAGATATTGATGAGATAAACCAATAGATGGATTTGTCCTATTTTGGGTCATATGTGTCATATGAACTGTAGACTAAAATGGTCAACGAAAATGAGTGATGATGAAAGAATATTGATTTTCAATAGGCTTTAAGATTTAGAAAACCGTGAAAAGCAGTAAGCCTTTATTGAAAACTTGGTTGTCAAACAAAAAATCTAAGGATTTTCACTGATATGGAGTCTAGGCGTAGGTTTACTTTGATATATAGATTCCCAAGGGCTGTTTTAGACGACCAGGAAAACTACTTAACTGTGTACAAGAAGATGTTTCTAAACACATTTCCATTAAGTAAACAATTTGTCTATAAGTCTTTAGAAAATAAAGGTAAGTAAGGTAAGTGGCTTGATAGAAGCGGATCTGCAAGGGCGTCATACTAATCATCGCAAAGTAATAACTAGGGATGTTATCAGAAGTATATGCGATCACATAAAATCTCTTCAGCCTGTAGAGTCTCATTACTCTCGCCGAGGAAGTAGTAAAATTTACCTAGACGGAGATCTAAATTTCCATCGCTTGTGTGAGTTGTATAATAAGTGATTTAATACATTAACATACTCTCCAAAAGCTAGTTCTGAACGGCAATATCGCGACATCGTTAATGCATACTTTAAGATTAATTTTTATATGCCAAAGAATACCGATGTGACAAGTGTCATATCTATAAGAATATATCTAGTCTGACACTATATGAAGCACATATTAAAAATAAAGAGATAGCTCGCCAAAAAAGTCGACCGATAAAGAACTGGCCAAAGTATCAGATGGTAAACTATTAGTGGCCACTTTCGACTTTCAAAAGTTCTTACTGCTCCAAATGGTAATATAAGTATACTTTATTATAAACGAAAGCTTTAACTGTTTAATTTTACAGTTTTTAATGTGGCTGAACAGGAAGGTACTTGTTTTATGTGACATGAAGTCCAAGGGAAACGCGAGGCAAACGAAGTGGCTAGTTGCTTATATATAAGTACATCTCCAAATGTAAGGATCAAGGTACAAGCGAGCTTCGGTTGCCGCTTTTATTTTTAAAGTGACAATACATCATTGCTTTTTAGAAGTTGGGCATAACCAAAACGAGGGCGACAGTGTTCACGCCTTAATAGAAAAATGTGCCAAGAATAAACTTGCTTATACACCATTTGAGTGGTTTTGTTTAGTACGCTGGGCTAAACAAAAAGGAAAGCCTTATATTGTAGAAGAATTACAACACACCGATTTTTTTTTAATTACAAAACGTTATTAAATGGCAATGGGTTTAAAAGTACTAATGGAGAAAAAGTTCAATGGAATAAAATAAGAGAGGTGTTTAAAACCTGAAGATCCTTGTAAATTACTATATTATATAAATATGATTTAGCTGCCGAAGATTACCATACTTTATGTATAAAAGCGTCTGCCAGGAGACAATGTGTAATAAATATTGATGTACTGTATGCCAATAGGCTGCCGATGATACCTCAGGCGAAAAAAGATGATTTGATGAGCATGTGCAAATCTCAAATCATACCCAGCGCTCATTATGATTTTGTCCAAAGCATACCAGATACTGTTAACGACAGTTTTCCGGATTTAGATACAGACTAATGTTTTAATAATTAATGTAATAATTTTATTAATATTACATAGTTTTTATTAATTTCTTTTAATTTTTTGTACTGAAATTTTTTATATATGTTATTTTAGAACAATATTGATTGAATTTTTTACGAATATTCAAGTAATGAATAAATATCTTTTTCTTATTAGTAAAATATATTTTTATTTAGTTGATAAGGAGTACAGGGATGAATAAAGAATTCATAATATGAATTATATTTTAAATTTCATATTTCATTGCATATTTTAAATAATACGTGCATTTTTTTAAACAAAATACTATTTCTTTTGGATAAAGCAAATTGATTTAGAAAATCCGTAAATTAGTAAAACAATAAATACAATCTTTATAATAATATAAAGATTTTATTTCATGTTCTTAATACTACATACTATTAAAATAAACAAAACCACCATTGATTAATATTTTAAGATTATTTTCTTAGAGAGAATGTTTATTTGGACTGTTTTGATTACGAAATACATTGTATTTCAGTATACTGGAAGATAATTATTTTATTTTAATTATTCCTCTTAATAGCACTTATGCTATGAACGTCTTTGTTGTATTGTATATTATGGTAACTGTAACCCAAGACACATTATTATTTGATTAGTTCCAATGTAAGTTATCGTACGTGTAACATACCCTACTTAATCCTACATATATATCAACGTAAAGTATAGTAAGTACTACATACAACGAAATACCATTGATATTTTCCGTAGTAGAAAACCGTATGTGACTTTTAAGAAATTCTAGCAAAAAATTCAAAAAACCTTTTTAGAAGTAATATTCCGTTCCTAAAAATATATCTGTATGCCAATTTTGATTCTTAAATGAGCTGATTTGACTTCACTATCATCAAAAATCTGCTTGCATAACTTTGAATTGCGATACTGTAAAGTTGATAAAATAGAGTTACGATATTATACGTAGGAGGTGTCGATATCTTAATATCTAGTGTTATATTAATGATGTAAAGCTTACAGTAAGTTCTAAGCAGAAATTTTGTTGTTTTTTTTTACCTACTAAATTCATTGAGTTCCCAGTTGGAATGAAAGTTCCAATGTGTCAGTTTTGACAGAACCAGTGATGCCAGCTGCAATCGAATATTGTGTTTAGCATTTTTTTCGCATTCTCCATAACCCTGTAAAAAAAATTTGCACACTATTAGCTTACTACAGTACCGGAATCATTCGAAACTCATTAAACATTTTAGGTTTAAAAAGAATAATATATATATATATATATATATATATATAAAGTTAGAGTAACTATGAAATGTTTGAAAATACCACAGACACAACCTACTGAGTTTCTCGCCGGATCTTAAGAGTGGGTCCCGATTACAATACGATGATAGATTCAGCAAAACACTGCTCTTGCTGGACTAGTTTTCAAGTTTTAGCAAATTTTCTCAAGTTTAATCCGTGAGCTCACCTACCCGTCCGTATGTGGCTGAAATTGCCTCACAACCAGCGAATAGGTAGGAAAAAAATTAAAATGAGAGGTAAAGAGTAACATTGGAGGTAGCATCATATTTCTCTCTGCATAACTTAGACTTTTTATTATTAAAACTGCAATGAAATTATCCTACAGTGATTAACGATTATTAAATAGTCAATACTATCATTTTGAACTGTGCTATTACTCGTTTATAGGAATGTAGACTAGATTGAGAAGTTTCTTTTCACTTTACTTCAGTTGCAAAAGTGTTCAATAAAATATCTTCAAAAAACTTCTATAATCATCTAGAATTATTAGAAGTTTAATATTATTAGAATTCAATTCAAATTAATTGTACAAAAACAGAATTTGAAGACACTTTATTTTTGGAAAAAATTAAATAAATGTTGCAAGTAAAAGAGAATGCAAAATATTTTAACATCTTTCAAAGTTAGGGATTTTGCCATAGCAATACTGTGTTAAAGTCAAAGTCATTTAATCAAGATTTCAATGATACTTGAACACTACCTTTTATTGTACTTACTATAAGCCATAAAAATAGTCTACGAGATATTATGAATATGTGCGACGAATTTAAAAGTCACACAGTATCGCCATATACTTTAACGCTATAAGAAGTAGCTACTAGCAGCGGGAGAGATTATAAGGGGAGTGAAATGGTCGTTAAAACAATATTTGAAGCCTTCAAAATATCTCCAAAGATAGACAGTAAAAGCAATACAATTTACTGAGCGGACAAAGTGTAATACTGTGTGAATCTACTAATCTGTTTCATCGGGACCAAGTATATTTTATAAATTGTAGTTTATTATACTCCTTTAGTATTTGAAAAGGCGCATAACTGTGGAGTAACAACTAAAACGCTAGACCCGGATTTTCGGATTGTCTCAAAAAGTCCATTATGATATTAATTAGGTACTAGAAAAATAACCAAGTTAGGCTAAAAGGTCGAGAGTATTTTATGAGCCGTAAATACAGTAATACAAACACACTTAGAAACCATTGTCATGCTGTCTAATTTTCGAACAATAATGAAGTTTTATGAAAGGTTAATCAGGTGTCTACGTACTTAGTTAAATAATGATGGTAATAGAGGCTACATTTTATGGTAGACGATAGTATTGCTAATGTCGATGTGCCGTGGTTTTCGGTTGACAGTGATAAAAACGAAAGCTATGAATTAGACGTTATAAAGTAGTGAACATGGTCACAGAATTAAAATTGAGCCCACACAGTCTGGGATTCGTGAAAAACTTAATTTTTATTGTTTTTCTATTCAGTATTTGATTTAAGCATGGATACCTTAATGATTAGTTCTCTTCCTAATGTATGTAAGGTTTGAGGAGAGTAGTCAGCGGTAGACAGTGGATTGGCTCTGCTCTTGGCATTGCTGACGTCAATGAGCTACGGTAACCAATCACCATCGGGTTGACCGTATGCTCGTTTGCCTACAAGGGTAGTAAAAACAGTTTGAATAAAATTGTTTTTTTTTCTATTATCTGAAGGAAAACTGGAACCCAGGTCCAATAATGTGTACCTTAAGTGAAGCTCGGTGTTAGAAATACGGTTTTAATGGTCCCCAGTAGATATTAATAACAATGTGTTATAGAGCTTCGAATAATGACGACGAAACTCCGAGAAACGGGCTTGTCTTCCTAATCAAGAACTTGCACTGTCCCATAATATTTTTAACATGATCACACCTTTCAACATGATCGCCAGATTCAGCACTAAAATGTTATCATTATTATTTATTTCACTACTGCAGCGATTATCATTTATGATTAGATGAAGTGTAAGCTCTTTGGCCCCAGACTGTTGGGTGACGAAGGTCGTGGGTTCGAATGCCACTTTAAGAAAATATTAGTAGAACGAAGAGGTTTAATATTTCAATATTTAAAAGTATATACCTGAGTATGTTTATGAGTCCCTGCTTCCTATTGTACAAGAAATCCTAGTCCGCAACCCGCGCATCAATCTAAATATTAGGGAACATTTATTTTGTAATGATTTGTCTACACAACATTGATATATTTATAATAATTGATACTGACAGCCTAAACGAACGCGAGTTCTAGATGCATCTAGAACAATCTGTATTTCTAGGGTTAGTCTGTACGAGTGAAAGAGTGGAAACTAATATTGATTGAATCGCGTCTGTCTGAGCCTGGAATGGGCCCTTGTTCGATTTCATTGTCGTTCTGGGCTTGCCTACAACAAAGTGACGTCACTGACGTCATACTTTGCTTCAACCACTCCACGATCCACCGAGTACTAATAATGATGTCCCAGCTGACCGCGTAAATTTAATGATATGGTGTATTTTGTATTGAGATTACAATAGTTTATGATCGTAGTCTAGTGCTGATATTGAAACATGGCCAGTGTCGACGAAGATGTTTTTAATGAAAAACTAAACGAATTAGTAAATAGACGCAGCGGTAACAGTTTGAATTACCGTCGCGATAAATACGTACGTTTGCTGGAAAAAATTAAGCTTTGTAGATCCAAAACAGCTGCGGTACCAAAAAATTCACTCGATTTTCGAATTTATAACAAATTGAAAGTCGTGAAAACGAACGAAGGCGAGAGGATTGCGACGAATCCTTCGTCGCCAAAATTAAAATCACTGATGCTAGTGCCAATCGAGGAAATGTACGATATTTTGCTAAACTGTCACATGAATTTGGGCCACGCTGGCAGAATTAGAATGATGTCTCAGATAAAAAAGAAATACAAAAATATTACGGCTCAAATAATATCACTATTCATATCTCTATGTACAACTTGCAAGATTAAACGTCAAAATTATTCCAAAATGCAGCCATATAAAAACAATCGCGCCGAAAAACAGAATATTGTACAAGAATCATTGTTTGCACACCCAGAGCTTTATTCTAGGGGTCAAGTGGATCTATTATATGTTAATAATGTGGAGGACAAAGAATACAAATTCTTGATGATCTATCGAAACTTGGCGACCAGATTCACGCATTTAAATGTATTAAAACAGTTCAATGCGAATGAGGCTACAGAAAAATTATTGGAAATATTTTTAGTGTTCGGTGCGCCGAATGTTTTACAATCAAAAAATGGAATTACTTTTGTCGAACTCATAGTGAAACAAATAGGGTACATTTGTCCTGAAATAAGAATAGTAGCTTCAGAAACGAATTTCAACGAAAACGTATACAATGGAAGGAATAATAAAGATATTCTAAAGTTGTTAAATGATTGGTTAAACAAAACACAGAGCGTGAAGTGGTACGAGGGTGTCAAATTTGTTCAGTATTCGTTGAACACGGCCTTCAACGAGGTTTTGTGTCATTCGCCAAGCGAAATGGTGTTTGGTATGAATCCTTGGAAAGGCCTTACGTCGATGTTACCTGAAAACGTATACCGAGATCTGAGCACCGAAGATGATTTGAAAATATTTTTGGATCAGTACACAATAGAGGTTCAAAATCAAAATCAGTTGAATCCAGTTGAATCTTCACTATTGCCAGTTAGTTAAAGCAAAAATAGAGCGGAAATTTACACCAGAGAAAAAATATTTTTTCTATCCTCTATTACTACCGCAGCACCAATTGTTGTCAGTTTACATGAAGCATAAAGCTATTAATTTTAAAGAGTAATTTCTTAAAGAGATACCAGCGCGCTGAGATGGCGTATGTGGGTCTGAGTTTCGCCGAAGGGGGATCACTATGGGAGGTGGTATTTTAAGGGGCTCAGGAGAGACTGTCTCCCCGAGGTTGCAGGTGAAACAGTCGTTGGCGAAAACGTCACAACGTTGACCAACACGGACGGCGGCCTATCAAGCAATGCCGCTGGTGTTCCGCCTAATAATTTAAATGCCTAGAAGACATTAAGGAATATAAATTATACACAGATGCTATATTTATACAAGTTTAATAGTTATAATCTGATATGATTGTACTGAGCTAATCCATTTATTTATTTTCCAATAGTAGTGGCCATTCGATCGGAATTTTGTTAACAAATACAAATTATATACTTAATTAATGTATTCGATTCTGAAAAAAATATTATCGGTTATCTTCTCCGGGCTAGGCCTGTCGTAACTCAGATGACTTCTATCACGGTCTCCTTGTAACTAGATTTTATTACTAGAATAACTATCAAAATATGGTAACGAAAAACCGTTGCCTAGTCGTATATTTATGGCAACAGAACGTGAATACTGGATGCCAACGTGAGCTTTGAGACACGAGGAAAATCGTGAGTGAATCAAATTAATGACTCACCTAGTCTACAGGAACGCGTGATTGGTAAAGATTTTAAATTACCCAATTAGACTAGAAAACTATTAGTGTTTGCCTACCCTTTTATTGAACCTTACTAAGATAATATTATTATGTACCTTAAATGGATTTTTAAAAGTATAGTTACATCAACCTCTGTTGATCTTAGGTATCTTGCGATGATTTCCTTGTATATTAAATTAGTGCCCAGAATAAATAGAAAAGTTATGTGACTTTTGAAATGAGTCATTGAGGACACATTGACGCTCTGAAGAAAGAGTTGCTTCTCTCTGTAACATGATTGTACTGATTTTAATATGACTAATGTCCTTTTAGACTTGACTTATGCCTTCCTTTCAACTAAATTTATACTTTAATATAAAGAACTCTATTTTGATGAATTATTTAAATATTATAAATTAGTAAAGTGTGTTCACGGGTGTTCAGTAATTTGTTTGTTATCAGTGTGTCATTCATTAGATGAATGCTTAAACTTAAGAATAAAATAAGGTATCTCAATATTTGTCGCCTCAAATTGAGCATTCTAATGTAAGTCAATAAAATGATTATTATTATATTATGCGCTTACGTTAGAATATAATTGACTTCCTTCACTATATATAGTATTTGTCTGAATAAATGATTAATATTATTTAAATAAATGTTTTAAATCTAATAAATATATTAAATGTTAGTCTGAAATGGTTGTTTGAATAATATAACAAAGAATTAAATTTAGCCTTTACGATCCTACTACTGCTTACCTGCTTTGGGAAACCCTTACTGACACTCCGTATCAAAGCTTGCAATCTGAATGAGAAAAAATAAATAGCTAACTAAGTAGATGGGTATTTATATTACTAGTCTAGGTTTTTAGCATAAGCATTTACTAGGTCGGGCAAGCAAATTTGACTGAAGTGGTGGATATCCTAATAAATTCCGGTAATTAATGTTCATTTACCGATCTAAAAAAATGTGGCATCTACCAAAAACTTTCAAACAATCGAATCGAAAAACAAGATGGCGAACAGAATAAACGAACGCGCCAAATCAAGTTCACGTTCCGTTACGCATTGTAAACGTCGAGAACGACATTAGTGTAATTACGACAAGTGCAAGGAAGTTGCGGACAAGCGCTGAGAACGTTCCCACAGTATCGTACTGAAATGGAGTAACGGGTTTTAGATTGCATTGTCATGTTTGCTTGTATGTTCGGCTTGGATGAACACGGTGAATTCGTAGTTAATATTTTTGAGGCTGGAGTGATGTCGTTGAAAGGAGAGAGCTGTTCTAAATTTTGAAAGAAAATTTCGTCTGAAGCCTTTTTGTTTATGTAAGATGGCCGGTGAATTTAGTGGCGCGACTATTATAGCCTTCAGATGCTAAGTCAAGGCAGGTATCATTTTTTTAATAAATAAATAAAACCTAATTAAAACGAACAATTTTTATGAAAGAATAAAAATCGAGCACTAAAAGTAAAATCGAAAAGTTTTTTTGATTTTGCGTAATCTGGTTGTTGATTTTGCTATATGCGAAAATTTGTGTCCACGTCTGTGGCGGCAGCGACATTCAAGCGAACTGATATTGTCGGCTCTTGTAGTCGTTTAAATATAGCTGAAAAAAGTCTAGAAGTAAGATTATTTCAATTATCCTTTTGATGATTATATACCTATTTATTTATCTACTAATATATATAAATAAATAAAAACCCGTTTTAATAACATTTCCAACCAAACTAGTGAGGCCAAAGTAATTAAATTACTGTTTGTATACCGATCCATCAGTTTTGAAGTCGGTAAACTTATATTGAAAGATTTCGTTTGGTGGATGTTTTCCGACGGGTTCGATTTTCGGTCGTAGAAAGTATCGTCAAAGATGAAACATATTATGTTATCGGCGTTAGGATATATTTATACTTAATACAATAAAAAAAAACCTGCTAGATACGAAACCTTCACAAGTATTCTAGCTCATTTTTTCTCAGGGTAAAACCTGTATGGGCTTACCTCTTTTTAGCCCCTGACTATCAGTAATGGCTAGCTCTTTCAAAATTATTCTCAATTAAGTCACCACCTATATGATACTGATCCGATCTATGTGGGCACAGAATATGATCTACCATACAATACAAGCTTCCATAGTAAAGAGCAATTTTAAAATACTAACCTGGCATTTTGTCCGTGAATGTTACAGACATCTTATAAACCGAGCCATCAAATCTGGTCCTTGGAGTCAGTCGTCCCGACAGGGGAGAGCCGCGCGGACACTGGACCCAGCCATCATGAGACGAGCGCTCCTGGACGCTCATAGCTCGTATTCTGAAGGCTCGACTAGCGCTCAGACTGCTAATAATAGAACCGGTAAGTTTTTTTTTTGTTGCTTAGATGGGTGGACGAGCTCACAGCCCACCTGGTGTTAAGTGGTTACTGGAGCCCATAGACATCTATAACGTAAATGCGCCACCTACCTTGAGACATGAGTTCTAAGGTCTCAGTATATTTACAACGGCTGCCCCACCCTTCAAACCGAATCGCATTACTGCTTCACGGCAGAAATAGGCAGAGTGGCGGACTCACAAGAGGTCCTACCACCAGTAAAAACTTTGTTATTATGCGAAACAATCGTTTGGCAGATAAATCGGCCCACTGAGTTTCTCGCCGGATCTTCTCAGTGGGTCGCGATTCCGATCCGGTGGTAGATTTTGCGAAGTACTGCACTTGCTAGGGCTAGTGTTAGCAAACTCTCTCAGGTTCAGCCCGTGAGCTCACCTACCCGTAGGTAAAAAAAAGCGGATAAATATTTTATATTCGAAGTAGGGAAGTACAGGAAGGATACTACAATGAGAAATTGATTAAAAGTAACACTTCCAAAACGGAAATTTTTTTTAAAGCTATTTTTTTCGATTAGCTTTTACGTAAACTACAGGGAGAAGAAAGATAATGGCTCGAGAAACTCTGCATAACGGATAAAGTGGAAGTAAAGAAACTTCAAGGACCTACGCGCTAGAGCGATAAAATCCAAGCGACGCTCAACTCTTAAAGTGTGTGCTGTCCGTATTTTGGTTATATATAGAAGTCACGACTCTCTGTCCAATATGAAAGATCCTTTAAGAATTCCGGGCCAAGCTGAGCGAAAACTAGACCACTGACTTGAAGACCCAATTGTTTTGAAATAACAACCATCTCATCCAACATTATGCGTTATTACTGTATAAAGAAAAAAAATCTTTAAAAGTAGAAGAAGAATAAGAAGTAAGAAGAGTAAGAAGAAATGTTTTAAAAGTAGAGCCATTTGTTTTTCAGGTCGAGCGGTTAATTTACCAACGATACCGTCGTCCGCACAAGCCGGTAACACCTGCGGCGGTGGCCGTCTCTGCAAGACCCGTTACAACACAACTGCTCCGATGTACGGGGTGTCTTTGACTTCTGGCCAACCGGTCACCATAGTTCAAAAGTTTCCGGATCTGCTTCAGCAGGTCGTCTTTGAAGTATGCGAGTGAGTATTTACTATGTTAATCTAATGGCAATATAAGAATTTCACGGTAAATCCACTTCGATAAAGCGGCACGACATGAGAACCCTCTCATCGTGGCCGCCGGTAACTACATTCACGATCCTGCGGAAAGAATGGAAAGCACTCGACGTCGCCCCAAACACGTCATTTCGGATCCTCCTGATCCACTAACGGTGCTTTTAGGTACCTCAAGCACCAGTCACCGTCCTCGTCGAACTCGTCGCAAGCGACGAAGCGCTCGGCGAGTAAATTAACCCTCAGACACAGCCCACTGAGTTTCTCGTCGGATCTTCTCAGTGCGTCGCGTTTCCGATCCGGTGGTAAATTCTGCGAAGCACGGATCTTGCTAGGGTTCGTGTTAGCAACGTCGTCAGGTTTGAGCCCCGTGAGCTCACTTACTAGTTAAGGTTCCGCTGAAGTAGCCTCTCAAGGCTATCAGCTTAGGTAGGAAAAATACACGGTAAACTCAAACACAACTTTTTTAATGCTAAACTAGACACATTTATCGTAATATCGACAGTTGTCACTAAAAAAATGCTCCAAACAAAATCGCAAAATCGATTCTAATTTCAAAATTTTTGTTTTGTTTCCTATCTAAACTTAGCCTGGTGTTAAGTGGTTACTGGAGCCCATAGACATCTACGACGTAAATGCCGCCACCCACCTTGAGATATGAGTTCTCAGGTCTCAATATAGTTACAACGTCTGCCCCGCCCTTCAGACCGAAACGCATTACTGCTTCACGGCAGAAATAGGCGGTGCGGTGGTACCTTATGGCGCGCACATGGCGGTACCTGGGTCCCCGCCCAGCCGGAGTGGAGGAGCACGTTGGGGCTTAGTCGGTAGTCGTTAAGCTGGGCGGGTTTGGCGAGAGCCGAACTTAGCCCAGCGCGCCTTTCTAAAGGCGTAGTCTCCTATGTCTTTTTCAACTGGAGGCGCGGAGTCCGACTCCCGTCGGCAGGCTATCCGTAAAGACTGGGATTCCCCACCGATACCAAAAAAAAGGACGGTGGTACCTACCCGTACGGACTCACAAGAGGTCCTACCACCACTAACTACTTACTTACTTATCTAGTGTCTCAAGAAATCATACTTCGATAATTACGATAAAAAATATATTTATTAGATATTAATTATAAATTCTCTTTACAGATCCAGCGAATGTTCAGTAATACGAGGCACGTGCACGCAGACGTACGTCCCCTATTTGTTCCTGGTCCTTCCCCTGGGGCCTGTGACCTTCACGGGACAAGACTACGTTCTGGTCGAGTCCGGATGCGTTTGTCGACCCAATCCAATGCCATAGATGCCTCCGTCAAAACACTTCGACTTACGGTTCGAAGGCTCAAGAGGGTAGTTTAAAATAACACGCGAATCGCTCAAAACGTTTGTTTGTTATGAATTAGTTAATACTCATTTCGAATTATTGGAATTAGAAAAGTGTGGACTGTTTGAATTGCAAGGGCCACTTGTGTTCCTTACCATCTTACTTACTACTCATGGCGCTGTGGTGACAGCTGTCTGTATGTGAGGTAAAAACTATCTCATCGCATACATTCATTGAAATATTTAATCAATCGAATCAACTTACAAATTACGAACAAAAAGACTTCGGATCGGCTTAGTTATCACAGAAACGGCTATAAATTATTCTCATCACAGAGTTCATGATGCAAATCACAAATACTAGAATAGAAATTCCGGTTGTGTTTATTATCAGGAGACCATAATTTCGAAGAAGTAATAATTTCAAAAATAACTTCGTAACGGTGGTAAGACCTCTTGTGAGTCCGCGCGGGTAGGTACCACCGCCCTGCCTATTTCTGCTGTGAAGCAGTAATGCGTTTCGGTTTGAAGGGTGGGGCAGCCGTCGTAACTATACTTGAGACCTTAGAAGTTATATTTCAAGGTGGGTGGCGCATTTACGTCGTAGATGTCTATGGGCTCCAGTATCCACTTCACACCAGGTGGGCTGTGAGCTTGTCCACTCATCTAATCAATAAATAAATAAAAACGTAAGTTGTAGCCGAAGTCCAAGTACCAGGAGACCATAAATGCAAAGAGCTCAATCACAATGAATGTCCGATATAGGTGACGCACTCTAAAGGAGGTGCTCCCAGTTCAATGTAAGCATCTTCGCGGATTCGTCGTACATTTTCAACATTTATTTCCTGTTTCTAATTATCAATTAAAAATCATTTACTCTCATTGACACACATAAATCTTGTTTTCCGGGACAGAGAAAGTTTGGAATTTCGCAAATAATGATTTTATCTCGTGCTATTTATGAAATACTTTAACATTCCTACGCGGCGATAATTTTACGAAGAACGACAGTGTTGCATTTATTAGGTTTAGATCTTCGATCGACAATGTAATGTTGTTGAGAAATACATATTTTTAATTAGTTAAATATTTTTATTATAATGATGATTTTAAGCGTATTGAGAGTGAAATTTCGGATCCCTAACGAAAATAGTCGTTCGCACATGTTGTGAACCCTCAAGAGCACACAATGAGGTTAGACTTTACAGTAATTTTTCACGATCTTGTATTTCAGCAGTTTTGTTTTAGTGCAGTTACTAGGCAACAAATTTCATGTTGATTCTAAAATCCGTCCGAGTTGCATACAAAAACATTAGACGGTCGTTTAAGTCCAGTGACATTCTTTATGACTATTACGAGAAGGATGTAAGCGCATTTTACAGGAAGCTATAAACGTTGTTGACACGTATAAATGTTAAAAAGTAATTATAAACGGGATGAGCATAAGAATTAACACGAATTTCAAAAATGATAATGGTTTTTTTTTTATCTGAATAAAACAAAGTGCTTCATATTCAGTATGTCTGTTGCTTAACGTTTTATAGAAAAAATTAAAACAGTTCGTAAGAAAATCGTTCCCGCGCAAACCAACAGTTACAAGAAGTCGTACTTTTGGTGATTCGGGTATCTATTCCAATGTTTTAACAAAAATAAGATCAAATCTTGTATATCTGTTTTTCAAATTACAAATAATAATATGCTAAAGTAATGTAGGTAGGTAATCGTTAGGTTTTACTTGTGTTAATTGCTTTAGGTTCGGGGTAAGAATAGGGAGTGCTATTTAATATAAAATGATTTATTAATTAAAAAACTTTATTTAATTTGTAGATCATTTTATGGATCTTTTATTTATGTAATGCAGACTGAGTATTATTGTTACTGTGTAAAATATTTAACTATTGTTTTTTTTAAATCATACATTTATTTATAAAGCATTTTTATGTAAATCTAGATTTTATTTTCATATCAAACATGTTTAATAATTTTGTTTTGATTAAAATGTATTATTAATTAGGTTTTTTTCAATCACACTTTTATATTATCATCACCTATTTTAAGATGTACGATAGCTCAGTTTTATTGAAATTTAAAGTTTTAAAGGATTACGTAGGTACTTACCGTCAACTGCTCAATTTTTAATGACTTTTTCATATGCTGCACAGACCGCGGCAACGCGTAGCGCTAGTGTCGCGCTCAGTTGATTGCGCCGATACCAGGCAAGTTGGAGGGAAATTTCAAAATTTAACCCCCAAAATCGAACATAAGATATGTGGTCAAAATCTCAAATGTCTCTGACACTGAAGTCCCGCCCTTCGAACGAATGAGTGCATCGAAATGCATGAGTGCTTCGCGACAGAAGCATAGTATGGTACACATACCACTATTTATTATAGGTTCTAAAGCGAGATTTGAACACTATAATAAGCATTTTATTTCGATACTACCGTCATGTTCTTAGCGTCACATACGTCACATATTTTTAAATGGATTACTACTTAATTGAAAACGTCTGATGGCTGAAGAAATATTTGGTTACGAATAAATAATACAATCTTAAACTGGCTTAAATATATATTATTCTTAGCGTTTATTGTTCATAATGATAGTACTGGGGGGGAGGTTGTTGCGGCCTAGACTGGTGACCGATTTGTTGTTGGTGTCCAATTTGAGGCTGATGAGATATTTGAGGTTGGTGTGCGAGCTGCGGCTGCTGAGCGATTTGAGGCTTGGGCGTAGGGATCTTTACTACGATGTCGGTTGGCTGCCTTTGTACCTGATGAAGAATTAATAATCACATTATACGTCGGACCGGAAATTAAGTTCTCTACTCCAGCGAAACTCTCATAATGAGCCAACAGAACCCCTTATTAGAAGAGTTTTGCGCAATTCCACAATATGGTGGGGAGGCTCATTGTGGCCGCACCAGCTCAGCCAAGATACTAATCAGCCCCTTGAGATTGCGATAATTCCTTACGACATACTGTTGCAACGCACACGGTCCTATCAATCCCACATATTTCATTATTCAGCGACCAAGGTATTGGTATTAGTATCCACACATAAAAAAAAAGCTGTTATTGCTGTCATACATGATTAAAAACTGTTAAAACAAAAGATTTTTTTTTAATTGTACTCTATGTAATAAAATGAAATTCAGTCGAGACCCCGGGCCGATGGTTTGACGACAAGCAAACTCAAGGAAATTTTCTGTGCATCTTATTATGATTATATGCTGTGTCGAATCCGAAAAATGCGTATTAAAGCCAAGAAGAAAACGAAGAAAATTGGTTTTCCGTTTGTGTCCTAAAATCACTTTATTCCCGATTCAGTTCTTAAGCCGTCTCTCCTTCCCCTAAATAAGATTTTAAAAAAAACGCAGGTTAGTTTTGGTGTGTATACCAAGCTATAAAACGGGATCGATGGAGACAGCTGGTTGACGAAATCGGACGGAGTCACGGTCCTCAGCAGTGAGGGACCGATCGAAGAGAGAGAGAGAGTTTTGGTGTATATTTCTATTCGTATATCTTACCTCGGCTTTGAAGCCCTCTTTAGGGTCAGCAGTGTAAGTGACAGTTCTGATGAACCCGTCACTGTCTACTACGGAGTACGAGCCCTTGATGACGTCACCGTCGCGCTGCTCCTTCCTGTTCTGGTAGTTAGTGTACTGGTCATCGTTCACGTCGAAGCCGAACTGGTATGAGGGATGGGGCTGGAAATGATGATGACGATGATGAAATGAAATAATGATATAGATCTTTGAATATTTCATGCTTACTTATAACTGTTATTCTTTTTTTTTATTGCTCGTTGTGGGCAGACGAGCATACGGCCCACCTGATGGTGAGTGGTTACCCTCGCCCATGGATATAAGCAATGCCAAAGGCAGAGCCAAGCCACTGCCTACCGAAATTCGAATTCGAAATGAATGTCTCAATGATGAAGGCAAGAATCGATAAATTGTTATGAAGAAGATTTTAAAATCCCATTCCGCGTTTGCCGTGCTAAAATCGATGTCTTTTCATCGCATCAATTAATATGTAAGTATCAATTATAGACAAAAGAATTCAATTAAACAGCATACTTTTATAACAATAACCGTCAATTGAGAAATGCAACAGCAAAACTAGATTTCTCTCTACCTAAGTGCACATGTACATTAATACAAATCAAAATGGATCGAACTGTGGTATAAAACTACTTAATAACGTTTTACACTAAAAATTCTATAAGGAACTAATTATTAGTTACTAGCTTTTGCCCGCGACTCCGTCCGCGTGGAATAGTTACTTTGGCATAACGTAAAATTTTACTCCTCACTTCATTTACGTAGAAATTGAAAATATTTTTGAATTACCTATAGAATGTTAAGGAGCTATTTAAACTCCTATTTTGAAACAATCTTTATTGGTGCTTCACTTGTATTACCTTACCGTGATGTTGTAGCCTATAGCCTTTCTTAATAAATGGGTTATCTAACACTGAAAGAATTTTTCAAATCGGATCAGTAGTTCCTGAGATTAGCGCGTTCAAATAAACAAACTCTTCAGCTTTATAATATTATATAGTATAGATTATCTATGTGTACAAATATATTTACAAAGTCCAGTTACGCAGTGAAAGTAAATGTAGTAAGGTATAATGACCGACTTCTTGACACACGATCCGCCGTCTGGTCCGAATGGTTCCTTCATTTAATTATTAGATTTACTATTACCGGTATATAGTTACCCGGCGCTCGAAATTTCACAGTAATTCTAATCATTTTTATTTTTGAGAGATTACTGGTGGCCTGGAGGCCTTTCCAGCTTTACCAGGGCAAGTGGGCGTGCAAGGGCTCAGTCAGGAGGGGTGGGATTTGCTAACAGCTACAGTAGTGTAAATCTTATTGAAGTTTGGCATTTTCATGAATAAAGTACACCGCATCGATTTGTAAAATTAATTAATTCACGAGTGAACGAGCTAACGGCTCGCTTAGTATACCTAAAGCGGTTACTTGAGTCCATAGTCCATACACATTATAGATTGAATGTCATCACCCCATTTAAAATGTTGAAGCTTCGTACATGACAGTTTCGCTCTACTACTGACAAAAGAAAAGAAAAAACATTCATCGGTATACATACCGATAGCGATATGTATTATTTTAGTAGGTGATTATGGTAGTTGTTATTATCTTAATTCTGTATTATTAAATAATTCAATGGAATAACTATTGTAAAATATTTAGTTCCTTATACCAGATGATTAATAAATATGTGTATTAAGTGACATTTATTCATTCATTGGATTCATGCACATCGAGTAAATGTTACTGGAGCCCATAGACATATACCTACAACGTAAATGCGCCACACCCACCTTGAGATATAAGTTCTAAGGTCTCAAGTATAGATACAACGGCTGCCCCGCCCTTCAGGCCGAAACGCATTACTGCTTCAAGGCAGAAGTAGGCAGGGTGGTGGTACCTACCCGTGCGGTCACACAAGAGGTCCTATCACCAGTGTATGGTATAGCTTACATGCATATTTGGTTTAAAAGTACGATTATGATGAGTATTTAAAAGAATAAATTAACTTACATCATATTCTTCCTGTGGCTGTTGAGGTTCGGCTCTCTGAGGTTGATATTGCTGACGGTATTGAGGCTGAGGCTGTGCTTGAGGTTGCGGTTGGGGTTGAGGTTGGTATTGCGCTTGTTGTTGATATTGAGGTTCGCTTTGAACAGCGTAGGGCTGTGCGCAACAGTTTAATGGTTAATTGGAAAGCTAAAATCCAGTTCTTAAATAGGCTTTCTGTTATTATTAAATCTTGTCTGTCAGCTTCTTAAACTTGTGGGCAGACTAAATAACGTTCCCCATGATAGTAAGGTAAGCGCCCTGATGCGATCCAACCAGGCAGGACGTCAAAGCGGGACTTCCCATGATATAATGTAGCTATTACGATAGTTTTTGGCTTTATCTTAGTTGAAAGGACTCTTTGATTGATTGAAAGTTAAGCAACTCACAGCCGTATAGCATTTTCCTCTAAAACACAAACTTATGTTACTAGTGCTTGCTAAAGTTTGTCAATAAATTATAATTGTTACAGGCACATGATGTACAAAATACATGTGTCTTGTCAAATACCAAAATTATTACCACGGATGTTACAATCAAAGGCACTTACGATACGCGCTGGTGCTGGAGCAATGTGTGTTGGCCTAGAGATGGTATGGGGCTGAGCGCCTCCTTGGTCAGCAAGATATTGCCTTAATAGATGAGGAGGGATACCTTCTCCGTGTTGCTGTGGAAAAAATGACCAAGATATTAATATGAATACATCGGAAATTAAAGACTGGTCAATTGCAAATGGTCGTTTTGATTTCTTGGAACATGAAATAAGAAATAAGCAAATAGTTTCGGATATTATAAGCGAATAGTTTTCCAGAAGAATTTTTCAAGTAAAAAAAAGGGGTTGGAAAAAGTTTTTAGCAGTTGTAAATGAGATTGGGTAAGATTAAGTTTGCTAATAACCGCTATAAACGTAACCATTTCTGATTTAGGCAACAATTTGGTAGAGCAGCAAAGGGATCACTTAATATTAGGCCTTTATTTATTAACCTGTAGGGTTACCAACGCAAAGTGAACAGACTGAAATTGGTTTAAATAGAAATGACAGATTCAGCCACTCATATCGGAATACAAAATGGATCAGCTCAGCAAATAAATAGCTCCGATTACGCACCGATAACTTTATGGTTATATTAAGTCCTACGTGTAATGTCATAATAAAATTCGTGTCAGCCCTAATAAATAATTGAATAACAGAACGTAACAACGAGTTTCGTAATAGCAGCGAACCGTTTTATCCGGAGCGGTTGTTATAACGAGATCCGATCCGTTTACGTAACGTATAATACTGGCTTAGTCGGTGGATGACCGAGTTAATTGTTGACGGGTTGTTAAACTTTACTTAGTTGTTTCAATTAACAGTAATTAAAATTCGTAGTTTGTTTTGAGTATTGCCCTGTGTTGCAAATAACCTAATGCGTTCCGGCTTGAAGAGTAAGATGTGATTCAAAGCAATTAATACTTTAGCCTAAATTCTTAAGGTTCATAAAAATGATGAAATTCGTCGTGCCTATGTGTGGTGAAACGCATTCAACTATCTACGCCAGTAAAATTAAATGTTTTTTTTTTTTAAATAATGTTATTAGATATTATTTTTTTGCGTGCATCAGAAATTTCCACGAGAATGCCTATATTATGCTACTAGGTTGGATCCAGAGTTCTTTCACACTCACTACCAAAAGTTAAATGAAAAATAATAATATTAATAATAATACTATAGGGATTTGATTTAGCAGTTCGGGTGATCACGGGACTAGGGCCTTGAAGCTTTATGTTATCCAAATTTAGCTGTCTAAAGAAAGAAATCCATAAATAACCACTTATGAAAACTGATGACGTACGTGTGAAATTATTAAACAATTTTAGTAAACACACTACAGTTTTAATAAATAGTATTATATCATTTAATCATTTTCATTGGCTAATTTTCACCAAAAAACTTTCACGTTATTTTTTTAAGGTTTCAAGATTAGGCACAAGATTACTTTGATATCATTTCACAATGTAGGTGGTGATATTCACTTACGCTGACGCCCGTCCACTTCTGCACATAATACTGGACTCAGTTTGCGACTCTTCTTATCCAGCCCTTATCTTATACAGAGCCCACAAAAATTAGTAAAAGGTGCACCGATTTGCGGTCTGATGAGGACTCGTTTGCTCCAGCGATCGTCATTTCTCTGGCATACGCAAAAAACCGACTGACACTTGAACGTGAGCTATATCAGTGACGCTTGATTCTCTGACCGATAACTTTGTATCGGAGTTTATCTTTTAGCGTAACTCCAAGCATAGCTATTTCTACAGCCTGTTAAGTGATATTGAGCTGGCTAATTAGTCCTATCATGAGTTTACTGAGATTTTGTAGGCAGCGGCTTGGCTCTGCCCCTGGCATTGCTTAAGTCCATGGGCGACGGTAGCCACTTACCATCAGGTGAGCCGTATGCTCGTCTGCCTACAAGGGCAATAAAAAAAACCCATTAAAAATGTTAGTTTAATTGGTGGCCTAACATACTTATAGACTTATAGGCTTATAGGTGTGAGAGAGGTTCTGCCCTCGAATGCGCAAAACTGTTCTTTTTAATTTTCTATTGCTTAGATGGGTGGTCAAGCTCACAGCCCACCTGGTGTTAAGTGGTTACTGGAGCCCATAGACATCTACAACGTAAATGCGCCACCCACCTTGAGATATTATTATAAGCTCTAAAGTCTCAAGTATAGTTACAACGGCTACCCCACCCTACAAACCGAAACGCATTACTGCTTCACTTCTGCAGAATATTATAAATATGTAATAATATTCTAACTGGTGGTAGGACCTCTTGTAGAATATTATTTGTGAAATATAGTAGGTTTCATTAATTAAAAAAATGTTAAGATATTTGTGCAGCTCATCCTTTTACTTATTAATATAAAATCTGCTAGGCCTATAACCCACTAAAACAAATCTAGAGTTGGGATAAAAAAATCAAACCAATCTCTAAAAAAGTCTCTGTGAAGTTTATTTACAAAAGATGATTTAACTCAAACGATCTCTTATTAAGTTAACAAAGAGTCCACTCAAGGCTGCACGAAAAGGGGCTACTTGCGAAATGTTCCAAGAAAAAAACCAACACAATTACAAACATTTGAATTGTAATGACAACCTTTTCAAATGGTCAAAGAGCTTTTGAAACTTTTGCATATTGTTGTAAGGATTGGTTTTGAATACGTAATTATGTTGCGAGATTTCACGCTGAAGTTTTGAGGGGACTATTGTGTCACCCAAAATATTGTTATAAAGGATTGGAATTTAAAAGTACAATAAGTGCATACATAGGTTATTGCTATAACTGTTCAAGTTTCTGGGTATCTTTATTGGTAGACGCGATATTTATGAGCACGGGTACGACCTTTCCACCTATTTCTCCATGCTGGTGGCCTCGAGGGGCTTATGCCAGCTTCGCGGAGTGAGTAGGCGACATCAGGGGATACTAAAGTGACGAGTTTGCTCACACCAGCCGTAGTAAATGTAGTGCTTCGCAGAATCTACCACCGGATCGGTAAGACGATCCTCCGAGAAGACCCGGCGAGAAATTCAGGCTGTTTGAGGGTATTTCTCCTACGAAGCAATCAGAGAATCATGGTTTCCGAAACGAAAGGTGGAAAAATCGTTATTATAGTACTATTGGAACTTCGTCTTGACCTCATGCCTCAAGGTAGTAAGGTGGTAACTCATTTTGATTTCAATGTTGCATTCGTGATATTGAAGTAAATGGCAATGCATGTTAAAACAATTTTACGGTTTAAGCTCCTAATGCCGTTTCGAATGTCTGACATTTGCTTTGACACGCAACATCGAAATGTAAATATTTAAAATGATTCGTGAAACATAATTATGTAGAGAATTGAATTTTGAGAAGAACTTAGAAGAGTATTTTGCCTTGAATGCCAAAGCTATTCGCCTAATTGTTTCTATCCTATCTGCTGAAATGTCAATATAGTGCGTATGGACAGGAATGTCTGTAAATGTAGCCTTAACATCTTTAATTATAGAAAGTTCTGCTCTAACATGTAGGATCCTCTTATCGTGAAGATGAAAACTGAAATTAAGAAAACTATCAGACAGACCTCTAGACACTATTAATTCGTTCTGTGTGAAATTAAACGTAAAATTCCAGTTTTTTTTATTATTATTATGTAAAAATAGACAGTTGTCAAGGTTCTTTAATATATACCAATAAAACTTTAGTCGTTAGTGGTTAATTAGAAAACTGTTAGGTATTTAAAACTTCGAAAATATAATGATAAATGACAATAAAAACCCATATAACCCAATGGCCCATATAACCTTTTTTTTGTTGCTTAGTTGGGTAGACGAGCTCACAGCCCACCTGGTGTTAAGTGGTTACTGGAGCTGGAGTGGTTACTGGACATCTACAACGTAAATGCGCCACCCACCTTGAGATATAAGTTCTAAGGTCTCAGTATAGTTACAACGGCTGTCCCACCTTTCAAACCGAAACGCATTACTGCTTCACGGCAGAAATAGGCGGGGTGGTGGTACCTACCCGCGCGGTCTCACAAGAGGTCCTACTACCAGTAATTATGCAAATTATAATTTTGTGAGTTTGATTTTTTTACATGATGTTATTCCTTCATTGTGGAAGTCAATCGTGAACATTTGTCGAGTACGTATTTCATTAGAAAAATTCATAATCTAACCTTATAATCTATAAAGCCATATAGCCCATAATAACCCAATGACATAAAAATAAATAACTATAATAAATTACAATAAAGACTCGTAAAGATATTGAGTTAGAGATAGTTCGTTGACATTTGCACGTGGCTAGTAATACAACCTTCATACACGAGAACCTATTTAAGACAGAAAGGGAACATGCAGTGAGTTGAGATGCGTTGCCCTACAGAAACATATCAACGTTGCCCACTCTAAGAACTTAGAAGGATCACATTAAATTGATTTGTGACGTAATTTACTATAAAAATCGTATTCTATCGTAAGTATAACGATATTATGTTGAGTTATAGATTTTGAAATAAGTATCATACATGTATTCATATATAGACTATAGTATAGGCAAAGATAGATTCACATGTTTTATATCCAAAAAGGGAAACGGTATTATTGTGGCAATTAGAGAAATTATTACCGGAAAAACGATGAAAAGAAAAGGCATAGAGAAGAAAAAAAGTTTTTCTTTTAATAGGTTTGGGCATACAGTATATCATCCGAATCCAGAGCACACTTTTTATTCTCACCATTTGGAAAAAAAAGCAGTTGAGTTCATTACATAAATCACTAATAAATAAATTTCATTATGGATATGTAGTTCGACAAAATTCAGTAAAAAAAATCCATTTGAACTTACTTGTGGCTGCGCTTGGTATTGATGTTGCGGCGCCGCCAAAACGCACCCCAGTATTGCCAACGTAACGCACTTACGCAACATGATGCACACACAAAACAATTAACAACTTGAAAATATTTGTTCTTAAAAAAAAAGACCACAGCACACCCGCGTCCGTAATATTTATTAACGTATCGTGCGATGCGTGTAAGTAACACTCACTTTATATAGAGACACCCCTTCTAGTGTTCAAGGCGGGAGTCGAGAGCTGAAACTTGCATGTGTGCTTCGAAATTCAAATTAGAGCATTGGCTCTGGGAGTGTGTACTAGCCTTTTGTTTACTTTCATTTTCATGTACTGGCCGGTTTGTTGCAGTAAGCGTGAGGAGTAAATTATTACGGGTTAATACATTTATTGTACCTTAGTATGATTATATTATTTGCTAATTATGCTAATTCAGAACAATTACTTTAATTCATTAATACAGAACGCTGAGTTTCATGAGACTATGCATTGTCAAAATCATTTCAGTACTTCTCAATTTCTTGGTGGATTATTTTAAGGTCACGACTCTGACTCCATTATGTGTGATGCGGATGATAATAAGCGGCTCATGGCTAATAAAAAATAAATATAGATTGCAAATTATTTTCTAGGTTTATTAAAGAAAAAAAAAATGCAATGGGTAAATTATATTTTTCTACTAGCTGACACAGATAATCAGATAGTCCATTATTTAACATCTAAATCTTTTTATATCTAAACTCATACTCGTGAGTCAACCAAACAGCTGTCTCCAATTCAGCCAGTTATGGATATATTCATTTAGAATTAAAAAGGTATATTAAAAGAAAACATAATTTATTCTTGAAAGTTGGTGTCTTACATTTGCTTAAATAAATAAAAAAATTCCGGCCATTTTATTCTTGAATCGGTCCTAAATTCAGTAATCATTGTGGCCTTGCATGCAATATGCCTACGCCCTGTTGCCCCCGCAAATGTCAATGCATTCACTGTCGGTGATAATAATCGATTTATTCCAATTCGATAATCCATTGTGACTCATTCGTAATCGATTATCGTTAGTGTCAGGGTTTAAATATTAAATAACGTAACAAAGGTTTTGATTTTTTAATTAGAAAAATATTAAACTTTGGCTAAAAGGAATATTTTGGTTAATTTCAACTTATTTCGTATACTGTAGAGTTGCAATATTACTAAAAGTAGATCGATGTTTCGAAATCTAATACTTGTTTGTTTTTGAAGGATATAAAGCTTGGTGTACTCATGATTATCGATGCGAATATGCCAGTTATCAAATCCTAAAGGTTGGTACAATTTTTCGTAAAAGATTACGTACCGCGCCGATAGGTACCACGGTCTCGAAGCAGTTGTGTATTCTCTTTTGAAGGTTAGGATAACCGTTAGTTAAATGAGACGTGGTCATGATAGTTCGGGATGGATGAAGGCACTCAAGCTATGGTGTCCATAGGATACATTAACCACTGATCACCAGATAAGTCATGAGCCAGTTTACTTATCTATACTATAACAAAACATGAACCTCTTCCACTTTTTACTGGTGGTAGGACCTCTTGTGAGTCCACGCGGGTAGCTACCACCACTCTGCCTATTTCTTCTGTAAAGCAATAATGCGTTTCGGTTTGAAGGGTGGAACAGCCGTTGTAACTATACTTGAGCCCTTAGAACTTATATCTCAAGGTGAGTGGCGCATTTACGTCGTAGATGTCTATGGGCTCCAGTAGCTACTTAACACCAGGTGGGCTGTGAGCTCGTTCACCCATCGAAGCAATAAAAAAAATCGAATGACATTGTGTAATAAATACTGAATCCACAAAAAAATATTTTGCGTAGTTATTAGTAATAAAGTAACTGGAAGTAGAGCGTTCGCAAGCTGGCATGGGCAGGTACCACCCTTATGCCACCTTTTTTCCCTACCTAATCGTTGGTAGCCTAAGGGGCTATTCCAACTTCGCTCGGACCGGTAGGTGAGCTCACAGGCTCAACCTGAGAGAATTCTTACACTAGCCCTAACAAGAGCAGTGCTTCGCTGAATCTACTACCGGATCGGAATCGCGACCCACTGAGAAGATACGGCGAGAAACTCAGTGGGTTGTGTCTATGGGATAATTCGCACGTCGAACTGTTCCTCGAAGTCGACGAGTTCGACGAGGACGGTGACCGGTGCTTGAAGAGCCTAAAAGCACCGAGAGTGGATCCGGGGAATCCGACAAGGTATGTTTTGGGCGACGGCGGCTTTGCTTTGCCCCGTTGCCTAGATCGGATATGTACATGCCACCTAAGCATATATTCTGCGAAGCATGTGTACCGCTTTAGGCGGAATAGCTGACATATAGGGCAATTGGGTTTTGAAGTCGTCGTGACCTAAAGGATAAGACGTCCAGAGCATTCGTGTTGACCGATGCACCGGTGTTCGAATTCCGCAGGAGGGTACCAATTTTTCTAATGAAATACGTACTTAACAAATGTTCACGATTGACTTCCACGGTGAAGGAATAGCATCGTGTAATAAAAATCAAACCCGCAAAATTATATTTTGCGTAATTACTGGTGGTAGGACCTCTTGTAAGTCCGCACGGGTAGGTACCACCACCCCGCCTATTTCTGCCGTGAAGCAGTAATGCGTTTCGGTTTGAAGGGTGGGGTAACCGTTGTAACTATACTGAGACCTTAGAACTTATATCTCAAGGTGGGTGGCGCATTTACATTGTAGATGTCTATAGGCTCCAGTAACCACTTAACACCAGGTGGTCTGTGAGCTCGTCCACCAATCGAAGCAATAAAAAAAAAGACCTCATGTGTTGCTGGCGGAATTCACATTGACATTTCTATATGTTCCTGTATCCAGTTAGGTCGGAAGCTCTCGGCCTAACTTAAGTAATTTAAAAAGAGCAGAATTGATTTGTGGACCTCCACTCATTTTATGTGACAATAATTTTGAGGATACTACGTAATAACTTACGGTAATTCCCATGCAAGACAGTCTAAAATCAATTACCAAATAATTCGAATTGAACCAGTCTGTTACGTAATTGTGTTTATGTAAACACTAACAACTTTCTTCTGTCGGACTAGATGTAGATTGTAGGAAATTGGAGTCATTAGGGAAAATTAATATCACCTTTAATATCCGAGTTTGAAATAGAATTCTTGGCGCAACTGTGTCTCGGATACCTCTGAGAGTTATGAGAGGTTCAAGATTAGAGCATGAAGTCCTCATTGAATTGTTGTATGTAATTTTATGTAAGGAATGTAGGAATGCTCCCATACTATACGTATGTAAGCGTAAGCAGCATACTTTTGCGAAAACAAAATGACCCAGTTATGCTTTTTGTTACTCGTACTGAGTTAATATGGGGCAAAATAGGGCTCTCGAAAATTCTCTGGCTTAATGAACATTATTACAATTGTAGATGTCTAAAAACCGTAGAAGTAAATTTAATAAAGTCTGTAGATAATCGGGTTGAGATTTCGTCATCAAGAAAAGTGATCACTTGCTATGCTAGAAAATATCAATTATAGTGTATCTATTTCTAAAAAGACTTAAAAAAATATTAGCTTTCACACGTGGTTGCGCTTGTGCTAATGTATAAGACAAATAATCTTCAGGTATATTAGCTTTTTCTGAACGAAAATCCCAGATAAGTTGTGAATATTTCATGATCATAATTATCGGTTGACTACCTAAAATATGTACAGTATGTGGCGTCATAAACATATCACCACTGCGCGAAGCAAAACACAACCCTGAGCTGTCGAGAAATTGACAAATTAAAATGTGGCAATAACAGGAAAATTGATTTTTTAGGTTTTTTGGTGGGATTTGATTAAAACGATGTTGTATGTTTTCTATTTATTTATTTTATACACTTAATGTTTTTTTAGATTTAAGCATGTTATAATTGTGGCTAACTAAGCGATTAGCGTCTGTGATACTACACATATTTGGAAAAAAAGAAGGACTTTTCGGACTCGACTTGTTATGTTATAATGCTCATTGTAAAAATGAATATTAAAAAAAAAATCTAATGTTAAAAAAAATTCTAATATTAAAAAAAAAAAGACATGCCCGCTGAGTTTCTTGCCAATTTTTCTCAGGACGGAGGCTAGTTCTTGTGAATTGGCGGTAGTTCTTTTGACGTTCAACAACCATGTACTTTCATTTATGTTGAATAATTTTTTTTTTATTTGATTTGATTCGAAAAGGCCTACTGAGGTCTTACTAAATTACCACCATTTTATTGGGTCGCTTACTTAATTGCTTCTCATGTCATACTACTCAATTCAATATCATCTTAGTGGAATTGAGTTTTAAATAAATTACTATTTCAAATAAATTAATTGTATTTCATTCCACTGCATTTGTCATTTAAATTAATTGAAGGTTTTTGTGAACTATACACCGACACTAAAAATAATCCACAAAGTATGTAATCTTAATGATATCTATTTATGTATCATAATACTTAATTAGATATTTTATCTTATTGGAATGTATTTTCAAAATTCGAGGGTACATATTCTACTTTAAAAATGCTCCAAAGAGGTCAGACAGCATATATCGGGCATGCAAAATAATTAACCGAATACATAATCAAAAGATCGTTTATTGATTTCATTCTGGAAACCATAACAGTCTTTATGCTCTTGGCGACATAGGCTGTTTTTGCTTATCCAAAGACCAGCAGAGAATACACAGAATCGAAGCATTAAATCATATAACAGTTGATTAGTAAAAAGCAGTAGAACTAGTTCGTAAGCAGTGTACGCACTGAACTGGATCGTTACGTATTGTGGTCACGAGCGGTTAACTTATTTTGTACTTAACTGTGTCGTTTCCCAACGCTCAAAGTGTGCCGAGAGTCTGACGTCTTTTAAACAATGTTTAATTAGGGGTCACGTGGTCTGCATCACCAAACCGAATACTTTTTGTTCGTAAAGACGAAGACAAACTCAGGGTTTAACTGATTTTAAACGGTAATTGCAATTGTATAGACTAGAATTTCGTTGTATCATGGTTTCTGATGTAAAGGGTTTTTATTTTGTAGTCTTTTTTTTTTATTGCTTGGGTGGGTGGACGAGCTCACAGACCACCTGGTATTAAGTGGTTACTGGAGCCCATAGACATCCACAACGTAAATGCGCCACCCACCTTGAGATATAAGTTCTAAGGTCTCAAGTATAGTTACAACGGCTGCCCCACCCTTCTAACCGAAACGCATTACTGCTTTACGGCAGAAATAGGCAGGGCGGTGGTACCTACCCGCGCGGACTCACAAGAGGTCCTACCACCAGTAAAAAAGTCTGGGTAAACTCGACTAATGCGGGTAGATCGAAAACGAATTATAATGTTTAGTGTCAAATTTTGGGATAATAATGATGGTGGGGAACGGCTTTGTTGTGCTGCTGGTGTTATTGGTGTTCATAAGCAACGGGACCACTCACCATAGGTGGCAACGGGCAGTATGCTTATTTGTCTGCAGACACTTTTTTTTGCTTCGAATGTGCATGCGGATTTCCATTCATCTGGTGTTAAGTGTGAGTTATAGACCAGTGAGTATTACAATGTGAATGACGCCTCTTCAAACAGAATCAAACAGACTGATAGGATTCTGGTATCCAACCCAGCGAGCCAACAATATAGTAAGCCAGTATTAAAATTAGGGGAGATCAAAGTTATTGCGAAGGCAGAGTTATAAGTGCGCAGAGCCTGCTAGCAGGGAAGATTTTAAAGTCTATTTAGATAGACGAATCTAAATATCCTTAATAGTAAACTGCAACATACCAGAATTTTCAGAATTTCTGTAGATATCATGTTTGTCTGGAAGAGATGGCTTTTAGCGATTAGACCACCTATTGTATCATTATAACTGCTTGTTGACTGTTTTTGAATGTTAATTGTATTTTGATGTGCAATATAGTCTCTCATCTCTCTTTTTCTCTCTTTCTCTCTCTTGGAGGCCAGGATCGCGCTTCCAGCTCATACCCCTGATGGGTAGCCGCATGGACTAAAAATCAGTATAAGATCCAAGAGATAAGTGCCTCCCTAATTATTTTTAATAATTTGCTGCTCCAGCATTTTTAACTAAGAGCTTCTATTTGAAGTCCAGGGTATCAATAGTCTCGTCAGCGCACGCTCGAGGCACTGGTGCCTGTGCTGGAGGCATGGTCGGACCGGCGACACGGTGAGCTCTCCTTTCGCCTCACCCAGGTCCTTTCGGGGCATGGATGCTTCGGGAGGTATCTGTGGAGAGTCTGCGGAAGGGAGCCACATCCGGGCTGCCACCAGTGCGGGCACCCGAACGATGACGCCCAGCACGCGCTAGAAGCGTTCCGGGTGCGGGGGCGCCCGGCACTCGACTGTTGGTCCGGTGGTGAAGCGGTGCAAGGTGGCTCCTGTGCGCCGCTCACGGTGTGTCTCCCGAGACGAGGTTCTACGGGATTTTCCCGGGGATGAAATCCCGTCTTAACATCAGTACGGGTACCGCCTAAGGCGAGACTTTCGGCGCGCATCGCGGTACCGTAAGTTTCGTGTAGTCGGTGTGGTGGAGCTCGATGGGGTTTAGTCGGTAGTCGTTCTGCGGGGCAAGTGCTTCGCGCGCCTTTTTTAAGGCGTAGTCTCCTGTGAGAAATTGGGGGAGGTGAAGGACCTCGGTCCTTCTCTTTTCCCCTTCTTCCTCTCAGGAGGCGCCGGAGTCCGACATAACCCGGTCCGTTACCCCCCTCGACCGGGTATCCGTAAATGGATTCCCCAGCGTTAAAAAAAAAAAAAAGGGTATCAATAGTATTAATGTCAGATAGCCGTGATGTACAAACGATTGCATATAACTAAATTAAAAAAGTTTCTTTTCCCGTCATTTGTAAAATTCTATTTAATACTTATCAAGAATTTATCAACCTTTCGTTCACGTTTTTTTTAAACACACGCGATTTTATTAAGCGCCTATTCGCCTTGTTTTTATAACGTTTATTTACCCGCACGGAACACTTAATTTAATATTTAGTTTCACACTTTCCCTGCTTCGTTATAGTTCCTTCCCTTGTAATTAACGACGTAACGTAAGTAAGTAACATTGTAAAGACCAATATAACTTAGTAGTGAAATCTGATCGCGGTCTGATGAGACTATCGCTATGGAATAATAAGGCATTACGTATGAAATCGGCGTTTTATTGAATTTGCCACTTGGATCCTGAATATCTTGTGGTTCGTTAATGATTCAAAATATAAATTTATTTCAGTTTTTGGTTCTTCCTTTATTTTCGTGCAACTCGAGTTTTTCTTTTGACATCTTTCTGTTCAAAATTCCAATACAATTCCAGCAGATTGCCACTTTTTCCGAAATTGGAATAATTTCTTGTCTTGTCTTGACAAAATGCCGTTTTTTTTCCTACCTATTCGTGTGACTATTTTGCTTGATTATGTTAATTTTTGCGTGTTTTAATTTTTTCCACTTAAAACGGCAATTTCACATTTAAGGACCAAGCACACAATAAAATTGTTTAGTTACCAGTTTAAGAAGTTTAATTAAAATTACTATTACACGTATATATAATATATACCTAGTTTTAAAATTAAATTCACTTCTCTCTTACTCTTTGGTAAATGTTCAATTGATTATTGGAATGACCTATACGTTCATAGTCTTTGGAAGTAGGACTGTATGATAAATATAAATATACTTAAATGAACAACTAACTAACCCTTTTTGGGAAAATGCTGGCCTAGGAAAAAAAACCTACTAAATTCAACACAGACAAACTAGCCCTGATGTGGTGTGTACTAGAAAGGTACATTCGGAGACAAGGCTACGTGCTAATCCTCATAGTATAGTTACCGGGAATCGAACCTGGATGATAAGTACATTAAGCAAATTCACGAACTACCAGACCAACGACACCAGTTTCCAAATTGAAATCTTATTCCAATTGTCATTAGAAATGAATTCATTTTGAATTTAGAATTAGATTAATTGAATTTTGTAGCGGTACAATTGAACGTGGTAATGCTAATTTGAAATTGTATTCGATTAAAGTAATGCTAATTTGAAATCCATTAATTTCTTCATAAATACTTCGATATGTGACCCAGATCTGGTTAGTCGCATGCGGTTGATAAGTGACAGGGCGCGGTCGACACGCTTACCGATATTACAACATGAAGCTTTAAACAGGACAGTCATGTTAAAATTAAATTCTTTAAGCTGTTGCTAAGTCCTTTTTTTTTTCTTTTTTCGGGCCGCGGTCTGAACTTTCTAGACGTCTCCGTGCCTAAAGGGGCGCGCGGCGTATGTGGGACTTGACGATCTGCTGATATTGATAGCATACCACGGGCCCAAGGAGTTTTAGGGCCCTACCGCACTAAGCGTCTCCCCTGCACTCTTACACCCGACATCCGATCTCCGTCCGGGGTCAGAACTCTAAAACCAGACTCGCGGCGCCACCCCGAGAACGCCCTACCGACGGGTCGTCGAGGCGATAGTCGACGACCAACGACACTGGTCTCCGCGGTACGGCGGCCCTGCCAGGCCGCCCGGGCGATGTCGCTGGTGTTCCGGGATATCCCGCTGGGTCAGAACCAGCTTGCTGGATCGGAACGCGATACACCACTGATCGGGTTGCTCTTCCACAGTATGTTCGGCGACGACAGCGTCGACGACAATGCGAATCGCAGGCCGCAGTCGCCGACGCCTCGTCCCTTCCTCCTAGTGCCAGCGCGCTTACTTAAGGTAGTGCTTACTTAAGGTAGGCAGCTCGTGGCCCAGTCGATATTAACTGTCCATTAAATCTTATAGACTGCCTAGCCTATCCACTCGTATTAAAATTTAGTTCTCGACTGTATATATAAAAATAGACGAATTAACGAATGCACCTCGTGTGGTTTCCGGACCTCTTATAGACATCGTACCCTGAATGCTGCCACTAACTTTGGTACGTGAGGTCTAGTTCTCATTTGTAGACTATATTGAAACATAATAGTAATGAAACGAATTAAAACTGTCACAATTTGAACAGCACAATGAACGTTTCAATCTGGAAAATACTCTAAACCGGATCACGTACACAAATAAATAAGACAGCGAATCGGAAAAACTTGACAATCTAATTGGAATTGCTAAACCTAAGCTAAGGATTAGGTAATGCTGTAATTTCGTTTGTACGAATTTATCGGTCGTTTTTATTTCATTCAAATGCTCCGTTGCGTAATTATATAATCAAACTATCGATTGAAGATTTACGGTAATCGATTGAATACGGTCACGTGGCCAATAGGAAACTAATGGATAATATTATGAGCATTCGTGGCAGCATAAAGAACGCCCTGGCTGAGCCTTTGCTCGCCCATCTGTCCCGGTGAAACTGGAAAGGCCTTCGGGCCACCAGTGATCCCTCAATCATATATAGTCATATTATGTGAAGATAAAAGAATTTCCAAACATCAACAATAGTGAACGCACAAATATGCGTTGGTTGATGTAACAAAAAAATCATTGACTTCCCGTTCTCTAAGAGAATAGAAAATCCATCAAAGGCTTAAACCTTAAGTATTTCTTTGCCCCTCCATCTCCAAAAGGGAACTGTCATAATGTATCATCAACACATTGACTAAATGAAACGGAGCTTACTACTATTTATAAATTTATTAAAACTACAATTGTATCAATCATAACAGCTAAATAAATTACATAACAATAGCTTTGGAATGAGGTTATTATGAGGCGTATTTGTCGCCAACGTGATGACGGACCCCCCACTTGTAATTGGCGTTCTTATCAGTCTTGACGAAAGTATGGACCGGGCCAGTGATCCCGCTGGTACCTCGGTGGCTCGACTCATGGCCGTAGTCGTCATGGCCCCGCTTGGGACGTTGCTGTGGTGGCTCATCTTCCGGAGCCGGTTCCACTGTTGGAATTAACATTGACCATTTTCATTCTAGTACAATAATCGATGGTTTTAATGCAATTTTAACATTAATTGGTTTTATGTGCTTTAATTATGAGCGTTCAACATTCATGGACCCTAAGCTGATTTTTTCTGAGTTCTTGTTACTGAAAACACATACGAGACAAGAAAGAGAACACGGAATAGCAAATATATTTTAAAATATTGACTTTTATTGGAAGTAGAGATAAAGACTATTTTTTTTTCCTACCTAAGCTGATAGCCTTGAGAGGCTGTTTCAGCGTAACCTTAGCTAGTAGATGAGCTCACGGGGCTCAAACCGGAGTGATGCTAACACCGACCCTAGCAACAGCAGTGCTTCGCAGAATCTACCACCGGATCGGAAACGCGACCCACTGAGAAGATCCGGCGAGAAACTCAGTGGACTGTGTCTATGGGTTAATTCGCTCGTCGAGCCCTTCGTCGTAAGCGACGGGTTCGACGAGGACGGTGACAGGAGGTGATCAATGATTCCGATTAATCGGCATAAATCTTCGAGATAAAATTTCAATTACAGAGCACACTCCAGAAAACAGCTGAATTGACCAGAGAACGCTTTTAAAAAACTTTTATTGGTTTGACTTGTACCTATTTATGTGGCGGAATCCTTCTACATACATAGTTTTCACTTACTACAAGACGTTCGCTTGAACGTTTGCCCACGCATCACGGACCGTTGCAATACAATAATTTCATTGGTTTGACTTAACCTTACTAGGGTCAACCTAAAGAGAATGTTTTTTTTATATATTTTGTAGACCTTTAATTTTTTTAATCATATTTACTTGTTGTTACATCAAGACGTTTACAACACTTTCAAATAAATTATTTCTAAATAAAACAAAAGTTCTCTTCCTAAGTTATTGTAAGCCTGTGTATGTAAAATATTATAAATGCAATGTTTACTTTTTAAGAGATTCTTATAAGAAAATCAGCTTACACGGTGTCCTGTAATGACGTGGTGGTGTGGCGAACCTGGTGACCCTCAGTGGTCCTCTTGGTACCGGATAAAATGGAATCGACCATGCTGACGTTGCGACAGCCATGCAAGCAAGGAGAAACTGGAAATTAATTATTAAATTAGACCTTTCAAAGCGTCAAAATGTGTATACAAAATAAATAAATAAAATAAATAATATAATAGTTTAAAAAAACTAACAAAATACGCTTTTATAGAAAATCCATCAATAGAAAATAAATTTTAATAAATTTGAATTAAATTTGAAAAAAAATAGTGTAAGAAAATATGATTTTATTGTAAAAAAGCGTATGGTGCTTTTCAGGATATTATCAAAATAACCCTTCTACTCATATCTATGCTGTTCACAAAATATTTATAACTACTGATACCATGCACCCCACGCTTTTTTGACAGTAAAATCATTTTTTCTTTTAGTTTTGAAGGGGGTCAAAATCATCTTAAAAGATTCCGTTACAAACATACATACGTCTGAAGCCAATAAAAGCGTATTAAAAATAGTTTTGGGTATAATGGATACGCTGAGAGCCCAGAGATGTCGGACTCTCGACAATTATGGTTCTGATGTAGCTGCTTTTGGACTTTACTTTGTAGTGTCTACGATCTACAGGGTGAGCTTTTTATTTCTTGGACAGACCGGTTTACATGCTACCAGAGGTATCCCTATGCAGATTGTTACTTGAACTTTGACAACATTTACTTACAAGCTACAACCTGTTAAGAAATACTTGACGAATGAATCATGCTCGGGACAACCGTTATACAGTGCAATTGAAACTGATTATATGATGTCCACGAGCCCTAATATCTCATTAATACAAATTTGGCAGTGAGGTCATATGACTCTCCACAATAATCAAAAGCTTTCTAAAATTATCTGTACCAGAAATTAAAGATTTAATGGATTTTTTTTAGTTCTCTAAAATTAATTCGTTTTATTAATTGTCGCGATATGAAAATATTTGTTTTATCATGAATACTCACCAACGCTTTAAGACCCATAATGAAATGCGAACAACCGTGCGAATACGCCGTTGTTAGAAATGGTCACGATTTTGTCAGATCAGCCTTTTTATGAAGAAAGAAAACCGAATTCTGAACACTTTCTATTCGAAGGTTTTCCGGTTGAACGATCACGTTGGACTGCGAAGAATGAACCGCGCGTGACGAAGCCCTCCGCTTTAAAACCGACTTCCAGAAAAACTAGATCTAGTACTATTTGTGTGGATCAAAAGAGACTGGTGGTAGGACCTCTTGTTAGTCCGCACGGGTAGCTAACACCACCCTGCCTATTTCTGCCGTGAAACAGTAATGCGTTTCGGTCTGAAGGGTAGGGCAGCCGTTGTAACTATACTGAGATGACAAAAGGGTCCTTCTTCGCAGTGAACGCGCAAACCCGTGTCTTCGTGGGGGAGAGCACCCTTCACTTCGTTCAAAACTTGGTTATTTGACAGGTGGGCTTGAGGAATCTGCCACCGAATTGTGATCGTACATACCTCCAGCTACAATAAAAGATCTTATAAAAATATATATGTACAAAAAACATTGAAACAAGGGCGGATCCAGCTTTGGCGCCAGGAGGGGGTCACATAGTCGTGGGCAAGTTAAGAACTTATAATTTAATTTTGATAACAATAGATAATAAATAAATCAAGATGTTCTTCAATTAGTCCAAGTTAGTTCAAGTCCTGGAACTCAGGGGGGGTCATGACCCCCATGACCCCCCCCCCTGGATCCGCCGTTGCATTGAAAAGAAAATAAAAGGTACTTTTACTTTGTTTTTAAACAGAAAATCTTTATGCAACATCCTGCGTAACCATAGCGGTTCTCATTTTTTTATGCATCACTCGATCAGATCTCAAAATGTCGAGCGCATTCAAACTGAGTTTTGTGACAATATTGATAATTAAGTTGGGGACACACCGAGTGCTGTCATTTCATCACCATAAAGCTGTTTATTGCAAAAGGGCTTAGACAGCAACAATTAGGGAATCAAGACAAAACGGTTAGTGAACCAATATGGATTTCGACCTGTTAACTACACGTATTGTGCACAACATTAGTGAAGGATATTTTAAATCAGTAAGTTACAACTTTGGGCATAGAGAATCGTTAATGAGACCAATAGCTGCTGAAAATGTGTTGGATTTATTATATTATTATTATTTTACGTAAATTGTCTGTGATGACAAAAATTGTGAACAATTGATGGGAACTGTACAGTAATTGATTGACACATACAGGCATACACACACCCTGTCACTGCTGATGTCCATGACTGACGGTGACTGCTCACCCTCAGATTGGCTGTTGCTTTCTACCTGAAACGGCGCAAACGAAAAAAGATGCTATTCATCAAAATCATTTGGTTTTTAATTAGAAACTAACTAGCTATTGTTTTTTCTATTGCTCGGAAATATCGCATGTCGCTCAGTCAAGTACCAGTGATTTCGAGTTTATAATCATATTAGCAAAAAACATGAAAGTAAAAAAGTCGCCATATATAAAAATAAACCAAGACAAATAAACCGTACACTGGTGCTAGGACCTCTTGAGAGTCCGCACGGGTGGGTACCACCACCCTGCTCTATTTATGTCGTGAAGCAGTAATGCATTTCGGTTTAAAGGGTGGAGCAGCCGTTGTAACTATACTTGAGACCTTAGAAATTATATCTCAAGGCGGGTGGCGCATTTACGTTGTGGATGTCTATGGGCTCCAGTAACCACTTAACACCAGGTGGGCTGTGAACTCGTCCACCCATCTAAGCAATAAAAAAAAAACACAATTTAATAACAAGGAATTTTCAGAAACAAATATGCACTTATATTTTAATGCACGCATTGTTAGCGCTATATTTACACAATAAATTCCGAAGCCTCAGTAAGTAGCTAAGTGAATGCTCAATTAAATCTTTAGAGCTACAGTAATTTACCTCAATTTCTTCATCAGCACTGCTACAATATAGCAATCGAGTAATTCATTATTCAAAGAGTTAATGTCCGTATTTATTACTCTGGCAACATTAAATTAATTTGTTTATCTTTTGTGATGTTGCGAAATCGGTTTTCAAAATGGCCTCGCTCTGTTGCTGGGTACAGCGACGGTGGAACAAAAATAATGGGATTTGTGTATTCATAAACTACAAAGCCTTCGTCAAACAGAACGCGTAATTAGCGCGCGTCAGAGCGCTAAACTACCGCCGCGCTATGACGCTGAGATGTGTTGTACTACAATGGTAACATACCGTCAAACAGAGCCCCAGCGCTATAAGTACGCAGCGCTCTGTCGCGGCGTTAGGACGCTTTGACGTCAGGCGTTGTAATTTTTTACAAATTTTATTTTAGCGTCCGAGTGAATGTGTATTAAAATACTAGATAATGCCCGAAAAAATGATATAAATAGTTAGAAAATACCCATGCTTATACAATGCCACATCTGAATCACTCGATTTCTTAATACTTTTAAATGTTTACACTGCTATCGAAAGGCACTATGATTTGGCGAATGCGTTGCGTCAAGGAGCGTTAGACTCATCTAGTCAATTGGTGTGACATGAAAAGAGCGCGACGTTAAGTACGCGGCGCTAAGTACGCGTTCTGTTTGACGAAGGCTTTAGTATGTCTTGTTCTTAATGCGTTATATGAAACATAAGTTTAAGGAACAGATCACAGAGCGCTGAGACCCTTCGTAGCCAGGACGGCACGTGAATTCAGAATTACTAACGGTAAATCACCTTTCAATGATAATTCAAATGGAAATTAATATGTTTGTTTACTTGAGAGTATATGGTTAGGAAGCCCATAGACATCTACAACGTAAATGCAGTAACGGAAAGGTGGATACCTTGAGATATAAGTTCTAAGGTCTCAGTATAGTTATAACGGCTACCCCACCCTTCAAACCGAAACGCATTACTGCTACACGGCAGAAATACACAGGAATAGTGGTGGTACCTACCCGTGTGGACTCACAAGAGGTCCAGTATCATCAGTAATTACGCAAATTATAATTTTGCGGGTTTGATTTTGATTACACGATGTTATTCCTTCTCCGTGTAAGTTAATCGTGAATATTTGTTAAATACGTATTTTATTAGAAAAATTGGTACCCGCCTGCGGGATTCAAACATCGCATCGCAACATCCTTTGCATCGCTAGATACGAATGCATCGGACGTTTTATCCTTTAGGCCACGACGCGGCGACGACTTAATATCAATATCTACTCCCGGTGCAACTCAAGCTTTAGTCAAAGTCACAATTACGTGAACTTACATAACTTCAGCTCGGACGCTGGCCATTTGAACGTCATTAGCAATTTTTTTGTGTTTAAAATATTTAAAACGCTTATAGTCTGATTTCAGAATTATATAAAAAAAAAGTCTTAGTCAATAGCTCAAACTAATTTTATTTTAATGATCTGAACTTAGTAGTAAAAACATAATTGATCTGTAAGTTTACTGAAAAGATTTCTTTAATATAAAAAAAATATAAGTCCGATCGACCTTTCAGTAATAATTACAAAATGGTTTTCTGAAATCATTTTGAAAGGAATTAATTAAATTTTCTATGAGCAAATACATTTAGTTGTTGTGAATCATGGTCGACTAGATTTCAAGATGGAATTGTTGTTGGGATCTCGCTCACGGCGTCTTAAAGTCTTAGCGGTTTCCGAAGTTCGGGTCAGACACTGATTTTTTTTTATTGCTTAGATGGGTGGACGAGCTCACGACCCACCTGGTCAAGTGGTTATCGGAGCCCATGACATCTACAACGTAAACGCCGCCACCCACCATGAGACGTGAGTTGTAAGGTCTCATTTTCAACAGTACAACCGGCTGCCCCGTCCTTCAAATCGAAGCGCATTACTGCTTCACGGCAGAAACAGGCAGGGTGGTGGTACCTACCTGTGCGGACTCACAAGAGGTCCTACTACCAGTAAAAATTATAGTGGTTCACGCTGCAAAGATGCACAGTTGGTTTTCAATATCCTATCTATTATTTTCGTGAATGACACAGGGCATTTGATACAGAGAGTATTATTATACAGACAGTATTACGATAAGTTGTATAGTTGACAATGGACTATGGACAATCTTGCTGGAACCTTTCGTTCCGTGGGGAGTGTTGTGTGGATAATAAGAGATGATTCTGCTATTCCCATCATCCTCTAACAACTTGCGGAGGACAGTTAATACAACCTACCTGGAACCATTGCGTGTATTCACCTATATTTCTTCAAACGTTTTGCTAAATAGTTCTTTTCGGTACTACCTACCGGCTTGACTGTAGCCATGATGTTGCCAAAATTCATAAATGATTGTAACCACTTACCATTGTACGTAGTCGCGATATCTAGTCGTCTGCCATCATAATCAATAAATGTGTTAAAGTAATTTCGACTTTAATCCTATGTCTTAAGCTCAACATTCTCGTTTTAGTGTTTACTGGCTTTAACAACTTTTTAAATTTAGGGTGGAATGGAAGATTATTTACGCCTTGTAAAAAAGCTGTTTTTCTTTGTCGTTTTTTGTGGCGTAAATGAGCAGTCGAAACCTTTGACCCCTCTATGTAGAGTCACGAGATCCCTCTATTGTGCTTTAGTAACTTTAAGGATGCTAATATTAGATTCGTTTAACGAAATCTCACCCAAATTTAACGAATCGTTTTTCGAAGCCTCGTTTTAAAATTCTATTGATGCGTAGCGAGCTAGAAAGACGCTAAAATTAAGTCACCAGGGGCATCCAACCAAATCTATTTAATTTATCGAATGTCGAAAAGTAATAGTAGTTTTTTGTTAGCAATAAACTAGAATCATATCAAAGAGTTTGAGCATAATGAAATGCTAAAGCGTTGCCATGTTAGACTTCCAACAGATGAGCCGTAACCTCGCAGGCCACGTAGTCAGCAAAAACCCTGTTTCACGGACCTCTATTTTACCAATCTCATTCGCATCCTTTCAGATGTTCGGTGTTTGGTAGGTACTGTCGTCAAAAGTCCAAAAACCATCTCAACCTAATCCAACTAGAAACTCTTCATCATTGATTCGTACTACTAATCCTTAAATTATTATTTTAATTGCACATACGGCAGAATGGTAATCATTGAAGAGATAGACACTGCTCGAAAAGCATTTCCTCTACCGCTCTGACTGGATCGAGAACACATGCTTAACTAGACCAGCTTATACTGTATTTGAACCTGGAAAAAGTTTGTAGCGGTAGCCACCACAGAACACAAGATATTTGACAGATGCCTGAATCTCGCTTACGACATTTTCAAGTTAAGCTCGCATATATACAAGTTCCGAACAACATTGGGACCGTCGGTCTACCGAGCAAATATCACCCGCTCGGTGGAAGTTCTTCCCTTTGTCGTTTAAGCCTCCCCAAAAATTAATGGATACTTCGAATAGCATGCAGCGCTTTTGTCTCTGGTAATTCCGATGTCGGTAAGCAATGGTGACCACTCACTGTGTAGACCGTATGCTCTATCGTCTACAAAGGCAATAACAAAAAAGTCATAATACATGCGTGTGGATCCGGACTTCACATCACTCCCGGTCTAAATAATAAACAATCTATTTTTCTAGAGTCACTATTATTTCTACGTTAGCACTGGTGGTTTACTTGGGATTGGTTACTGGTAGACTTGGTGGCATCGTCGGTTCAATTGGTAAATTCTCCTGATATGACGGATTCGGTACCCACCTAATGCAATTCCATCCTTTTAAGTTTTCAGTCATATGTCTTCAGGTATAAAGGGTGAAACGATAATTTTCTATGAGAGACTTCTTTTGGACAATCAAACTCTCATTAAATCCAATCAACCGTTCACCGGGAATTGAATAGTTAGACGCTCTCTGATACGCTCTGATTGAACTCATTCAGACATCACAAGAAAGTTAAGTTTGAACTTTATTACTACAAAAAGCTTTTGTTTTGAAATGACCGAATTATAGTTTTGAAGCCAAATAGATTAGAACCATCCGCACTTACTGATTTAATCATATTTGAGTAAAGTGTTTTTTGTTTTTGTTTTAATTAACAAAAGCTGAGTATTGCATCACTAAAATCGTTTGCTTCATATAGCCAAAACAAAAACTCATTACAACTAAACAATGCAAAAATACGTGCGTTAAAATACAACGCAACATTTGCAATGAAATGTTTACGTCCCCTGAAAACGTTGGACGATCACCTGCTGTCTATAAATGATCTAACGGTCACTGTCGTTTTGGAAACACCATCGTTCAGTCGAGATGTCACCACGGGTTTTGGGAACAACGGTAAATATATCGATATTTTTTTTAAAGTACTTTTGGTGATGAGTAAACAAAATGTTAAGTGTTGCTCTAAAATCTCATTAAAAAAAAAAGGTTTCATTTTGAAATATTGTAACCCTCTGTGTTCTGTAGTGTCAAATGATTTCGATTTTGTTAACTGCCGTTTCAGTCAAAATGGTGATGCTATTATCAAATTCAAAATAAGAAAGCGCGGCAAACCATTGTGAAAAATCTATGAAACAAAAAACTATAGTGCAGTTTTTTAATGAAACACATTTTAACAGAGCTAGAAGATACTTCCGAAACAGTAGGCAGCGGCTTGGCTCTGCTCCTAGCATTGCTGAAGTCCATGGGCGACGGTAACCACTTACCATCAGGTGGGCCGCACGCTCGTCTGCCTACAAAGGCAATAAAAAAAATAAAAAAAAAAACAATTTTGAAGATTTTATTCGATACGGGACAACTCTTAACTTTACGGTTGCAAATTAGAAAATCATAACATTTCGTTGAGCGTTGCTAAATTTAGATATGATCTTATTGTCAAAAAGGTTCAAATGCTCACATTTCAGAAATGGCTCTGGTGTTTTTTCGTGCTCCAAGGTTCCTGGGTCCCGGCGAGGGCCGTCACAGTTCGGACTCCACCCAGCAATCCGGCCACCGTCGAAGCACAGGCTAAGTTCTTTCAGTAAGCACACAAATTCAATTTAAATTTTCAAGTATTCAATCCTTCATTAATATGCTTTGGTTAATAAAAAACAGCTTTTAAGCTTGCCACACCTTTAACTGATTACTGATTGATAATGTAGGATTGGTAAGAACGGAACGTATGAAAATAGTGTGAAACGGAGCGTTAAGATGCAAGTGAGAGAAAACGGCAAGAAAGGGAAAAGAGTATGACAGACAGTATGACAGAGAAAAGGAAGATGAAAGGTAGGACGCCTTGTGAATTCGCACGGGTAGGTACCACCACTCTGCCTATTTCTGCCGTGAAGCAACAATGCGTTTCGGCTTGAATAGCGAGGTAGCCGTTGTACGGTAAAAAGTGAGACCTTAGTCAGGCCTCAAGGTGGGTGGCGGTATTACGTTGTAGATGTCTATGGGCTTCGGTTACCATTTAACACCCGGTGGGCCGTGAGCTCGTCCACCCATATAGGCAATAAAAAAATATAAAAACTTAAGTAATTTTATCTATATATTAATACGTGAAGCAAAAACTTTGTATCCCTTTAAATGAAAATGGCGCGGACGGAGGAGTATGAAATTTTCCACACTTATAGAGAAAATAGAGAAGAAGTGCACAATGCTAATATTTTTTTAAATAATGCATAAAAGATGCATTAAGTCAATAAAGAAAACATTACACACACTACATAACATGTATTTAACGCACACACGCATGCATATGTACTATTTATTGTCAAACTTTTGCTCTTGACGTCTGTGTTCAAATTGAGAATAGATTAAATATTGTTTGTCTTTATTAATATTTTTTTATAGTGTAACCTTGGCGAAATTTGTGATTATAAAAGTATAAAATACAATTATAATAGTGTACAAACTTACAATTCCATGTAATTATAGTCGAATTTCGACTACTACGGGGCCCACTAGTTAACATAAAATGTACATAGTTTCTTGCCCAATTCAAATTATTATGAAAGCTGTAGTTCATTTACTTGTAATCTAAACGAGAATTATTTCGTTTTCGAATCGAGTTGCTGATTAAGAGTCGAAAGTGGCCTCGTAACGAATACACAGCCTTCACTCCTAATTAGATTCTATTGTGATATGCAGATCGGTATTCGATATTACTATTGTCCGCACTGTAAGTTAAAATTTGAATGACGTACATTTTAAAGTTCAGATTGGGTGTAAATTTTATTTATTTATAACTAGCTGACCCGGCATACTTCGTAGTGCCTCAATCGATCAATAAAAGACCCAAACTTTTGTATATAATAAACTTAAAACAAACAAAAGGAATCCGTCCGACGGGAGGGGACATCAATCACATTCAATTCCGAGCATTTTCATATTTATCTACCTTTTAAACCTTCTTTGGACTTCTACAAATAATTCAAGACCAAAATTAGCCAAATCGGTTCAGCCGTTCTCGAGTTTTAGCGAGACTAACGAACAGCAATTCATTTTTATATATAAATACTTTATATATTATACAGTATAAAGGTGGACTTAATGCCATAGGCATTCTCTGACAGTCTACCTTAGGGGGGTGCAGAGATGAACCTTGGTAAGTGTAGTGTGATAGAGATATTACTTAAACATAATTATGTGTATGTATAAAATTTGGATGGAGGGTTGCTTCAAAATGTTTGTTAGAGACGCCGTAACATTAAAAAGCCGCATTGTTTTTTTTTTTTTTTGATAGCTGTATCATTTATTTTGGAACATTAATTCTATAGTCAAATTCAAAACAGTCATTCAAACAAAAACATCAATAATGACACAAACGATTGAAAAGATGACAGTTACAATAGTCAGTAGACTGACCGTGTTTATGACATGGCCCATATCTATGGGCGATTTAACCAATTGCCATCAAGTTGGCTGTTTAAAAACCAAACTTTAATGCATACATACAAGCGTTGAGTTTGTAATGGCTTTTTTTTCACTTCGTTCGTTTTGTCACTATTGGTGTATTAGAAACAGTAGGCAATTAGAAATCAGAGAAAGACTTTGCTTAAGGTAATAATAGCGTTACTTCTTATTTTAATTTATTAAGGTACTTTCAATGATTGAATTTTTTTTTCCAACTTGAACCTAACTATTTTAGCAACATTGTAAATAGATAGTTTTCAAAGATGAGCCATAATCACTGACACTTCAAAATAGGTTTGTTATTTATGTCTTAGGTGATTTTCATTTTAATTTCGTATTCTTATTTTTTTCTTGTAAAGTTAGGAAAAAGAGTTTTCAATTATTTATTAATTACCGAAAAAGCCGGTTGTTGAATAGCGTAGAAAAAACGGTTGAATTTTATTTATCCTTGCCTATTTATAGTTTGCATAATTTAATATCAGGCTTCATATTGTGTTTTAAATTCTAGCATACGCTTATATTCCGCAAAGCTTCAATAAAACTTTCCACCACAATAACCAGTTATAACTGTAAATAAGTGAAAGTCTAAATTTGCTTTATAGGGATTTTTTCTCAGTACAGTTGAGTCCATACAAGATAGAGTTCGGTCACGTGTGTGAGGACCCCAACACGTGGGAGCAACGTTACGAGAAGAAAGACTTTAAGAACCACAGGGACATGGGCAAAGTATACCTTATGTACTAATTAACGAGATCTATTTTTCTTTCTCTGTCCCGCTTCGCTTCGCTTGGCTGAAGGTATAGGCACTTGCCCACTTCCGAGGACTTCGATCAGGGGCACCGGTTGGGAAGCGAACACCACTTCACTGAACGACACGAGAGGTCCCGCCCCTCTGCTGGACTTTTCTCTGCTAAAGTACGCTTACCATGCTTCATTCATTATTTTTGCCAGAACTTTCATTGTACCTAATAATACCCATATTTATTGAAGGTATCTTCTTTGAATGCCGTCTTCTTTCCAAACTCGCATGCCTCTTCTTGTTTATTTTACTAGACTATATTACTAACAAAAGGCAACTTTCAAAATGTATTGCGTAATATTATTTTGTTAAATTTAATTTCAAATGCTAATAGATAACTTCTCAAGCTGTAGTAGGTACTGCCGTTTCTTCTTATTTCTTGTAACTCATTTATATTAACTTTAATTCTTCAGCAAATAACTTTATTTCTCTTCTGTGATACACGTTTGTCACTAATCTTGTTCTTAAGACTAATATTCTCCATTAAAAATCTCATAGGTGCGATGGGGGGATAAAAAAGGGGGCTACGGTGAGCATTATTGGGATTTGAACCACGCAGGTCACTCCGGCAATAACGATAATGATGGTTACGAGAATCATTCCGATGACAGTCCCTATGGCGATAATGAGCATCATGACTCTTATGATGAGCCCAGTGAGCAGAGCCCGATTTATGAAAAGGACGAGTATGACCCGGAGAAGGTGAGCTACGATGAAAGCGGCCGATCGAAGCGTGCCCATCCGCGGGCGAAAGTCGAACGCAGAGAGCTTACCGCGTTGCCGGAGAAAAACAAAGAAATCTCGCAAGAGGCCGCGGAGCAACACGACACGCCTCAACGAACAGATGTAGAGCAAAAGAAACCCCGACGTCATCAACAGCAGAGGAGGGATAACGATTCGAAGGAAACCAGAAATCAAGTTGTTCTGGTCGTGAGTCATAAAGATGAGGAAGATGTAAATGAAAAGCCTAAAAGACAGCCTGAATTTAAGGCTCATTTTGTTCCTTACGAAGGCGGTGCTGGGGTGAGGCAGCATCAACCACCTGAAGCCACGGCGGCTGCTTCGGTGCCAAGACTTTTCCTTGAACCCTCGACGGGACATGTCGTTGATAGGGCCACAGGACAAGCGTATGTCTTACAGCCAGTTGCAAATTAATAGTACAAGTAATATTTAAGTGAACGTGTGTAATGTTTTTAGTTTCTAGTTATTTATTTCAATAAAGTTTTTATTACGGTTCTATTTTTACTTCTCATTCTATTATTACCGCAAGGATGACTCATCAATATGTGAATGCTACATCCCGAGACAAGAGTTAGAAGTCTCAAAAGTATTGTAACTGACTGTACGTGCTGGTGTTTGGGGTTGGATGGACTCCAGATGTAGTGGATTTTACATAAAATTTTATTAAAGTTACTTCGCAGGCGGTATTGCATTTTATGAGCTTAGACAGATACGAGTGTCCTGCATATTTCTATCGCAAAATAGTTGCATCTAATTATCTTCAAAAATATTTCATATTCACCATAATTGAACCCACGTATATTATGGTTTGTTATACGTACACCAATAATTAATATACAAAATGGTAAATTTAGAAATTTGCCATTCTTGGCGTCAGCGCCTCTGTTTTACGCCCAGTTCCTTGGCATCACCATTGACTATGACCGACGGTAACGAAGTCGTCCACCATAGGCAATAAAATACAAGCATTCATAAATACCTACAATAGCATACGATACTCTAACTCAATTAGGCATAATTTTTTGCAAATCAAAACATGCGCACGATACGCCTTCAAATATTAACCGTTACTAATAAAATTAGTAGTAGAATTGCCATAGGTCACCGCTAGGCATTGTGGGAACAATGTGTTAGGCCGACTGTGAAAAATCTTATGTCCCCATTTATACAGAACATTCACCAACGGAATTGGTCTAGTTGAAATTGTTTATTGACATTCACTTCTCTGTAGTAAATGCATTAAATCTATAGGTACCTATACTGATATTATAAAGAGGAAAGGTTTGTTTGTTTGTTTGTATTGAATAGGCTCGGAAACTACTGAACCGATTTGAAAAATCCTTTCACTGTTTGGAAGCTACACTATTCCCGAGTGACATAGGCTATAATATTTTTTGAAAAAAATTAGGGATCTTTAATAAAACTCCAATAATGTAACCCAAGGTGTAAAAAATTACCTAAAATATTCTTTACATCGCGTGCTCTGCGAAAACTCTTGATGATAGAATAAAATAATGTACAACGACTTTGTAGAATACATTATTAATTACAAAAAGTGTCGAGACAGCATTTGTCCAACTATTGTAGTTATGCCGCAATAAGTGTTCTTTTATTTTTAAAAATAAAACAACGTCAAATATCGTTGAATTTTTTGTTAAAGACCCGAGCGGAGCCGGAGCGAGCCGCTAGTACATAATAAAGCGATAAGTTTTTTGACGTAGCAAAATCGCAGTAAAATTTCGTGTCAAATCAGAGCATGGCAGAACAGATAAGCGTTTAAAATATTAACTTAGGCTTTTTTTTTTATTTCCCTTGTAGGCAGATGAGCATACGCCCACCTGATAGTAAGTGGTTATCGTCGCCCATGGAATTCAGCAATGCCAGGGGCAGAGCCAAGCTTCGTTTGAAGAAGAATATAACGCTCGGGAAACACCGTGGAGGGGAGCTCATTCCATAGCCGAATGACCAAAGAGCAAAAAGACCTCTGGAAACGCACTGTAGATGATCGCAGTGGCTCGAGGTAGTATGGATGAACTCTACTCCGGTGGCGGGCGGTGCGAAGGTAGAAACGAGATGATGGTATCATCTCAAACTATTCCTCAGTGCACTCCCTGGCTGACTAGACAGTCAGTCTACTGTTTTTTTCCCTACTTAATCGTTGGTAGCATAAGAAGCTATTCCAATTTGCGCGGATCGTTAGGTGAGTTCACGGGCACAACCTCAGAGAATTTCTAACACTAGCCCGAGCAAGATCAGTGCTTCGCTGAATCTACTACCGGATCGGAATCGTGACCCACTGAGAAGATCCGGCGTGAATCTCTATGAACTAAAAACAGTGTCTACCTTAAGATTTGCTAACCAGATAATAGGAAGTAGCCCGTGAGATTTCCTGCCCATCTGCGACAACATTACCACTGATCCGTCCGCCGTAGAAATCGGCACGTCACAAATCGGTCAAAGGATATTACCGTCCGACAGTTAGGTACCTTTTCAAGACAAACCAGTTCGACCACAATTCGTGAGAAAGTACCCTTACCCCTGCGATTTAACTATCATAGACAGTTCGTAGGGATTACACTTGTTCTAAAGGGCGTTGATTTCCCTGACATACGAATCTGAAGTTCGTATAGAATTTTTATAATAATTGAATTTGACTTTAGTGCAAAGCTGGCCGTTTCATATTTTAATGATAGCAAACTTTTTAAACGCTGATGGAAGAGTTGATATTTAACTAAAATAACCTTAACAATAATTTTAACTAAATTTAAAATTTCTCTATGACTTTTTTATTAATCATGATTAGGTATAGTAGTAAATAGCGTACCAATGCTCGATAATGTTAAGCTAGGACTTTAGTTTGACGTATAGTTGCGGGTAATTACAAATGTCATGCTAAATTTTCCAAAAAATTACCATAAGAAGTGCAAAAAAATCATAGACATAACGATTACTGACAGGAAAAAGCGTAACATGCAAATAAAGGGTCACTCCACTAACAGTTGTTCTCACGGCGATAAGCGGTCAGACTGGTTTAAGGACGAACCCTTCGCGGAGTATAGTATTATCATGCGAGGGCAGGACAGTGTCTTCCGCGTCCATTGTCCACGGAACTGGTTTGGACATTTCCAGTCTGTGAGAAAGTTTTCTAACTTCTCTATTGTTTAATAAATATGTTTGTTTATGTTGATTGATTAGGTCAGGTTTAACTGAAACACAGCGTCTTTTGAGTATCGTTTTATTATGACATATTAGAAAAAACTATTTAAATTTTGTGTTAAATTCAAAATCTTGAAATTTTCTTTTTCATTATCTGTGCCCAATATTAACAAGACATACCCGAAAACAATACTCAGATCGAAGTAAACCGAATATCTATTATTAATATTAGTTGCTAAGAAACTATAAACGAATTGACATTACCATTTACATTAATAATAGGATATAAAACACCACGTTTTTTATACTCTAAGCAAACAGTTAGCAACGGTAACTTTAGTTTTCGGTTTGAAACCTGTTTGGACAAGGGACGTGGGAATTGACCTGGACATTCGACCCTGAGATTGTTATCGCGACCTGACAATAAAGCAAGTACGTTGGCCTTTGGGTCACAATAATAACTTTTATTTAAGGGAGGGCTTTAAAAGACAGGGGTGTTATCTTACCAACTTTTAGCAGTTCTTCAGAACTGTGACGTGACGAACAAATATGTATTTGTTAATGGTAAAATTATGTGAACTTAAATTTTATTTGGAATGCTTCATTATTATGTTATCTCTTGAAGGGATTAAATTTTAAACTTTAAATTTCTTTTTGTGTGTGTGTGTGTGTATTCTCGTATGTATTTCATTAGTATGATAAATTAAATTATATGATCCAGCTGGTCATCGTTAATATAAAACTGTGTGGATAGATAGCTTCATCGTATTCAGGATGGATTATTTTGCCTAAATTAGTTTTATTTAATGTTATTTATAGAGAAAGATTATGAATAGAACATAATATAATGAGATGTAAATGTAAAAATACAATAATCTAACAGAGATGCAGGTACTATTGTTTGGTAACAACGCTTGAAAAATAATCTTTGAACACATCCCCTATTGTGTTGCTCTATAGAGATGCAAAAATGGCACGCGACTTAGATGAAAAAAAAGATTGGGGTCCATTTTAAGTTGTGTCATGATTTTTTTGTATTTTTTTTAATTGCTCGATTGATCAAGTGTGATTGTAAGTGGTGTTAAAATAAATTTATTGGTATAGAATAGTTTGTTCTGTTTTATGGAAATAATGTTTTTGAAGATAATGATCGCATATTATCAATTAGAGGTCATCGTGGCCTAATAAGAGGCCTGTGTGCTTTGTGGGAATTTTTAACGTTCTCGATAGCGTAAAAGTTAACTCAAATTGAATGCAGTTGGATCAGCGCTCCTATCGGCAAACGTAGGCAAACGTTCCAACTCCATACAAATTTGAGTTAACTTTTACGCTATCGAGAACGTTAAAAAATTCGTATTAATCCGACAGGCGGGCCTACTTCTTCCCGTATACGTGACAAATCCGTAATGTATAATGCGTTGACAGTTTAGCAATGCTAACTTTATTAATATTTTGGACAATGTTATTTATTACCTACCTAGTGCTATTAATTAAATATCTGCTAAAAATAATTGTGTGTATGTGCATTACTATAATTCTCATGTTGTATTTGTTATTTTAGTTACGTGTTATTTGTTCTACACACACTCATCACTTTTTATTATTATTCTAATTATCCTCTCGCAGGTCTGCTGGAAGAGATTTCTTAAAGAAATAAGCAGTGCCTTTGTACATATTTTTCCTATTACTCTGTACTATGTCTTGTTTTCTGTGTGTACATAAATCAATAAAAAATAAATAAATTCGTAAACGATTGTATAAACTGCACGACCGTGTGTATCGGCTAAAATTGCGATACATGCAAATAAAGGGTCATTCCACTGACAGTTGTTCCCACGTCGGTAAGCGGTCAAACTGGTTTGAGGACGAACCCTTCGCGAATGAATTGTGCGAGTACCTACAGGACAGTGTCTTCCGCGTCCATTGTCCGCGGAACTGGTTTGGACACTTCCGATCTGTGAGAAAGTTTTCTTAGTTGTCGTGAGTTATAAACAATATATATAATAATATTAATACGCGAAGCAAAAACTTTTTTCCCTTTTTTACGAAAATTGCGCGGACAGAGAAGTATGTTTCCCACACTTATAGACAATACTAGCGGTACTGGGCGCGTCGCAGGGCATTTAAAATTAACATCATTATTTATAGTCATTCATTATTATTAGGGAGTCCAACACTCATATAAATATTAGCCTATCCATTAAGTACCTACACGTATTTTCTACATGAATACCATGGATACCATTTTTTTTTAAATTATGAAATTAATTATTGTTGAATTTCGACTACTGGGGAACCACTAGTTTACTATTGTTATCTAATGATTGTGTTCGTATAGACTATACTAGAACGTATTTTGTTTATAATTATTTTTCAGTGTAAATAAATTAGGTTTTCCTGTGGACCAGAATAAAATTTTATTTTCGCTGTCAAAGGTCGCAATAGTTTCATCAGACTACCCTGCAAATGTTAATATCTTTTTCAAGTGAAATTTAAAAAGATATTCAGTAATTTACCTTAGCCGTTGACTTTGGTAGGTACCTACTGGCATTTAGTTATTTATTGATTGATAACTTCGAAGGTCCTGTACCTTCGCAGTTTTTATTTAGCAAAAAGGCTAGTACTAAGAAATATTAATATTATTTATTACAGTCTAACTATTTTGTGGGTTCATGATCGCATCGCTACGACCGCTCGAAGATCACAGGTGGGAGGACCTCTTGTGAGTCCGCACGGGTAGGTACCACCACCCCGCCTATTTCTACCGTGAAGCAGTAATGCGTTTCGGTTTGAAGGGTAAGGCAGCCATTGTAACTATACTGAGACCTTTGAACTTCTATCTCAAGGTGGGTGGCGCATTTACGTTGTAAATGTCTATGGGCTCCCGTAACCACTTAACACCAGGTGGGCTGCGAGCTGGTCCACCCATCTAAGCAATAAAAAAAAAGCTGTATTGCAGTTTTCGTTTCTAGTTTGAATGTTAGGATGGTCGTATTTAGATTCTGATGTCTATGATTCTGGCCTTAGTGTAACACTAGTCAAAGCTGAACTCTATTGTCCATTTAAGTACACTCTAAGTCCATAAAATGTGGTTACTATCACACGTAGTTACGACTTATCATTTCTTACCCTCTACATTTCGACCGGACAAAAGATCTAAATGTCTCGGATAGGGCGGCGACACATCCCCATTCTTAATCGATGTAACAAAGGCGTATGCAAATGTTGTGTTGAATACGCTAAACGCAATCATGTTATCAGTATCGTGTTAGATACAGTAGTCGCTAGTTCGTCCTTGAATTGAGGTTGTTAGGATTTTATGTGAAATTATAACCCGTTTTTCTGGTGATTTTTATTTTTAAATAGTTGGGACATACAATAAAGGTAAGATTTTTTTAATAAATAGATAATATTTTTATTAAAATAGATAGTATTTTTACTAAAGCGATTACTGATTTAGACATAGCTATTCAAATTTGAAAGATCAAATACTTTATATTATTTGATAAATGTATGGATTTTTTTGATAAATAGGGTATATTTTGGTATGAAATGATAAATAATAATTGTGTAATGACTAGTGGTTTGTGAAAATCGATTGTGGATTATCGATGGCATGAAGGGATGCGGCTTTAAATTTAGCCTTCGCATATTTATTCGGGTTCATTCATTCGAAGACGAGCAAAATCCTCGAAAACAATGTTGTCTTCCTCTTCATTAGTGTAAAGAGTATTTTCATAGCGATGTCTCTCAATAGACTGCATCTTCTTCATTGCATTGAAACGTTGACGCTCAACAGTGCCTGTAAAATTACAGTAATTTAAGCTAGTTTCATGTAGCTAGTACTATTTTTCATAATTGATTCTATGGTTACCTTCAGCAGGATGCAGCAGTTTGAATGGCACATCAGTAACCAGTTCTCCTCCAAGAGTTCCACAGTTCAACTTCACTCGCACAGAGTAAGACACCACGATACCAATGGCGTCAGCAGGACATTTACCTTCAGCAACAAGAGTCGAACTAGCCAAGTTCACGTCGTCTTCTTTGAGATGGCCATCCAGGGCCACACCTGCAAAAATTTTGAAAATAATTACGAATTAGTTCAATCCAATGAAGCCGCTATCGCAAGTGATTTTCTGAAATTATTAATATTCTGTACCGCGGACATCCTTGCTGTTACGAGCCAAAGGTACCATGTAGAAAGTCTTAGATAGGCTAGCTCCAGGTGTCACGGGGCATCCTTCACGACTCTCAAGAGAAGCGACATGGCGGCTGAATTGAGAGTTGATCATCGTAATTTCGACATGCTGCACAACCATACATCTAATGTTACGGACGGATTTTCTTGAGTTGTTGGAAACGATCACGTTAGCTGCAATTTTCTCTCCATGATAGTAAATTTCACGATCCAGAGTTACTTCGAGATTAATCTTGCCATTGCTGAAGGTGAATCCTTTGCTGACCAGCGAGCTTGGAAGGCGACGTCCGCGAGTTATCGGAGCGTGTTGTAACTGAAATAAATAAAGTGAATCAGCTTAAATCATTTGAAAAATAACAATCTTTTATTTTGTTTCATGTTAGACAAATACTTTTTTAATAGCGAGAGTCACGGAGCTCCTCTTATGACTTTTCTGGTCTTCTTGCTCGGCAACATACGTTCTCACGGAGTAATCTACGCCCATTGGTTTGCCTTGATCTTCTTCAGCAGGTTGCAGTGTCACCTATCCGAATTAGATTTGTAAATTAACAAAGAACTGTTTGTTTAATTTATGCCCAATCTTTTTCTTTATACTTTTAAACTTACCGAGCTGGGTGCCATTTCAGGGAAATTAAAAGTGAAAGGATAAGCATTAGGACCAAGTTTCTTAAGCAACTTTTCTTGGACAGGTGTTAGTTCCATTTTGGAATTGACCAGAGGCACGACTTGTTCTTGTCCAATCACCATTTCCTTGGAAAATTTCACTCCCATCACTTCATCTTCCTCTCTACCGTAGCGGTATGTTGTCACCAACTGCATGATAGAAAATCCATCCAATTAATAAGCACGAACGAAATTTTAGCACTGCACAGAACACATTGCACTTTTTTGTACCTGACTATAAACTTTTCTGCCTTTCAGATATTCGGTGTCAACGACCACTACTCCATCGACAGGATCGCAATAATCCACATGATCAATGAAGTCGCGCTTGCCAAGGTAAACCGTGACTTTTCCATTTGGAGTTGTTTTCTTAAACACTTTAACAGCAACTACCAACACCAGAGATATAAGATCTAACATTTTGTATTGAATAAGAGATGAGATAAAATAAATAAATGTAAAATGAATTGAAAACGTATAAAAGATTGAATTATGGGATTGACTAGAATTTATTAAGTAGTGGAATGTATTGTTTGAAGCTGTCACCAGAAATGAGTGGTATAGGAAATTCCAGCTTATTTATACCGGTAATGTTAGGTTTCATGCAGATATAAGTAGTACTAATTGGATTTTAACTGTAAGCGATCTAACAAGATTATCATTGACGCATACTCTTTCCTAATCGATAATGTTACCCCAACACTTCCCAAACGAAGAGTACGTCACTCAAATGACGTTTTGTTTGACAAGAACAGAATCAAAAGGTTATGTTTCGATTTGAACTATTTAATTTTATTTAACATTTATGAGAGCAATAAAAGTACTTATTAGAATTCGATAGAAAACCAATACGATTGCTATGAATAGGGTGAACAATGTAAAATAGTAAAAGTAAGTTATTATTATTTAAATATAAAAAAACAGAATCATTTTTTATTTAATAAATTTTTGTTTAGCTATACTCTCAGCATGCCAACATTTCTGACGCCTGGTCGTCATGGATATAGCGTCAGGTTCTCTCGGACTCGGCCTGATGCACTGGCAGTTGCCACCAGCCAGTATTACGGATTGGCAGGCGGAGGAACCTTGTTCTTCTTAGAGCTTGCTCCTGATGGCGGGACCTTGATCGAAGTTCAGAAATTAGAGTGGAGCGATGGACTTTTCGATGTGGTAAATAGCTTAACAGAAATTTCAAGTAAATAAATAAGGAATTTTAATCTTTTAATCCATAGTATCTTAAGGAAATTGTAAGTGTATCATTCATCCACACCATAGAAGTTCAACAAATAATACCTTATTTTTTAAGTGCCTGCTTACAGTTTTTTCTATAAAAATAAGAATTGAATCTTAAACTTGACAAGGGCAATTCTGACATGGCAAGAAGCTGATTGCCATTTTGAACTGAAACAGAACTAAGTTTTTTGTTTTCTACATTTTAAGACCTATTCCACATGACCAAATATAGTGGATAGATTCGAAATTCAAATATTAAATCAGAAATAAAAAAACGAAGGATGTAAATTTTTATTGTGTTGGATAAGTTCATCCGATGATGGCTTACCTCTCTTGCTTAATGGTTATCGGGGCCTTTGAATTAATATTCCGAATAATGTACCCTGAGACAACAGCATAAAGTTTCAATTATATTATTGTTGCCTACTCTGTAGCAGTTTAGGCAGGAAAGTACCTATCTGTGTTACTATGCTATATTATGACCAATAGATAAACTTTCTTCAATCATTTTCAAAATTAAGAAAATGCAATCAAATCTAAAATGAAAAAAAATTTGTCTTAGTTTGTTTCGCCAAAGAATGAATCTTAGATTAATGAATGATACTAGTTTCACAAACACATTAACGGTCACACGAGGAAGCCATGTAAGTCACTTACGTGTAAAATTGTTTTCATTGCCACTAACAGGATCACATATAATACATTTAGATAGCGGTAAAATTACTCGAAGAAAGGTTAATTTGAGTTATGTATAAGATAAAATTACCCTTGTTTGTTATGTTTAAAAGGGGTGTTTTGCTTGACCAATTTTAACATTAATTCTGTAATATTGCAAAGTTCTCATTAAGCTCGTGCTTTAAGTTTTGTTCAATTAATTTATTATAGATTTAAAGCTTTTAGTGTTGACATAACACATTCATTTATATAACTATTCTTTTACGATTTGAGAAATTTAAATCTTATTACTTCAGGTATAGTCTATGGCAGAGTAGTATCAAAGTTAGTAAAAAAATGGATGTAGTGAACCCATATCCATCTATAAAATATGTGAGCATAGCTGGATTCGCTAGTTGTTAATTTTACAACAAAGTATGAGCATGTATACTTTAGTCCTGATTGTTATTAAGACATCATAGTGGGATCTTCACTTTTGCAGGCTGCTATTTATTTAATTACATTTGAGATCTTTTACTGTATTTTTCATGTCATAATATTTCAAATTGCAAATACTACTGGAAAGGTGTAGGTGAAGAAACTATGTTCATTTTGTTTCATTACAAAAATGAATACTCATACAATGGAGAGGATGGATACCTACTCATAAATCGTTGAGAGGCAGAGTTGATAGCGGTGGGCAGCAGCTTAGCTCTGCCCCTGGCATTGCTGAAGTCCATGGGCGACGGTAACCACTCACCATCAGGTGGGCCGTATGCTAGTCTGCCTTTTTTTTATTGCCCTTGTAGGCAGACGAGCATACAGCCCACCTGATGGTGAGTGGTTACCGTCGTCCATGGACTTCAGCAATGCCAGGGGCAGAGCCATCTAACCGCTGCCTACAAGGGCAATAAAAAAAAAGATTTATGATCACTGTGATCTACTGTGATTTCCGAAAATGTTAGAAATATTGTGAGACAACAGGCTACATGTTTCTTTTCCAGACTTGGTCAGGCAGCTCAGACAATACGGCTGCCTGTGGGGCCGGTGATGGCACAGTGATTGTTTGGAGGGTCGGTTGTGCAGCTCCTTTGAGAGTTCTCCGGGCGCATACCAGTGAAGTGTGTTCCGTTGATTGGCCCAGAGGCCATTTGCTGAGCGCCAGTTGGGATACAACCGTCAAACTTGTGAGCATATATTTAAAACTTTTCTCAATGCTAAATTTTGTAACATGCTATTTCACATTAACAGAATAACTGAGTGCTCGATTCGTTTTGCTAGGATAGAAAGAGATGATAGATAAATTGTCAAATAGGCCTTATTTTTGTTTATTTTTTAATATTTGGCATAGGAACCTGACTTTTTATCCATAGCATGTAGAATCAACAAGAAAAAGAACTTTCGTCTCATCTGTGTTCATGTATCATTTGAACAATTTAGTTGTCAGTTATTATACATTTGGTAGGCTGACATGCAAATGTTTGCCCCACTAAAACTGCCAGATTTTGATTCTACAATTGTACAATTGTACGCAAATAAATTCACACTCCACACAGTTTTCAATGGATATCCAATGATTGTAATCATTATGAAGTTATTCGTGAACACATGCTCAGTATATCTTTTCTCAGGAAATTTTAGATCTGTCTGCAGATTTTCTACACCGGTATAGTCTAATTTGGCGATGAAATGTGAGACTTTGTGTTTTTATATGTAAATTTATTTCAATGTGTTCCATGTGTTCTCATTTCGTTCTTGTTTTTTTTTCTACCTAAACTGCTGGTCTAGGGGACCATATTAGTGTCACCGGGCTAGTAGGTGAGCTCACGGGGCTTAAACCTGACGATGCTGCTAACACGAACCATAGCAAGCGCCGTGCTTCGCAAATTCTACCACCAGATCGGAAATGCGACCCACTGAGAAGATCCGGCGAGAAACTCAGTGGGCCGTGTCTGTGGGTTAATTTACTCGCCGAGCCCTTCGTCACAAGAACGATGACATTTCGTTTACTAACCATTACAGTGGGACCCCGAGTCAGAAACGTGTCTCAGCACGTTCACGGGTCATTCGCAGCTGGTGTACACGGCGGTGTTCTCTCCCCATTCGCCGGCCACTTTCGCCTCGGTCTCCGGGGACGGACACCTCAAACTATGGGCCTGCAGCGAGTCCGTGAGGCCTGCTGCTGTCGTTAAGGCTCACGATGCCGAGGTAAGTGGGTTAACCTTGTTTCTACAATGGGATCATTCTTATTTTGACCATAGATGGATTTGCGGCAGAAAGCAGACGGTTAGCTTGGTATGGACATGTCGTCTTCTCGCATTAAAACTGTATCATCTCAAAACTTCCTAATTTTACAGGAGAGTGTTTTAAAGGCTTAACATGTGATATTTTTAATATTAATCATCTTTGCAACATTTATTTTTTATTTTGTACCAGTTACATTATCTGTGTTTTAAAGTAAGATAAAATTATGTATTAATTTTGTTAATAGTAGTCAAAACATGGGTAAACTAAAAAAAATAACTAAAACTAAACTACGTTCTTTTGACAGTATTTATTAGAAAAATACTGGTGATACCAAATGATTCCGCATATTGACACAATTTCGAATATTTTTGGAAATTGTACACTTTTAATGCGAAAAGACGATGTGATGCGTAGAGAGAAGATGCATGTGACTAGGAGATGTATCGAAATGGTAGTGCAAGGTAGAGGGCGAAGAGGTCGACCGAAGAAGACATGGATGGAGTGTGTGATTGACGATATGAGAGAGAGAGGAGTGAGTGTTGAGATGACGGCTGATAGAAGAGAATGGAAGAGAAAAATTAGCCGTGCCGAGATGTATTTGCGGCAGAAATAGTAATCGAGAGTAAAACAGGCATTCCTAATATTTTGTTGGGTTTTTCGCGAGTCGTAGATTGGTGGGAAGTGCCAAGGACGGCATGGATTGCGGCAGATCGTCCGCAATCAGTACGCACCGTCCAATGGTGACCACGATTCTCAGACGGACGGGTCCGACCGTCGCCAGTGTGCTTAGTGCGAGTGTTCAGCGCCTCTCGCGGCAAACGTAGGCAAACGTTTCAACTCCATACAAATTTGAGTTGACTTTTACGCTATCGAGAACGTTAAGAAACTTGCTCTAAACACACAGATCTATGGCCTTATAAAGCGTTTATTATTTGCATTTAAAATTTTCGACGGTTCGAATGCCTCATCGATGAGGTCGACGATCTTAAAAAAAGAAATCTGATATCGTCGTGCTCTGTCATGGGTCATACTCGTGTCGGCACGGAATTGAACCTTATGCGCGCGGTGATAGGTGCTGTCGTGCGATTGGAGCAGTACCGAGACGCACGCGCTCGCGACCGCCGGCTCCGACGGGCTCGTCCGTGGCTGGGACCTCAGGAGACTGACCTCGCCGATGTTCACATTAAAAGGTACGCGCGTGAAGGTAGACGCTTAGTCTAGCCGAAGCAGGAAGGATGAATTCACAGTTTACTCAACCTAAATTGACTGACTCGGTAGTGCGGTAGTCAGTGATCCTGGGTGTTGCGCCGAGGGTCGTGGGTTCGATGCTCACATCGGGCAAACATTTCTGTGATGAACAAATTTGCTTGCTCTTTGTCTGGCTGTTTTTCACATCGATATTATGTTGTTATGTATTTCCTTATAAAAACGTATATATGTATGTCATAATATTCAAATTGTGGTACCCATAACACAGGAAGTCCTAATTTGGAATCAGTGTGATTAGTGCGAGTTTTTTAACGTTCTCGATAGCGTAAAAGTTAACTGTGTGGAGTTGAAACGTTTGCTTACGTTTGCCGCTAGGGGCGCTGTTCCAGCTGCATACAAATTAGAGTTAACTTTTACGCTATCGAGAACGTTAAAAAACTCGCACTGAGCAGACTGATGACGCGGGCCCCTGACGCCGATGCTAACTCTGGGTGTTGCGTGCAGGGTGCGAGTGTGCTGTGCGGCGGGTGCAGTTCTCGCCGCACTCGCCCTCCGTGTTGGCCGCCGTCTCGTACGACTTTACCACGAGGTGAGTGACCTCGCAACATATACGAGTACATGCTATTGTAATCGAACACTGGGAATTTGGGTACTTTGGAAATTCTATTTTGCTTTACATTGCGCATTTATTTAAAACACGCTTATTTTTTTATCAACACTGAGAATTCGGCTACTATACTTGAACTATTACAGACGTGCGCCGGTCACCGTCCTCGTCGAACCCGTCGCTTGCGACGAATGATTCGACGAGCGAATTAACCCATAGACACAACCCACTGAGTTTCTCTCCGGATCTTCTCAGTGGGTCGCGTTTCCGATCCGGTGGTAGATGCTGCGAAGCACTGCTCTTGCTAGGGTCAGTGTTAGCATCTCTCCGGTTTGAGCCCCGTGAGCTCACCTACAAACATTAGGGTGAAGCTGAAATTGCCTCTCAGGCTATCAAAATAAGTAGGAGAAAAAAAAAAAAACGTGTGGCACTCGGGAACTGCCGCGGTAAAGCTATTGCAAAGCATTTTTTATCAACTGATGCAATTATAATTAGACAATGATAATTTAATATTAAAACAATAATAAAACAAGACCACGCTATATTAAACATTAATAAAAGCAAAACCTTAACTGTCCCCTTCACACTTATAAGCTAGACCGCGCGAGAGAGAGATGGGCAGACTTTTCATAATGCACATGCAGTGTGACGTCACGCCACGCGCTTATTCACAAACACTACACAAGCGCAACGTGTGAATGGGTTGAACGCGAGCTACATGGTAGGCGGAGTGAGGGGTGTTAGGTTTTTTTCATTACGGAATTTCATGATTCGGTCGCCGCGCTCAAGGCCCGCGATAAAAACTATGCAATAGCTTAAAAAAACAAACGTGCGAACTGAGTCATAATTCATTTTTATCAGACCTCTCGCTCACACTTGTAGCCATATCTGATCTTTCGTTCACACTTCTAGTGTTGTGCGTATAAAACTTAAATCAATATAATTACAACGAAAAAAAACCGTTATTTACAGTTATCGAATAATGCTTCCATGGTTCGCGTAGGATTGTCTAATGATAACTAACACAATTTTTAAAAACACCTACAACCTACAGTTTACATGTACCAGTTATCAACGATCACGTCATCTGACTACCTGAACCCGACCGGTATCTCTTTATCGATATCGAGTTGCGCGGCATTGTCACGTACCTTTGACGCCCGCCTATTTCCGCCGTGAAGCAGTAATGCGTTTCGGTTCGAAGGGTGGGGTAGCCGTTGTAACTATACTGAGACCGTAGAACTTATATCTCGAGGTGGGTGGCGCATTTACGTTGTAGATGTCTATGGGCTCCAGTAACCACTTAACAGCAGGTGGGCTGTGAGCTCGTCCACCCATCTAAGCAATAAAAAAAAAAACGTAATGTTTTATGACTCAGCTCGCACGTTTGTAATGGCCCAAGTATATGAGAATTCTATTTTGCTTTACATTGCGCATTTATTAAAAAAAAAACAGCTTCAGTTTTTTGTCAGTACAATTTAGTTCAAAATCAAATTTAAAAAAAAACATGTGTTCAATTCCCACGTGATAGAAGTGAAACCTTCAAAAATTAAAATACAATCATCCTAAATGTCTAAGTATGTGTAAAATTTTGTCATTAGTAAATAATTGTAAATCATCTTTTATAGTATGAGGTAGCGCCCTCTGTGAATTGATATTTTAACTTCACGTCTAATGTGTTCTATCTCATTCTCTCGCCGGCTGAATCCTATACATTTATGTGTTTGGGTCTCTATGGACTTATTTTTTTGTTTCATCGAATTTGAAACCACAACGATTCTAAAGAAATTTCACTTCGATAAATGTTGAACAGAATCTGGGACCTGAAGCGCGGCTGCGACCCCTTGGAGACGATCCGGCACCACTCGGAGTTCACGTACGGGCTGGCGTGGAGCCCGCTGCGCCCGCACCAGCTCGCCGACTGCGGCTGGGACTCGCTCGTGCACGTGTTCACGCCGCGCTCGCTCGCGTGAGGGTCGGTGCTCCCCTACATACAACACGTGCAGTCGCGGCCTACAGGATAAGACGTCCGGTGCATGCATTCGTATTGTTACGCGCTGGAGTTCGGGATAAATAAAATTCCACCAAAGTACAACTAAAAAACTGTATTCAACACTTAAACACTTCACAAACACTTTAAAACTCTCAATTCGCTTGTTCCGTTTCGCTTCGAGCAGTTCCGATTACTGACTGACTGCGTGCCATCTCTGCAACGCTTTTATAGCCGATACCACATCTCTAGAATTATCGAGAATATTCCACACATCTCTAGTAGTAGTTTCCACCATCTGATAATAGATGGCGTTGTACTTCTCAAGCATTCTAGGTGCTACTAGATCCTTGGATATTCGTTCGACTATTCGGCGATATATAGCGTTACTCTTACTGGCCTAACAGTATGTAGCGATGCACCGGTGTTCGAATCTTAGGCGCGTACCAAATTTTCGAATTAAATACGTACTTGACAAACGTTCACGAGTGACTTCCACGGTGAATCGTGTAATAAAATTCAAAACCCGCAAAATTATAATTTGCGTAATAACTGGTGGTAGAACGTCTTGTGAGTCCACGCGGATAGGTACACAATGCTCCGAAGCGAACAGATGAGCCCCGGAGCGTTCAACCAGATCATTTTTACTCATATTTTTCCAAAATTGCCATTTCTGTTCTTTTGTTCGAATTTGGCAACATTTAACATATATTATTAAATTATTACATTTTATTCGCATTTATATCGATTGATTAAAAAAAAAATGTTAAAAAAACAGGTTGCTAAATCTAAATGTATTGTTTTTTTTTTCAGGCAACACCAAGCTTCTGGTGCGAAAACAAAAATGGCTGTGGAAACGAAGTATTAGTGTGCCAAAATGAACCGTATGTGTGAAGAAACTTGACGTATCAGGGTCGAAAGTCGCTTGGCGAGCGAGCGGTGCGCGTTTTATAAAAGCTTTAATATCTATAGACGTCACTCTGTTCTCGAATACACTGGTATTGTACCTACGCGACTAGGCGTCCCCCACGCGTCCCCCATGCGTCCCCCTAGCGTCCCCCAGACGTCCCCCCATCCACGGACAAGGGGTGGACCTCTAAGGAGTCCAAATGTCGTTTATAGATATTAAACTTTGCTACCGATGTGCGAACAGGGAACTTGCTGACTGAATGTATAGATTGTATTAAGGATTATTGTTTGCCTTTCGAGACAAATGAGTTTATGGCCCGTCTGAGCGTGGATCATGAACATTGTCAATGCCATCGGCGTAGTCAAGACGCTGTCTGCAGCTGAGAAATTTTCAAACCAAGCTCAATACCGCTCAGGGGAAATCCTGGAATGAGTCCTTCGAGAACTCTGCGACGATAACAGGCGATGAGGTGGCAGCAACAGAAGACGGCCCCTTGCCTATTGTTGATGTCCATGAGCTCTCAATCACAGGGACGGTAAGCTCGTTGGCCATTGAAGGTAAAAAAAAGGAAAAATTGACAAGATCAGCTCATTTTTTTCAGCCTCTTTTGAAAACAAATTATTATTATTATCAGTTATCGAAGTGTATGCTTTAGTTTTTAATTGAAAGAAAATTTCTTCTAAAATAGTGTTAATTAATTTTAATTTTTACGATAGATTTTAAAATGTTCCATTTATAGTTCTATATTGAATGTGTACATATGTAAAATGCTTCATAACGTTATTGATGCGACGTGTATCATTTATATTTAAAAACATATATTCATATTCGCAAATAGTTTTTGTGTATGGAAAAAAATCCTTTATTATTTTCGTAAATTGTAAACAATCTAAATGTATATTTGAAGTCAGTTGTAACTTAAGACAGAAGCGGAGTTCTGTGAATTGAAACTGCCCAAATGTGAGGAAATACAACAAAGCCGCTGGATTTGACATCTAGGTTTCTTCCAAAACGTCCACAGACAAAATAACCACAATTTTACTGATACTTTATCTCGTTCCATCCCATGTCGATTGATTTAATTTCATTCTGATTGATTAAGTTCTCATATTAAACATCTTCATCTCATTTTGCTTCATGTCAATTTTATATATGAGACCGTCCGTGCAAAATCGGCCTAACCCACAATTTTTCATATTCGCGCTTATATATTGCAATTAATTTAAAACATAATAAATGTCGATGCGTATTGTTTTTGCCTACGAAGCAGTCTAAAAGTAAATTCCAACCTCATTATCTCTATACTATGATAAGCTTAGGGCACTTTTGCGCTGACTGCCTCATATGAGAATATAAGAAGAAATAAAACTTGGCGTAAAGGTCACGTTACCAGGGCATAAAAAAAAACAATAGTAGATTAAATTCTAAATTAAAAAAGTTCTCGATTATCTTTGATGAAAGCCTTTGATTACTACAAAATTAATTTATTGAATGTAAAAAAATACTTCTACACACAAAAACGTCGGCTTGCGCATAGAAATGTCGAATTAACTGTAAATATTTCATCTCATATTTGTAGTTTTCAATGCAAGTCTTATTTTACTAAGACGAATCGTGTATATTATGAGTAAAAATAACTATTTTCAATTGAATGTTGATATATTATTAATAAAAGGAATTATTTGTAATTTAATTACAATATGCATTTATTTTACTGCGGTATTGTCAAATCTAAGGTGCCTAGTTTCACAAGATAAATATGAATTGAATCTTTATCGACTTTACCGCACAAACATGGATTACTTGTTTTTTAAATCAAAATATAAAATATATACATTACATTACATATACATTAATATGCATTATATTTGTTTGTAAGCACATTTTACGATTATTACAACAAAAAAATCAATTACGAAACGTCTGATATTGTTTTATTTTTTTAATTAAACTCAGGACAAAGCATTTTTTAGTAAAGCGCCTTCTAATGGAAAGATAAAACATTTTCTTTAGTAAAGCGCCATCTATTAGAAATCATTAAAACTAAGTACACTATAAATTTGCTCTCATTCTCCTTATTCTACCTTCGATGGCGCTCAAAATATTGTACACCGCTTTCAAATGTTGTTTGTCGCTCTTACAAATGTCAGTCAAACTAGGTGCAGGCGACAAAATACATTGTAAAGCAATTTTGTCCAATCTTTCAGCTTTTTCGTTGGTCTGACAGGCTATTTCTCGGCGGCCGCTTGGCTTCATAGTGCAGGCTTCAATGAACACCGCATTCAGCAATTCGTACGGAAATGCTCCGTTAGATGGCGCTGTTTGGATGTTTAAAAATTAAATTTATTAAGCTAGGTCTGACTGATTTTAAAGCGTGCTTAAAGAATCGCTAGGCTCCTCCTTATTTTTGCTTCTAAGTAATAATTTCCGGTTTGCCAAATGTAGTATTAATGGTCTTTGACAACCCTCTCCCAGACTGAGGCACAATATTAATTTGAATAGTGTATAGTTTCTAGTGACTTTTGCATTGATAGTGAGTGATATTTAAAATTTAACTGCTCGACACAGGGCTTGACATCATAGTTCATATTATATCTTGTATTAGCGCCAGCTCGGAAAATAGGGTTGGGACACATGGGACTTAATCGATAGATCCATTCCAACGTCGAGGCTCTATGCTGATGTGTCATTTGTGACCCTCCCCCAACTATCAAGCATTAGTAGTTAAACTCAACTATTTATTTCAAACGCAAGCCAAACAACCCTCCACGAAATTGTTTCTCTATGTTGGTAGGTAGACAAACCACGGTTCGCTTGTCTTGTCGTGGCGTGGCGTGACGCTTTGCCGTAGTCGATTTGTAAATTTTTATTACTTAGGTATCTTTGTTACACATTTTTTATTAGCAATTGACCACTTTTCTAAATTTTCTCTCAAACTATGATATTATAAAAAATAGTTCGAAATTTCTATACAATATATAGATATAAAAAGGAACTGACCAGACTTAATGTTATCGTTCAAAATTTTCACTTTGCATTCGGAACATGTTTGTGTTGTCTTATTCCTTGCAGGTCTTACGATGAAATTCGATTCTGAAAAATAAAACCGGAGAACGTAGACCAAGGTACCTACCTATATTATCTCCTAAGGATCGCGTCGACAGTGAGACAGGAAAAAATTGGCATTTTTAATATGTGTTTTTATTTTATTTTTATTGCTTAGATGGATGGATGAGCTCACGGCCCTTCTGGTGTTAAGTGGTTACCGGAGCCCATAGACATCTACAACGTAAATGCCGCCACCCACCTTGAGACATGAGTTGTAAGGTTCTCCGTTTTAACAGTACAACGGCTGCTCCATCCTTCAAACCGAAACGCATTGCTGCTTCACGGCAGAAATAGGCAGGGTGGTGGTACTTACCCGTGCGGACTCACAATGCGTCCTACCACCAGTAAAAAAAGCGATTATTAAATAATGCAAGTTTCACCAGGATAGGTCGACGAGCGTGAGGTTTGCTAACAACCACCCGAGCGCTTCCGTAGGAGACCTCACAGCTCAAGGGCAGCTGCTTCGCGAATGCATATCCTATATTTAGTAGCCCGATTATATTCAATAAAATCCCTTCCACTAACGCATATCGGTCGAGTGATCCAGACAATCCCTCTGCATAAAGAAGTGATCGATGAGTGAAGTGTAAACACAAGCGGATCGCGTTTTCAGTGCACGTTTCTTCAATGATGACTCTAAAATTGTGAAATGCAATTAGGATTAAGTAATAAATATACGTAGTTTAAAAAAAAAAAACACGTGGCACTCGGGGACCGCCGCGGTAAAGCTATTGCATAGAATTTTTATCAACATATGCAATTATAATTAGACAATAATAATTTAATATTAAATCAATAATAAAATAAGACCAAGCTATATTTATAAAAATTAACAAAAGCAAAACATTAACTGTCCCCTCCACACTCATAAGCTAGACCGCGCGAGAGAGAGATGGGCAGACTTTTCATGAAGCGCATGCAGTGCGACGTCACGCCGCGCGCTTATTCACAAACACTACACAAGCGCAACGTGTGAATGTGTTGAACGCGAGCTACATGGTAGGCGGAGTGGGGGGTGTTAGGTTTTATTTTCGTTACGGAATTTCTTGATTCGGTCGCCGCGCTCAAAGCCCGCGATAAAAGCTATGCAATAGCTTAAAAACAAAAAGAATAGAAATAATAAATACATTTTAACATAACTAAAGATTTATAACATATTTATCTTTAAGCCGTCGATAACGTTATTTACCGATCATTGTGGCCTTCTATATTATCTTATGGCATAATATTCTGGCCCCCCCCCCCTTAGAGGAGATTTGCAGTAGGCAGCGGCCTGGCTCTGCCCCTGGCATTGCTGAGGTCAATGGGCGACGGTAAACACTCACCATTAGATGGGCCGTATGCTCGTCAGCCTACAAGGGCAATAAAAAAAAAGGAGAGGACACTTCAGAGGTACGTAGTTTACATTCCAATCCAGTGGTAGATTCTGCGAAGCACTGCTCTTGCTAGGGCTAGTATTAGCAAATTCTCTCAGGTTGAGCCCGTGAGCTCACCTACCCATCCGGGCGTAGCTAGAATAGCCTCTTAGACTACCAGCGAATAGGTAGGAAAAAAAACTCATAGTTTATATGTAAAAGGCAGCGTTCGAAATGTTGCCGCAGAGTATTCTGGTGGTAGGGCCTCTTGTGAGCCCGGGCGGGTAGGTACCACCATCCTGCCAAAATCTGAAGTGTAGCAGTAATGCGTTTCGGTTTGAAGGATGGGGCAGCCGTTGTAACTATACTTGAGACTAGAACTTATATCTCAAGGTGGGTGGCGCATTTACGTTGTAGATATCTATGGGCTCCGGTAACCACTTAACACCAGGTGGGCAGTGAGCTCGTCCACTCATCTAAGAAATAAAAAAAGATGTGTGGTGACGTGCGACACCGGCTAGGAACGAAGTTCCTTATTATAAAAATATTAATTTTAAGTTCTATTCGAGGTATAAAGAAAATAAAACTGGAGGTTTCGCAACAAACCACGGTCGTTCGGTAACGTGTGAACTTATTGTGGTACACTTCATTCACGGTTGTTTGCATAAGAGTTAGTGTATTGCGCAAACAAACGCGCTGAGATCGTGGTCAATGAATGATAAAAAAATATGTTATTTTTTGTACGTTATTACAAAGTTAAGTCCTACTCTGTGTGCATTACCAATTTCTACGTTATTACAAAGTTAAGTCGTACACTGTGTGCATTACTAATAAAAATCTTACGTTACGGACGTTTTTTCCCGGTTAGGGTACCCCTCCGCATCGTCCCATAAGGAACTTCGTTCCAAATACAAAAAAAAATCGTATCGTATCTACGGTAGACAACCTAGATCCCTCTGTAGATGGAAACAAAACACGGCCGCGATCTGCTCTTGTCAAATATCACATATCGCCATACCACAACACGAGCACGCGTAGGTTAACATGAAAAGCGTCAATAGCAGAGCGATTTGTTCTCCGCGACGCGTTCCCGCTCGCTCCGTGACTGGATTAAAGACGCGCGTGTACCTATGTGCGCTTCGTCCCTGGCCTTATTGGTGAATCGTGACGCGACAACTAACCATACGCAACGTCGAGTGTTTTTGTCGATAGTTTCTTTTTCGTTTCACCGCTCGAATCGTTTGGCTCCTCGTTCCAGATTAATTTCGCTGTCTCATACAATGCTTTGTAAACTGTAATTAGGAAAGCACCGGCTAATATTGTAGCGTACAACACACATGTATTACATACCCGATCCTGTCAACCGAATGGTAAACAGTCGACGTCGCCCTAAACATGTTTTTTTTTCCTACCTAAGCTGATAGCCTCGACAGGCTATTTCAGTGTAACCTTAACTAGTAGGTCAGGTCACGGGGCTCAAACCTGACGACGTTGCTAACACGAACCCTAACAAGAGCCGTGCTTTGCAGAATCTACCACCGGAGATCCGGTGAGAAACCCAGCGGGCTGAAACACGTCATTACGGTTCCTCACGATCTATTAACAATACTTTTAGGTACCTCAGGCACCGGTCACCGCCCCGCCGAACCCGTCGCTTGCGACGAAGGGCTCAACGAGTAAATTAACCCACAGACACAGCCCACTGAGTATCTCGCCGGATCTTCTCAGTGGGTCGCGTTTCCGATCCGGTGATAGATTTTGCGAAGCACGGCTCTTGCTAGGGCCAGTGTTAGCATCACTCCGGTTTGAGCCCCGTGAGCTCACCTACTAGCTTGGTTACGCTGACATAGCCTCTCAAGGAAATCAACTTAGGTAGGAAAAAAAAAAGAAGACACATGTAAGTCGGACTCGGGAGTCATCGGGCGAAATCGGAATTCCCGAATACGCAGATGTCACTACAATGTCAGTCAACAAACACTCTCGTGGTGATTTCTCGTGGTGATTTTACGTTTAACTTAAAACATTTATCTGCGGAATATAATAATAATTACTATCTCCTGGTGCCTAGCTTCCTTTTCTGCGTTTCTTGTCAACATTATAATATACTGTACTAGCGACCCGCCCTCGCTTCGCTTCGGAAACTGTCATTTATTATTGATTTCTCCACTATTAAATGGATATTATTGTACATAGGTATAAACCTTCTTCTTCAATCACTCTATCTATTAAAAAAACCGCATCTAAACCCGTTGCGTAGTTTTAAAGATTAAAGCATACATAGGGAAAGATATAGGGAAAGATATAGGGACAGAGAAAGCGACTTTGTCTTATACTATGTAGTGATACTAACAAAACATTATAAGTGTTTATAAAATAGTGTGATTGACTTATTTATTTCTGAGTGTAGATTTCTCGCTAATATGGTAGTAGTAATCTTAGTTGCAGAGTTATAAGGATAACTTATGTTCAAATAGTTATGTAAATTTAAGCAGCTACCTCTCGGTGGGAGGACATTTCGTTTGAGGCTTTCGGACCATCCCAAACTGTTATCCGTTTCATTAACATTTGAAGTCACTAAGCCAACTGACCGATGGTTTGGAAGAGATTCTTTCGAATGTTCTGCAAAAAAAAAAAAAAATAACTTCAAGATAAAGCGGGAAAAAAAGTTGTATTAGATCTATTTTTTTGGCGTTTTACCTGCTGATAAAATGTTGATTTGAACTCCGGTATCATTGGATTTATCATGTATGACGCAGCGTGGCTTGCGATAAACAAATAGACAATCTGTAAAAAAAAAACACATGCCCCATATTGAACGTCTATTTTATTTAAAGTTGGTTAAAAGCCTTTCTATCCTTCACGATCTGTGTACTTATATTGGGTGCCATTCAAAAAAAAATTACAGATCCAACATTTAAGCACTTATTAAAATCGAGGTTACCTTTAAAAAACAACGTAATGTTTATTAAATACAGTTAAAGCTCTTTATTCGCGCTTCCTTTATTCACGCTTTCACGTTTAAAAAAATGCGACGCAATTCCTGTATTCGCGGCTAATGCATTCTATATTCGCGAATCTAATCGGTAAAATGGTACATATACATTGATAAAAAGGATTCCAATATGTAGGTATCCAACCGAATCTCCTTTGTAAACGCGGTTTTCCATATTCACGGAACGTATGCCCCGCGAATAAAGTGTTTTTACTGTATTTTTACCACGGACTAGTTTTTTTATATTTTTTTATATTGCTTAGATGGATGGACGAGCTCACAGCCCACCTGGTGCTAAGAGGTTACTTGAGCCCATAGACATCTACAACATAAATGCGCCACCCACCTTGAGATATAAGTTCTAAGGTCTCAACTATAGTTACAACGGCTGCCCCGTCCTTCAAACCGAAAAGCATTACTGCTTCACGGCAGAAATAGGCAGGGCGGTGGTACCTACTCGCGCAGACTCACAAGACGTCCTACCACCAGTGATTACGCAAATTATAATTTTGCGGGTTTGATTTTTATTACACGATGTTATTCCTTCACCGTGGAAGACAATCGTGAACATTTGTTGAGTATGTATTTCATTAGAAAAATTGGTACGCGCCTGCTGGATTCGAACGCCGGTGCATCGCTACATACGAGTGCACCGGACGTTTTATCCTTTAGGCCACGACGACTACAAAAAAAAAACCTGGTATGCTTAATTACCGATGAAACCGAAATTAAGAGAGTTAGAGAGTTACCGTTTCGTTCACAGCACGTAGAACCAGCGAATACACATCTTGACGTTGAAACACAAGCGGAATCAGTTTTCTTCACGAACTGAGTTTCTGAAATACAAAAAAACGGCTATGAACGGCTAAATATCGAATACACTTTAATATTAACTAGTGGTCGCCCTGTGGTCGAAATTACACCATATTTAATTTAAATTATAAGTTTGAATATTAAAATGATTCATTTGTCAGACTATACTTCTATATTAAGAGATTTCGCTAAGTGTGTAAGGCAAATACATGGTAGTGTATGTAATGTTTTTTTTTATTGATTTAATGCATTTTATGTTCATAGTTTAAAAAAAAGTTAATAAAATTCTGCACTTCTTCTCTATATTCTCTATAAGTGTTGCAAATTTCATACTCCTCCATCCGCGAAATTTTCGTAAAAAGGGGCACAAAGTTTTTGCTTCAAGTATTAATATATAGATTTATTGACAAGTAACTGATTCCATACTTAACGCGTTTTCCAAGGGGCTTAAAAGTTTATATAATATGAGTAATAATAAGAAAATTATTAGTAATTATAAGACTTGGACCACATACATATATAATGGTTTTAATACAATGAACATATTTAAAATTCATTACAATAATTCTATTTTTTTAAAAATCCTACCTACTTGCGTTTTCTCGATTTCTTTAAGTTAATCGTTATCATGCATTTGCTAATCAAGCTCTTATCCATTTTGAATATAATACTCATTTTCGGTTCATGTTTGGGAGTTGCTGTTGAAAAAAACAAAACAATGCCTTTGTCAACGGAATTATTGAAACTAGCTATTTGTTACTGTATTAATATACTATACATTAGTATATATTATATGATAACATTGTTTTTAAGCTATTGCATAGCTTTTATCGCGGGCCTTGAGCGCAGCTTACTGTAATCATGAAATTCCGTAACGAAAAAAACCTTACATCCCTCACTCTGCCTACCATGTAGCTCGCGTTCAACACATTCACACGCTGCGCTTGTGTAGTGTTGTGAATAAGCGCGTGGCGTGACGTCACACTGCATGCGCATCATGAAAAGTCTGCCCATCTCTCTCTCGCGCGGTCTTTTTTTTTTTTTTTTTGGTCAGGAGGAAATCGCCGGACTTCCGCCCTTTTCTGGGGATACTGGGCGGGGTATGTCAGAGTCGAACTGACTAAAACCTCCTGTCGCTCAACAACCAACGTCCAAACCTCGCATGAGACAGAACTCATGACAAGGCAAAGGGGGGAAAGTGAAGCGTTTAGTGCGGAGCACATCTCTCCCATCACCGTCCCCTCGGGACGCCGGACTGGCGGTCGTCGGCGCCACGACCGCCAGCCCTCTCGGTCGGCAGACTGTCCGAAGCCCGCCTAGATGGCGCCGGTTAGAATGGTCTATCCTACGGAATACCCCGCTGGGCCAGAACCAGCGTGGGTCGAGGATAGCCGGCCTTCCATCACCCGGGTGCTCTTGCGTAAAACGCGTGCAGAGCAGCCTGCACGTCGTCTTCTTAGGCCCCCCTCGCCGGTCCCCAGACCGACATGTGAGGGGGACCCGAAACACTTAGAGGGCCAGGGCTTGGGCGAGATCCGCGTCCCTGGCCCCCGCTCGACGGCGGCGGGATTGTGCGTCTCTCACGCGCCCCGCCGCCTCCTTCTGCGAGATGGTGCACTCGCAGAAGTCGAGCATCGCCTTCCACGACTCGTCGTCGCCGAGCATCGATGCCACAACACTCGGCAACGACAAGTCGGTTCCTATTTTTGCGACGAGGACACGGCGCCACCCCTCCCATGCGGGGCAGGCGACGAGCGTATGCTCTGCCGTGTCCAAGTCGCAACCACAATGGTGGCACTCTGCCGTCGGCTCGGCTGTGATCCGGTGCAGGAACTCACCGAAACAACCATGCCCAGTGAGCACCTGCGTGAGCCGGAAAGTGAGGCGTCCTCTGTCACGATTCACCCAATCCACAAGGACCGGGCGAATCGCCTCGACGGTCCTACGACCAGCCGAAGGATCAGCCAGCCGTCTGGACCATGACTCCAGCTCTCGCGCGGTCTAGCTTATGAGTGTGAAGGGGACAGTTAAGGTTTTGCTTTTATTAATGTTAAATATAGCGTGGTCTTGTTTTATTATTGTTTTAATATTAAATTATCATTGTCTAATTATAATTGTATAAGTTAGTAAAAAATGCTATGCAATAGCTTTACCGCGGCAGTTCCCGAGTGCCACCGGTTTTTTCTTAATACACTAACAAAAAATCGAATACAAAAATGTTCTACTTTTCGAGCATTTGTTAAAACACTAACCAGCATCTGTGACTTCTGGTTTTGCTTGCAAGACAATATCTTTTGCAGATTTATTTATGGTGTCATCTGAGAGAAAAAAAAAACTTCGGTTCAACAAATTTTCCTAATCAAGAAGGACCAATATTTTATTTGTAAAAAATAAATTTGAAAGGTTTTCGTTAACATCACCTGAAGTGACTTCATCAACCATTAATATTCGTTCCTTAGCGACTGGAGACGGAGATTTTCTTACTAGATCCTGTACAGGAAGGACATCAGCCAAGCTGTCTCTCGACATTGCCAAGGTCGGTGCAGTTGTTATCACTAAAACAGGATTACATTCAATAGTTTTACTATTTGGATGATAACGTAGGAAACCTGAGGCAGGCAAATCAAGACGGTGGTAGGAAGTTCTACAAGTCCGCACGGTCAGGTATCAAAATTCTACCAATCTCTACTGCAAAGCGTCAGATTTGAGAAGTCGGGCAGTTTTTATACTTATATAATTTAGTCAATTGCATTGATGAAAAACCGTATCTTCTCAGTGGGTCGCGTTTCCGATCCGGTGGTAGATTCTGCGAAGCACGTCTTGCTAGGGCCAGTGCTAGCAACAATCTCGGTTTGAGCCCCGTAAACTCACCCACACGTCAAGGTAAAACTGAAAAAGCCTCTCAAGGTTATCAGCATTGGTAGGGGGAAAAAAAATGAAAAAATATCTACTCACAAGGTCGTATATACTCTGTGCGTAAATATAATGACAGATCTTTTTTTTTTTCCTACCCAAGCTGAGAGCCTTGAGAGGCTATATCAATGTAACCTTAACTAGTAGGTGAGCTCATGGGACTCAAAATTGATGACGTTGCTAACACGAACCTTAGCAAGAGCCGTGTTTCGCGGAATCTACCACCGGATCGGAAACGCGACCCACTGAGAAGATCCGGCGAGAAACTCAGTGGGCTGTGTCTGAGTATTGACGCATCAGTTAATAGTTAATGCTAGGTGTCATCAAATTTTTACCAAAGCTTAGATCCCGCTTCTTAATTTCGTTTTCCGTTTCGTCAATTACATTTTCAACAGACAATTTCGTTGGAGCTTCATTACCGTTGGTGAACGATTGATTGCATTTTATAAACGTTGGGTATTCTGCAATCAAAAGAAATAAAACGTTAATTGATACATCCACCTCGGAATCATCATCAGGTAATGTTTTTAATTTAGCTTAAGAATTTTCAAGCATATTTTATTCTATTTGAAAATCACTGGTGATTACTGAGGTATAATTAGACTCCCATTACGGTTAAAGCATGGTGAAATATTCTGACCACAACGCCGGTCCTACCGTTTTCAAATAGTCAATGTAAAAGTGAAACCTTTCTCAAAAGCTGCGCCTCTTCTTATCCACTTTTCGGCATTCAAATCACTGGACAGTACCATACTTGTGCGACAGTCTGGATGCGTCTGAGAGCTCGCTTTTCTTCTGCTAATCAATTTCGATAGAGACACAATTTGATCATTGATTTTTTCTGAAAAGAAAACGACATTTGGAGAAAGAAGTGTTCCGACTTCATTACGGGATAGAGAAAAATATTTTTAATTGGTCACCACCGATCATACGACTTATCTGATGGTGTTTGGCCTCAGTGACTCATGACGTCAGCAATACCAGGCGTACGTCTTTGCCTACTGGTAGGATCAGAAATTTACATGAAATCAGAACTTTCAAAAATTATATTCTATAAAACTCGAGAAACACCGAATTTCCCCTAATTACAGAGTTGGATGTCATGTGGCAAAATCTGTTAACTTTTCACAGAAAAAGGTTTCCCATAATGTTAACAACATACGGATTCACAGCTTATCCAGTGATTTTTATTTATTAATCACTCTGTAGGCAGATGAGCAGACGACCCAACCGTTGATCAGTGGTAACCGTAGCTCATATACATAAAAAACCCAGGAATCCAGCCGATTCGTTTGCCTGCTACTGGTTAATTTCCACAAACTTCGTTTGAAGAAAGACATGTCATAGCACTGTGAATGAACGCAGTGCTTATAAACAGCACTGATAAACTTTACTCCGAATATAGGTATTACAATAGTGAAAATAAGGTAGGTAATGAGATTTCGAACAATTGCTCATAGCACTCCTATGGAACATGCAGTAGTGAACTTACAGAATAGCATTAGCTCCAAAGTCAGTCGTCAAAATTGTAAGAAACTTATTCTGAAAAACACGTAATGGCCTTAACATAGACGCCACCCCTTACTAGTGTCACTCGATGCGAGCACGCCGAATCTTATTTATTAGGTCACGGACGCATTTTGGCATAACCTGGTGGTAGGACCTCTTGAGAGTCCACGCGGGTAGGTACTGTTACGGGGTGGGTCCAGGAGCTCTTTTTAAAAAAGGACACGGTGACTGGCACGGAGTTTATTTTATTAAAGAAGTAGTACAAAGGATGTATGTTTCCGCTACTCAAGCCAAATCTGTTCTGCCACGTTTTAGCAATATATCGTCTTTATATAGAGACAATGCATTCAAGAATGCCTTAGTCGGCATTATTATTTATATTACGTTATTACTGAGGGGCATATGTAACATCCCCCTCCTTAAGATTCATCGTCACCGATGAATGGTCACGGACGTTGACGTTGAGATAAACTAGAGCGGTAAGTATAGAATTTGGCTTTTGTTTTGGATAACAAAATAGGAAAATTAAAACATACGATACAGGATAAAACAAGTAAGTACTTAAAATAAAATAGTAACTATATCTTAAAGAAATAAACGTTAAGTACAATATCAAAAACACTTAAGTAACTATTAAGTAAAATACGAAAACAGGATATAGTAAGTAAATCTATAATTAATAAAGGTCTTAATTATAATTATTAATTAAACTTATACAATTTATTTAAAAGAATATAATTTATTATAACATTACTCGACGTCGACACTATTGGACGAATTTGACAACATAAGATTTCTCCTAAAAGGCCTAGGACATGAATAATCTTTTTCACTATTTATTTGCACGGTTTGTGTAACATTATTATGATCGTTTTTACGATCTTTGTTGCATTGATTAAAGATTTGTATACAACAATGAGAATTATGTTTACTTGAACAAAACCATCTACGAAATCTAAATATAAGGTACAAGAAAAATAGAACAGTAAGAGAATAACTTATAGACATATAATGAACAGCATATTTTTGAAAGTGCGAAGGACTTTCCAAATGATTTAATTCTTTTTCTAGAGTATCTAGATGAATACTGGCGTGTAACAATGAGTCTAAATTATTAAGGTTATTTAATTTTAACAAGGGAAGTCTAGCTAAAGTTTTATTTAGTTTTGTACGTTCGCAACAATCATCTTCCAAAATGTTGAAGTTAGCTACTTGAGTTGTTACATTAGAAATAAATGTTTCACTAGACGAAAATTGTAAAGTTTTGAAGAAAGCTTTACAGTCTTTAAACAGGGACATTATTCCTGTTCCTAACAAAATATAATCATAGTTGAGACTATTACTAGAACAAGTTACATGTAATTTTCCAGGCTCAGATTGAACAAATATCCATCTATTTTTATTAAGTTTAAAGAAGGAATCTACGTGACCCCTTAAGAGTTTTACCGAACATGAACTTGGAACTTTATTGACAACTTCGGTTAAGATAACTGTCTCACACGTTGGGTTCGCAAGCGTCGAATACACATTACCCAATTCACAAATATAACACTTTTCACTCACGAATTTGCACTTGTCTAAGTCATCTAACAGTGAGTAAAGCATACGATCTGTTGTTAATGCCATGTATGGCTTGTTTGGTGCTATAAGTGCATAAGTGTCTGGTTTTGTTAAGTCATAAGGAACTGGCATAGGAACAATATGGTAAAGGTTATAGACTTGAGGTAACACGAGGGGTATCTTAATTATAGTGATAATACGATTATTATGATAGTAGCATACTAGTTTAGAAATATCGATAACTTCGTGAATGTTCTGTAAAGATATTGATATAGGAAGTTCGCAATGCTTAGGTAGGTCATTTATATGTTTCTCCAACTCGACATATAATTGATATGGGCTGAGTACAGTCGGGTGCAAAATATTCATTTTACTAAATAAAATAGCGTTGTTTATGTCTTCGATATCGAAAGACAATGCAATGATTATACTTTCTAAGGACTGGAATAAAGAATTAAATTTTGTTTTTATTTGTAATTTATCGTTAGAATTTATAATATATTCGAATGCCGAATTTATGATTTCTAGATTTTTATTTAGACGTTTCTCGTTTTCACTGAATTTTAACATTGAATTATTAAATGTGGAAATTGTAGATTTTATCACATGTATATTATCACGCATAAGATGCGCTAAAGCTTTTTCGTCTGACTGTACTTGGTCGATAGCATCAGAGAACTTGACACCGTCGTTGGAATCTAGAGTGCCAAAGAATGTTTTAAGAACAGAGCCACCAAAGTCGAGTAGCCCACGTTTTGATCTATTTTGTTGACTACTAGTAAGATAGGATACAGATGCAAACTTTTTGATGTTATTATCGTGTTGACTTTGTAATGACGAAATGGCGTTCATGCAATCGAACTGGATTTTGGAGGACTCGAAGTCCTTACAGAAAGAGTTTACTTTTCCAAATAATTGATCTACTTTATCAAGATGAGACTGTATGTTATTAGTGTTTAAATAAGTTACAACATTCCAGTTATCATTAGTAAATTTGACGTCAGATAGTCTATCGTAGTATAGACCGGGACTATCTGTTATCTGGGTTATGATTTGATGACTTGTACATAGCACTAAGATGGGCCTGAAAGGGAACAGAAATAGTAATAAGTAAGCATTCGTTTATTATCACCACTAAATCAAATATTGTAAAATAGTAAACATATAAAATAGTAAAAGTTTCAAATAGTTATTCAGTGTAAGATTATTATTATAATTATAATATATATATATTTTTTTTTTTGAGTAACAGAATTAAGTATGTTCGAAAATAAAGGGATTATTTAAACGAGTTAGCTTTTAATAAGACTATAGTGCGTCGTCATTTGCTAATTTTATTTCATCATAATGGTGACGCACGTGTTTACGGTTCATTAATAAGGTGACCGTGTGGTTGCCGTTTATTTTTATGATTTTGTATGGACCTTTCCATACAGGAGATAAGGCTTTGTTTTGCTTATGATGACAACGGACGTAGACCATGTCACCAATATTATAGGTAATCGGTTTCGAGTGAGAGTCGTAGTATTTTTTTGATCTTTCTTTTGACGACTCTATATTTTGTAAAGCTTTTTGACGGCTGTAATATAACCGGTGATTAAGTGCTCTTATATAATCGCTGTATGTATTAAGGTCGAGAGAGTCTATACTTTTAGGGATGTAGGGTTTAAACCCGAATAACAGTTCTAATGGTGAAAAGCCTGTGGTAGAGTGGATATTGGAATTGTACGCTAGCATTGCTGTTCTAAGATATAAGTCCCATGTATGTTGGTTTTCAACTATATACGACCTAAGATATTCTTTCAGAGTCGAATGACTTCTTTCTAGGGCGCCACAAGTCTGCGGGTGATATGGAGAAGCAAAAATGTGTTTTATTCCGAATAAACGCTCTAACTGCTTCATTACTTCGGAAGAGAAGTTAGCACCTTGATCTGTAATAATGATCTTAGGGATACCGATATGGGAGATATACTTTACTAATGAACGAGCTGTTTCTTCGGCGGAGCATGTGACCATGGGATATGCTTGAGAATATTTAGTGAGATCGTCTTGTAACGTAAGAATGAATTTGAATTTGTTATGGTGTGTTTCGGGTAATGGCCCCACTAAATCTAGGAATAACTTTTCATTAGCTCTAGTGGCGGTAGACGTGATTATCATTGGGGAGCGATTAACTTGGCGCAGCGGTTTGTTTATTTGGCACGATTTGCAATTTTTGACATAGTTTTCTATGTCTTGTCGCATATTTTTCCACCAATATAGTTCTTTTATTCGTCCTAACATACGAGCGACTCCGGGGTGACCTGCAGTCGTGGAATCATGGTGATCTCTTAATATTTTTTTTATTTCGGAAGGCGTAGGATATTGGATATTGTTATGGTAAATATTTACTTTGATTTGAGTGTCATGAAATAGAAACGCAACGATATTGTAAATTTTTGTAAATGACAATTTCGTGTAAGGGTCTGAGAAATCTGATATAGCACATTCCTTTTCCTCGCTATACCATGTAGTTATCATGTCACGGTAACAACGTAAAACATTAAAAATATCTTTATACGTAAACTCATCGTAAAAATGAACACGGACAAACAAATGTGTAAATAAATGACTGGCGTTACCGGTAGAATAAAATGAGTACAGTTCTCTCTCCACTTCACGTATGTCAGGCATAGTTGTGGACATTTCTATGATTTCTGAACAATATGGTACAGACTCATCAAGGTCAATTGAGGTAGGGTAGGCTATCAGCTTACATTTAGCTTTAAGTAGAGAGTCGTTAAATTCCTGAATATTTGTGTTAAACGGATCTTTCGATTGTCGGGACACTTTTAGATATTGTTCATAGGTTTCAGGAGTTGACGGTGACGGTTGCGAGGGCAGTGATGGAGAAGGGACTTTTGTAGGAGGTTGAGTAGGGTGGCTAGGCATTTCTTGTCCAAGAGGGGTTTCTGAAGGGACGGAACCTGGGGCGTTGAAGTCTATGGGGGGTGGTAACGGAGACAAGTCATCGAACGTAAGGGGCTCATCTACTCGAGACTGTTCATCAAGGTATGGGGGTGGTTGTAAAACGGTTGGTTCATCGAGAGTATGAACGAGGTTGCGAGATAAGGAATCTGCGTTACAATTTAACTTCCCCTTTTTGTATTCAATCTCGTAGTCGAATTCTTCTAATTTTAACCTCCATCTAACTAACTTAGAACCCGGGTCTTTGCAGTTAAATAGCCACTGCAAAGGTTTATGATCGGTCACGATTTTAAACTTGTGTCCATACAGATAAGGTCTGAAAACTTTTGTGCCGAAAATGATAGCTAAACATTCTTTTTCGGTTGTAGAATAATTTCCTTCTGATTTGTTCAGGGTTCGAGATGCGAAGGCTATTGGGAGATCTTGACCTACTTCGCCTTGAGAAAGAATAGCAGAAACAGCGTAATTGGATGCGTCTGTTGTTAGTACGAAGGGTTTAGTAAAATCAGGGTACTGAAGGATAGGAGCCGAGGTTATTTTGTTTTTCAGTTCGTCGAAGGCTTTTTGTTGTTCACAACCCCATTGAAACGTAGCGTCCTTTTTTAGAAGGCTAGTTAAAGCTTTAGTAATATGGGAGAAATTTTCAATGAAGCGACGATAATAACCGACTAAACCTAGAAATGATTTTATATCACGTGGAGACTTCGGAACTGGGAAGTTAGTGACACAGAGAACCTTTTTGGGGTCAGGCATTACTCCTTTATCTGAAATAATATGTCCAAGATACTGTGCTTCTCGACGAAAGAACTCACATTTGTCCGGTTGTAATTTTAGGTTGTGTTCACGGAGCTTATGAAATATGTTTCTGAGGTTTTGACAATGAGACAAGAGATCGTGGTTGAAAGCGACTATATCATCTAAATATGTATAGCAATGAGTGCCTTGAAGGCCGCTTAGTACTATATTCATGAGTCTTTGAAATGTGGAAGGAGCATTTCGAAGACCAAAAGGCATACGCGTGAACTCGTAATGGCCCGAGGGCACACTAAATGCTGTTTTTTCGGTATCTTTCACCTTGACTTGATGAAACGAAGACGCGAGGTCAAGAGTGGTAAAGTATTTACTGTGGCCTAGCTGGTCCAGGATATCCGTGATGTTCGGAATAGGATAGGCATCACCAATTGTTACTTGATTTAACTTCCTATAGTCGATAACAATACGCCACTTAGGTTTACCGGAGGAGTCTTGTTTTTTTGGTACTACCCATATAGGTGCTGACCATGGTGAGATAGAGGGTTGAATGATTTTTTGACGTAGCATATCATTTATTTGTCTATGTACTTCCTCTTTATGACACTCAGGGAAACGGTAACTTTTAACAGCGATCGGTGTGTCAGATGTAGTGCGTATTTCGTGTTCAAGAGTTTTTGTACACGTGAGGCTGTCGCCTTCAAGAAAAAACACGTCTGAGAATTCGGAACAGATACTGCGTAAACATGTTTCTTCCTCCTTATTTAAGTGTTCGCAACGAATGGCATCTTGAACTCGTTTTTCCCGGACTGAGTTAAAACTAATTTGGTAACAGCATGACTCGTGAGTACTGTCGGAAGTATTAGACGGAGGGTCATTTTCTAGAATCAGAGACACTGCTTCGAGGGTGAAAGATAGGTCATGTAACCTTACTTCCGACTCAGAAGTATTCAGGACAGACAAATTAATTTTGTTATTTGGTTTAACACTAACTAGACATTTAGAAAAATACACACTAGGATAGTCTACATGCGTGTTTTTTAAAATTAAACCTTCCTTTAACTCCGGGTTAGTAACAGCGCACTCAATAAACATTTCGCTTCTTGGCGGAACGATATAGTAGGGTTGTGACATATGTAACTTGAAACGCTGCGTAGAGGGGCTAAGTATGCCCAGGTATTTCTCTGAATAATTAATAAATGCACTATTTTTGTCTAAAAAATCTGATCCTATAATACCATCGTAATCCAGGTTAACATCTTTAACTACGTGAAAATAAAAAGGTGATAGATTCGATTGGTTAGTTTTTATTGACAAAAGGAATTTGCCCAGTGATTCACAGTGTGAATTTACGTCATTGATGCCTTTGAATTTTATTTTGTGATTTTCAAGAACTGGTAAACAAGGAATACTGGTACTTTTTATAAGAGATATTGAACTTCCCGTATCAACTAATAACGAAATAGGATTCGTGGTATGGGATGTATGAACAAGTATGTAAGGTAACGGTGTGTTTTTATGCTGAGAAATATCGTACACTGTCGGCAAATATTCTTGAGATATCGCCGATGGCATCGTTTGAGGGGTAAGTTGACTGATTGATTTACGAGTAGTATCTGGCTTAGCGGATACCGGGGTTGACTTATCATGTGACTTTGTAAACGATTTAGTAGAAGGCTTGGTAACCGGATTAGTAGACGAATTAGTAGACGAATTAGGAGACGAATTAGTAGACGAATTAGTAAACGAATTAGTAAACGAATTAGTAAACGAATTAGTAAACGAATTAGTAAACGAATTAGTAAACGAATTAGTGAACGAATTAGGAGACGAATTAGTAGACGAATTAGTAGACGAATTAGTAAACGAATTAGAAGACGAAATAATTGGCGAATTAGTGAACGAACTAGAAGTAGTTTTGCACGCTTGTGCATACGACCTAATAATTTCTTTGCATTGTTGCGATTTAGTAGAGTTACGTAATTTTGTGCCTGTTTGGTTTGCAGGCAATCGCCGGCACATTTGCGATACCTGACACGTTAGTTTAAATTACTGTCGGTTTTCTCGATTTCGCAACATTTAAAAGGCGAAGATTCCGAGTCAGGTGGAATATGATTAAGCGGGCGATATTTATTATACGAATTATTACGTAAGTTGTTATTGTATTCGCGTTTCTTACATTTCGCAATGTGATGACCTGGGTTTTTACAGTAACTGCAAACGATTTGAGGTGGAATTTTTTGTTTTATGTCTATTTTTGTTGAATTAAATGAACTAGCTTGTAATGATAATTTTGGCTGTTGATGATGAGTTGAATGAGACTTAGCAACGAAGTTCTGGATTTTTTCCTCTTCAATGGCGATATTAATTGCTTCGTTAAGATTTTTGGGGTTACGACATCGCACCATGTTACCAATACGAGGAGTCAGTCCGAACATAAAAGAGTGTATCGCCAGGTCCTCTGTCATGGCAATACGACCTGATAGGTCTTTTTTTGATGTATTAGAATTATGGATTTCGGTCTGCATCTCGGTTAGGCACGTATCGATTCGTAATGAAAATTCAGACACAGATTCGCCAGCACGTTGTTTACATGATTGCAAATCGAAAAATAGATGACTGTAGTGTTTAGTTTCTCCAAAATTTTGACGAAGAAATTCTCTCAACGATTCGAAGTTATCGAATATTTTATTTGAGCATGCTATTCTGGCTTTTCCTTCTAGCTTTGAAATTATAAATTTCAGTAATAGTCTTTTTTGACTGTCTGATGCAAGATCTAACGCATCCTGGCAGTTAGTCAAGAAGGCCGTAAGGGTCTCCCGACTTCCATTATATGGGTTGATAAAATTACATAGTACTTGAATAGGATATTGTTCGCTCAAGACTATTTCACTTTTAGTAGACATTATTACGAGTATTCGCTTTTGACAGTAACAAAACAGACACTAGCAGAAAGAAGGTCAACTAAAAAAATGTAATAGTTATACGAGACGAATGATTCACTCACCGCAAGAATATCAGAGCTGTTAACTTCATCGGAGTACGCACGGATGATGGGATGGCAGCAAGGCGTTTGGCAGGCTTATACTGGAAGTCTTAATGTCGCAAACGGCAGGAACCGGCTTAGCAGGAACGAGTCAGCAGGAACGTTGCAAACGGCTTAGCAGGAACGAGTCAGCAGGAACGTTGCAAACGGCTTAGCAGGAACGAGTCAGCAGGAACGTTGCAAACGGCTTAGCAGGAACGAGTCAGCAGGTACTGGAGCTTCGGGCGAATCTTCGGGCTTGTTTCACAGGAACCAGCAGGACGTCTTATTGGTTTTTGCGTGTTTTTGTCAGGTTGACACCAGCCGATCAATACTGACCGGCACGAGCGGGTATGATGTGGCAGATTTTTGTAAGTTTTTCTTTCTCACGATGTTGAAGATGGCGTTGAAGATATTTTGCAGGTTTTCTTCCTTTACGATATTGATGATGAGAGCAGCGGCAATGAGCGCAACGTAGAATCAAGAGCTCAAGACAATCCGGATAGCCAGTGTAACGTACTGACTATCCCACTTCTGACACCACTGTTACGGGGTGGGTCCAGGAGCTCTTTTTAAAAAAGGACACGGTGACTGGCACGGAGTTTATTTTATTAAAGAAGTAGTACAAAGGATGTATGTTTCCGCTACTCAAGCCAAATCTGTTCTGCCACGTTTTAGCAATATATCGTCTTTATATAGAGACAATGCATTCAAGAATGCCTTAGTCGGCATTATTATTTATATTACGTTATTACTGAGGGGCATATGTAACAGTACCACCACCCTGCCTATTTCTGCCGTGAAGCAGTAATGAGTTTCGGTTTGAAGGGTGGGGCAGCCGTTGTAACTATACTTGCGCCTTAGAACTTATATCTCAAGGTGGGTGGCGCATTCACGTTGTAGATGTCTATGGGCTCCAGTGACCACTTAACACTAGGTGGGCTGTGAGCTCGTCCACCTATCTAAGCAATAAAAAAAAACCTAAAACATTTCGTTTCAAAGCCCAGAGGCAATAACATTGTTTTGTATCCTTTATGTTTACCTAAATTTTGCTTGAAAGATACACATGCGAAACGATGGATGATTTTCATACAAACCTCGAGCGCTTCTTTCGAGAATTTCTCGTGTGCAACCGCCTTTTATCCGCGCGTTCCTTTGAACTTCCCGTTCAGATGTTCGCGAAGGACATTCGTCTATTCAACGTATGAAGATTCAATGTTAATACATAAATTAATTTCGTTATTCATCGAGTAGGTATTCCCTATTCGGTATCCGTGAATAATTCACGAAGTGACGACGTATGCGACGTTGAGAAGATTTTTCCTATTCAGTAAAAAATCTATTCGCTATTTTTAGGGTGAATAGAATTTTTCGTTTTGTACTTATTACATTGCTGGTGGGTGATTTGTGCGACTAAAATATTTCAATGCATCAAACGTAAATAAAACCAAGATTCAATTTTGTGAAAATTCAAAGAAATCTTGCGTTATAGTATTATAAATAGTAGACTGAATTAATATGAATGAATGATATCAAAGTCCCGAAAAAAAACATTTGGACCGCGGCGACCACTCCCCTTACTGTAAGATCTTCTCTTTGCAGTATGAAATGGTTACGGCAATATTTCTTTTAAAATCATTTCTATTAATTGCAGGAAAAAAAAGGTGAGTTTTTTGACATTTCCTTTATCAACGGTTTTACGTCACCGAAAAATATGAGATAGACCCGACTTTAGCGAGTCGGATATAGTAAACAGAAATCTGTTATATTGAATATTTATTTTTGGCTTCTCAAAACGGATGAATGGGAATGTTTTAATATAAAGGCAAAGAAACAAAACATTTTAAATTTTTTTTATTGGCAAAGGAATTCAAATTTATCACATCATTACATAATATGTATTTTTTTTGCCCTTGTAGGCAGACGAGCATACGGCCCACCTGATGGTGAGTGGTTACCGTCGCCCATGGACTTCAGCAATGCCAGGGGCAGAGCCAAGCCGCTGCCTACCAACCTCGAGTGACTTACAAAATTACAATCGTTACTCTAATAGTACTGTAATATATTTATATTATTACTAGCTGACCCGGCAGACTTCGTAGTGCCTCAATCGACAAATAAAAGACCTGAACTTTTGTGTAAAATAAACTTAAAACAAACAAAAGGAATCCGTCCGACGGGGGCCACATCAAGGAAAAATAAAATTTTCATTTTTATTTAATTCCGAGCATTTTCATACTTATTTACCTTTTAAACCTTCTCTGGACTTCCACAAATTATTCAAGACCAAAATTAGCCAAATCGGTCCAGCCGTTCTCGAGTTTTAGCGAGACAACGAACAGCAATTCATTTGTATATATAGATTAGAATTTAAACATACAAAGTAGTGAACCAGGTAGGACGATACTCGAAAGTGTTATCCTACTTGAAAGTGTTTATTACCTTGATAAGAATCGTATTCATCCGGGAAAAATTGATACTGTGTTGATCTGGAGGTACCCGCGGTAGTTGTTAGCGTTGCTATGCTCCTACTTTCAACAAATATACCTGAAGCAATAAGATAGATACAGTTCACACGTTGAAAACATGCCTCGACTGATTTTCACGGACCGAAATCCGTTGAAATTGATTGAGTAGTGCAATTGATTAAAAAAAATCCTTGATCAAACAATGAGAATTAAAAAAAAACATTTGACCCGCAATCAATAATCGGAATACGGAATACGTCACGCTAATACTCAGTCGTCGACACAATCTCGGGGTTCCGTTCCATTAGGTACAATTTCTGAGGAAGTTCAAAGATGCAGACGAGTGAGAAATCGTCGCGGTGAGTGTTCAACAGCTTGTGTAGGCACTCATGTTGTTAGGAATGGGCTACATGATAAAATTTGGAGCGTTGTTTGAATTTCCAATGCGGCTGGAACATGGACAATAATCCTGCCTAGCTTAACAGCAAAAAGAGTGGGATACACATTCTTCAATCCAATGATCCAATGAAGCGTCAAACAACAACATGAATCCAGTGAAACCGCAAAAATTATAATTTAGTACGAAACTATGTACTGGTCTACATTATTATTTTATTGACTTATACTATATTATATTACGAGTAATATAAGAACTATCTAATAACGTGTAATAAAAATAAAATTCGCAAATTTATTATTTTCGTAATTACTGGTGGTAGGACGTCTTCTGAACCCACACGGGTAGATACCACTACCCTGCTTATTACAGTGAAGCAGTAATGCGTTACGGTTTGAAGGCCATTGTACTGTAAAAACTGGCACTTCAGAACTCGTGTCTCAAGGTGAGTGACGGCATTTATGTTGTAGTTGTCTGTGGGCTCCAGTAATCACTCCGGTAAACAGTAGGGCCGCGAGTTCGTCCACCAATCTAAGCAATAAATAAAAATAATAATAAAATACGCTTTTATTGTAAAAAAAGCGTGGTGTGCTTTTCAGGATATTATCAAAATAACCCTTCTACTCATATCTGTTCATAAAATATTTATAACTACTGATACCATGCACCCCACGCTTTTTTTACAATAAATCCATTTTTTTCTGACACTAATTTTAATTCAAATTTATTAAAATTTGCTTTCTATTTTTTAGTTGAATTTAAATTTTTTCGTTTGATTGAATTTGATTGAATTGACGTTTTGAAGGGGGTCAAAATCATGCTCAAAGATTCCGTTACATACTAACATACATGCGTCTGAAGCTAATAAAAGCGTATTAAAAAAGGTATGACATTGGATAAATCAGTAGCTGCGCTAGTAACGACTGACCAACGACTGACGACACAGGTGCCAAAACTAAATGCTTTCTCGTGGACGAAACTATTTAGGTTCTTCTTCCTTTATGTTTAAAAAACCATAATATTTTTGACTTACCGCATCCATACGACTCGGGAGCAGTTTGCAAGCCAGTTTCGTGCAGAGATCGATTCAGCATACACGCAGATATAAGCCGACTCTGACAAAAGCGCGTCGATGAGAATGGCTCGACGTCTGTATGAATAAAATAACAACTAAATGTGTGATGTCGTGAGACACCAGATAGGAACGAAGTTCCTTATTATAAAAACATGAATTTTAAGTTCTATTCGAGGTATAAAGAAAATGAAACTGGAGGTTCGCAACAACCCACGGTCATTCGGTAACGTGCGAACTTATTGTGGTACACTTCACTCAGTTGTTTGCATAAGAGTTAGTGTATTGCGCAAACGAACGCTCTGAGATCGTGGTCAATGAATGTTAAAAAAATGTTATTTTTTGTAACTTATTACAACGTTAAGTCGTACACTGTGTGCATTACTAATAAAAATCTTACGTTACGGACGTTTTTTCTCGGTTAGGGTACCCCTCCGCATCGTCCCATAAGGAACTTCGTTCCAATAACAAAAAAATCATTTCTATTGTAAATTTAATTCAGGATAATGTTTTCATTGCCACACTCACTGTCAACGAGTAATCAATAGTGGAATAATTGCTGATAGGCATTGAGTATTGAGTACTTGATAGAATATAAGTATGGTATTTCCAAAGATTTCCGGAATAAATTCGAATCAGTCAATCACTTGATACTATTTTAACAACAAATACCATTAATCAATATATTAGCATCTTACGTGTCCCTTAATAATTAACCCATAAGTTCATTCAATTCCTAAACTAAGCACAATATTATAAACTCGAAGCATAAACAATAATGTTACAAACAAGCTATCTATTTTTCATGAATCCACAATTATAAAGCGCAGGAAAATGAAAAATATATACATTTCATTTTTCAACTTCAAACTTGGAACAGTTTCACCAATGTATTTGAAGAACATAAACTACAGAATGTTAAGAAAACAAGCTGAATCACTCTTTACAGTGTACTCCGACCTCAACATAAAGATTATAAAAAATGCGACCCTGACGATTCGTAAAGGGTAATTTGTTGACATTAAGGTTGAAATCGGTCTTTAACATTCCCTCGTGCGTCAAATTAGCCACGGCTGTGAGCACATATACGCAACGAACACGCGCGTGTGAGTTTGTTTCGACTTCGATTCTACTTTATTAATGTGGATGAGCAGACAAAACTAGACAATTGACACGACTTGAATAACACGACATGCCTTGACCATAAAAGTGAGGTATGATCTACTGAGGATCGCAACGTGGCGGCCTTAAAACACGTCTTTGTGCATCGTCAATGAAATTGATGAGATAATTAACCCATTTGTGTAGTTAAAGTCTCAGCTACATTTGAATAGCTACCATTCTAATTTTTAAACTGGAGAGAATCACGACTTAAGGGAAGAAATAACACAAAATTCGTGTCTACGCAAGCGCTTGTCTGGTTTCTGGTAGTTAGAATTTTAAAAACACACTGATATTATGTCGTACATACTTTTCCAATATAAAACTTTTATAATTATAATCACAAAGCAGTACAGTAAAACCTTTTTTGAGGCCAGAGGATATTAATTCTTGTCTATTGCCTGGTTAGTAGTTAAAATACAAGATTGTATAGCCCCGATTTCTTAGAGTTGGCAATTTTATTCCCCCACAGTCTTGCTAGCTCTTATTTCTACCTTTCTCTCCTGATACATACTTAGGATACTTGGAGGCGTGATGTTCTCCTATCATTATTCCTTCCACAACTTTTATAGTAGTGGACCCGTCGACTTAGTTTCCTGCTTAATAACTTCTACTTCTCCTGCTAATTCTTGTATTACTGGTAATCCAGTATATTGTAAAGAGTTGAGGGCTCTTTTTTAGTCTAAATATATAATATATCTATCCTAATATATAAACTTAAAGTGGTTTTTACGGATGTTCTGTTATAACTATTGAACCATGCATCCGATACTTAAACTTGGTATCCATGTAGAAAATACATGTACTTAATAGATAGGCTAATATTTATATGACTCCCTACACCAGTTGCGGGGGCGTTAATGATGAGAATCTTTGTGGGGGTGAGAAATAATAATGTTAATTTTAAATGCCCAGCGCAGCGGTCGGGTACAGCTACATTAATATAATAAATCTAAAAGCTGTATTAGCACCGTATTAATTTCGGTGTAACTGGATGTTACAATAGTGCTACACTCTTGACAGCTTTTTACTACAAGTGACCCAGTTGCTAGACAGTTGCTTATCTGGGACGGAAGGTTGGTATTACCTTTGAAAGCTTCCGTGCATTTCTTCTCAAATCGTCGTGATGATGACGTATTGCAGTCACGATTAGTCTTGTCGTTACATGTTTGGATTTCTGCAAAATTTATTACAAACTTTGTTTTATTGAAATCATAAACTGCACAGTATGGTGTATTTGTTATAAAAACACATTTTCATGTTGAATGTCTTAAAACGATCTTACCTTTATTTGAAAAGTTCTTCATTGAAGTCGAAACCGAAGCTGTGTGCATTGTTGCAGACGAAATCGAGATGAGTTTTGGGCCTTTAAATTAAGTTTTTATGCAATGATCTCTAAACATTAAAATTTTACAAAAAATCATGCTCAATAGATATAATTGTAGAAACAAAAACATTGTATGTCACAATAGGTATGCTGGTTCAGATTTGATAATTATGTCCATGGTTGGAAGATTAAGAACAATTTACTATTGTGTACTCTTTTCTATTACCTATTCGCCAGTAGCCGGGCTATCTCATCTACGCCCGGACGGGTTGGTGAGCTCACGGGCTCAACCTGAGAGAATTTGCCCATAGCCAGCCATAGCAAGAGCAGTGTTTCGCAGAATCTACAACCGGATCGGAATCGCGACCCACAGAAGATCCGTCAACACACTCAGTGGACTGTGTCTTTGGATTAGTTCGCCCGTCGAACTTTTCATCGTAATCGACGATGGGCTTTTGACACACGTAGTATTCAACAGAGCTCATAGGAATAGCAGCGGTGAACCCACTTTCTGACTTTAGAACTGGCTGACGTGGCTGCTTCAGGACAAAAATAGGCAAAAACAGGCAAGAATAGGCGTCTTTACTACCACTATTTATGTATTTTATGTATAAATTTTGCAAGTTTAATTTTATTACAATTTTTTTTTCATCGTGGACTTCTTCCGTTAATCAGGTACACAATTCCTCAGAAAAATGTGGTGCGTGCTTACGGGACTTGAGTCTAATCTTTAAAACTATTGTAACAATCCATATATTTGGCTAATAAGGTGCACTGTTACAGGTTATATTTTTTTGTGTTTGTTATTAATGTAAAAATTATAGTATAATAGAAAATAAACATAAGTAGTGGACATATTATTATGTACCTGCATAAGTGAGGACAGAAAGAGGGTGTGAGGTTTGTGCGGATGCGTTCATTTTTTCGACTTTAAAGTCGGACGTGGTTGCGGCTACAAAAGAAAACAGTTACTGTTATTAATCCAAAATCGAAAAGTTCTAAAAATATGCTTTGAGTCTCATTCATTGGGCCTTTTTTTTCCTTCTTAATCTGAGAGCCTTGAGAGGCTATTTCAGCGTAACCTTAACTAGTAGTTGAGATCACGGGGCTCAAACCTGACGTCGTTGCTAACACGAACCCTAGCAAGAGCCGTGCTTCGCAGAATCTACCACCGGATCGGAAACGCGACCCACTGAGAAGATCCGGCGAGAAACAACTCAGTGGGCTGTGTCTAAGGGTTTTCTTTTCATTGGGCCAATGAAAACTAAATAATCTAAAGAACTGTTCGAAGTCACGTAACTCAGGGAAAAAAAAAACAAAACAACATTACCAACTAACTAATCAAGTTAATTACGCTACGATTTGGTAAAGTCTACCTCCGAAAATTCACAATTACAAAGAAATAGCTGATTAGACAGATATTTCTGTAAAGGAAAAATACTAACAAACAACAGCTAGAGGCGTTTCGGTAATTTCCTTTGTGGTCGTTACGCCTCTTGTTATTTTAATTGCGGTCGGGAATTTTAACTGAGTTTCTGAATAAAATAAAATTTTCATCGTCTTTATAAACCGTGATAAACTTTTCGGGAATATGATAAAATCTCAATTTTGATTAGATTTTCAATTATTAAAAATGTTTTAAAAAAAAAAAATTCTTATTTTTATTTGCAGTATTTCGTGTCTATGTGAAGACAGACATGGAATAAGGCCGAAATAATAAAATTAATAAATATTAAATTAATAAAATCAGAGTTTCTTAAATTAGTTGTCATGGTCAAGAAAGCTCCAGTAAATTCAACTGTTAGAGTGTTAACTAATATAAAACTCTGAGATAAATTATTATTATGACATGGACATGGACACACATTGGCCACATTTGTAGAAAAGGCAGGCGCAAGTCAAATAATTGAAAAGCTATGCAATAGCTTCAAAAATAATAATCAAATTATAAATAACAATTATTTTTGTTGTAACAAAAATTGCATTTCACATTTGGCTACATGTTGTTGTCTAAAGTTATTCGGATTTAAAACTACCTACATTGGAGAGGCTTAACATACTCAGTCGAGTTTAGCTTTGTATAACTTTAGCCAAGCTTACAGTGCATGTATGCTTAATAAATGTGCCTAATCTTTCTAGTATACTCTTGATTTACATTTTAAGTGAATAATTTATGCTCCTTAAAGGAAAGCCGGTAGTAAAAAGAACATATTTAAACAGTTTAGTGATAGCTGTAGTATAATGTTAAAAGGTTTAATTAATACCATTACAAATATAACATTATTTTTTACCTGCATTGACATTATTCTTTAGTTCTTCACGGGATGTCATTACGCAAGCAGTTTGTAAAACAATCGTTTTTGCATCAACAGAGTATTCTGCGAATTAAGATGATAGGAGATAGAAGATAATAGGAGGAATGTATATTTATCATCACTTAATGCTTTAGATACATTATCAAAGCTTTGTATGCAATGTGACATGTTCTAAAATAATAAAACTTACACAAAATTACGTGAGGTTGGAAAATTAAAGAAAAAAAAAACTTTTATAATAACATTAAAATACCCTGACAGACCATTTTTTATTGTTTAGATGGTTGGACGAGCTCACAGCTCACCTGGTGTTAAGTGGTTACTGGAGCCCATGGACATCTACAACTTAAATGCGCCACCCACCTTGAGATATAAGTTCTAAGGTCTCAGTATAGTCACAACGACTGCTCCACCCTTCAAACCGAAACGCATTACTGCTTCACGGCAGAAATAGGCAGGGTTGTGATACCAGGGGTGTGATATAGTTCACCAGTAAACCTGTCAATGACTATAACGCAACTTTCAATCAATCCAATGCCAGGTGTCCATCGTTAGCACTCGGGAACAACACGTAACATAACTACATTCTTACTGGTGGTAGGACCTCTTGTAAGTCCGCACGGGTAGGTACTCCAACCCTGCCGTGAAGCAGTAATACGTTTCGCCCCTCCTGGCTGAGCCCCCCTCCTGGCTGAGCCCCCCTCCTGGCTGAGCCTTTGCTCGCCCACCTGTCCTGGTGAAACTGGAAAGGCCTCCGGGCCACCAGTAATCCTTCAATCATAAAAAAATAAAAAAAAAAAAAAAAAATACGTTTCGGTTTGAAGGGTGGGGCAGCCGTTGTAACTATACTAAGACCTTAGAACTCGCATCTCAAGGTCGGTGGCGGCATTTACGTCGTAGATGTCTATGGGCTTCAGTAATCACTTAACGCCAAGTGGGCTTGAGCTCGTCCACCTAACTAAGCAATAAAAAAAAAGATGTGTGGTGTCGTGGGACACCGGATAGAAACGAAGTTCCTTATTATAAAAATATTATTTTAAGTTCTCTTCGAGGTATAAAGAAACTAATGATTCGGGTATACATTTTTTATTATGATTTTTTTATTGATAAAAAGAAAACTACAAAGTTATCAACCTTATTTTATTCACAATGCTTTATATAAAATATATAATAAAAATATGTTATTTTTTGTACGTTATTACAAAGTTAAGTCGTACGCTCTGTGAATTTCTAATTTGTACGTTATTACAAAGTTAAGTCGTACACTGTGTGCATTATTAATAAAAAGCTTACGTTACGGACGTTTTTTCCCGGTTTGGGTACCCCTCCGCATCGTCCCATAAGGAACTTCGTTTCAAAACTTACGAGGAACAGTTGTAAAAGAATTTCAACTTACCGGTGTTGGTCCCGAAAGCTCTGTCGAGTGGAGTGCCGCTTGTTGTAGTCCCCATACTGGATTGCGTCGGTGAATCGGGACTGAATCTAAGGTCCGTTTCTGAAATAAAACTTTTAAAATCTGTACGGATTTAATTGCGACGATGTAAAATCTTTGCGACATCTATACTAATATATACCAATATATAAATCTACAGTGATTTTTACCGATGTTCCGTTATAAGTACTGAACTATGGGAAGCGGGCAAATATGGCTAGTAATATCTATATCCAATTCGCAGCTAACGTCACCAAGCTTCCCCCGCCTATTTCTGCCGTGAAGTTTTTTTTTTTATTTATTTTTTATTGCTTAGATGGGTGGACGAGCTCACAGCCCACCTGATGTTAAGTGGTTACTGGAGCCCATAGACATCCACAGCGTAAATGCGCCACCCACCTTGAGATACAAGTTCTAAGGTCTCAAGTATAGTAACGATGGCTGCCCCACCCTTCAAACCGAAACGCATTACTGCTTCACGGCAGAAATAGGCAGGGTGGTGGTACCCACCCGCGCGGACTCACAAGAGGTCCTACCACCAAATGGTAATGTGTTTCGGTTTGAAGGGTGGGGCAGCCGTTGTAACTATACTGAGACCTTAGAACTTCTCAAAATGGGTGGCGGCATTTACGTTGTAGATGTCTATGGGCTCCAGTATCCACTCAACACCAGGTGGGCTCTGAGCTCTTCCATACATCTAAACAACAAATAAATAAAAACTATAGTTTAATAAACTATAGTTTAACAGCGGATGATCTACCCTATAAAGCTCAGTTTAATTTGAAAAGTTCAGCACGTAGTAGGTACCTGTGTTTTCGCAAATAATGTAATTGTGGAAGTTCTCTTCTTTGGATGTCGTCGTTTCTAAACAATCAGAACTCAATGTGTTATCCTTGTGCTTTATATCTAAACACAAACGGAGGAAATTAATTTAAATTCAGTGGAGGTTGATTTTCCATTTTTTAGCATAAGAGTCTCGTTTCACTAGTACCCTGATATAAATTAAATTATTATTCATTTTCCAAGATAACTTGTTTTAGATAGTTAGCCCGCATTGTAATGAGAAGATAAACCTCTCCGCATTCTCATGTGGTTCAGTAAACAACAATCATTTTCATGACACTTTATTTTATCCCATCTTATGTTGTTTCATTAGTTTTGATATCAGTTGACTCAAACTGTTCAACTTCACCGCTTTTATTTTCATATAGCACACACATTTTCATTTTTATAATTACAGAATATGATAAGAAACAAAGACTTGGCTTAAAGGACTCGTTAACCAGGTCATAAAATCTAGAAAAAATAAAATAAAATTGTTGCCTTTGTAGGCAGACGAGCATACGACCCACCTGATGTTGAGTTGTTACCGTCGCCCATGGACTTCAGCAATGCCAGGGGCAGAGCCAAGCAGCTGCCTACCGAAAATATAAGGCTGTTGACTTCTTGTCTTACTTATTGTAATAGTCAAATCATTGTCAACGTTGCATTTTACTACTTATTTGTGCAAACATATACTCACTTTGACCACTGCGGACTACGTCGTATATAGCATCAACCTGAGAAATTTGTTGTTTTATTCTAGTATCAGGAGCGCTTGGATAATGTAAATTGTGACGCTGTTTGATGCGCTCTAAATGCAGAGAATTTACTGCGAAAAATAAAAATATATTTTGCATGTTTTGAATATCATAAGTCACAATGAATTCGGCCTGGAACGCCCTAGATATTGGTCGGTGCAGGCGGTTCTGCGTGAACCACAGCGCAACAAAAGAAAAGATCGGGAGGAAAATGGAGAGATATGATTTGGGAGGCACCCGTTATAACGGGTCACTGAACCCGGAGTGTAAGGGTATTATTTTCATAAAGAAATGTTTTGTCAAGAATGGATTAAATCACTTGCTTGTTCGTACTAAAAGGTTTTTAGGCGGAGACAAGTAATGAAATGTGTTTGTGCGTAATTTGCGCTTTTCTTTATTCCCTTATTCGCTGGTAGCCTGGCTATTGCAGCTACGCTCAGACGGGTAGGTGAGCTCACGGGCTCAACCTGAGAGAATTTGCTAACACTAGCCCTGGTGCTAGTGTTTTGCAGAGTAGCAAGTGCTTTGCAGAATCAACCACCGGATCGGAATCGCGACCCACTGAGAAGATCCGGCGAGAAACTCAGTGGGATGTGTCTATGGGTTAGTTCGCTCGTCGATTTCTTCGTCATTAGGTCATAAAGACCGTGACCGGTGCTTGAGAGGCCTAAAAACACCGAGAGTGAATCCGGGGGATCCGACAAGACATGTTACGGGCGACCGTGGCTTTGCGTGACCCGTCACGGTCGGATAACAATTTGTACATTGCTTGTTCACAGGTATGGATATTTCCAGAAATGTTCACACCACTTCATAAAGAGCTTGGTTTTATAAACTAAATTTAACATTACACACAATTACATTATACTTACTCGATGCACCGAGGAATGGAAACATAGAAGGTCCCAAGTTAATTCTTGATCTATTATCACGTGCCACGCTCTTCAGATCTATACAGAACAAAACAATATTTTAGCTAGTCCTGAATTCTAATTATTATTAATCTAATCTGACTGACTCGGTGGGGCAGTAGTTAGCGCTCCTGACTGCTGCGCCTAGGGTCGCGGGTTCGACTTCCACATCGGGCAAACATTCGTGTGATGAACAGGTTTGTTTGCTCTTTGTCTGGTTTCGAATTTCGGTTTGAAGGGCGGAGCAGCCGCTGTAACTTATATCTCAAAGTGGGTGGCGCATTTACGTTGTAGATGTCTATGTGCTCCAGTAACCGTTTAACACCAGGTGGGCTGTGAGCTCGTCCAGCCATCAAAGCAATAAAAAAGAGCGCAATTAAAAAACTTAAATTCATAAAATCGATTTGTTGTTAAGACCAGTTTAAAATTGATTGAAATGAATAGAGGAATGTACGGTGAATAATTAAAGAATCTCCTCCTTGTATGATAAATATGGCGACAAAAGTATCGCTCAAGAAAAGAAAAAAAATTAAACTAATTAACTACCACTCCAATCGCAAAATTAGGTGACTCGCCTAGTGAAGTGAAACGAAACGAAATAAATCACCCCTCTGAAGTTGCCGTGAACATTTTCAATAAAGACTTCCTTTGATATGGTAAACAAAATTCAATTTGTGCATTCGATTTATTTATCTCTATTCGTAGAGAGTTTGGGGTTTTTATGTTTGAGCGTGTTCAGAGTGGAAACTTTCAGTCCAACTCCGAAAATTTCGGGTGCCATAGGAACTCGTTGTTTGGAAGAGCTTATATATCAAGGGGTGAAAGGCTTAAGCAACATTTTTGCGACTTTACAGGAGAGTCATTTAAAATTTAAAATTTAGATGTAGATTTAAAATTTAGAAAAAATATCATAACAAAAAAAAACTTCTTTAGCTACGTCAATGGAGTAAACATAATTTAAGTCCAATTAAAAACATTCAACCGTTGATGCTAATACTTAATAAAACGTATATTTAATTACAAATTTCAAAATTTAAATGTTGACTGGTGGCAGGACCTCTTGTGAGTCCGTGCGGTTAGGTACCACCACCCTGCCTATTTCTGCTGTGAAGCAGTGATGTAACTATACTTGAGACCTTTGAACTTATATCTCAAGGTGGGTGGCGCATTTACGTAGTAGATGTCTATGGATATATGGAATATTTGACTGTGAATATCCCTAAATATGCATAATATAGTATTCACGGAAAAAAATGCTGGTTTTTGTACATTTCAGTATTAAGTTATAGTCATTACTTTCGTATGTAGATCCTATGTGTTCGGTCGATTTGTCGCCACATTTCACGACAGCGCTGATCGCCTCAGAAACTTTCTTTACAAACGCTTCGATACCTGAAAGATACATTTATATGTTTGTGTTTGTTGCCATATTAAATTTGATAAATTGAAATCGGAAAGTACTTCTTTAAGCATTACTTTTCCCAAAGCGTACCTCTAAATTTGCTAATACACATTTAAGTGTGTTTAACGCGTCAAGATGTGATAGTAATCCGGTTTTTAGAATATATTATGGATTGCCGTTTGGTGAAAGGTACCTTTAATAGTAGAAATAAATGTGCTCTAAAAAGCCAGTATGGACCAGTACAAACAAATATTTCGCTAGGTCGTGATGTCCTTCTTCAAACGAAGCTTGCAGGGAGTACTTAACGATAGCAGCGGCTTGGCTCTTGGCTTGGCTACTCCTGGTATTGCTGACGTCCATGAGCAACGGTAACCACTCACTATCAGGTGGACCGTATGCTCGTCTGTCTATAGCAATAAAAAAACTCAGGCTTTAGACGTAGCTTGCTTTAATCTTAATGAAGAATTAAACAACTTATTCTAATAAAGGCCGTGTGCGATATGTTTTATAAATTTATTCACAATCATATTGTAATCTAACATATTTGTAATGTTCTTTGAGTTTCCTCAACAACCAGTTGCCTATCACTGAAAAAAAAAAACCTGTGGCACTCGGGGACTGCCGCGGTAAAGCTATTGCATAGCATTTTTTATCAACTTATGCAAATATAATTAGACAATAATAATTTAATATTAAATCAATAATAAAATAAGACCACGCTATATTTATAAACATTAATAAAAGCAAAACATTAACTGTCCCTTTCACACTCATAAGCTAGACCGCGCGAGAGAGATGAGCAGACTTTTCATGACGCGCATGCAGTGCGACGTCACGCCGCGCGCTTATTCACAAACGCTACACAAGCGCAACGTGTGAATGTGTTGAGCGCGAGCTACATGGTAGGCGGAGTGAGGGGTGTTAGGTTTTATTGTCGTTACGGAATTTCTTCATTCGGTCGCCGTGCTCAAAGCCCGCGATAAAAGCTACGCAATAGCTTAAAACTCTATGTTTCGGTTCTATATATTAATTGGTTAATATGCCACTATTATTACTGTAAGGACGAGTAGCTTATAAGTGTAAGGAATTATGTTACAGAGCTGAACAGACGTCTGTCATGAATTTATCGATTAAGATCAATTACCGATTTCTTTGCATTGTATTGTTGTCTGCACATCGGCGTTTTCCCAAACGATTGAACGCTGCAAGTATTGAGCCAGTCGAGCTGATAACAAAATCTTTAATTAAAAAATCTCACTAAAAATAAAACTTGTAAATGGCACACACAATAAATACGGATTGACGGAGTGGCTATTTTTTGTAAAATACGGAAATTGTTCACGAATGACATCCAAGATGATGACATTATTGTGTAACAAATATTATCCAGTTATTTCTACCGTGAAGCAGTAATGCGTTTCGGTTCGAAAGACAGGACAGCGGTTATGTTATTCAATTGACACTTCCTGTCACAAAGTGTATGTATTACATTCACATTGGGAAGTATCGAGGATCCGGTAGCCACTTAGCACTAGAGGCCGTAAGCTCTATCGGTTTACCTGATTTTTTTTTTTTATTGCTTATGTGTGTGGACGAGCTTACAGTAAATGCGCCACACACCTTGAGATATAAGTTCTAAGGTCTCAGTATAGTCACAACGGCTGCCCCACCCTTCAAACCAAAACGCATTACTGCTTCACGGCAGAAATAGGCGGGGCGGTGGTACCTACCCGTGCGGACTCACAATTACGCAAATTATAATTTTGCGGGTTTGATTTTTATTACACGATGTTATTCCTTCACCGTGGAAGTCAATCGTGAACATTTAACATGATAAATAATAATGAATCCAAAGTGCGTCATGAATACTCAAGTTTTTATTTTTATTTTTTATTGCTTAGATGAGTGGACGAGCTCACAGCCCATCTGGTGTTAAGTGGTTACTGGAGCCCATAAACATCTACAACGTAAATGCGCCACCCACCTTGAGATATAAGTTCTAAGGTCTCAGTATAGTTACAACGGCTCGATCAGCTATTTGTTATCATACATGAAGTATATAGGTCTCATTGGTTTGGTATAATTACTGTAGGTATATTTGGCATATCTAATACTAGAAAATGTTTTTTCTTTATAATAATCTAAAAGTACACTATAATTTTGTGGTGGCGTGTTTATTTCCAAAGACAGTCAACGCGTAGATTCACATAATGCATTTCGATTCTCACGGATATCGCTTTTGACATATTAAATTTTGTACTGAGCTTCTGCAAGTCAAATTTTCTAATCCAAAAATGTAATTAAACTAAATGATTCTTTCTTCATACACTGATACATTGTTTTTACTATTAAAATTGGGAGATTTTCAAACCATACAAGTCTACGGTTCTTTCTTCATACACTGATACATTGTTTTTACTATTAAAATTGGGAGATTTTCAAACCATACAAGCCTACGTAAGAAAATACTTGCGACGGTAGCGGTGAATTAATTGACGCTAGACTGGTTTGAATACCTCATTATTTTCTAAGAGTGTCTGCACATATTTTCAATGTATTGCCTACCTCGGTTAGATTTTGTTGGCGATTTGGACCACAATGCCCATCTCTCAGCCGTCTTTTTCCAGACGTGGTTCCATCTTTTTCTACAAAAGCGTATTGAAATTTGCTTTCTTATGGAGTCGAAACGGCTAGAAACTGTAATAAAGTGTTTTATTTCGATTTAGCCTAAGTTCAAATAAGTTAGTTAGTTAATAATTAAAAGGTCAGCTGAGAATCGGAAGTCGAAGAGCAGCGAATATCCGGAGAAGAAGACAAAAGCAGACCACCCCGTGTTTCGTTGTTTCAGAACAGGTGCTCTTCTGCGTCAACAAACTTCTACCATCCAAGCTTAACCAATCTTAAACATATTCAGCAACATTACCACCACCAAATATTTTCATCCCACGATTCCGCCAACCCATTCAATGTTGCAGCCTGCAAGTAGAACACCCCTGCTCTGTTAGGTTCAAGGCCAAACAAAGGGGGGTATCCCAAGACCCATCCCGTGCCCCCATAAGGAGTCACGGCGACCCGACGCTAATTATCTTTTGAAATGTGCTCTAGATAATGTTTCAGGATAATAGAAACGGACTTTGCTCCAGTAGCGGGCGATGCGATTGTAAAATGCAGATAACGGGACCATCTCAAGCAATTCCGCAGAGCACTCCCCATGGAACTTACGGTATAAAACACACTGAAAACCAGTCTCTCTGAAGGCCCATATCTTCGAAACGATCCGTGAGCTTAGTTGGAATATTAAATAGAATCTTTTATTTCTTATTTAAATTTTGTTGAAATCTATTAGTATAACGTTTATAGGCTGTAGTAATCATTTTACACAGGACGGGCCGTGAGCCCGTTTGCTCTTGTATACAAAAAAAAAAAGTTACGTTTGACTGGGCCACTCAGCAACAGTTTGCTGCTGTTACACTTCTTGCATCGTTTCCGAATGTCATTGTCCTGTTTTTTTCCACATCTCTTCCGCCTGATTCGTTGACCGCATTTATAACAGCGATAGGTACGAGAGCTCTCTGCAAAATAAACATCCCCGTAAACTAGCCGAAGCTAAATTATTTTCATTGATATAATACGATCAGCCCATTTTGTGGCAGTACCCATCATGGAACACAAGATATTTGATAGGTGCCTGAGTCTTGCTATTTTCCTATAAAATCGTCATAAATTTGCCTTCATCGCTTATGTTGAAGACATGATTATCGTTTACTGTATAAGGAGCGCGAGGTAGTTCAATCGTACTGTTTATTTCTGCTGTGATTATTTCATAGAGTTTGTTGCTCTGGCACCATTCATATTTTGATGTTTATGCGTTAATAACTTAGAATTGGAAAGGCAGTTTGTCACTCCAAGCCAGGAAAACTAAACTTAGTAACGTCTCGAAATGAATGGTGTTAATTTTTTTTCTAACTCACCTGAATTCGGCATTAAGCTTACTCCACTGAATTCTTTTTCCCATTGATATTGCCAATATTCAGATAGCACTTCAGTACCTAAACAACCTTTCGTCTTCAGCAAAATGAAATTCCTCTCTTTACCATTTGCATCCCAATCGTCTAGAGAATGTTCATCTAGAACATCCTCCGCATGTTCTAAAGTATATCGACTTGATAAATCGTCAGCTAAATCTGTTCCAATACTGCTAAGGGTTCTTGTCGATTCGCAACCTATCAAGGATCAAATTCATGTGACAGTTTAACTATAGATTCAATGCACAATTTAACAGCTGCTATTAAATTAAAGGAGCGAAAAGAAGTAACTACTCCATTACGAACTCAATCTATACAATTTCCTACTAAGATACCTTCTTTACCAAATGTGGTAGTCTTCTGAAGCAACTCCGAAGGGTGCTCAATATACGAATCAACCGTGACTTGATTTTCTTTGACCAGCATTTTTATGTTTTCTTTTGGTATTTTGATTTCATCTGTAATTCCACTTGCTGTTGATGATCGTTTATTTACAGTCGTAGAAATAGAAACATTCAAATGCCTTTAAGTTTCTAAATACGGGTACTAATGTGGTTGCAACAATAAATTATTACTATGGTATTTTATGTATTGATTATACGAGAAATCAAACCTTTACCTTCAATAGATAATTTAAATTTTTGTTCTACAGCTACTGGTATAATCCTTTCACTACGTGTTGATTTTGCTTCTACAGGGGATTGTTTATTAACTGTAATTACAGCTGCAAAGAAGTATAGCGACATAAAATTAAATAACAGTATAGTTTACGTAAATCTTATTTATTTCTCATATAACCTAAATATGCTTACTAGAGTAGAGGACCTTTTAAAAAGTTAGAATGATTTAATCGTGAATATTCAGAAAAATAATAGTGTTTTCAACTAAAACCATGAGGCTTAATTTAGACTTTCACTAGAATCATTCATAAAGCAATTGTATTTTTATCTTTATCTCTTGATTATTATCGATTATGATTATTATCCTATCTTGTTAGATAAAATGTATTCGCTCCATTTAGGTATATATAATTACCAGATTCATAATCTCTAGTGGGATATTCCACTTCCGAATTCGTCAAGTCGTTGAAATCATCTTGTGTTCTTACGCCAGTTCGCCTGCGCGAGGAAGTTCTATTATTGTTTGATATATCTTGCTCGTCTGCTCCTAAGTAATTTCAGTGAATGAAACAAAAAAGTTGTTAATAAATCCATATTATGTGAATGTTCAAACACTTCACTACATAGTATAAAACAAAGTCGCTTTCTCTGTCCCTATATCTGTCCCTATGTATGCTTAAATCTTTAAAACTACGCAACGGATTTTTTTAATAGATAGAGTGATTGAAGAGGAAGGTTTATATGTATAAAAACATCCATTAAATAGTGGAGAAATTAATAATAAATTACAGTTTCCGAAACGAAGCGATGGCGGGTTGCTAGTTTATTTATAAAACGCTGTGTAAGTTTATAATGCAATTGTATTTATTATATTATTTAAAGTTCAAGTCTAGAAATTATGAATTTTGGTTTAAAAAGTATTAGAGAAATATGTATGTAGGTACTAAACGATGACTCGCATATGAGTCGACTATTATCAAAGCCGGCAATGTGACTTTTGGACAATTATTGGTAAATCAGAAAAACGAATTATTTACTTTGTATTCCATTGGCAGTCACAAAACTCTTCTGAACGACATCTTAGATAAATAACAGGTTAAGTATTAACCTTTATTTAATACAGGTTTTGAACCGTATTCTTTGAAGGAGACGATTATATTCAAATCAATCTGTATCGCCATATCAATAACATTTTTTTTTCCAAATACACAGATTGCCACCTTTGATAATAGACGACTCATATACGAAAAATAAATACAGCGTTAACAAAACATTGTGAAAGCCTTATGAATCAAAACTAGCGAATATGTCTTGGTAGTTTTGCTGGTAAAAATTATGTTTCATCTAAATATACGATTAAAAATGTAAATTGATTTTATCGTAAGCACTAATTTAAATAAACACTGATTCCAAATTCACTTTCAAGTCACTATCTGGGGGACGACCCGTAATTTCTCAAATGCTTTTGTGAACTTCAAATATCGAAGGCTTTACGTCAACTAACGCAACAAGGTAAGACACATAATTTCACGTTTTTTATTGTTATTACATTATTTCGGACCTATCGTATTCGTATGGTCTGACCACTAAAACTTTGTAGTTTTCGTAGTAGTAGGGTCCAATTATTACGTTTACCAAATCGTGACAAAAAAAATTAACGCATTAAAATTGGTAATATAAATTAGTAAATTATATAACATAGGTAATCAATGAACATAATAGGAATGTACGGTACTAAAAAAAATATTCCTTTGCCAATTTGGTTTGATTGTTTGCCAATATGTTATTTCGAAAGCTAACCACACATGTTCGTATTTCCAGCATCCACTGTAGTTGGAAGATTTATATTTCTGAGACTAGCTTCTAATGAATTCACAGGAGGTCCTATTGATATAAGCCAGTCTGAAAATATTAAAATTAGAATTGAAAGTTAATTCATAAATTCAAAAGTTTTTTACTGCTTTTGTCGGTAGACGAACATATATTCTCCCTGATGATGAGTGGTGAAAGGCGGGGGATAAAATGCGTAAATCCAAGCAAATAATCAATTTTCTTCTATTCAGCGGGTTTTAAAGTTATTGGAAGCCCGAAAATCGAATAAATGATTGGAAACTTGAACAAATTAAAGTAGCATCGTGTAACTGGTATAGCATGGCGTGAGCACACGTGATCATTTGTGCCACCGTGTCTATCTGTTTTGTTACGAAGCAGTTATGCAGTGTGCTTTGAAGGGCGGAATTGGCGTCATAGAGATAGTTAGACGTTGCCATGCTTAAATCCGAAATTCTAATTTTTTTTATTGCCTTTGTACGCAGACGAGCATACGGCCCACCTGATGGTGAGTGGTTACCGTCACCCATGGACTTCAGCAATGCCAGGGGCAGAGCCAAGCCGCTGCCTACCGCAAATATATAATGACAAATATATAATGACATGCAGGGGTTGATGTTTATTGGTTTTGGTAAAAATTAAAAAAGTGTAGTACAATCTTCTCATCTATTCTCTGTCTCTATATATAGCTATTATAGTTCTCACATATTGTAACTTTATTCCTGGTAGGGTTCGAGAAAATCTCTTTAAATCAGTCCCTTAGTCTGATTGGCCAAATAAGATGCTTGACAATAAATATTCCATGTTTGCTTACCGTCCAACAGATCGTTATCAATCACGTTGTTTGCTCCATAAATCTGTCCCAAAGTAGGTATAGGCCTAGCCGGTACAAAGAGATTCGTTCGTTCGTCTTCTTCGCAAAGATCTGTAGCGACATATTAATTTGTGAGCTTAATTTTTGTTTCTTTCATTTGTTTTTCGCGTTTCGTTTTCCTTTTCAAATTCCTTAGGAGTCTGCGGCATGCTTTCGTCATGGCTGCGATAGGAATTAGCAGTTTATAGGTGATGCAACCCCTCCCGAACTTTCCAATACTGTCTCAGAAGAGATATGCCTTTCTTACTAATTTACTCCTACAACTTTTGTATTGCCATAATTTCCTGTAGGAACCTGTTATGCTTGTACTTTGTTTGAAATTGTGGCTGAAGCAACAGGACATATGTATCTTCAAAACAAGGCCAGAAAATAGTTGCTATAGCAGCGATGATCTTAGATGAAGTTCCTGAGTAAAGGTAATCACTAATGATTCGACAGAACCGAAGCACATCTGTCTTCGACAGAAAATACATAAAAGCAAGAACATAGGTATATGTTTTTTGAGAACTTTTTAAAGTAGAAAAATAATAATAGGAAACAACATGTAATGTTCAAAGGTCAGACAGGAGTTTACAATAAAATCAAGTTTAAACCTACCTGTATTGATCAAAAGTTGAACCCTTTGAATGTTTTTTATTTCAGCGAGTGTTTTCTCTTCGGTTTGCTCAAAACTAGGAATGTCTTCTGTGTTTATTGAATTCCTTTTAGCCGTCGCTTCTTGTAGTCGTCGCGGTATATGACTTGGTTTTGATTTTTCGACTTATGAAAGTATAATTTAAGGAAATTTAGTTTGAAGTCGTCGTGGCCTTATATCATAAGAAACCTAGTGCACTCCTATCAAACGATCCTATTACACCGATGTTCAAATGTACCAGACATTTTTTGTCGAAACACAGTGAAGTAGTAGGAGCATTTAATAAAAATCAAATCCGCTAAATGTTAAAATGTACGTATTTTCAGCCGCGAAGCAATTATGATTTCTGATTTAAAAAGTGGGGCAGTCGGCTTAGGAGGAGGGCGATCTAACGAACTCGTGCTTAGTAATAATATTTAGATCTTGAGACGAAGGTGGCGGTTCTCAAATGAAATCCAAAACATTGGCATGAATGACAAGGTGTTGCTTAAAATTTAAGATTCTATGGCACATCAATATGCATAATACATTAATATAAATTTTAGGCATACATACGTTTGTAATTTTTGTTGGATTTCTGTGAGCCCATTCGCTTACTGGTCCCAGCAAAATTGTCTCCTAAAAATGAGCGTCCTTGTAATACGAAAACATAAATACAATACAAGGTACACCGAAGAGTTCTGAAATCTATATACTGTCGGTGGATAGGCTTTTCTAGACCCAGCCAATTCCCCTCATATACTATTCTATGAATCAAAAGCTTTTTTTTTATTGCTTAGATAGGTGGACGAGCTCACAGCCGACCTGGTTTTAAGTGGTTACTGGAGCCCATGGACATCTACAACGTAAATGCGCCACCCACCTTGAGATATAAGTTCTAAGATCTCAATATAGTTACAACGGCTGCCCCACCCTTCAAGCCGAAGAGCATTACTGTTTCACGGCAGAAATAGGCAGGGCGGTGGTACCTACCCGCGCGGACTCACAAGAGGTCCTACCACCAGTAAAAATTAACGGATGACAATTAAATTGATTCAGGCAATAATTCGATAGACTATCGAACAGCTAACTTACCTGCATCTACTTTTTCTTTTGTTCTTATGTTTTTATCGGAGGCATACGAAGCAGGTGGTTTCACGATCTTCGGTAGCTTGCTTGTTGCAAATGTTGGTTGGGGGCTCGATTTATTGACTAAAAAAAACCGAAAGTAGCCGAATTGTCCTAAATTTGTTAGTATACAAATATTTGAAGTCGTTGTGGCCAAGAAGATAAGACGTCCGATGCATTCGTGTTGAGCGATACATTGGTGCTCGAATCCCAGGCGGATACCAATGTTTCTAATGAAATGCGTACCTACTTAACAATTGTTCACGATTGACTTTCACGATAAAGGAATAGTATCGTGTAATAAAAATCAAACCCGCGAAATTATAATTTGCGTAAGTACTTGTGGTAGGACCTCTTGTGAGTCTGCACGGGTAGGTATCACCACCCTGCCTATTTCTGCCGTGAAGCAGTAATGCGTTTCGGTTTGAAGTGTGGGGCAGCCGTTGTAACTATAGTGAGACCTTAGAACTTATGTCTCGAGGTGGGTGGCGCATTTACGTTGTAGATGTCTATGGGCTCCCGTAACTACTTAACAACCAGGTGGGATGTGAGCTCGTCCAACCATCTAAGCACTAAAAAAAATACTCTAAAACCCTTCTTTGGGCTTTTGACACAATATACACTAATAAATAGAGCCTTAATTGAGCTGGGACACTGGCCAGCACGTGCTATTTAAAGACATTTTATGATATAATCTCCTTTTTCAACCATGTTACTAAAAATAATCAATAGTATACTAAATATTAAAGTCATAAAAACGAAAAAAAAAATACTAGCCGCTTTACACTATTATAATACAACCAGACCACACTCCGCTGAGGCTATTTATTAATCGTGCGAAAAATCTCCGGTGAATTTTCACGAGTTTCCTTTCATGTAAACTTTATTCTAATAATAGTAAAATACCGAGGATGTAGAATGGCCGTGACGATGGAGTTTCTCGAAAAATCATTGAGGTGATCGTTGTGGATATTTCTATGAGAGAATGGCTACGATTCGTCCAAATCTCATTGGGAATCAGTTATTTCATAACAAAGGTGGGTGGACCTGTTCACGATCTAACTGTTACTTAGTGGTTACCGAAGTCCATAGACCATACCAAGTAAATTCCGCCACTTACCCAATTGTCGGCAGACTTTGAATTTTACCAATAGCTTCGGAAAAACTCTTAACTCCATCTCATGCCTACAAAGGCTGATGAACGTACAGCCTCTAGATGCTAAGTGGTCATCAATACTCATGGACATCATCAAAACCACAGGAACGGGTAAGTCGTTGCCTGTTTGTGACTATCATTTTGATACAATATCCACTATCATGCTATTAACTCCATTTAAACAGGAGAACACAAGAATATCTTCTGCTAAGCTAATTTTTAGCATCATCATAAAATTTTACTTACGATTTTTCGTAATTCTATCATAAAGTGTGTTTGGTTTTTGCCTCGGAAAGCGTTGATCATTTTTTGAGGTTTTCAATCTATCTAAAACTTCGGCCATAACTCATAACATACTAATTAATCTGGTTCATTTAAAATTAACAACTAAATAAATACATTTTTTAACAAATCAAAAATATTGTGTGTTTATTACTAAAAATTTTAACATCATTTCATTTTGACAAAGCTCTTCTGTCACTATTTGAATTTGTCAGATTTAATTTTTTTATTTTTCTTTCTTGAAGTTGATATTTTTCTTTTTATTCCCTCACAGTTTCTATGTGTACTGCTCCTGGTTTTTGTTTTGCTTTGATTTCTTCTAATTTCTGTATTAATTCTTCTTGGACGCTATCAACGATTTCTTTCAAGTTTTTCGCTGAAAATTATTTTATTTAATTTTACGACTTTTGTTGTGATTCATACAAACTATTGTAGAGAGAGAAAAGACTAAAAAAAAAATCATACACGTTCATTCTGTGTAACATTAGGGTATTACTGTAATAAAATGTGGAATGGTAGATAATATCGAGGGGTATTTGAGGGGCCATTTGATTTGAGCGACGGACGCCTTCAGCTCTAACACTAGGAGCAGGCTTAGGGATCCCGGTAACCGTACTCGTCGAGCTCGACAAAGAGGTTGACGTGCAACTTAACCTATGCGTCAGCCCGTTGAGTTTCTCACCAGATCTTCTCAGCGGGTCGCGATTCCGATCCGGTAGTAGATTCATTCGCGAAGCAATTGCTCTTGAGTTGTTAGGTCTCCTTTGGAGGCGCTCGGGCAGCTGTTAGCAAATCTCACCCGTCCTGGCTGAGCCTTTGCTCGCCCACCTGTCCTAGTGAAACTGGAAAGGCTTCTGGGCCACCAGCAATCTTTCAATCATAAAAAAAAATTTAGCGACATTTTTGCAAACTTTACCATCACCCAATGTAGCCATTTAAAATTTTAATTTGACAAAAATATCGTAACAAAAAGACTTCTTCAACTATTTAAATGTCGAATAAACGTCACTTCAATCAAATAACCTTTCAGCCCTTGATATCATCTCCATAGAACATTTATCATCATGGAAGTATCGATCGCGGCCTTTGGACCTGATACAATAGTGGAGCATCTGAATGTTCAGTGACATACATATGTTGCCCGTCTCAAAAAACATAATTTTAGTGCAGGATTCAATGTCGAAAATTTGATTTCTTCAAACCATTCTTCTACATGGTAATAGGTAAAAAATGTTCATATGGCCACCGAATTCCATAGATTCAATGAATTAAGTCCCTCTAGTTTTACGCATAAGGTTAAAGGTTAAATTGGAATATCAAAAATCTCACAGAAAAAAATAACCACAGATTTCAATTACAAAAATCCATTAACTTATAGTAATAATAATATTACTGTATTTGTAATATACGACTTTTTAAGTTGAGGAGTAGGAGTTGCTTTATTTACTTAGATACCAAGCTCTTATCGAAAACTCTAAAGAAGTAGCTAGATTAGAACAAAAGCATACAAACCAGTTTTTTTATTAAACTCTTCAGCTATCAGAGATATCTTTCGCAGGGTTCCAACGTGCTTAGTCAACTCAGCGGCAATATCGTGATCCGTGTTTGTATTCATAGACGCGTCCTTCATTAAAGACTTCTTTCTTTTCTCGATCGCATTTTTAAGAACTTCACTGTTAACCAATGGCATTTTAGGAATTTTGAAGGAAGAGTTCTTCGCGATCGTTTCTGTTACTGAAACTTCTGTCATAGAAATAACGTTATCCACTGCTTTCTCTGCTTCTACGATTTCTAAAACTTGATTTGGTATCGAAACTATTTCAACAGTATTCTTTGGTACCAATTCAGGAGCAAATTTTTGTAATGTTTCAATTTTCATAGGCGATTCCTTTTTGGGCGGAGTCGTCCTTCTTGATAACTTTATGGGTAACGCGTTTGTGATACTTTCTATTATTGTTTCTGTGAAAAACGTTAACGTTAAGACGTTAATGATAATAGTTTCTACATATGACCGAACGAGATTTCGGTAGGCAGCGGCTTGGCTCTGCCCCTGGCATTGCTCAATTCCATGGGCGACGGTAACCACTCACCACCAGGTGAGTCGTGCGCTCGTCTGCCTACAAGGGCAATAAAAAAAAAGATTATGCCCTGGTGATGGAATGGTTATTGTAGCTCATGAACACGACCTAAATGCTGTCTCCCGTTTTAGGTTAGTTGGGAAGTTTCTTGTATTTTTTTAATGTGGGACATGACTGACGGACCATGGGCGGTCCATGGCGGACTATGGGAGAGGCCTACATCCAGCAGTGGAGAGACACAGGCTGATGATGATGATAATGGAACATGAGTGTGTAGGTGTGATCTTAGTTGTATAGTATAGTAGCTGTAACAGCCGGAACGTATGATTGAATCGTGTCAGAAATTGGGGTGACACACACTCGTGCGGACTTTCAATGCGATGGTACTATATTAGGCCTCTCATTGCAGTCTTATGAAGTCGTCGTGGCCTAAAGGATAAGACGTCCGGTGCATTCGTATCGAGCGATGCACGGTGAAGGAATAACATCGTGCAATAAAAATCAAACCCGCAAAATTATAATTTGCGTAATTACTGGTGGTAGGACCTCTTGTGAGTCTGCACGGGTAGGTACCACCGTCCCGCCTATTTCTACCGTGAAGCAGTAATGCGTTTCGGTTTGAAGGGTGAGGCAGCCGTTGTGACTATACTGAGACCTTAGAACTATATCTCAAGGTGTGTGGCGCATTTACGTTATAGATGTCTATGGGTTCCAGTAACCACTTAACATCAGGTGGGCTGTGAGCCCGTCCACACATCTAAGCAATAAAAAAAAGTCTTAGCTACTTACCATTAACTTGTAGAAATTATAGATACTTTGAAATAAAAACTATGATTAGTCTAAACTACGCTTTGTTTTGATGCAAGATTCTGTCATCTTATGATCATTACCATAAAAACTAATTTATATTCAATGCTAATGCTGTTCTTGAGGATGACTTACGGATGATGTTCTTAGGCTTTTCCTCCTCTTCTTTCTTTTTGGACGCCAGCTTTCTAGTTAGTTCAGCCAAGAATAAGGAACAGGTTGGGCCTCAAAATAGAACGTATAATTGTTTTATTAGTCAATACTCCTGAGCGAACAGATTTCGTTAATCAACACTAATTATATCGTTAACGTTATATTAATAATAAGCGATTAATAAGATTATACAATATCTGGATAGATAGATTAGATATAAATATGGATAAATAAGACTACCAATCTCATCTTAGAAAATGCTAAAACGACTGCTAGGTACCTACACGAAATTCTTCTTAAATCAACTACAAAAAGCCTTGCAAAAAATCGCTTCGAAGAACATTCAAAACAAATTAATTAATTCGTAAGAATGTTAATTCAGCAAGAATGTAGAAGCAATGAAGTGAAAATATTTTATCCAAAAATAAATTCACAGATGTTGATTATTAGTACGGTAATTTGCAAGACGCTTTGAAAATTAACGATAGATTCTTAAAAGCTAATCACTTTTTTTTAATACGCAAAAGACAACTCTAACTCTGTGATATAAGACACACCTTCGCTTGTTCGTTTCTTCGGTGTTTTCGCTTTCGGTGCCGCTTTTTTGTTTTTTCCTTTGCCACGGGAATGTTTTTCCATTACTGTAAATAAATATGTTTAGTATTACAGTAATAATCTTATTGTTAAGAAGCGGATATCTGTGATATGCAAAAAAAAACCTCTATACCCTCTTCTAATATATAGGATGTATCAAAAATTAAGAAAAAATGAAGTAAACTTCTGAAAAACGAAAGCTTTCGGATACTTCATTCAATAATTCGAGTATTTAATAACCAAACTTTTTAACAATATTTTCACTAAATTTATCCTTCATTAGTTTCAATTGACAACTTACTCAAATGTGGAAAAGAAAGCCCCCTGTGCAGGGGCTTCCAAATAAACTTTTCATCAAATTTTCTTACACTAACCATATAAAAATTAAAAGCATCAAACTACAAATTTTAACTTTAACATATCAAAAATGACATGCGGTTGCTATGTAATATTGACATCTGTCAAATCTGTCACTAATGTCAGTGTAGTTATCAAAACGTAAAGGCTTTATGTGGGTTGTTCATAAAATATTATCTATGGAAGAAGAGCGGTTGACGCACCTGTGGAAATTGATGCTAAAAAGCTTGCGTAATCGCGATCATTAAAAATGAAAATAAAGACATTTTATTATTATGTGAAAATATAAAAAAAACTCCTACTTTACTCTGCATTATTATGAATTATCATGTGGGAGACTACATGACAGCGCAAGCGCAACAACATTCATAGTAGTTTGACGTTTGTTTATTCATTGCCGAGATGAGTGGATAAGCTCACGGTACTCCTGGGGTTAAGTGGTTACCGGAGCCCATAGATATTAACAACGTAAATGCCGCCATCAATCTTGAAACTCTAGTTCTCAGTTTTTACAGTACAATGGCTGTTCCACCATTCAAGCTGAAACGCATTACTGCTTCACGGCAGAAATAGGCAGGGTAGTGGTACCTACCGGTGCGGACTTACAAGACATCCTACTACCACTACCTATTTAATTATTAAAAAACTACCGCCGCTTTATATAGGTTTTTGAAATGAAAACTTCTTTAGAATCGTTGTGATTTCAAACCGGATGCAACGGAAAAAACGACAGGTAAGAGACACAAATACAAAAATGTGTAGGATGAAGCCAGTAAAGAATGAGACAGAAATATACATACTATTTAATACAGCGCCATCTGTGAGATTTTTTAATACTAACGTGTGTATGAAAGCTCTTGTGAATTTTAATTTAGGATTATACGTGAAATTAAAATGTCAATTCACAGAGGGCGCTACCTTACAATTATTTACTAATGACAAAATTTTACATATTATACTTAAGACGTTTAGGATAATTGTATTTTAATTTTGTAAGGTTTCACTTCTACCACGTGTGAATTGCACACTTTTTTTTTTTAATAACCCTTGCAGGCAGACGAGCATATGTCCCACCTGATGGTGAGTGGTTACCGTCGCCCATGGACTTCAGCAATGCCAGGGGCAGAGCCAAGCCGCTGCCTACCGTTAAGTACTACAGAATAGATACTATTATGGTGTGATGCTCTCCAGGTTGCAGACCTATGTTGTGAATGCTAGAATAAATACAATAAAAACCCAGTTTTCAATCTTTTAAGATTGAAAACTGGCTTTAGCTCAATAAAACAATTACTGCTCGTATCAAATATCTTTATTTAATTTCACTTTCCATATCTTGTGCATTTCTGAAACAAAAAAAAACTTATTTATCTACTTTAAATTAGTTCGAAGCGGGCGATCAGCTGCATTCCTTTTAAGGTAATTATTAAATAACCCGTTTGTAGCAAATATAATTTATACACTCTGATACAATCTGCTGATATTTAAGGATGATGGTCACTGACAAAGTGGAAGAAAAAAGATCGTGGGGTCGCAGCCCAAAGCGTTCGTCTGATCAGATCTACACGACATTTGATTACACAGTCTACGATGCTGTACGATTAGGTGCGACAATCTTTATTCATTCTCCTGCCCTTCTCCCAGTCACCTGAGGTCGGCTCAACATGTTTTCTCCTTCCATACTCCTCCATCATTTCTTCGCTCACTCCCCTCTTACCCATATCGTCTTTCACGCAATCCGTCCATTTATTTTAGGTCTACCTCTTCCTCTATATCCTTCCACATTCATAGTTAATACTCTCTTACCAACCTCATTTTCATTTCGTTTCATCACATGTTCATACCATCCCAAACGCGCACTTCTCAACTTCTCTGTCACAGGCGCCACTTTCAGATTTCCTCTAATATACGACAGTCTTTATATATTATTATTAGGAATCCGCTCGATGCAAACAACGCAAGACTGATCGTTGTGGCGAGGCTTGGGGGAGACCCATGTCCAGCAATGGAAGTCTGTGAATAGAATGTATAATATTGTGACTATAAATAATATTAATGACCTATTCTGGTAAAACTGGAGAGACCACAAGCTTCCAAGAGGGTAGAAGTATTAACTTTGTTGATATTCACAGGCTCCGGTAACCGATTAACACCAGGCGAGACAATGAGCTCACTGACCCCTTGATTTCATAAAAAAAAAACAATTTATTTCTCTGAAATCAATCATTTACTTTTGCAAATTACGAATGGTAAATGAAAATAGTTTAACTAAAAATCGAATCTTTTAAAAAAAAAACAAATGGTGATGGTAAAAAATCTGGATTATTGTTCCCCAACTTCAAAATACATAAGAAAGTAAATACTAATAAATCATTTTCAATGATAATGTGCAACTATATACCAATCTTTATACATACCCGGGGGCTTTTTTCTTCAATCGTGACGCGTTACTGGTTTCTGTGAAAAACAAGTAATGTTATTTTGTAAATACTTAAACGTTAAGTGACTTTCCCACCAGTTGTCATGATTATTAAATTAAAATTTGACCTATAGTTCTACAAATCGTGAACGCGCGCTATTGAGGACTCTTTGTCCCTTTGAAACTGTATTTGATTTTATTCTAATTTTTTTTTCCTACCTTTGCTGATAGCCTTGAGAGGCTATTTCATCTTCGCCCTAACGTTTGTAGGTGAACTCACGGGGCTCAAACCGGAGAATTGCTAACACTGACCCTAGCAAGAGCAGTGCTTCGCAGAATCTACCGCCTGATCGGAAACGCGAACCACTGAAAGATCCGGCGAGAAACTCAGTGGGCTGTGTCTATGGGTTAGTTCGCTCGTTGAGCCCTTCGTCGCAAGCAACGGGTTCGACGAGGACGGTGACCGGGGATTTATTCTTGAAATTCACTCTTCACTATAGCACGACATTTAACCACTTTATACTCTGTCAGTGTGTAATCTAAGTAATGCGAACGAGAATGGCTTTAGAAACATGTAGCTATTACTCAAAACATTAACATTATAACACGACATTCACTTTACTATATCAGTGTGACATCATACATTGGAAACGTACGACTCGGCGCGTATCACGAACGACGCGCGTGCGCAGATCACTGAGCGCCCCACGTCAGTCGGTTTGAGATCCTCGGCCGCGAAGCCCGTGTCGCTTGCTTCCCGAACGCTTATTGCTATCTATTGTTTATCCGCTAACAACAGCTGTTATTGTGAACATTTTGTGTTACGGTTCTACTCGTTTCCACTCCTTCTTTTTTTCTATGGTTTTGTGTATGTCTTCGTGTCGTCGACCTATCTTATGTGTTAATTAATAAACTTTTTTGTGCACCGGATATCATTATTACCTACGACACCTGGCATTCCTAACGGACAACCGATATATTTACCATAACTGGTGACCCCTAAAGGACACGAGAATTAAGGATACCAGAACAACCAGGTACCATTATGAGCGATAGCAGTGAGTCGGCGAAAACTGCTAGTTCACATCAGAATACCAACGTGACCACACGGCGAAAACGTCGAGTGCGCGTTTCCACTGACCACAGAGATACGGAGGTGCGAATTTTAAAAATTAAAGTTCCTCCGTTTTCGCCCGAGGATCCAGAATTGTGGTTCGCCTTGCTGGAAGGTCAATTCGACGGTCATAACATCACTGATGACGTCATAAAATTTAATAACGTCACCAATAAGTTAGACCTCCAGTACGCAAAGGCCGTGAAAGATATCATTATCAATCCTCCGGCAAAGAACCGTTACGATAAAATTAAATCCGAACTAATAAAGCGTCTTTCCGCATCACACGAGAAGAGAGTCAAACAATTGCTCACTTATGAAGAACTTGGCGACAGGAAGCCTTCACAGTTCTTGCGACATCTTCAAGACCTGGCTGGACCCTCTATACCTGATGACTTCCTCAGGTCGATATGGTGCAATCGTCTCCCGCACAACATTCAGACGGTACTGGCGTCACAGCCAACCCATTCTCTGGAGCAGTTGGCAGACTTGGCAGATCGCATCCAAGAGCTCGCGTCGCCTTGCAACGTCGTCACTGCGTCTACTAGTAGTATACACGCTTCTTCATCGCAGTCTAACGAGATCGCGGAGCTGAAGAAGATGGTGCAGCACCTCACCCTGAAGCTAGAGGAGCATACTCGAGCAGCCTGCTGCTACTCTACTGATCGTTCGAGACCACGCGATCACCGTCGCTCACCATCCCGACAGCGGAGCCGAAGCAATTCCAGCTACCGAAACTACCCCATATGCTGGTATCACAGCAAGTTTGGTGCACAGGCTCACAAATGCCTAAAGCCTTGCGATTACGGCAAGACGGGAAACGACGTGGGCAGTCGGTAGTGGCGACAAACGATTGCCCACCACACAAGGGTCGCCTCTTCATCACCGACCGCAACACGAACGCCCAATTCCTGGTGGATACGGGCAGTGACCTTTGTGTCTACCCTCGCTCTGCGCTTCGGGAACGACGGGCCAAGACCGACTTCGAGCTCACTGCAGCCAACGGGTCGATCATCCATACCTTCGGCTTTATCGAGCTTAACTTAAACTTAGGCTTAAGGCGCGATTTTGTATGGCGTTTCATTGTGGCTGACGTAACAAAGCCAATTATAGGCGTTGATTTCCTTAGCTTTTATAATTTAATTGTCGATTGCCGGAATCAACGCCTACTTGACAATACCACAACTTTGTCGTCAACTGCTTTGATTGCTAACTCCAATGTCTTTTCTGTTAAGGTTTCGACAGGTGACACGCGTTTCCACGCCATTTTAAGTAAGTACCCGGAAATTACACGCCCGGCAGGTACACCGGTGTCTCCAAAGCACAACACAGTACATCATATCAGGACCACACCCGGCCCTCCTATCTCAAGTACCCCCCGTAGACTGGCACCGGACAAACTTAAAATAGCCAGACATGAGTTCGAGCTCATGCTCAATAACGGCACAGCGCGCCCTTCTGAAAGTCCCTGGTCTTCTCCCTTACACCTTGCAGCTAAGAAGGATAATGGCTGGCGACCTTGTGGCGATTACAGGATGCTTAACTCACGGACTATCCCGGACCGTTATCCCATTAAACACATCCATGACTTTGCCCACTCCATTTCTGGTTGTAAAGTCTTCTCCACCATCGACCTCATGAAGGCTTACAATCAGATTCCGGTCTTTGAGGACGACATACCTAAGACCGCCATCACTACTCCCTTTGGCCTGTATGAATTCCCTTTTATGACCTTCGGGCTAAGGAATGCTGGCCAAACATTCCAAAGGTTTGTTGACGAGATGACGAGAGGCCTCGACTTTTGTTACTGTTTCCTTGATGATTTTTTAGTTTTCTCTAAGGACGAAGATGAACATGAAACCCACCTTCATCAGCTCTTCAGCCGTATGAATAAATACAGCGTCGTCGTCAACACCTCCAAGTGCGTCTTCGGTGCACCAGAGATAACGTTTTTAGGTTACCGAATCTCTGCATCCGGCACCAAACCTCTGGAATCTAAGGTCCAGGCCATATCAGAGTTCCCGGTACCTAAGACTGTTAGACAACTCAGGCGATTTTTGGGAATGGTCAACTTTTACAGGCGATTTCTACCTCGTTCCGCCGCCATTCAAGCCCCTTTAAATGCGTTACTTGCTGGCAACGTCAAGGCGTCGCACCCAGTTGACATTTCGGGTGATACCCTGTTGGCTTTCGACGAGTGTAAGGAAAGTCTCGCCAATGCCGCATTACTGGCACACCCAGATTGTCAGGCCGACCTCGCTCTGGTAACAGATGCGTCCGACCTGGCAATGGGCGCAGTATTGCAGCAATATAAAAATAATGTTTGGGAACCTCTCGCTTTCTTCTCGCAGAAGTTGAGTCCCTCCCAACAAAAGTACTCACCATACGACCGAGAACTCTTAGCCATATATGAAAGCATCAAGTACTTTCGTCATATGTTAGAGGCAAGGCATTTCGTGGTGTTTACTGACCATAAGCCACTAAGTTACGCCTTCAGTGAAAAGAAGGCAAACTGTTCGCCTAGACAGTATCGTCACCTAGACTACATTTCACAGTTCACGACCGACATTAGACACATTTCAGGCAAAGACAACGTCGTTGCCGATCCACTGTCACGTGTCGATGAGCTGCAGGTGGCAGTCGATTTAGACGTGCTGGCTTCGTCTCAAGCGTCGGATATGGAGTTGACTCGACTCCTGGAAGGAGAATCTTCACTCCGCCTGAAAAGGTTGAGGGTTCCTAACTCTCGCACAGAGCTTTATTGTGACGTCAGCACCCCTACACCTAGACCGTTTGTCACTAAAGACTTAAGAAGACAACTTTTCGACAGTCTTCATAACCTCAGCCACCCAGGCGCTAACGCAACGGCTAAGCTTGTTGCTGAGCGATTCGTTTGGCCTGGAATGCGCAGAGACTGTCGACAGTGGTCTCGTCAATGTCAGGCATGTCAACGCGCCAAGATTCATCGCCACGTATCTTCTCCATTGGGCACGTTCGACCTTCCTCGCGCTCGATTTGCTTTTATTCACGTGGACATTATTGGTCCTCTGCCCGTTTCACAGGGCTACCGCTATTGTCTCACAGCGGTGGATCGTTTCACTCGTTGGCCGGAAGTCACACCCATGGCCGATATGACCGCCGAAACAGTCGGAAAGGCTTTAATATCGTGGATATCCAGGTTTGGATGTCCTACCGATATTGTCACCGATCGCGGACGACAGTTTGAATCGTCACTTTTCCAGTATCTTGGAAAATTTATTGGATTCAAACATCGCAGGACAACCGCGTATCACCCTGCCTGTAACGGGCTGGTGGAACGATTCCACCGCCAGTTGAAAGCAGCCATAATGTGCCACGCTGATTGCAATTGGGTAGATACGTTACCTTTAGTGCTTTTAGGCATAAGGAGCGCGTTTAAAGACGACCTTCAGTCGTCTTCTGCTGAACTGGTGTACGGAGAGCCGCTTCGTCTGCCTGGTGAATTTTTCCAGGCTACCGCTCCGGATTCTACCGATATATCGGACTTCAACTATCGCCTACGTCAGTTCGCAGCTAAACTCCAGCCGACACCAGCTGCACGTCACAATGACGACAACAAAATTTTTGTCCACAAAGATCTGACTTCGTCTAGTCACGTGTTTTTAAGGGACGATGCATTGCGTGGCGCTTTACAGCCACCTTACACCGGACCCTATGAAGTTCTCGAACGAGGTGAAAAGACTTTTAAGATACAGGTCAAAGGGAAGAGTGTTACTGTATCCATAGACCGCCTCAAACCAGCCTATATTTTGATTAACCCATCCCCCGATTCCACTCCGACTCTTACTTCCAACTCCTACCCTAGTTCTTTACCTAATCCTGTTCCCCCAGAGCAAAGAGCCCCAGCTCAGGGTGACGTCAGAAGAACACGTTCAGGCCGTACAGTTCGGTTTCCCGATTTTTATCGCCCGTAGTGACGGTCTCTGGAGGGGAGTGATGTAGCTATTACTCAAAACATTAACATTATAACACGACATTCACTTTACTATATCAGTGTGACATCATACATTGGAAACGTACGACTCGGCGCGTATCACGAACGACGCGCGTGCGCAGATCACTGAGCGCCCCACGTCAGTCGGTTTGAGATCCTCGGCCGCGAAGCCCGTGTCGCTTGCTTCCCGAACGCTTATTGCTATCTATTGTTTATCCGCTAACAACAGCTGTTATTGTGAACATTTTGTGTTACGGTTCTACTCGTTTCCACTCCTTCTTTTTTTCTATGGTTTTGTGTATGTCTTCGTGTCGTCGACCTATCTTATGTGTTAATTAATAAACTTTTTTGTGCACCGGATATCATTATTACCTACGACACCTGGCATTCCTAACGGACAACCGATATATTTACCATAAACAAAACAACATGCTTATAATTTATTTATACGCCTCAAAAATAACATTTAAAAAACATTGACGATATGTTAAAATGTATCAATGTAAATGTATCAATATAGGGATGTTGTTTGCATTATTTCATTTTAGGAACTGCACAGATGTTTATGATATCGCAATTATGGTAGTCTAAAATAAATCAATATTAAATAATTAAAAAAATAAAGTCCTTGATGACTTGTAAATAAAGGCTTGTCTGAACCGTCCATTACCGACGGTCAACGTTCGAATAAAACAACTAAAACATCTGTATTTTTTTTATAATAGATAAATATTATAAAAAATTTCAAACACCAGTGAACTTTAAAATAAGTTATTTAAAGAGATACGTTTTAAAATATCGATCCTGCAAAAAAGGCGTAGGCGTGATCACGACCGCCGGCCGTGCTTTGATTTCATAGCAAATTTAACCTGCGACTTTGCACATTGATACCTATTTATGGAAATAATGGCATGGCTCAGTGAATCAATCGATTGGGTCTTCTCACGAAACGAAAACTTACTTTTCGGCGGTAACTCGATTGCGTTGACAAATCCCAGAGACATTAATAAACTCCAAATCGTAGAAGACTAACAGCGGATCACTACATAGTATAAAACAAAGTCGCTTTCACTGTCCCTATATCTGTCTGTCCCTATGTATGCTTAAATCTTTAAAACTATGCAACGTATTTTGATGCAGTTTTTTTTTAATATATAGAGTGATTGAAGAGGAAGGTTTATATGTATAATATAACATCTATTAAATAGTGGAGAAATCAATAATAAATTACAGTTTTCGAAGTGAAGCGAGGGCGGGTCGTTAGTATACAATTTTAATACAATACTAATATTATAGTAATTTGTTCGGATTTCGCTAATCGTAGATATATGTAGATAATTAAAACTACTTTTAAGGTTTAAAACCTCGTTTATTATCGTCATTTTATTATTCGCGACATTCCGATTGTTTTATAGTTTTCATGGTCACGCACGACTCACGATAAGACCTAACCCTTAGACACAGCCCACTGAGTTTCTCGCCGGACTTTCTCAGTGGGTCGCGCTTCCGATCCGGCGAAAGATTCTGCGAAACACTGCTTTGCTAGAGCTAGTGTTAGCAACAACTCCAGGCTAGAGCCCTGAGAGCTCACTTAGTCGTTCGGTGAATCTAGTATGTCCCCTCGAAGTTACTAGAAAAGGTAGGGAAGAAAAAGACCAGTCCTCCGTGACTTCAGAAATAATACAAGGTCAACAAAAAACGCCAGACTTAACATTATACTAACTGAAATAATCGAAGGCTTTTTATCCGATTCGGTAAGGTTTGCGGAAGGTGGTTGGGTACTTGAGGTCTGTTGTGTAGTTGTTTTTGGTCCTTGTTGATGCTCAGAAGCAGCTAAAGCCAGAATTACTTGAGCTTCTGAATTTTCGATTTGATTGTCTAAAATAAATCGAGTACAATTTAAAAGAATTAATTAAAATCAATATCAATGTGAATTTTTAATAGTAGCTCGAATTACAAATGTAATGAAATCCAAATCTTTAGCTAAATTAATTTGTACGCTTTTATCCAAATCGAAACCCGGAAACATAATGATAATCATCATCATCATCAGCCTTTATCTACCCTTCCGTGGCCTCCATTCGAGGACTTTCCCCCCCCACCTGGCGTCGCTGGCTCGACAGATGTGACCGGCCCATTGCCACTTCAGTTTGCTAGCTTTGAGAGCTATGTCATCGACTTTGGTTCTCCGTCGAATTTCTTCGTTCTGGATTTTGTCCCTTAGAGAAATACCGAGCATAGCTCTCTCCATCGCCCGCTGTGCGACTCTTAACTTATGGGCCAGCCCTGCCGTCAGTGTCCAGGTTTCTGCGCCGTAGATCATCGCGGGGAGAACGCACTGGTTAAAGACTTTTGTCTTCAGGTCTTGAGGAATTTGCGAGGTGAGGATTGCACGGAATTCCCCAAATGCCGACCAACCCAGTCGTATGCGTCTCTCAATCTCTGTATCGAAGTTACCCCGGCCAAGCTGGATAGCCTGACCGAGGTAGACAAAGTCTTTTACCTTTTTGGTAACTTTGGATGGTAACTTGGCCCGGGACGATTTTATAACTTTCGTCTTGTCAAGGTTCATCCGCAGTCGCACGCATCGGGAAGCAGCATTGAGATCGTTGAGCATACGACTGAGGTCCTCCAGCGATTCCGACATTAAGACTATGTCATCATCAGACTATGACAACATCATACATTAAATGTATAATGATAATACATTTAATGTTTTAGAATAATGAGTGCAAATTTGAGAAACAATAATTAAATAAAAATTACAACCTGGAATAACATGATAGCTCTCGTGTGCATCGAAGAATTCCTCTTTAGCGCCTTCCTCAACTGCTGCAACGAGAGAATTGACTTCTGCTGCGCTCTCCGAAGAAATACTCGGCTCCATTTTATCGGTGACTTGCTTAACTTTCTTCTTCTTTTTCAGCTTCTTAATCTATACAAGGCCGTAGATACATGAGATGTAATTTAAGTCAAGTTAGCTTTTTAAAAGTTATTTCTTCATTCGAAAATTACCACATATTTTCACCTTTTTAGACCTAGGGTATGCATAAAATTCACAGTCATTGAGGCAAAATGATTTTCTTTTTACTTTACTCTCTTGACTATTGGAATGGCAATAATGATGATAAATACTAACCATAGAAATTTCTAGCAAGCTCTATACTAAGGTTAGATACGTCTTGTGAAATGACTAAGCTGATTTTAAAAATACGAAGTTATTTGCATACCTTTGTTTCAGGTGAACTATTTTCCGCAATAGGATCGTCTTTCTTAACTTCATGAATATCCATCACAAGAGGTGTTCGGTTGTCGTATACCCCAATATTTGAAGAAGACGAAGACGTATCTTCGGTATCCGTTAGATCGAGAATATCTTCAACATCTATTTGGATAGACTTAGTTTTGTTAAGTTCTACTAAAGTAGCGAACTCAAGACTTATTTTACAAAATTAAATTTCAAAATGCCAGACTTTTAAGAAAGTGAAATCAAGAGACAATTAAATATACATAAGCTTATGTTTTGTGAAATGGGCAACAAGCTATAAATAGCTTAAGCAAAACATAAGCATCCTTTACTTTTAATACTGTCTACTGAAATTCTTTGTAGAAATAATAAAATAGCAAATTAACACTGTAGCAATAAACTTCCAAACAAAAAAAGTTTTTATTAGAGTCAGGAATCATAGGTATTTTGTGCTATTGAAGATAAAATATTTCATGAAGGTTGTTCAAGCTTGTATTAAATACTGTATAAATGCTTTTTTTGAGCAAATTAGTTATTATTGCCAATTAGGTCAATTCTCTCTTTTCAATACTTCAAAGTTCGCATGTCGAGAAAAATTAAAAGCAGTTTTGTTTTCTTCGGCTAGCAAAGACAAAATGATGGCTGAAGTCCAACTTTTTTTTATCACATCGTTAAGTCTGAAGTTATATCATTTTGGTACACGATTATGAACTTCTGTTGTCGGAAAACAAAGAAGATTTTCGACTGGTTTTGCTCAGAGATACGGCCTTCTGATTCTGATTTCGAGACATAAAAGACAAAACAGCACCATTATATTCCAGCCATATTACAGCCAAGTTCAATGTTCTAACGTCTCCGAGATTCCGGTAATGGATCGGAATATTTTTATTACTCACCAAAACTTCGATTTTCCATGTTATTTATTACCAGTTTCAACTATGAAATGCTGTGTAAAACTTTTGTTTGTTTATTGAATGGTTTTGATTTTCACATTTTTAATATTTTTTCGTTAATGACACAAGTTTTGTTTCATTGAATTTTCTTGACAAGCTTTATTGACAGTCTGTTCAAAGTTTTATAAGTATATCGAAAAAGAATTTAGTAGACTGGTATTGGTTGTAACCTTTTTTTGGAGCGATTTGAGGGGAAGAGATCTCAGTTAGGTTATGGCAGTGATTAAGCACTAAGCGGTATGCTTTAATATAGATTTTACGTTATAAAAGCTGTATGGATAGAAATTGTGACTTGTGATATTGAACAAGAATTACACTGCTCAGGCAGCAATACAATCCCTGTCTATGCAGTATGAACAATGAAATGTTTTATAATAATACTTTGAGTATTAACTCTGTAAATAATCAGAACAGGATGACGAGTATACATTTTTAATAACGATATAAAAAAATTGAATCTTAAAAGAGAGAACTTAGTTACGTTTGTTTGCTGTTATCTATCCAAGCCGTTTTAAAAAAGCTTCAATCGTAATTTTTTTAAACATCCCTTTTTTGGATCCACTAAGGACTCCTGTGTCATCGCGGACGTGAGGTTGATTTGTCTGTGAGTTCCAAAGCCGCTTAACATTAGACGGACTCTGATATTGTATAACTAATCTAATAAAAATATCCTTTACATTTTGAATCAAAATTAAATTTTAGGATTTATAAAATACCGAGTTAGAAGAACATTTGTTCACTGTTCGTGCAGACCATTTGATCTCGGATGCAGTTTATATTCAAATATCTTACTATCAAGAAAGTTTTGTAGAGTGACAATGACTCTAATACGGCTATGAGACAAATTGTTATTTTCAATAGTCTTATCACATCGTGTTATATAAGGTCAAAGCTATTTGTATTGCTGCTAGGTATTTTTTTGATATCAATGGTTGCTTCCAATGACTGCTTGCCTATCTCTTTTTTACCATCACAGCACTCACAACCAGAGCAGTTTTCATTCTTAGCTGGATCTATAAGCTTAGCTCTATAGGCATTATTATCTATAGACTCTAAAGCCCTGAAATATAGTGCAATTGTAAAGTTAATTTCTGTCACAAAATGTTAGACTTTTGAGCATATTTCTCTCCTTTCTTTTCGTCCAATAGTTTCCTGAGTACTGCGACATGTCCTTATTCAAACTAGTTTCGAAAGGAATCCTCAGCAGTAGACGATAACTTAGCCATGTCTCTGGAATCGGTTGCCTACAAGTTGAAAAATATTCACGGTGTACACACTAGTAGACAATACGCTTGCCTTTGTTTCAAACGAAAAAGCGATCATAAATAGTAAGTATTTGAAGTTGAGTAAACACTTATCGTTACAAATATCACGCTAAAATAAAAAAATAGATTCACAGAAAAAAACGTACAATTTTATTTTAATTGGTCACCGTTCTGTTTCCTAGGATACAGGCCATTAGCTTGGCAGTTTTAACTGGCAAAACTTGGCAAGAATCCGAGAGGATTTATTGGTAAAGTGTCAAGATGTAAAAAGTATTTCATAGGAAAATAGACTCAGAACAAAATGCCATGTAGATTAATCTACAATATGTATGCTCATTTTGACAATACCATAAACAGTATTCAGGTCTTGGCAGATTTGACCCCTTAAATCGGTACACGGGTTTAAACACAGATTTACAAGCCAGTTTTATCAGACCCCTGTACCTCTAACATTAGGAGCAGGCCTAGGGACCCTGGAAACCGTACTCGTCGAACTCGTCGATGAGTTTGACGTGAAATCTAGTTTACTGCATCAGCCCGCTGAGTTGCTAGCTAGAACTTTTCATCGGGTCGAGATTCCGATTCAGTGGAGATACATTCGCGAGGCTGCTGCTCTTGAACTATCAGATCTCATTCGGAGGCGCTAGGGTCTTCGGACCACCAGCTATCTTTCCATCCCAAAAAGAGCTTGAAAAAACAAATCACTTTTTTATACTAAATAAGTTATTTATTTATTGGATTTAAGTTCGCATGACTATTAGTTAGCTTCTTACCTATTATTAACGCGTAGCATTCTAGTTTAGAAATCCTTCATAAACTCTTATATACATTTTTTATGACCATCATACGTATAGGCATCTGACTGAAGATGCCACATCGTGTTAAGGCCAAAATCTCCATTATATACAGATAATGGGTATCCTATTTTTCGGACCGGAACGAAAAATGCTTAAAAGAAATAAGCAACAAACAGTAGTGCTGGGGGGTAAAATTGTAATTTTCCGCTACGTCTCAATGTACTCTAGGGAGGTTAGACAAAAAAGTATTAGATATCCGTAGAAACTATTTACGTACTGAATTTCAAAAAGTTTGATTGAAAGGCTGCTACATTTCGGGAGCAATTGGGGTCTTCATCTATGGCGATACGTAAAGGTGACTCGACGTTACTAATTTTTTTTTTATTTTTTATTTTTTTATTATTGCTTAGATGTGTGGATGAGCTCACAGCCCACCTGGTGTTAAGTGGTTACTGAAGCCCATAGACATCTACAACGTAAATGCGCCACACACCTTGAGATATAGTTCTAAGGTCTCAGTATAGTCACAACGGCTGCCCCACCCTTCAAACCGAAACGCATTACTGCTTCACGGCAGAAATAGGCGGGGCGGTGGTACCTACCCGTGCGGACTCACAAGAGGGAGGTCCTACCACCAGTAAGAATCAATTAATCACACAGATTTTGTATATCACATATTATTATAATTTGAAGTCGTTTGCTCTAAATAATGAGACGCCCGCTTCACTTGCATTTGCTTGAACTGACTGTGCCAGCATTCAAAATTAAATGACAGTCATGGTCAGATATGAATTTTTCGGAAATGTGCACTTAACATGCATTCATAAATGACTTCCACGCTAAAGGAATAACGTAGTGTAATAGAAATTTTTACTGGTGGTAGGACCTTTTGTGAGTCCGCACGGGTAGGTACCATCACCCCGCCTATTTCTGCCGTGAAGCAGTCATGCGTTTCGGTTTGAAGGGCGGGGCAGCCATTGTAACTATACTGAGATCTTAGAACTTATATCTCTAAGTGGGTGGCGCATTTACGTTGTAGATGTCTATGGGCTCCAGGAACCACTTAACTAAGTCCACCCAACTAAGCAATAAAATAAAATAAAAATCCACATCGATTATATGTAATTACTGTACCACAAACCTGCCAATTTCTAGCGCGAAGCACTTATACATTCCAATCTCAAGTTAGAAAAGCGATTTGCCCTATAATAGACTTGAAGAGTTTGGTACCATTCATTTTGTTATATCTCTGTCTGTACATAAGTACATCTTGAAGGAAAAGTTCATCGCTCACATGGAATTATGAGATTACCCGAGCTCATACGTAACATAACAATAATTCCTTCGCCCAACATGAGCCCGAAAACTGGATTGGCAATGTACTGTGTTTACGCTATCTGCAATGGATAATTAGCATTGATGTTTTTGAACGTAACTGAGAGCGCATCGATGTAGTCCCGCCCCTTTCCCCTCCTATATCAATGACACTTTTAAATTGAATTTGAATCGTGCGCATCAAAATTGTGCGATCGCGAAAAAGTGGTGAATATTGAGTGCAGCTAAGTAAGTACTTAAAAAACTAAAAGCTTTTCATCAAGATACAAAGAAAGAAGACAGGAGTGGCCACTCCATGAAGATAGTGCTACAAATATTATCACTACAAAGACACAGACTTTCGGTGAGTTCCTAAAAATATTACCTACTACCAAGTATCATATCGATTGCGCTCAAAAATATAAATAAAAAAGAACCAAGCCCAAACATATTTGATCACTTCGAGCCGGATATTTAACAATAATTTAACCGTTGCACATAGATTGAGCGGCTACCCCCAACTTGAAAAAACTATTAATAGGTGAATATTTTGTTTAAATTTCTTTGTTACTACTTAGTTAAAATGGCTACTACTTCTAAATCTCAATCACTTTTTGATCGTAATGTACGTAAGATGCGTAGTAAAATTAATGCATATTACTCTCGAGTACAGTCCATTTATGACAGTATCACTAAAATAAATGAGAGCAATGTGGATGTATTTATGTCGAATGCTAGTACTTTAGATATGATGCGTACCGAATTCATAAAGTCACTGGACGATCTTAATGATTTATTAGCATCAAATGAAGACGCCACAGAACCCAATTACGAGTCAATGGTGGCGTTTGATGAGCTATTTTCTCGCATAAAATATAAATATTCGGAACTAATGTCGTTGCGTCACAATACGCAAAATACGGCGAACACTGTTGTTGGTGAGAATAAAATTGAGACCTACCGACAGTGTCCGAAATTACCGCGATTAGAATTATGTCCGTTTAATGGTGAACTTCAAAATTGGCCTATATTTTATGAAACATTTAAATCCATAATCCATGAAAATCAAAGTTTATCTGATAGTGAAAAAATTCAGTATTTAATCGGTAAACTGACTGGTAATGCTCAATTAATTTGTCAAGGGTTTATGCCCACTGCTGAAAATTATTCAGTTTTATGGCAAACATTAGTGAATAAATATAATGATAAGCGAGTCTTGGCGGCGTCATATTTTGATACGTTATTGAATCTTCCAGTAGCTAACGATGCCGACCCGATTAGCTTAGAAAATTACATAGACAAATATTCTTCGTTAGTAAGCTCGTTAAAACAATTAAAACTAGAATGTCTTGAAGATTTTATTTTTGTTCATTTAGGTTGTAAGAAGATTAGTTTAGAATTAATTAAATCATTCGAAATGAACTACTCTGATTCTGATAAACTACCCACTTGTACTCAATTTATAAATTATATTCGTAATCAGTCCCATATTTTACAACGTGCTTATAATATATCGAATAACAATAGTATTCGAATAAATAAATATAATTCTCAACAAAGTAATTCAAACAAACCTCGTAATATAAGAAATAATAATGTGAAAACATTTGTTGTACACGAACAGAAGAGATGCATATTCTGTGGTGTCGCGGAGTACCATCAGTTAAAAAATTGTTCTAAGTTTAAATCAATTACACCGAAGGAACGGTTTTCTTTCATCAAAACCAACCGATTTTGTGTCAATTGCTTAAGTACCAGTCACACAGTTCGAAATTGTACGTCAAATGAAAAATGTAGTTCATGTTCACGTAGTCATCATTCGCTGTTACATTTTATTACAAAAGGTGATTCGGGTGAAGTACCGAAATCAGTAGACATTGCCACCCACACTGACGGAGATCAAGACAACGCTATGCCAGATTCACTGTGCGCATGCGCATTGGAACAGCAGTGTTTTAAGACGGTATGTAATCAGCAGCCCACTAAAACTATATTGCTTGGTACAGCGATATGCAATATTATGGACAATTCAGGCACGTTCTTGAGTACTGCCCGAATATTGGTAGATAGTGCATCGCAACGAGATCTGATTACTCTTGAATTTTGTAAGAGACTTAATTTACCAATTTATCCTTCCGAAACAAAGCAAGTGTGCGGAGTGGGTGACGTGAAAAATTCCATTGAAGGATATTGTTGTCTAACACTTTGCTCTTGTACTGAAGAATCAGTGCGTATTACAATACAACCTCTGGTAATCAATAAAATTACAGGTGAACTTCCTACCTCAAAGATCGATACTTCAAGTCTTAATTATCTAAAACACATTAAGCTAGCTGATGACAGATTCTCACAGCCTCGTGGTATAGATTTGATTGTGGGTTCCGATGTATTCTCTCGAATTTTACGACCTCATATAATTTCTAGGACCCCCGGTGAACCTGTAGCAATTGAGACTTCATTAGGTTACATAATAGTCGGCCAGGCACCGGTATTAGCTCCCTCGATAGATAATTCATACTATACACATTGCACCTTTGGTGAGGACAATTTGGATAATGAGAATAATGCTTGTATTGGTAATTTTTTGAAATTAGAGGATATTCCAGACGTCAAGCCATACACGGAACAGGAAGAGGCGTGTGAAAGCCTTTATAGACAAACGACTACTCGTGATAGCTTAGGTCGTTACATTGTCTCGTTACCATTCAAAGATACTCCTAGTAAGCTGGGTGACTCATTGCAGGCATCAATGCGTAGATATCTTTCATTGGAACGTAAGCTGCTATTGCAACCCGAAATGAGACAAGAATACGATAAAGTCATTAAGGACTATTTAGAAAAGGGATATTTAAACCCATGTTCTAGAAATATAAATGAGTCCTCACTCCAGTATGTTATTCCCCATCACGGCATCGTTCGAAAAGATAAAAGTACAACAAAATTACGGGTAGTATTGGATGGCAGTATGAAATCATCATCGGGACTGGCACTGAATGATATATTACAAGTCGGACCGAATTTGCAAAACGACCTTTTTAGAATAATTTTAAATTTCAGACTTTTTAATGTAGCGATTAGTGCCGACATTAGGCAAATGTACTTAAGGATTTTAGTAAAGGACGAAGATAGGAAATTCCTGAGAATGTTGTATCGCTTTGATCCAAGCGAGGAGATAAAACTTTACGAATTCACACGTGTGCCATTCGGTTTGTGTTGTAGTCCGTTCCTTGCGATCAGGACTGTGCGCCAGTTAGTGACGGACGAGGGATCACAATTTCCTCTCGCGGCTCCAGTAGCTGACAGTGACGTTTTCACTGACGATTTGGCTACTTCCTGTGCGAATGAAGAAACAGCGGTCGAACTTTCTAATCAACTTATTAAAATGTTTCATGCTGGTGGTTTTGATTTGGTAAAGTTTTCAAGTAACTCACCAGAGGTTCTTTCTAAGATACCCTCTTCACATAGAGAATTCGAAGTTATAGAATTTAGTCCAGATAGCTATTTAAAAATACTGGGACTAAACTGGCTTCCAGTCGAAGACGTATTCACATTCACAGTAAATTTACGGAACCGCGAATGTACTAAAAGAAATATTTTATCAGTTATAGCAAGAATTTGGGACTTAATGGGATTCGTAGCTCCTGTTACACTATGGGCCAAGCTCATCATTAAGTCACTATGGGCTAATAATATAGATTGGGATGAAACTCCTCGCCCTGAAATTGTAGCAGCTTGGCATCGATTCGTGTCTGAGTTGCCAATATTGGAAAATGTTAGAATACCACGACATACTGGCATTGTTATGGAGTGCATAGTTAGCTTATTGGGATTTGCTGATGCATCTGAAAAGGCCTATGGAGGTGTCGTTTATTTACATGTTTATTTTCCACAAACAAATAAGTTCACTATTACGCTTGTTTGTGCCAAATCCAGAGTAGCGCCGTTACGATGCGTGTCATTGGCAAGACTAGAATTATGCGGTAACTTGATTCTCGCAAAGTTGATGAGAGCAATTATTGACAGCTATTCTCATCGCTGTAAAATAAGTAATGTATTTGCCTTTACGGATAGCACCGTGGCTTTGGCATGGATTCACTCATCACCGGCTAGATGGCATACGTTTGTAGCCAACCGAGTAACAAAGATACAGGATGAAATACACCCCAGAAACTTTTATTTTGTATCGGGTAAAGAGAATCCAGCAGACTGTCTTTCACGCGGCTTAACACCATCACAATTGATGGAGCATCCTCTTTGGTTCAGTGGACCCCGATTTGCTCATCTACCCATTTCAGATTGGCCAGTTAAGAATTTTGATGCCACATCGATGACTGATATTCCAGAAATGAAACCAGCTATCATGCTATTCACAACTGATGATGCACGGAATGACAATATATTATACACGCTTGCATGTCGTATTTCATCATGGCCCAAGCTGGTCCGTATTGTACTTTATGTTCTCCGGTTTATTAAATTGGTACCGAGTAAATTTGATATTTCCCATTTAAAGGTGGCCGAAACGAATATCATCAAGGCTGTACAGCGAGTTCACTTTGATAAAGAACTTAAGAATGTGAAGTCTGGCAAAATATTACCGCCTGCATTTCAACGGCTCAGAGCCTTTGTTCACGAAGGTATCTTTCGTGTTGGCGGGCGATTGGAGAATGCTCACTTGGAATTTGATAGTCAGCACCCTATTTTACTTCCCGCTCGTGACCATGTAGTGAACCTTTTGATAGACTATTATCACAAAAAGTATTTGCACACCGGACCGCAGCTCTTAATGTCTCTGATACGCCAAAACTACTGGATTCTCTCTGCTCGGAATATAATAAGAAAGCGAGTACAGCAGTGTAATATATGTTATAGAGCAAATCCCCGAAACCAATGTCCATTGATGGCTGATTTACCTGCTTGTAGAGTTCAAGAAACAAAGGCCTTTTATCACACTGGTATAGATTACGCTGGCCCATTACGTATTATTCCCTACAGGCGACGTGGTGTTCGTAGTCAAAAGGCGTATATTTGTCTGTTCATTTGTCTAGTTACCAAGGCAGTTCACCTAGAACTCTCAACGGACTTGAGCACAGCAGCTTTCCTGAATGCATTCAAACGCTTCATTGCGCGGCGTGGTCCAATCAAAGTAGTCTATACCGACTGTGGAACAAACTTTTTGGGAACTCACTCATATCTCAAGGAAATGTATAAATTGATTTCCTCTGAGCAGTATGCAGATAAATTTGCAAATGAATTGCGTGATAATAATATAGATTGGAAATTCAACCCACCATCAGCCCCTCATTTTGGCGGTATATGGGAGGGTAATATTCGGAGCGTTAAAACTCATCTTAATAAAATAGTTGGTAATCAGCTTCTCACTTTTGAAGAAATGTTGACTACACTTGCTCAAATTGAAGCATTATTAAATTCGCGACCTCTATCAGTTTTGAGTTCAGATCCATGTGACCCTCAAGCTCTTACTCCTGCACATTTTATAAACTTAACACCATTAAAATCACTACCTTCAGAAACGATAACGGAACATTCTAATCTCATCCAAAGGAAACGTATTGTAGACAGTTTGGTCCAGTCTTTTTGGAAAAGATGGAAACTTGAATATCTTAATACATTACAAGTTCGTAATAAATGGAAAAAAGATAGCACTCCTATTAAAACTGGCACAGTTGTACTGCTTCAATCTGAAAATAGTGCTCCTCTTAATTGGCCATTGGGTATAATAGAGGAAACTTTTCCGGGTCGTGATGGAGTTGTAAGGGTGGTTAACGTTAGAACGAAAACTGGTACTTATCGTAGACCTGTTGTTAAGGTTTATCCTTTACCAACACAGTAGTGGTTCGATATAATTCTACATACATACAGTCCACAAAATCTAATTAAATATAATTAAGTAGTAATTTAATAGTCTAATTGAATAATAAAAGTAATAAGTCTAAGATAATAAGATAATTTATAATGTAGGTTTCATATATTATTATAGTGTTTAACTTTGAAAGAGCTTTACTCTCTCAAACTGGGGGGCATGTTTACGCTATCTGCAATGAATAATTAGCATTGATGTTTTTGAACGTAACTGAGAGCGCATCGATGTAGTCCCGCCCCTTTCCCCTCCTATATCAATGACACTTTTAAATTGAATTTGAATCGTGCGCATCAAAATTGTGCGATCGCGAAAAAGTGGTGAATATTGAGTGCAGCTAAGTAAGTACTTAAAAAACTAAAAGCTTTTCATCAAGATACAAAGAAAGAAGACAGGAGTGGCCACTCCATGAAGATAGTGCTACAAATATTATCACTACAAAGACACAGACTTTCGGTGAGTTCCTAAAAATATTACCTACTACCAAGTATCATATCGATTGCGCTCAAAAATATAAATAAAAAAGAACCAAGCCCAAACATACTGTGACTGCTTCTCCCTTCAAACTTCTATGGTTCCGAGTTAGAGTGTTTTGTGACAGATATACAGTATATGTTGTTAAAGACATGTCCAAAACCATTACTTTTGTTATCCAGTCGAAGCTTGAATACTTAAATTTGTCGGCCTAATAACTATTGTTGGCATTAGGCTGTCGTAATGAAAAATAATTTTCTTGACATCGTTAACAAAACGTACTTACCTTCGGCCGCATACGAGAATAAAAATGGCACAGAAAAATGTAATCCCAATAACTAGGCACAAAACATTAACTGGTTCGACTGAAACTTAAAAGTTTAGACAAAGAATTTGTTCTGAAACTGGACTGTATCATTTCCAAACTCTCAAGAACGAAATAAAAATGAAACCAAAAATGGTTTTTCAATCACTGCTTTGGTGAAATAATAAGGATTTAAAATTTTAATTCAATCTAATGGTTTTCACACACTCGTGTCAAGTAGCAATTACGATGCATAGTGAAATTTAATGCTGCTTCATTATTTTAGCCCCAAATGACGTAATTCCTAGTAAAGTTACAATCAGACGAGCTTCGTTAATTTAGGTATGCGATTTTTTTTAAATAATAGTTATTTGCTTATTAAAATAATGAAAATTACCAATTCCATTAATAATAATAAAATAAATTTTATTAAAAAATATATTTAGCCGAAAAATGATCTCATATAATCACTTTACGTCACAAATGGAATTTGACGTGATCAATTTCGATGCTCTCCGAATTCTCCCTTCCAATTTACGTTAAAACCAATTTCACAGATATTAAAGGATGGGTGGTGGATATTGAGTTAGGTTTTAAGCTATCGTCGAGGCTGAATTGTTGAAATTGTAATCGAAAAAGTAGCTGATCAAAGCCTACGTTTAGGCTTAGGTTCTGGATTAGGTTAGCGTATCTGAAGTATTGAGAAAGTAATGTAATACCCACTTCCATGAAGGTTGAATAGTTGAATCCTGAAATTGTTACAGTTTTCTGTAAGGTTTTGTGTATGATTTTTTCTAAAAAGGAAAAAAAATGCTTGGTATGTTTTCGTAAAAGTTTGAGTACTAATAATAAGGTGCTGTGAAAGGAAATGTGAAATGCTCGTATTATTTATTTATTTTTATTGTCCTATCTATATAATATATCTCCACTGAAGAAGTGAAAGACTTCCATACGATCATTCGATGTGTATTTTTAAGTTCATTAATTACTTTATTAAATTATTAGATAATTTAACAGTCTGGAATTTCGTGTCGAAATGATATAATTGCTTCCAACTAGTTGTTGTTGCTTGTTTCATACTTATTTGCGATGTTTGTCTGAGTTTGGATAGTTATTTTCGACGTTTCTGATATTGTAATTAAGTTGTTTTTCATTTGCCTTGTTCAGAGAATTACAAAAATTTACTTTAATATTCAAAAGACGTAGAACGTGGTACGTATGCTTTTTTTTATATTCTGCGTATTTATTTAATTTTTAGAAGTAGATACACAAGTAGGATACACCCGGCCTACTGTCTAGGTAGGTCTTCTTTGGTAATACGAGTAGTAGTTTTTTTGTAACACACCTTCCTTTGTCCTTTTCTTATACCCTGAAAACATACATCCAAAATTTAATGATGATTGGCTGTGGTTTTTTTTTTATTGCTTAGATGGGTGGACGAACTCACAGCCCATCTGGTGTTAAGTGGTTGCTGGAGCCCATATACATCCACAACGTAAATGCGCCACCCACCTTGAGATACAAGTTCTAAGGTCTCAAGTATAGTTACAACGGCTGCCCCACCCTTCAAACCGAAACGCATTACTGCTTCACGGCAGAAATAGGCAGGGTGGTGGTACCCACCCGCGCGGACTCACAAAAGGTCCTACCACCAGTAATTACGCAAATTATAATTTTGCGGGTTTCATTTTTATTACACGATGTTATTCCTTCACCGTGGAAGTCAATCGTGAACATTTTGTTGAGTACGTATTTCATTAGAAAAATTCAAAAATTTTAAAATTTTGGGCAGGTAGACTAGTTCTAGGTTACTTCAGGGTCGAGCTGCTATAAAGTGGCTTACGGGCGGCCACATTGCCGTGAACTTTGAAGGTCAAAGTCCCAATTGAGTTGAACTATTCCTGTCCCACACTTCAAAACGGAAAGCTTTACTGCTTCGTGGCAGAAATAGACAGAATTGGTATCCATACAGGCTTAAAAAAACCCTACTGCCAGTAAGTAAGCCTATGAAAATTTATAAATTTAGCGATGGTGATTTTTACTAAAGAATTTTCTTTTAAAGTGGAAGTTGATCGTAAACACGTATTAACTACGTACTTTCTCTTATAATTATTGCTATCTAGTTGCATGGTTTATGGTAGCGATATAGCCGGTTTGAATTGTGGGACTTTCATTAAGCTATAGCAGTGAGAATTCAATCTTATGGTTCAAGGAGAGAGACTGCAAACATTTTGTATAATACGGGTGGCCCATAAGTCCTTTGATATGAAAAAAAATTTATTAAAATAAAACTAATTACATTATGAATTAAATTTTTATTTACATAAAAAGCTTAAAAAACGGGAATTATTTTTTGAAAATAACATCTCCTAAATGTAATCCGTTGCGATCACGGCACTCTTGCAAACGACGTCTAAAATTGTCGATGACTGCGCGGCACGTCACTGCTGAAATGCTTGTCATTTCTCTGCGGATGTTTTCTTTTAGGGCCTCAATTGACCGCGGGTTTGTGTCGTATACTTTAGCCTTAAGGTAGCCCCACAAAAAAAAATCCATCGGGGTCAGATCTGGACTACGTGGAGGCCAGGAAATGTCTCCTCTCTTAGAGATAACTTTGCCAGGAAAAAGTTGACGGATAACGGGCATAGCAGTGTTAGAGGTGTGAGAAGTGGCCCCATCCTGTTGAAACCACGTCCTGGCATTAAAGCCTGAAAAGTTTTGCAATTCTGGTATGAAAAACTCTTCGATCATAGCCACATATCGCTCCGACGTAACAGTAACTGCGCGCCCTCTGCCATCCTCAAAGAAGTAAGGCCCTAGGATACCATGGGCTGACATAGCGGCCCAAACAGTCACTTTCGGACTATGTAAGGGCTTCTGATGCTTAAGTTTTGGATTGATGGGGCTCCAATAGCGGCAATTTTGTTTACTAACATGCCCGTTAAGATGGAAATGAGCCTCGTCAGAGAACATTATGTTATTGAAGGAAGTAAACCGATTCAACATTTCATTCGCATAATTTTGTCTTTGAATACCGTCAGTTTCCTTTAATTCTTGAACCAACTGAATTTTGTAAGGGTGCATATGTAAATGTTTCTTCAAAATCCGTTGTAACGATGTCCTGGATACGTTTAATGCTCTGGCGCGCTTACGAGTTGACTGTGTCGGATTTTCGCGAATAGACTGTGTCACTGTGTCTATGTTTTGTTCCGTACGTGACGTCCTTGGGCGACCCAACCGCGGTTTATCTATCGTCGAACCGGTCTCCTCGAACTTAGCAACCCAGTTCTTAATCGTTTGAAGAGTTGGAGTGTCATCAAAGTTGTGTAAACCTTTGTGTTCTCGAAATTTACGCCGCGCAACGGTTGCCGAATTGTCGTTTTTATAAAACTCGCGCACACAAAACGCACGGTCCGCTCCGGTAAAACGCTCCATCGCGACTAAATTCCCAGAAACCGAAGTTACTCCCCCCGCTTCCCCTGCACCGCTCACGCGCGCCCTGTTCGTTTTATTCAAATTTTACTTTTCAAAGGACTTATGGGCCACCCTGTATTATCATGTATCGTCTCCGGTAGCTATTCAACATGAGCTGGAATGGGCGTTGGACTTATCTTTTTTTTTATTGCCTTTGTAGGCAGACGAGCATACGGCCCACCTGATGGTAAGTGGTTACCGTCGCCCATGGGCTTCAGCAATGCCAGGAGAAGAGCCAAGCCGCTGCCAAGCCGCTGCCAACACTATCTGTTCAAAAAAATAAATTTAAAAATATTTGAAACGAAAACATATTAAAAATGCACTTTCTTCTTAGTATTAGAACTCACAAGTATGTATTGCTTACTTTGTCAGTTTGTAAAGGAAATTTGAAAGACTCATGAATCTTCCAAGAGTCCGCAGTCGAAAATAGTCAGCAAATAAGTTACAATATCGAGAAATGCAACGTTTTTTTTTTAATAACATAAATCATTTTATGCTTTTACATCGTAAATAATGTCTTCAGAATGCAGAGTGTAAAGAATGAATTCAGAGAACATTTATCATGTTAGATATTTTGGACACGAAAATTCCCAAATTACTACCCCACTAAGTCCGTACTGGAGGCATGGTTTCGACAACTGGACGGTCCTGACCTAACCTTGGTCGGCCTGCGAGCGGTCTAGGCGATTCGGCTGGTGTGACTGCTGACGATGCACGGGTGCTTTGGAAAATACCTTTTTTTTAACGCTGGGGACCTTATTTACGGATACCTGGTCGAAAAATATAAAAATATATAAATGCCTGCTGCAGCTAAGATGTTCGGGTCATGGATTTACCTATATATAGAAATAAGAACATGAGACAGATTGAAGTCGTTGTCAATAAAGCTGAAGTGGTAATGTGCAGGGCTCATATCTTAAAACCCAATAGCCGATTAGGAAAAGATTTGAAGGGACGCCAACCTACAAGAAATTGGGGAGACAGAGTCGTGGTTCTACTCTCTAAGTGGTCGAGAGATAACAGCTCATTGCGATAGATATGATTGAGTGTAAAAAGCAAGATTATCTTGTATCCTGTATTGGACATAAAGTCGTATCAATGCAGAGTAAGAATTACCGCAGTCAATAAATTGAATAATATTTGAGAGAGTGAGGTTCATAAAAGCCTACAGCTCTCGGGCAATAAAACGGAAAGTTGCTTTTGATAAACGCCGTTTTTGAATAATTCAAGCCGACCCTGTCGGTGACTTTTGAATCTTTATTCATACCTTTATATACGAAAAATTTACATTTTATTGAATGTACTTTTTTACAGGTTTTGTTGTACATTCAAATTTGCGGGCTACGGTGTCAGAATACTAAGAATAATTTTTGTCAGCTAAGTCGGTTTCAAATCAAAATTAATAATATTTAAAAAAAACTAGCAAAATACGCTTTTATAGAAAATCCAACTAAAACATAGAAAATAAATTTTAACAAATTTGAATTAAAAATAGTGTAAGAAAAAATGATTTTATTGTAAAAAAAGCGTGGGTTGCTTTTCAGGATATTATCAAAATAACCCTTCTACTCATATCTGTTCATAAAATATTTATAACTACTGACACCATGCACCACCTTTTTACTGGTGGTAGGACCTCTTGTGACTCCGCGCGGGTGGGTACCACCACCCTGCCTATTTCTGCCGTGAAGCAGTAATGCATTTCGGTTTGAAGGGTGGGGCAGCCGTTGTAACTATACTTGAGACCTTAGAACTTATATCTCAAGGTGGGTGGCGCATTTACGTTGTGGATGTCTATGGGCTCCAGTAACCACTTAACACCAAATGGGCTGTGAGCTCGTCCACCCATATATTTTTTTTTATTTTTTTTTTATTGCCTTTGTAGGCAGACGGGCATACGGCCCACCTGATGGTGAGTGGTTACCGTCGCCCATGGACTTCAGCAATGCCAGGGGCAGAGCCAAGCCGCTGCCTACCGCTTAATACTCTCCACAAGCCTCGTTTGAAGAAGGACATGTCATAGCGCTCGGGAAACACCGTGGAGGGGAGCTCATTCCATAGCCGGATGGTACGTGGCAAAAAAGATCTCTGGAAACTGTGGATGACCGCAGCGGCTCCAGGTAGTATGGATGAACTATACTCCGGTGGCGGGCGGTGCGATGGTAAAAACGAGATGCTGGTATCATCTCGAACAATTCCTCAGAGCACTCCCCATGGAACATACGGTATAAAATACAGAGGGAACCGAAGTCCCTCCGCAGACCCAGAGACTCCAAACGATCCGAGAGAATGGGATTATCGACAATCCGAACGGCCCTCCTCTGTATGGAGTCAAATGGAAGAAGCTGGTATTTAAGCAATAAATAAAAAAAAAAACCTCATGCTTTTTCTTTTCACGTCTTTCCACACTTTATTCAATATCTTGGTTGTTTTGCGTCGACGAATTTTGGGTTCACAATTGAAGACATGAGTGGATGAAGGGGTTAATTACCATTTTTAAGATTTTTGAGTTTTTAGATTGATTGAAGGTGTTAAGTGCCTATAAACAATATTAGACCGTAAAACTCCGGATATAAAGGCTATTTTTAGAAATTGCATGTGATGGAGGAGCTGTACGAAGAAAAAGTACAAGTTACAAAAGTTTGTAGCCCGTTTTTTCAAAATTAACAAATTGTATCATATCCTCTTCATCCACTCATCTCTTTAATTATCCTTGTTGTTAATAAGAAAGCCAAGGTACATAGACTCTTTAAGGGTTTCTTGTTTATCCAGTATAACAGAGGGCTTTGTTGATTCGAAGCGGCCGTCGGCTACTTTAGTACGTAAACGATAAAAAAACCTAAATATTTATAAATACTCATCCTATCATTTGCATTCTCTAATTAAAAACCACAAATGGTTCCGAAATGTTTCTGTAAATCTAAATAAACAAACAGCGAATCATTAATTTTCATTAAATCTATGAGGATCTAAATATAAGACAGGATAATTCGTAGCTAGGGTATCCATGACATTGCCGCGATAGTTATGTCGTTATTTTGTTTAGTGTCGAGCATCTTCTAGACCAGGCGATCATGGATGGTAACAGTTAATTCTGTTCTTTTTTCTGGTGATAATATCAATCACGAAGGGTAGAAGAATCGAATTACAATTGTGAACTTGATCTCATGTATAAAGGTGGTTGGCGACATTCAAGTTGTTTTCTCGAGCATCCGAGAGCAAGCTCAGCAAGCTAAAAGCAAGCAGATGAGGCACGATTCTTTATCTGCACAGAGTTATTAAAAATTGATAATAACAGTGAGTTGTCGGGGTATGTCGGAGTCGAACCGACTAAAACCTCCTGTCGCTCAACAACCCACGTCCGAGCCTCGCATGAGACAGAACTCATGAAAAGCAAGGGGGGGAGAATGAAGCGCTTAGTGCGGAGCACATCTCCTCCCATCCCCCTCCCCCTCGGGACGCCGGATCGGCAGTCGTCGGTGCCACGACCACCAGCCCTCTCGGTCGGCAGGCTGTCCGAAGCCCGCCTAGATGGCGCCGGTTAGAGTGAGCTATCCTACGGAATACCCCGCTGGACCAGAACCAGCGTGGGTCGAGGATAGCCGGCCTTCCATCACCCGGATGCTCTTGCATAAAACGCGTGCAGAGCAGCTTGCACGTCGTCTTCTTAGGCCCCCTTCGCCGGGCCCCAGACCGACATATGAGGGGGACCCGAAACACTTAGAAGGCCAGGGCTTGGGCGAGATCCGCCTCCCTGGCCCCCGCTTGACGGCGGCGGGCTTATGCGTCTCTCACGCGCCCCGCTACCTCCTTCTGCGAGATGGTTCACTCGCAGAAGTCGAGCATCGCCTTCCACGACTCGTCGTCGCCGAGCATCGATGCCACAACACTCGGCAACGAGAAGTCGTTTCCTATTTTTGCGACGAGGACACGGCGCCACCCCTTCCATGCAGGGCAGGCAACGAGCGTGTGCTCCGCCGTGTCCAAGTCGCAACCACAATGGTAGCACTCTGCCGTCGGCTCGACTCCGATCCGGTGCAGGAACTCACCGAAGCAACCATGCCCAGTGAGCACCTGCTTGAGCCGGAAAGTGAGGCGTCCTCTGTCACGATTCACCCAATCCACAAGAATCAGGCGAATCGCCTCGACGGTCCTACGACCAGCCGAAGGATCGGCCAGCCGCCTGGACCATGACTCCAGCACGGACCGCCGAGATTGGGCCCTCCGCGCTCTGACCACACTGGGGCTGGACGCGTTAATTTGATATTCATTTCTGCTATTCGACGATACGCTTACCGGCGTAACAATATCTTTATATTGATTTCTAAAAATGGTCAGTCTCACATTCGCGTAAATGAATGGCTACTTAATATAAGTACATTGTTGACTTTGACCCGATTCACATACAGGTACATTTAACCATTGAAACGTATTTTTATTTATGCTGTCTTTTGGATAGCGGATTTACGAACGCCTCCTTAAATTCATTTTTGTTTTCATTTGGGTTAAAAAACAATTATAAGTAATCATGCCTTTCAGGTATATACTTATTTAAGTTTTAGAATAAGTAGATAATAATAATAGATAATAATAGGGGTAGAGGTCCCAAACGATGCTCGGACCAAATAACGGAGGAACTGGGGATACCTATCACCGACGCACTCCACCGGGCTGCAGGGCGGGATCGATGGAGACAGTTGGTTGACGAAATCGGACGGAGTCACGATCCTCAGCAGTGAGGGACCGATCGAAGAGAGAGAGAGAGAGAGAGAATAAATGTAACGATGTCTTCATGTTTTTTTCTCACGGGCATCTTACAGTTCGTTTTAAACGCTTAGTGATATAATAAAATTCTGAACACTTTATTCTGAAATGTCTCTGTTATAACATACTTGTTATGTGAAATGAAGCTCGTTAATTTAATAAAACCTAACTAATTTTGACTGTAACGTATGAAAAGCGATAGGCAGCGGCTTGGCTCTGCCCCTGACGTTGTTGAAGTTTATGGGTGACGGTAACCACTCACCATCAGGTGGGCCGTATGCTTCGTCTGCCTATAAGGACAATAAAAAAAAAAACTGGAACGTTTTGAACGAAGCTGCTGTCGATCGTACGTGATTAGAATTTTCAAAAATCATTCGAACCTACGATCACTTAAAAATATCAAGAGAAAAGAGCACGCAAATATTTTGTATTTTTAATTAAAAAATCTCATAGCCTAATTGCCTTTTTTATTATAATATATTTTTAAATAAAAACGCTTGTCATCACACACACACTGTCCTCGTACAAGCTGGGACAATACATCGAAGTGTCACGAGACTTCTACTGGGCCGGTACATCATTTTGCACTCCACAACGATACGTGACCTACACAATACGGCCAGCCTTTTCAGGCTCACACGTTAATTTTTTGGGAAAGATTTATTTAAGAATTTCAAGGGTATTTATTTTACGTTAAAATGGAAACTGTATTTGAACAGTATCTCTTTTTTTTATCGCTTAGATGGGTGGACGAGATCATAGCCCACTTGGTGTTAAGTGGTTACTGGAGTCCATAGACATCTACAACGTAGATGCACCACCCACCCTGAGAATCAAGCTCTCAAGTCTCAGTATAGTTACAACGGCTGCCCCACCCTTCAAACCGAAACGCATTACTGCTTCACGGTAGAAATAGGCAGGGCGGTGGGACCTATCCGCGCGGATCCACAAGTGGTCCTACCACCAGTAAAAATCTATTAATTGTGTTAAGGAATCTCTTGATTGCGCCAATTTTTTTATTTTTATTATTTATCACATTAAATTAGGGTTTTTGATTCTGTGACCGAAATGATGTTGGAAAATATTGATAGATATTTGTCACTCATTCTCAACGCTATGGATCCTTGGCAGCTACGATACACAATAAAAAGAGATGGTGATGATAAGATTAAATCAACGCGAAAAGATTCACGATGATGAAGAAATGATGAAGCGTCTTTTCGTGTTTATTTCGTTCGAAACGTCACAGTAGCCACCTGATGTTAAAACGTTGCTGGTGCCCAAAAATATCTGAACGTGGATGCCGCTATAGATTTTGAGACATGAGATTAAAGTCTCAATTGTATGACGGTCTTGGATGGACATACACTTTACTTGTTTGCACGAAGTCCTATCAAATAAAACTGATCTGAAATGGTGACGCACCATTATTGGGACAGTACGTTTTTCTGCCATCGAAGATAATAGCAATTAGTAATAACTAGCGGCCCGCTCCGGCTCCGCTTGGGTCTCTAACAAAATTTTCAACGATACTTGAAGTTGTTTTATTTTTTTAAATAAAATAACACTTATTGCGGCATAACTATAATAGTTAAACATATGTTGTTGCGACACTTTTTGTAAATAATAATGTGTTCTACAAAGTCGTGGTACATTATTTTATTCTATCATCAATAGTTTTCGCAGGGCACGCGATGTAAAGAATATTTTAGGTAATTTTTTTACCCCTTGGGTTACATTATTGGAGTTTTAGTAAGGATCCCTAATTTTTTTCAAAAAAGATTATAGCCTATATTACTCGGAAAAAGTGTAGCTTCCAAACAGTGAAATAATTTTTCAAATCGGTTCAGTAGTTTCGGAGCCTATTCAATACAAACAAACAAACAAATCTTTCCTCTTTATAATATTAGTATAGATGTGTCCTCCAATAAACAAAACCCAGTTGTAATTCCACCTAATTCCATCCAATAAACTACAGTTACAAATTAGTATTTTCCTCAGAGACTCAAAGTCCAATTTAAACTATAGTTTATGACGACATATTTTGATAAATCTAAGCTATCCGAAACTGAAGTATCGCTTACTTTGTTCTTTAGGAACAGTTTGTTAAAGGGGTTTTTGATAATTGGACATAAATTATGTCTGTAATGAAACCAGGAAATACAAAGGAAAAACAAGGATCATTAATTAAAACGCAAATGCTTATCGTTTGGTGAGATGTGTTATGTAAACCATAGTACATGTCCCTACTAAAACATAAGAAACTTAAGCAGCTGGTGTCTCTTCGTTCTAAAAGTGTGATGACCTTTTTTTTTTGTGGTATGTAGGGACTGCCTTTGGTCCGGAAGCTAACATCTATCTGATTAGCTAACAGCTATCCAAACGCCCCTGGAGGAAACCTAACAGCTTAAGGGCAGACAATTACGACCTGCTGGGTAGATCCGGCTTGAATCCAAATCCGTTGATGGATCCAGAGACATTTCATCATGGTATAAAATTTCTTCATCTAATGTGGTAGAAGTTTAGCCAAAAGCTTCTCTCTTGAAAGACAGTTTGGAGATGCGGTAAACAAGCGTCTCAGCTGATTTTTAATTGAATTACAATGCGTGTATTGCACTCTTCATATTATCGTGTCACCAATCACAAGTGCTAATGTCTTCGTTTGCAGGAACGTTTACAATAGATAATGAAGATATTGCACGTGCTTACAGAAAACCAATTTAAATTCACAAAATCGAGTTTCTGTAACGCTTCATGTTTTCTTCCAATCTATACTAATATTATAAAGCTGAAGGGTTTGTTTGTTTGAACGCGCTAATCTTAGGAACTACTGGTCCGATTTGAATAGTGATTTCAGTGTTAGATAGCCCATTTATCGAGGAAGGCTATATGTTTTATAACATCACGCTAAAACCAATAAAAGCGGAGTAATAAATTTCGTTCTATTTGGAAAGTATGTAATTTTGGAAGAAAAATTTTAAAATAAAAAAAAACTAAGTAAACTTAATAAATATGGTAACAAATCTACAAAAACCTAAATAAGAGCTCTGACAATGTCAGGGGAAAAAACGAGTATAAAAAAAAAAAAAAAAAAAAAAAAAAAAAAAAAAAAAAAAAAAAAGCGGAGGAGCACCAATAACCCGAGGGACCTGGGCGGGCCCCCCGGCGCGCACTCTGCGTGGCCGGGGGCTCCGTCTGTGGGGGAGTTTTGCTGGACTTCCACCGGGCGCGTCCGTAGGTGGCGGATAACGGGATCCTCTGGGAACAGTCCCACTCCCAGGGGTATCGTCCGATCTTTTTCGTTGCAAGGATTCTTAGGTGTTAGGGAGGTAGGTTAGGTGTAGGTGTAGGATAGCCTAGTTAGGCTTTGCAACGAAAGAGATCGGATGACGCGGACCAAAACCAGCAGGGGGAGTTGCGGGCTCTCCACGCCCTTCACTCGCTGAAGGGTGTTCCTCCTGGAGACGCTCGGGCTCCCTCTCTTTTCCCCTTTCTTCCCCTTTTTTGTTTTTCTTCGGGTCACGTCCGACCCGTTTCGGACGTAACCCCTGGGAGATGGTGGGCCACTTTTGGCCTGCCTTTTGATGGAGTAGTGAGCCGGCGTTGCTTATGCATCTTCCGGCCGCTGGTCGCCATGTCCCCGGCTTCGGCTACAGGGGCACGCCCTCCAGAGGGGGGTACCGGTATACCGGCGTGGCTTCGTGGTTGTTGCTCTTTTGAGCGTCGGGCGGTGGTCTGTCGTGTTGCTCGTTGCACTTGGCGGGCCGCCGGCCAACCCGTAATCCTCACCGCGTGGGGGACGGGGGTCGCTGCCGCGAGGCACGGGGCCGCGAGGACGTAAACCTCTTTAAAAAATGCCCCAATCCTAAGCTCTGGTGCCCGGCGATGGGATGAATGGCTGGAGGGAGTCCAGTCCCGAGGGTACCAACCAGACCCCAGGGGACCGACCCCTGGTTAATCAAAAAGGAAACATAAAAAAAATGGCACCTGTTAAAAATTTATTACCCCAGGAGGGTACCTCCCGCTCCGCGGGGGGAGAATCCCTCCGTGCGGTCGAGCGATCGGCCGCACGCTGCCCCACCGTTTCTGGGGGGGGCAAACACTGCCACGACGAAGGGGGCGACAACACGGGTCGCGTAAGGGACAGAGTCCCCACCGTGCTGCTGGAGAGGTGCGACAGCCTCATCTCACTACACTCGGCGCGAAGCTCCGTGAGGGGCGACGTGTCCAGTGGGAGGGAGACACCGGCGCTGTTTGCCGATTGTGTTCGGCAGCGGACTCGGCGGAAGCGGAAGTCGGCTCGACAGCCGGCGTCCTCCGCTCCGTCCGATTCCTCGGAGGGCGAGCCTGCCAGTGCCAAATATATGGCGTTGGCGGAAGGGCCGGCGACTGCTGCGGCGTCGCCCGCCACAGGATTTGATTTTGACAAGCCGTCGTCTTGCGGACTGGACGCTGCCTCCTCGGCGCAGTCCAGGGCCGCCTGCCGTGAGACAAAAAATAAAAAAAACAAAATCGGAGAAATCGAGCGCCTTCAGCGGTCCCTGACGTTGGTGGGTCCCTCTGACCCCCTCCGATCTTGTCAAATAGTCGGAGAAATAGTTACGACCATAGCGGCCAAATCAACTGCAGGCCTCAAGGGCTCCGAAGTGTCGGCAATGAAATCGGCGGCCGCCACCCTAGAGGAAAGGTTGCAGGACGTCGTGGACCGCACCACAAACGCCGAGACGGCGGGCTTGCGGCAGGAAGTGGCCCTACTGCACGCCCGCCTTGAGCAAGTGTCGACTGAGAATGCGCATCTTCAGTCGGAGAATGGGCAACTTAAAGTGGACATGGCCGAGTTGCGAACGATGGTTGCCGACCTCATCGAGCGGCAACGCAGCTCGGCCCCTGTCCCTCCTCCGCCCGAAGTGGAAGGCCTCAGCGAGGTCGAAGAGTTGAGGCGGCAGCTCCTTATACAGGAGGCGTGCAGCTCGAAGGTGGAGCGTGCGCGGCCGCCCCTCGCCCATGAGGCGAAAGGCAGTGCGCCTGTGCCGGCGCCCCGCAGGAGCGTGCAGCCCACTGTAAAGACATACAGCGGGAAGAAAGCGACACTCGCGCGAGCTCCCACTGCGGCTGCACCTATACCCGCGGCTGCGGGGGTGCCGGCACCCACGGCCCCTGCAAGAAAACCGGCGTCCGCTCCTGCTCCGCCCCAGCCTGTGAAGGCAGGGCCCGGCAGGAGCCGGACAAAGAAGAAGGGGGCGTCAACGCCGCCAAACCGGCACTGACCCCCCAGCCCCGCCCACTGCCCCCCGCCCCGGCCAACATGGATGAGGCCTGGACGACGGTGGTGCGGCGAGGGCCCAAAAAGGTAGCGGCGCCTGCCGCGCCGCTCCCCAAGCACGCCCCTGCGGCCACCGCTCCCCGCCAACAGGGTCGAGCGGAGCCGAGGGGTCGAACTGGACGAAGAAGGCCGCGTGCCCCGCGGTCGGCTGCAGTGGTCGTAGAGCTGCTGCCGGCCGCAAAAGAAAAGGGCATCACCTATCACGAGGTGATGACCCGGGCGCGCGGTGGCGTGAATGTGGACGCCCTCGGCGTGGAGGGTGGCCTGAAGGTCCGGCAGACGGCCAACGGGGCCCGCCTGGTAGAGTGCCCCGGCCCGAACACCAATGCCGCGGCCGAAAAATTGGCGGCCCGGCTGAGGGAGATCCTGCCGGACCCCGAGGTGGTGCGCATCGCGCGGCCCGTAAAAATGGCGGAGGTGAAGATTACGGGCCTCGACGAGTGCGCCACGAAGGAGGAGGTCGCCGCGGCCATCGCGTCGCAGGGCAACTGCGCCCTCGCCGACGTCAAAGTTGGGGAGCTCCGGGCAACCTACTCTGGTACCCGGACGGCGTGGGCGCGTTGCCCCATCGCAACGGCGAACCTCCTGGCCACCCCTCCACAGGGTCGGCCTTCAGATAGCCCAGGATGGCTGCGCGTGGGCTGGGTTGTGGCCCACGTGCAACTGCAGGAGAGCAGGCCGTGGCGCTGTCTTCGGTGCTTCGGCACCGGCCACGGCCTCGCCAAGTGCCCCTCGACAGTGGACCGCAGCAACCTGTGCTTCCGCTGCGGCCAACCGGGGCACAAGGCAGCCTCCTGCACCGCAGCCGCGCCGCACTGCGTCTTGTGCGACGCGGCTAAAAGGAAGGCCGACCACCGGGCCGGGGGCCCAGCGTGCAAGTCCGCCCCCTCCTCTACAAAAACGAGGAGGGGCGGAAAGAAAAAGAAGCCGGCTGCAACAAGGGCAGCCGGCGAGTCAGTTCCCGCCGCGGCTGTTGTCGAGCCGCAGGGCGGGACAGACGAGGGAGCGATGGACGTAGCCCCGTAATGGGTTGTGTCCATCGCTTCCTTCAAAGTAATTTGAACCACTCCGCCAGGGCACAGGATCTCCTCGTCCACACCATGGCGGAGTGGTCAATCGACGTCGCTGTCGCTGCGGAGCCGTACTTCGTCCCCACCGACCAGGACTGCTGGATGGGGGACGTCGACGGCTCCGTGGCCATTGTGTTGAGACAGTCCGCGGCGTTACCCCCCTTGGAAATGGTGGCCAGGGGACCCGGGTACGTCGCGGCTAGGATCGACGGGACCGTCGTGATCGGGGCGTACTTTTCTCCGAACAGGAGCCTCGCCGAGTTCGAGCGGTTTCTGGGCGGGCTCGAGGCGCTTTTACACCGCCTCGGGTCCCGCCCTGTCATCGTCGCGGGGGACTTCAATGCCAAGTGCACGGCTTGGGGTTCCCCCCGCACGGATGCGCGAGGCGAGGCCCTTTCGGAGTGGGCGATCGCGACCGGCCTCTGTCTCCTAAACAGAGGCACGGTCGCGACTTGCGTGCGGTGGAACGGGCAATCTCACGTGGACGTGACGTTCGCGTCCCCGTCCGCCGTGCGCCGCACCCGCGGCTGACGCGTACTCGAGGGGGCGGAGACGCTCTCGGACCACAGATACGTCCGATTCGAGCTCTCCGCCTCCTCCTTGTCGTCGTCGTCAGCCGCGGGCGCCCGCGGCGAGGAGGAGCTCCCGCAAGGTGCGCCCCGTTCGTTCCCCAGGTGGGCCTTGAAACGGATGAACAAGGAGTTGCTGATGGAGGCGGCCGCTGTTGCTGCGTGGGCGCCAAAACCCGCGCGGCTCGCGGACGTGGATGCGGAGGTCGACTGGTTCCGGGGCACCATGGCAAACATTTGTGATGCCGCCATGCCCCGGGTCGGCCCCCGAGCACCACGTGGGGGTGCGTTCTGGTGGTCGCCCGAGATCGCAAGACTCCGCGAGGAGTGCGTGAGGGCGCGCCGCCGGAGCGCACGCCACCGCCGCCGCCGTCGTCGCGACGCTGCGTTCGCGGAGACGGCGGCCCAGCTGCACGCTGACTGTCGTCAAAAGCAGACGGCGCTGCAGCTGGCCATCGGCGAGGCCAAGAAGCAGAGCATGAAGACTCTCCTGGAGTCGCTCGACGAAGATCCCTGGGGGCGCCCATACAAGATGGTTCGCAGGAAACTGCAGCCGCGGGCGCTCCCGGTGACCGAGCGGCTCCAGCCTCGGCAGCTGCGGGAAATTGTTACGGCACTCTTCCCGCCGGCAGCGGGGGGGGACTTTGAGCCCCCCCAGATGGACGCCACGTGGGGCACGCCTCCGCGTCGCCCCAGCGTTCCCGCTGTCGAGGAGCCCCCTCCCCCTATCACGGGGGCGGAGATCCATGCGGCCGTGTCCAGAATGAGAGCGAAGGACGCGGCCCCCGGCCCTGACGGCGTTCACGGCCGGGTCTGGAGCTTGGCCTTCGAGGCCCTAGGGGACCGGCTCGGGGGGCTTTTCGAAGCGTGCCTCGAGTCGGGACGGTTCCCGTCGAAATGGAAGACGACTGGTCCTTCTGCGGAAGGACGGGCGCCCCGCGGACTCACCCGCGGGCTATCGCCCCATCGTGTTGCTGGACGAAGCGGGCAAGATGCTCGAGAGGATCGTCGCGGCCCGCATCGTCCGGCACCTGACCGAGACGGGTCCCGATCTTTCGGCGGAGCAGTACGGCTTCAGAGAGGGCCGCTCGACTATCGACGCAATTCTGCGCGTGCGGGCCCTCTCCGATGAAGCCGTATCCCGGGGCGGGGTGGCGATGGCGTTATCCTTAGATGTAAGGAACGCCTTCAACACCCTGCCCTGGTCGGTGATTGCGGGGGCGCTGGAGTATCACGGCGTCCCCGCATACCTCCGCCGACTGATCGGCTCCTACCTCGAGGGCAGGTCGATCCAGTGCATCGGACACGGTGGGACGATGTACCGCTTCCCCGTCGAGCGCGGTGTTCCGCAGGGGTCGTCACTAGGATCCGACGGTTGGGGCTCGAGGTGGCGCTCGATAAAACCCAGGCCCTGCTTTTTCACGGGCCGGGACGAGCGCCGCCTGTGGGTGCCCACCTCGTGATCGGAGGCGTCCGCGTCGGGGTTGGGGTGACCGGTCTTCGGTACCTCGGCCTCGAACTGGATAGTCGGTGGAACTTCCGCGCTCACTTTGAGAAGTTGGGCCCTCGACTGATGGCGACGGCCGGCTCTCTGAGCCGGCTGCTTCCAAACGTCGGGGGTCCCGATCAGGTGGCGCGCCGCCTCTACATGGGGGTGGTGCGGTCGATGGCACTATACGGGGCTCCCGTATGGTGCCGCGCCCTGACCCGCAAGAACGTCGCGGCTCTGCGACGTCCGCAGCGTGCGATCGCGGTCAGGGCGATCCGAGGATACCGCACCGTCTCCTTCGAGGCGGCGTGCTTGCTCGCCGGGGCGCCACCCTGGGACCTGGAGGCGGAGGCGCTCGCTGCCGATTACAGGTGGCGTAGCGACCTCCGCTCTAGGGGGGAAGGGCGCCCCGGCGAAGGTGTAGTTCGAGCGCGGAGGCTCCACTCTCGGCGGTCCGTGCTGGAGGCGTGGTCTCGCCGCTTGGCGGACCCGTCGGCCGGCCTCCGAACCGTCGAGGCGGTCCGCCCGGTTCTCGCGGACTGGGTGGGCCGCGACCGCGGATGCCTCACCTTCCGGCTAACGCAGATGCTTACCGGCCATGGTTGTTTCGGCCGGTACTTGCACAAGATAGCCGGAAGGGAACCGACGGCGCAGTGCCACCACTGCGCGGACCGCGACGAGGAAGACACAGCGGAACACACGCTGGCGCGTTGCTCTGGATTCGACGAGCAACGCGCCGCCCTCGTCGCGGTCATAGGAGAGGACCTCTCGCTGCCGCGCGTCGTGGCTACGATGCTCGGCAGCGACGCGTCCTGGAAGGCGATGCTCGACTTCTGCGAGTCCACCATCTCGCAGAAGGAGGCGGCGGAGCGAGAGAGGGAGAGCTCTTCCCTTTCCGCACCGATCCGTCGCCGTCGAGCCGGGGGCCGGAGGCGGGAATACGCCCGTACGTCCCGGCCCCTGTAGGTGGCGGCCTCCCCCCGGTGAAGGTCAAGGGGCGACCTGAGGGGGTGAGGCCGCGCGGCGCGCTACCAGCACTCTAGCGCGCTGCCGTGGAGTGAATAGAGCGACCGGTCGACGGTGTATCGCGTCCCGACCCGGCAGGCTGGTTCTGGTCCAGCGGGGTATTCCGGGACACCAGCGGCACCGTCTGGGCGGCCCGACGGGCTGCCGTACCGAGACGGCCGACGTTTCAGAGCCTTCGATTCGCCTCGAAGGCTCCGTCGGCTGGGCGTCCTTGGGGTGAGCCGCGCCGTCTGGTTGTAGTGTTGACCGCGGTAGCCCCCCTACCTCATCGGGGTTCTGACCTCGGAGGGGATCGGACGTCGGGTGTAAGAGTGCAGGGGAGTCGTTTAGTGGGTGGGCTCTAAAATCCTTGGGCCCGCGGTCTGCTCACAACACCATGCAGATCGTTGAGTCTCACATACCCCGCGCGCCCCTTTTGCGCGGGGACCTCGTAGGAGGTTCGGCCCTCTACCCGAAAAAAAAAAAAAAAAAAAAAAAGTGCATCGGACACGGTGGGGCGATGTACCGCTTCCCCGTCGAGCGCGGTGTTCCGCAGGGGTCCGTCCTGGGCCCCCTGCTGTGGAACATCGGCTACGACTGGGTCCTGCGGGGCGTCATTCGGGGACCCCTCCCCGGGCTCAGCGTAATTTGTTACGCTGACGACACGTTGGTCGTAGCTCCGGGGAGGGACTACCGGGAGTCTGCCCGTCTGGCGTGCGCAGGCGTGGCACACGTCGTCACCAGGATCCGACGGTTGGGGCTCGAGGTGGCACTCGACAAAACCCAGGCCCTGATGTTTCACGGGCCGGGACGAGCGCCGCCTGTGGGCGCCCACCTCGTGATCGGAGGCGTCCGCGTCGGGGTCGGGGTGACCGGTCTTCGGTACCTCGGCCTCGAACTGGACGGTCGGTGGAACTTCCGCGCTCACTTTGAGAAGTTGGGCCCTCGACTGATGGCGACGGCCGGCTCTCTGAGCCGGCTTCTTCCAAACGTCGGGGGTCCCGATCATGTGGCGCGCCGCCTCTACATGGGGGTGGTGCGGTCGATGGCATTATACGGCGCTCCCGTATGGTGCCACGCCCTGATCCGCGAGAACGTCGCGGCGCTGCGACGTCCGCAGCGCGCGATCGCGGTCAGGGCGATCCGAGGATACCGCACCGTCTCCTTCGAGGCGGCGTGCTTGCTCGCCGGGGCGCCACCCTGGGACCTGGAGGCGGAGGCGCTCGCTGCCGATTACCGGTGGCGTAGCGACCTCCGCTCTAGGGGGGAAGGGCGCCCCAGCGAAAGTGTAGTTCGAGCGCGGAGGCTCCACTCTCGGCGGTCCGTGCTGGAGGCGTGGTCTCGCCGCTTGGCGGACCCGTCGGCCGGCCTCCGAACCGTCGAGGCGGTCCGCCCGGTTCTCGCGGACTGGGTGGGCCGCGACCGCGGATGCCTCACCTTCCGGCTAACGCAGATGCTTACCGGCCATGGTTGTTTCGGCCGGTACTTGCACAAGATAGCCGGAAGGGAACCGACGGCGCAGTGCCACCACTGCGCGGACCGCGACGAGGAAGACACAGCGGAACATACATTGGCGCGTTGCTCTGGATTCGACGAGCAACGCGCCGCCCTCGTCGCGGTCATAGGTGAGGACCTCTCGCTGCTGCGCGTCGTGCCTACGATGCTCGGCAGCGACGCGTCCTGGAAGGCGATGCTCGACTTCTGCGAGTCCACCATATCGCAGAAGGAGGCGGCGGAGCGAGAGAGGGAGAGCTCTTCCCTTTCCGCACCGATCCGTCGCCGTCGAGCCGGGGGCCGGAGGCGGGAATACGCCCGTACGTCCCGGCCCCTGTAGGTGGCGGCCTCCCCCCGGTGAAGGTCAAGGGGCGACCTGAGGGGGTGAGGCCGCGCGGCGCGCTACCAGCACTCTAGCGCGCTGCCGTGGAGTGAATAGAGCGACCGGTCGACGGTGTATCGCGTCCCGACCCGGCAGGCTGGTTCTGGTCCAGCGGGGTATTCCGGGACACCAGCGGCAACGTCTGGGCGGCCCGACGGGCTGCCGTACCGAGACGGCCGACGTTTCAGAGCCTTCGATTCGCCTCGAAGGCTCCGTCGGCTGGGCGTCCTTGAGGTGAGCCGCGCCGTCTGGTTGTAGTGTTGACTGCGGTAACCCCCCTACCCCATCCGGGTTCTGACTTCGGAGGGGATCGGACGTCGGGTGTAAGAGTGCAGGGGAGTCGTTTAGTGGGTGGGTCCTAAAATCCTTGGGCCCGCGGTCTGCTCACAACACCATGCAGATCGTTGAGTCTCACATACCCCGCGCGCCCCTTTTGCGCGGGGACCTCGTAGGAGGTTCGGCCCTCTACCCGAAAAAAAAAAAAAAAAAAAAAAAAGGAGCACCAATAAAGAATGTTTCAAAATCGTAGTTATTTTTACCTTTTGAGAGCTTCCGCTGCGTGCGCTGCAGAAACGGTTAAAGTTTTGCTAAAATAATGTATGACAGTATTGTTCCCCTTTAAAAGATTTAAAAAAAAAATCCACAACAGCATATGTTTATATGTTAAGGTTGGCTCACTATAACGTTTTTATTGTAAGCCTTTATTGCTGATACTAAACAACGATATTTACACATAGTAGCAAATTGTTTTAACTTAAATCTAATCTAATACATCGGGTTTCCCGGTTCAGTGATCAGCGTGTCCTGTGACACATAGGCCTCTTCCAGCTGCTTCCATTCCTCTCTATTGCTAGCTTTTCTGGACCAAATTGTCCCTCCAATCATCTTTATATCATCTGTCCATCTTCTAGCTTGCCTACCTCTTTTTCTTTTGCCATCACGTGGCTGCCATTCTGTTATAATTTTAGTCCATTTCATTCTGCTTTCCCTTGTCATATGTCCAGTCCATCGCCATTTTAACTGTCTTATCTTCTTTAGTACATCTTCCACCTTTGTTGTACATCTAATGTCTGCTGCTCTTTTGCGGTCTTTTAGCGTCACGCCTAACATACTCCTTTCCATACTCCTTTGACACGATCTTAGTTTTAAAAGATTTTTTTGAGTCAATGCCCATGTTTGGCACCCATACGTGAGGCATGGCAAGATGCAAGAATTAAACACTTTTTTCTTGGCTGTCATAGGAAAGTGTTTGCTTTTAAATATCTCTTTAAGGGACCAGTATCGTTTCCAAGCACAGGCCACTCTGCTTTCGATTTCTATGTCTGTCCGGTCTCTAAAAGACAGTAATTGTCCTAAGTATGTATAGTTTTTAACATATTCAATATCTTCATTGTCTACTTTTATGAGTATTTCTTCTCTGTTTGTCATTACTTTTGTTTTTGATCGATTTATAGTAAGGCCAACTACTCTGCTTGCCTCAGCTAGCTGTTGTAGCATCTGTTGAAGGGTCTTCGCGTTGTCAGTTATTAGGACTAAGTCATCAGCGAATCTTAAGTGGTTAAGTTGTCTACCGTTGATATTAATGCCAAAATTGTCCCACTCAAGATCTCTGAATATGCTTTCCAAGACTGCCGAAAAAAGTTTTGGCGATAGAGGATCTCCTTGCCTCACACCTCTAGCTATTGGGAACTCTTCACCGGTTGATTCCAGTTTTATTTGCGCTGTGCTATTTGCATATATATTTTTAACTATACGTATGTATTTTATTGGCACTCCCTGCTGGATTAGAGCTCTCCAAAGCGAATCGTGTTCTATAGAATCAAATGCTTTACTATAGTCCACAAATGCGATGTACAAGGCTTTACCGTATTCTTGACATTTTTCTATTAGCTGTTTGATGACATGCATGTGATCAGTAGTTGAAAACCCCGCTCTAAAACCAGCTTGTTCTATAGGTTGTTGTTCGTCCATTATTCCTGTTATTCTGTTCAATAACAATTTGGAGAACACTTTATAAATATTCGACATAAGGCTTATAGGCCTGTAGTTTTCTATAATATTCGTATATATAACGTTTTTAATGCTAACCAAATTTGTTCTAAAATAAAGCATTATTTGTGAGCTATTCCACGCGGACGAAGTCGCTGGCAAAAGCTAGTTTCTATATAATTCCAAAGTTTCAAGGTCACAGCATCGACGGTGATACTAACATAAAAGGATGGAAGGTTTTTCAATTGACAATTTAAACCAAACAGTTAATTGTCGAAGATTTTTTCAAGATATTTAGAGTTAACAGAAAATTTAAGTCGATTAGTCAATCACATTATTTCACTGTTTGCTTAAAGGAATAGATTGGTTGAGTCCTTGGCATTGTTGATGAGTATGATTGATCGTAGCCACTCACCACCAGATAACCTATTTGCCTACAAAGGCCTTAAAAAAACTTCATCATCATAAGCTTCGAGCGTTACAATAAATTATTATCCAACTACAAAGTTAATGGAATGCAATAGAGGAACGACGTTTGCGAAAACAGGAAGTCAATTCCGGCCATTAGTGATATTGACACTGTTATTGTTAGGGATAATGCTGTGAAATTAAACTGAAACGTATCGGAAAGCTCTAATTATTTTGCGGCGGAAGTCGACAATGTGGCGTTGTAAGAAACAATCCTTCCAAATTCAAGCTCAATTATCTAATAATAACATCTTCTCTATATATTATTCTTGATTGTATTATTAATATAATTGTACTCACAAAATCAATATATTTGTGGGATTACTCGTACTCGAAGTAGGACGAATTGCAAATCTATACAGGCACCATCGTTCTGAGATTTCTGTTCTTTTTTTTTTATTTTTTTTTATGATTGAATGATTACTGGTGGCGCGGAGGCCTTTCCAGTTTCACCAGGACAGGTGGGCGAGCAAAGGCTCAGCCAGAAGGGGTGGGATTTGCTAACAGCTACTCGAGCGCCTCCGAAGGAGACCTAACAACTCAAGAGCAGGTGCTTCGCGAATGAAACTACTACCGGATCGGAATCGCGACCCGCTGAGAAGATCCGGCGAGAAACTCAGCGAGCTGATTCATGGGTTAGGTTGCACGGCGAACTGTTTGTCGAGTTCGACGGGTACGGTTACCGGGGTCCCTAAGCCTGCTCCTAGTGTTAGAGCTGAGGGCGTCTAATGCAAAGGTTATTGGATCTGATGGATCCGTAAGGACGTGAGATTTCTGGTGCAAATTAGTCATGCCTTCCAGCTTGAAGAGTATTCAACTGAATTGAGAGCTCGACCTAACAACGTATTTAAGTGAAGAATGTGAACAAAGATTAGTGTAGCATAAAAAACGGTGACCGGATCCCACAGACCGCGACAGACATTTGTTTTGTTATTACATATTTATTCAGTTGGAAAAATAGCACTGAAAGCTACGTCACTCGATACGAAACACCGGGTCTCTAGCCTATTAAGTCACGGACTATTAGTTTGCCGACCCCTATTCTAGATAACGATCAAAAAAGAAATCGGAGTAAATACAGAGGGTACTTGAAACTAAAATAAATGAAATGAAGAATCAATCTCTAAGGTATGCTTCCAAAATGTTAACTGCTGTTTCTGAAGCATTTGTTTTATTTACCACGTTAATAGAGCATTCGTTATCTAATCTGGTATACCTTACTGGTGGTAGGACCTCTTGTGAGTACGCACGGGTAGGTACCACTATCCCGCCTATTTCTGCCGTGAAGCAGTAATGCGTTTCGGTTTGAGGGGTGGGGCAGCCGTTGTAACCATACTGAGACGTTAGAACTTATATCTCAAGGTGGCGCATTTACGTCGTAGTGGTCTATGGGCTTCGGTAACCACTTAAGACCAGGTGGGCTGTGAGCTCGTCCAGCAAAAAAAAGAAAGAAAAAATAATTATTTACTAAAGGTAATCTTATAGGGCACTAATCAAAAGAGCCGGAAAGCTTGTAGCCGTAGCAAGAATATAATCTATTAGCTTCTCCTAGCAATTTTGAACGCAAGTCAGGAGCATATTAGGTGATAAATCAACAGTTTGACAAACTCGTGCTTCATCGGCTGGAATTATTGCGTGTTGTTCTGGTTTGCTTAAGATGCTTTTATTAAAGAACAGCGTCTAATGTTTCAAAGATATTAAAAATGAGAATGGCCTTTAAGAACAGGTATATAAAGCACATTTTTATACTTTAATGTGTCAGAAATAGAACCTTTTTGTCAAGAACTTCACTGTACGAGGCTATTAAATAATATAAATTTCCATAGATTCAACATAGTTCTGAATATTAGTAAAGTTTGTAAATCGCATGGCTTAGTGATAAATATATAGGTTCGAGTTAGCTGATTTAAAGTTTTATCGGTTTTAGGGTATTTTTAGCAAAGAGCAAAATTCTGTACTTCAGGGGTAAACAATAGTAACTCAACATTTTGTCGAAATTACGTTTATAATCTGTATATCTATCTACGTGAAGCAAAAACTTTGTATCCCTTTTTACGAAAATTGCGCGATCGGAGGACTATGAAATTTTCCACACTTATAGAGAAGAAGTGCACAACGCTAATATTTTTTTTAAATAATGCATAAAAGATACATTAAATCAATAAAGAAAACATTACACATACTACCATGTATTTGACGCACACACGCATGCATACTATTTATTTATTGTCAAACTTTTGTTCTTGACGTCTGTGGTCAAATTGAGAATAGATTAAATATTGTTTGTCTTTATTAATATTTTTCTACAGTGTAGTCTTGGCGAAATTTGTGATTAAAGAAGTATACCTAATAGTCTTTGAAAATGGAATCATAATAGCTCACAAACTTATAATTTCAATTAATTATAGTCGAATTTCGACTACCAGGTGACCATTAGTACCAATTAATGTTCTGATTGTAGGAATATATAATATGATTTTTTCTTTATTGCGTAGATGTGTGGACGAGCTCACAGCCCACCTGGTGTTAAGTGGTTACTGGCGCCCATAGACATCCACAACGCAAATGCGCCACCCACCTTGAGATATAAGTTCTAAGGTCTCAGTATAGTTACAACGGCTGCCCCGCCCTTCAAGCCGAAACGCATTACTGCTTCACGGCAGAAATAGGCGGGGTGATGGTACTTACCCGTTCGGATTCACAAGAGGTCCTACCACCAGTAAATATAATATATTTACAACAAACACTAGATTCGCGGTTGAATTGTAGAAACTAATAAAAAAACAAGTAAGATGCAACTAAGATAAATATTTATGTTAGCCAGGGGAATATTCCAAGTCCCGATCACTGGTTTATTGGAAAAATATTCCGTATCGCTGGTCCCATAGCGAAAGTATTTGTCGAGTCTCATATTACAGTAGGGACCTCCCTCTACACAGATGTCGTCTTCTCGGGAACTTGTTGACTAAGAACTTTGTGGTTAATTTCGTTAGCGCGATTGGCGGCACTTGGTAGATTAATTCGGTGGAATTTGTCTCCGTAGCTTCCTTCGATTTTCTCGAACCTATATCGGAATTAGAGAGCTGGTGTAAAACGTCGCGCCTTGTACCTTGAAGACACAGCCTTTAATTAAAATTCTCAGAATGGCTACTTTACATCTCATAGTGTGATAGCTTCGCACAGTGGTGGTAGGACCTCTTGTGAGTCCGCACGGGTAGGTACCATCGCCCCGCCTATTTCTGCCGTGAAGCAGTAATGCGTTTCGGTTTGAAGGGTGGGGCAGCCGTTGTGACTATACTGAGAACTGTATCTCAAGGTGTGTGGCGCATTTACGTTGTAGATGTCTATGGGCTCCAGTAACCACTTAACACCAGGTGGGCTGTGAGCTCGTCCACACATCTAAGCAATAAAAAAAAAACAATGACCTCTCAAAGTTACCTCGTCTCGGCCAAACAAACACTTCACACTCTAGTTACTTTCAAATAAACGAAGCATAATTTGATAAATACGTTTCGCGTTACTGAAATGGAAAAAAAAAACAGCCAACATCTGTAACTTTAATGAAGTCATTCGACCCCAGTATTACAAGCATTAGGAGAGCAAAGAAATCCAAGTTATTCTGATCCCTGACATAAAACTAGATGTCCCCAATCAATCTGCTGAATTGACCAATCACACTGCTTAAGGCAAAGGGCAAAATGAAGTATCGTTTTGTTCTTTTGTGACCTTGCCGATCTTCGAGTTGTTTGAAGAGTTTTTCATTGTGATAGATTCATAATTTTTTTCTATGTGCTAAAATTTGTTCATGACGCTAGATTACGCAAAACTTATTCTTAAATTATGTCTATATGGTGTGTCTAATAATCGAATGTCTATAATTATAAAGATATCCGAGATATTATCCTCGATTGTAATTTTAATAACTGAAAATAACTAAAATAGCATTTTATTTACCGAAAATGTGATTGGGAGTATATTTTAGATTATTCCTCCGAATGAGAATACCTATAGATGAATCTTGGATACTGTCTCATAAGCAAACGGGAGGAGATTTATCATTACATCATATTGAAAACTTTGAATCTTTTTCACTTGTAATTTTTGTTTTGGGAATTATTCTGCTAATCCTTAATATATTGCTGTCATATCACCATGATTTGGCCTATGTAAAATTTTGTGTGTAATTATTTCTTTTCTGCCTATTTGCTGGTAGTCTAAGGAAGTAATTGCAGCTACACCCGGACGGGAGATTTGTTATCGCACCAGAGTTGCACCGCTCAATCTCTTTTCGTCGGTGTTGTGGTAGGGTAGGTAACAAGAGAATCACAGGGGAATGGGCGACTGTATTATCTGAGTATTATACCAGCTTATTGCGATTGCCAACTGGAGTTAAGTGGTGGTGAGGAGAGTATTTTGAGCCTGTATTCTATGGGTAGAATAACCTTACCTATTTCTGCCGCGAATCAGTCATTCGTTTCGGCTTGTGGGTGAGACAACCACGGCTGGAAGCATTCAAGTTATAAATAATTAATTAATAATTAATTCTGATTGGCACCTTACAAGCACCAAGTCGTGAGTTCGATATTCAAATATATTCAAGGATTGAAATAACAAAACAGGTTTCTTTTACTTATTTATTTAAGACTTATGCTACGAACATCGTATAAATTTTAAGTCCTTATAGTGTTTTTAAAAAAAAGACATAGTCACGGAATTAAGTACAAGATTTACTACACAATTATCTGATTATTATGCAGTTGTAATCAATATTACTAAGCGTTCGGTTTTCTATTATAAAATAGCTTTTAATCCATGCAACAAAAAGTAGGTATATATCTGTCAATAAATTTTTCCGATGATTACAATTTTAACTTAATATTACATTGTAACATAGTACAATTTATGAGTTTATTTTATTTTATAAGCCATTAAAACTTGACCAAGTGGATTAGATACAGTCAAGCAACAAGAACCAATTTAATACATATTTCCCATCAGAGTCACTTGAATAAACTTAATTCACATACATAACCAATACACCATGTGGCGATAAAAATTCGACTTTACAAATAAAATACGAACATCAAGATTGCTTCTCCTTATCGAGTGCTTAAATTTTAACAATAATAATAATTATATATTATAAAGCTGAAGAGTTTGTTTGTTTGAACGCGCTAATCTCAGGAACTACAGGTCCGATTTGAAAAATTCTTTCAGTGTTAGATAGCCCATTTATCGAGGAAGGCTATAGGTTATATAACATCACGCGAAAACCAATAAAAGCGGAGCACCAATAAATAATGTTTCAAAATCGGAGTTATTTTTACCTTTTGAGAGCTTCCGCTGCGTGCGCTGCAGAAACGGTTAAAGTTTCACTAAAATAATGTATGACAGAATTGTTACCCTTTAAAAGATCTAAAAAAAAATCCACAACAGCATATGTCTATATGTTAAAGTTGGCTCACTATAACATTTTTTATGCTAATTAAATTTATTCTAAAATAAAGCATTATTTGTGACGCGGACAAAGTCGCGGGCAAGAGCTAGTGAAAAATAAAGCGCCTAAAATATGTAGTTAATGAAATGAATGAAAGAAGTTTCTGAATTTATTATAAGCATTTGCGTTAATTCCAATTTATGGACATGTTAATATTCGATGACAAATGAACAATTGGTCGTTTGTTGTGTATCAAATTATTCAGAATGCTTAGAGTTTCACTCTATTTGGCACCAAGAACCTTTTTGTAAGCTAAAAGGATTCAATATGAGTAGAGTAAGAAATGTTTACAGGCTCATAAGCATTGTCGATAGTATGCTTTTGTGTAAATTGTACCAATATTGTTCCGTAAAACATTGTATGTTATCATTTTACGAGAAATTTACGCAAATTATTTTGTTTCCCTTTGGCTTACAAAGAAAATTAGAGAATTAGGTTCGTTTTTGTTTCTTATTTTCTAGCTTAATCCTATTACGATAAGTAGTTAAGATAAGTATACCTTAATAATTTTGTTTGGTTGAAATATCAAATCTATTCTCTAGTTGTTAATATAAAATTTACTCTTATTCTATGAATATTAATTAATAGTAGAAAATTTAAATCTTTTTACAAAAATATAAGAAAATTAAAAAAATAATGACTAATTCACATAATCGTGTTTTGTTATTTAACAGGACTGGACATTTTTAAATTCTCTTGTCTATTTGTCGCACCAAAAACGTGGTAAATTATCATTTACTTAAAAAATTGAATGTTATTTTCATTAAATTTGATTTAAAAAATGTACTTTTTTTTCTAAGTAGTCCCTGTAATCTGTTAACTACTTATAGTTTAATTAATTTTACACGAATTTATTTTTAAAACTCTTTTGATGAGTTTCTTATCAAGACGTACCTTATTAAGTTCTTATTAAGTTAAGTTAAGATCTTATTAAGTTAATTAATAAAGTTCACTTAACACTATGTAGATATAGTGCTAGAGCATGTTATGTGCAGCTCGCTTAAGACTAGAAGGTACCACGTCTTGTTTCTTGCCACTTGGAACAAGAGTGTACACTGACACCAATAAAGAATTCCAGCTCACATCCAAAAAGATGTGTAGCGACAGCCCTAAGGTGTGTAATAGCATTTACGTAATTTTGGAGTTGAGTCATCCCTTAGAATCGAGTCGGCGATATACACATCTATAGATTTAAAAAACGTAATAGCCTTAAAATACTCTCCTGTGATAAACATATCATCACATACGAGACAAGAACGAGCAAGGCAACCGCAACTTTAAAATGTGTTAAATTAAATAATAGAAGGGTTTGCCGGATCCTTTTAAGGGGATACGGAACTGACCGTTATCGGGAATCCAATCTGAACTCGTCCTACTGCCTATCTTATACCTTTAAACGAGCAATTCTTGTATTATAATAATATATAATCTGAATCTCGGAAACGGCTTCAATGATTTTCATAAAATTTAGTATACAGGGGATTTTGGGGGCGATAAATTGATCTAGCTACGATTTATTTTCAGAAAATGTTGTTTTATTCGTGTTTTCAATAATCAACTCTGCTCGACATCTATTGGCGAATAATAATACAATTTTTCTTAATTGAGGGCAACTAACCGCTTTAAAGACACAACAAGATGGCGTTATAAAAGAAAATCTCGGTCATCATCTAGTTGAAGATTAACAAAGCGACCAACGTCGTGACGGAACTATTTACACTAGAGGTCCCGCAGTAGTCGAAATTCGACTGTAATTAATTGGAATTGTAAGTTTGTACACTATTATGATTGTATTTTATACTTCTATAATCACAAATTTCGCCAAGATTGCACTATAAAAAATATTAACAAAGACAAACAATATTTAATCTATTCTCAATTTGACAACAGACGTCAAGAATAAAAGTTTGACAATAAATAGTATGCATGCGTGTGTGCGTCAAATACATGGTATGTAGTGTGTGTAATGTTTTCTTTATCGATTTAATGTATCTTTTATGCATTATTTAAAAAAAATATTAGCATTGTGCACTTCTTCTCTATATTCTCTGTAAGTGTGGAAAATTTCATACTCCTCCGTCCGCTCAATTTTCGTAAAAAGGGATACAAAGTTTTTGCTTCACTTATTAATATATATATTAGTGAATACTCCTTGTCGTAAAGCGCGGGGATTACAGCTTAGAACGTAGATTCGTATGCCGCCGAATTAGATTTTGATTAGGTTTCGATATCTAGATATTGTATTCAAAATAGTCTTTGTCTTATCTTATATCAGTATTCAAAATAGCCTTTATCTTAGAAGAGTTTATTTTAATAAAGAATATGTTAAATTTTCAACGAATAAAATAAACAGAAAGGTTTCAAAATGAGATGAAAATGAAAGAACAAATCGAGACGTTATAGGCTCATGCCAGAGCCAAGGTTTTTAATAATATGTATTAGAAATCCAAAATTGAAAATTGAAATCTGTTCTAATGTATTTATAAATAAAAATGCTATCATTTTTAGGACGGTATTTTACAGAGAAATATATAATACCAAAAATACAGTACAGTGCAAATTATGCAAAACTAAAATCCGACTTTATGGTTGCTTCGGAAGCAATGTATTTCGTCAACCTAATTAAAATATGTATATTACCAAACGTTTTGTTGTTTTTCGGCTATTACCCTATCATTTTATTATCAAAGTAATATAAATAATAGTTTCATTTGAAATTTGAATAGGCTTAGGATTACTAGAATTCCCTATACTATAATATAATTTTTTATTATCTTATATGTTAAATCTTGTAACGCATGTTTCTGAGCGTAATAATTATTAATAATAGTGATGTTGTTTTGAGGTCAATTATATATATAGTAAATCGCATTTTGGTCCTCACGATACAGGCTATGCCTAGTGTGAGGATCATTGGTTAATTTTATATTGTTGATGCCATCTGCGTAATCTCTCAGTTTGTTAAATATGTAAATAGTATTCTAGGTCATGATTTAAGAGTTTATGTAGTAAATAAAGAAATTATTATTATTATTATTATTAATAGAAAAAAATCCTTTACTATAATAGAAACCAGTGGCTGATATACATTTAAATAAACACATATAGATATTAAACACGCAGTCATAAAAATCATACCTACCTTCACCACACGAATATTTGCCGACATGGGAATTGAACAAACGGATCTAGTCCCAGCTTTCTGGAGCGCTAGTTACTGTACCATCGAGTTAGTCAATAAAAAAAACCAAACAACAGACTGAGAAATAATATGCGGTTAGGTTGAAGTGGACCAGTTTCCAGACCTCGAAGGGCATTGCCTGGAGGGCGGTCCTCGGGAGCATAGGCGACTAGCAGGTGCTTCTACACATACAGCGTCAGTGCAACCACGACCACTGTGACAAGAGTGTCCGACTGAGAAGAAAGAGGTTAGGCCCATGGACACAACACTGAAAACGGTGCTGCCCATCTCAATCAGTGAAATGGCTGTCCTACTCTTCTAACGGGACTGGTTAGTAATTACGCGGCAGAAATAGATAGAGCCGTGGTACCTTTGCAAGCCCCTAACATGCTCTAGAACATCTGGTACTTAAAATAGGAACTCGGGGAGTTACATAATATGTAATAGGATCATGACGTAATGTGTAGTTTTCGGAGCCTACATTATAGACGTCTGGTGACTCGCGAGCGCGATGATCTTCAGGTGGGTGGGTACATTCACATATCTCTAGACTGCTGTAACCACTTTTTTTTTCATAGATGGGTGGACGTCTTGGTGCTAAGTGTCTACTGGAGCCCATAGACATCTACAACGTAAATGCGGCCGCCCATCTTGAGATACAAGTCCTAAGGTCCCAGTATAGTTACAACGGCTGCCCCACTCTTCAAACCGAAACACATTAATGGTTCACGGCAGAAATAGGCAGGATGTTGGTACCTACCTAACTATGCGGACTCGCAAGAGCTCCGACCACCAGTAATTACGCAAATTATAATTTTGCGGGTTTGATTTTTATTACACGATGTTATTCCTTCACCGTGGAAGTCAATCGTGAAAATTTGTTAAGTGCGTATTTCATTAGAGAAATTGGGACCCGCCTGCAGAATTCGAACACTGATGCATCGAGATACGAATTCACCGGACGTATTATCCATTAGGCAATTTAGGCATTAGTGTGTAGTGAGCCTATTCACCCATTTAGCGAAAATATAAACGGTTAGATTAACTCGAAGACCGACTCTCGCACTATCTTCTTGTTAATAGTCTGATTTACATGAACAAAAATTTGGTTACAATAACCTTTAACAGTAAATATAAAACAAAGCTATTATTCTATATTAGATTTCACAATTCAATCTTGTTTTAAATACACATTAAATACAAGTAAATATATATTAGCATTTAAGAAAACTACAACCTGAATTATTCGCATGTAAATTCTACTCAAATATTCATTAAAATTTCGTGAAAATTCGTAAGAATCTTACATATATTTTACAAACCTTAATGTATGGTGATTATACAAAGTTATTTATACGCAAATTAAATTACATGAAAACTGTTTTCTTCTTCAAAAAATATACTGACTATCAACGTTTCAAATACTTTTTATCTTTCATGACAAAGACATTATATTATGTTTAATATCTAAAATTTTATTCTATTATTCCTAAGACTTGTTAAGAAATTGATACATTATACAACATCGCTTAGTGAATTTTACTTATTCTGAATTTTACTTTCAGAATCCGTTTCCAAAAGAAGCATACTTTATTATGCGGATCCATGGTTTTTTTTGTTGTCTTTTGTTGAAATCGTGCATGCCTTTGTGATTATTCGTAAAAAATATTTAAAAAAATACACACACAAAAAAATACATATTGATTGGATTGGATGTCTCTTCAAAAAGGTGCATGACAAAAAAAAAGTGTGGTGTCGTGGGACACCGGATAGGAACGAAGTTCCTTATTATAAAAATATCAATTTTAAGTTCTATTCGAGGTATAAAGAAAATAAAACTGGAGGTTTCGCAACAACCCACGGTCACTCGGTAACGTGCGAACTTATTGTAGTACACTTCATTCAGGGTTGTTTGCATAAGAGTTAGTGTATTGCGCAAACGAACGCTCTGAGATCGTGGTCAATGAATAATAAAAAATATGTAATTTTTTTACGTTATTACAAAGTTAAATCGTACACTGTGTGCATTACTAATAAAAATCTTACGTTACGGACGTTTTTTCCCGGTTAGGGTATCCCTCCGCATTGTTCCATAAGGAACTTCGTTGCAAAAATTAACAATACTTTTTCCGTTGTAAGTTACACCATCTGGAAGTTTAAAGAAAAGTATCATCTCTTCTTCGGACTGTATGACAGTTGTTGTTCACCTGGTGCTGCCCATCGGGTAGGTGGAGGCGAACCTTGCGGGAGTTAGTGCTGCTTCTGTGCTGAACCCTCGGCTTCGGAAACTTGACGCTGTCGTCTTTCACCTAAATTCAAATGTGTTGAAGGGAATATTGTTTTCGACTTTTATATTGGCTTATGAACCAGATTACGACATTAATCCGTCTGATTAGCCTTTACACAAAAAATAAATAGTAGTTTAAAAAAACTAACAAACTACGCTTTTATAGAAAATCCAACTAAAAAATAGAAAATAAATTTGAATTAAAAATAGTGTAAGAAAAACTGATTTTATTGTAAAAAAAGCGTGGGGTACTTTTCAGGATATTATCAAAATAACCCTTCTTTCTACTCATATCTGTTCATAAAATATTTATATCTACTGATACCATGCACCCCACGGTTTTTTTTACAATGAAATCAGTTTTTCTAACACTATTGTTAATTCAAATTAATAAAAATTTATTTTCTATTTTTTAGTTGGATTTTCTATAAAATTGTATTTTGTTCGTTTTTTTAAACTATTATTTATTTTTCATTTTTTAGTTGAATTTCAATATTTTCAATTATTTTTTGTGCATTGAATTTTCATCGATCCTTAATAAGTACCTATACCAAATTTCGAGTTGATCCGACGTTTTGAAGAGGGTCAAAATCATGTTCAAAGATTCCGTTACATACTAACATACGTCTGAAGCTAAAGCGTACACCGTGTGACCGTGGTCTTGTACAATTATTCCCAGTTCTCCGTCAGTGGCTCATCTTTCATCATGAAGTCATAGCTTGAGTTTGATATTAATATTAGGAAGGCCATTTTGTATAGTTTTGTCGATCCTTACACTAATACTGGATCTCGTATGGCTACACGCTCAAACAAGAACAATGTTGCTTAGCGTATCCATATCATCACACCTGAGAGTCTAATTCAGTTTAGGTTTATAATTTAGCATCTTGTTGCAATACATACCCTTATGGTAAGATCGCGCCTGGTTCTTCGATGTGAGGACGTGAGGAGCTCCGTATGGGCCCTGGATTCATTGCCAGCCGGACTATCATTACCCTTCATCAGACAAGTCAGCCACTTGTATGGAGGGATGTTCCTGTTAGCAAAACCGATAATTTGATTGAGAACAAACTTGATGTTTTAGGTTTAAAAATAGAGCCAAAAGCTGTTATTATAAAATACGTCAAACCTAATTTAGATGATTTTTATTAAAAATATTTTTTTTATAAATACTACTTATAAAAGTAGAGAAGTATACGGCTTTTCTGGTGATGAGTGATCACTTATAGACATCAGCAATGCCATGTATCAAAATCAATCCAATTATTTTCGTGTAAATATTTTGAAATATATAAAGTTGCTGATTGTGCTCTGATCTCATCTTACTAAATAGTATAGTAATGTAGGAGATCAACTATAATATAGTCTTAAATTAAATTCTATTGAAATAATAACTCAATCGAAACGGTTCGTGTCTTCAAGAGTATCTGATATATTATTTTAATTTTTAATTGCATATGTAGTTAGACGAGCTTCCAGCCGACCTGTTGTTAAGTGATTACCGGAGCCCATAGAAATCTACAGCTTAAATGCCGCACCCACCTCAACTTCACATATCTTCACATATCCTTACTGGTGATAGGACCTCTTGTGAGTCCGCACGGGTAGGTACCACCGCCCTGCCTGTTTCTACCGTGAAGCAGTAATGCGTTTCGGTTTGAAGGGTGGGGCAGCCGTTGCAACTATACTAAGACCTTAGAACTTATATCTCAAGGTGGGTGTCGCATTTATGTTGTAGATGTCTATGGGCTCCAGTAACCACTTAACACTAGGCGGGCTGTGAGCTCGTCTACCCATCTAAGCAATAAAAAAAAGAAAAGAAAACAAATTTTACATTATTAAAAATCAACCAATCGGAACACAAAATAAACCAACGAAGAAAATCACAGCGGGTTCTAAAAAGCCGACGAAAACAAATATCGCCCTCAAAGGCTTTCAATAATACGGTTTCGGTAATGTAAGCCACACGAGCCAGACAACGAATCGACCGATAACGAGCAGCCGAGCGGGATGAAATTAACAATCTTCCAAAATGAAAAGGGTCATTTTAGCTATAGAATTAATCACTGGATCGTTCCACGTCTGCTTTAGTTTACCGCAAAAACGTGACATCGTTCAATGTTACATTAATTGTTGGTGGCTTTTTACTTAAAATACGTTCTTACAACCTATATTTTCTTTTTCTTCGATAAGACATCCGGTGAATTCGTATTTAGCGATGCAACGGTGTTCGAAACCCGCAAGCGTGTACCAATTGTTCTGTGGCGTTTAAGAACGCACCTTTTTATGATGCGTAAGCCGGAACGCACGAGAGGTGGAAAAAAGAATATAGTCTGTGACACGGGACCTTTTTACCGCCGAAAATTTACTTAAATTTAAATTTAAACTAATATAATTTAATAACTTAGAATTGTTTATACCGCTACAACAATAAAATTTATATTGTTTCAACTGTGGTGTTAATTACATAAAACACGACTTTACGGCGAAATAAAGAAGGGACTCTATAAGAACTCCCTCAGTTCTAATTAAATACGTACTTAACCAATGCTCACGAGTGACTTCCACAGTGAAGGAATAACATCGTGTAATAAAAATCAAACCCGCAATATTATAATTTGCGTAATTACTGGTGGTAGGACGTCTTGTTAGCCCGCACGGGTAGGTACCACCGCCCCGCTTATTTTTGCCGTGAAGCAGTAATGCGTTTCGGTTTGAAGGGTGGGCAGCCGTTGTAACTATACTTGAGACCTTATAACTTATATCTTAAGGTGGGTGGCGCATTTACGTTGTAGATATCTATGGGCTCCGGTAACCACTCAACACCAGGTGAGCTATGAGCTCGTCTAACTATCTAAACAATAAAAAAAACACGCGAGACCCACCATATATATTTTCCCAAGAAAACTTCATCAGGCCACGACCAGTATTGAGTATTACTGACGCAAGGAGGAGTTTCAAACTATACTTCGATACATTTAAATTCGTTGGCTTGAGCTGCATGCACTGGATGCTTATTATTTGGGTTGGAGTTATTATTATTACTATTATCATAGATTACGAAGCTTGCAGAGAGTACTAAGTTGTAGGCAGCAGCTTGGCTATGCCCCTGGCATTACTGATGTCCTTGAGCGACGGTATCCACTCACAATCAGGTGGGCCGTATCCTCGAATGTCTACAAAGACAGTAAACAAATCTACTGTTAAGTAGCTATCGGTTTTGAAGGATGAAGCAGCCGCTATACGTTAGATTTCGATTTAGAGCAGGGGGTTCCCAAACTTATTTTGTCTACTTTGAGAATAAATAATTTGTTAGCGCCCCCATTTTTTCACCTACTTAAAAACCACTATAGCAAGAGCTCAGTCGGTGTCTAGGAGTCCTCCTAGATGAAATTACAAATCGCCTCCCAAGCCTCTTACACAACGCCCCCATTTTTTTTCTGAGTCGCTTACCGCCCTCTTTTAGGCCTGCAGCGCCCATACGAGGGCGTTATTGACAACTTTGGGAAAGGCCGATTTAGAGGATAGGCTTGCTTACATCGTAATCTATAGACTCCTGAAACCAGTCGACACTTGGTAGACCGTGACCTTCAACTAGAGCCATAAAAGAGTTGTGATGTGAACTTGTAGCATTGAACCCTGTCCGTACATTGTGCGGTAGTTGTGATTATGTATCTAGGAGCAAGTACTTTAAGTGGCAACCATTGTTTTTACAACGTTACTAAAAGCTTATAAAAACCCACTACAGTTTATTGACGTGTGAGGTCGTTTAACGTTTACATCGATCCACTTACGCTGCTAATGGCCCGGCTTATAGTTAAATATTTATGCGGAGACTTCTCTTCGAAGCGGACGGGCTTCCGAGATTTTGATTCAATACAAAATCAAAGAGGGGTAGTGAGTGATTTCAGCTTTTTTTATTGCTTGGACGGGTGGACTAGCACACGACTTGCCTGATTTTCTTCGTTGATACATAAGTTCTAAGTCTCAGTTTTCTATCACAGCGCCTGCCCCGCCTTTCAAATCGGAACGCATAGCTGTTTCGCGGCAGAAACACACAGGGTGTCGGTAGCATGCCGTGAGGGCTCACAGGATGCCCTACGACTAATAAAAACAGTTGTGTGGTGTCGTGGGACAACGTGCGAACTTATCGTGGTACACTTTATTCACGGTTGTTTGCATAAGAGTTAATGTATAGCACAAAAGAACGCTCTGAGATCGTGGTCAACGAATGAAAAAAAAAATTTTTTTTGTTCGTTATTACAAAGTTAAGTCGTACACTGTGTGCATTACTAATAAAAATCTTACGTTACGGACGTTTTTTCCCGGTTAGGGTACCCCTCCGCATCGTCACATAAGGAACATCGTTCCAAAAACCATCAACATGAACATAACTTGAACTTATCTTTAGCTTAACCACGACGAAAATAACACAAATCTCCAAGATCATAAAATTGTGAGCGACACCACTAAAGAAAGTCTACTCAACAAATAAAACAGAGAAACGGAATCTAGTTTCTTGGCTTAACTAGATTCTAGTAATTCGTAATATAATAACAAAAGCGAGTGCTCCAGGGACCGGACTGTCCTTAGAATTTAACCTCGTTACGTGTGTGTTGGATCCTTCTGAAACATTCCTCTTAGAAACCGCGTCTCGTATTTCTTAGACACGTTTTTTTGTCAAGGAACCCTGAAGTTACAAGTTCGAAAGTCGAAAGTGAGTTCACCTGTACTTAATGATGACAGTGGAATAAAAGATGAATTACGGTATCGAAATTTTTTTTTGGAAATAGTTCGCTTTTCTTAGAATTTCTATTTTATTTTGACTGTTTTGACAAACAGTTTTTGTGTTTGTACAATAATTGTTTTAATTTGACTCGTACATCTATACTAATATATAAAGCTACAGTGGTTTTTACGGATGTTCCGTTATAACTACTGAACCGTGCATCCGATTGACTTGAAACTTGGTATCCATGTAGAACATACACGTACTTAATGGATAGGCTTATATTTGTATGAGTATTGGACTCCTTACACCAGTTGCGGGGGTGTTAATGATGAGAATCTTTGTGGGGGTGAGAAATAATAATGTTAATTTTAAATACCTAGCGAAGCGGGCGGGTACAGCTAGTGCAATATATTAACATATTTTATTTATATACCATGATTTAAATTTATAATTTAGTTTAGTATTGCTATAGAAAAATCTATACGACGATGCAAAAATTCAATTTTTTTTGATCCTAAACTTTGGAAGTGACAACAAAAAAATCAATATCAAAGAAGTTCGCATCTTGTAATATAAGTACCTTACACCGACCGGATCCATAATTCGTCCGTGCTGTGGACAGTTGGAATGTTTGTTTAGAAGTTACGGTCTAAAAAGCTTTCAGTGGTTTGAACGGTTTTTCCAATTTGTAGTTTCGAGATAAAGGTTAGATCCAAACTTTACAAGGTTCCTTTTTAATTTATATATGTTGTTTTAATTTCATCGATATGGAGACGAATTGTGTATTCTATATTAATTTTTTCTCTGTTCTGAAACTATAGACCACAATAGTTTTGGTTTTGCCAACCCATCTGCTAGTAGCCTTGAGGGGCTATTCTGGTTTCACTTTGATTGGTTCGAAATCACGGGGCTCAGTCTGAAATAATTTCATCTTCATTTATGCTGGTCTTTCATACTATCCAGCCATCGTTTCTCCTAGACATATCGAGTAACCCTAATATAATTATTAATTATTATTTTGCTTAAGTGGATAGACGAGCTCACGGCCTAACTGGTGTTAAATGGCTACCGGAGCCCATAGACATCTACAACGTAAACCTACCTTGAGATATAAGTTCTAAGGTCTCAGTATAGTTATAACGGCTGCCCAACCCTTAAAACCGAAACGCATTATTGTTTCACGGCGGAAATAGGTGGGGTGGTGGTACCTACCCGTGTGGACTCACAAGATGTCCTACCACCAGTAAGAAGTATCTGAAAATACACTTACTTGAGACTCACGAAGATCCGGTTCGAGAATATAAAGTAGATGACCGGATTCGCTGCCGAGTTGAGCGGGGCGAGACTTTGTATGAGAGACGCTATGGCCACGTTCACTTGTGTGTCCGGAACGTAGCCATATACTTGAAGTAGATCGAAGATCATGTAGGGAGACCAGCAGAGGACGAATACTGCAAATAATATAACAATTAGATATCTCAAATACAAAATAGAACGACAGCTATTAAGCATCGGCTATTTGAAAAATGTAATTGGGTGAAATGTTCTCCCGTACTTATGATTCGTATAATTTTAATATAAAATTAGAATACTGTATTAAAAGATACTACCTGGAGCCACTGCGTTCATCCACAGTGCGTTTCCAGAGATCTTTTTTGCCACGTACCATCCGGCTTTGGAATGAACTCCCCCTCCACGGTGTTACCCGCGCGCTATGACATGTTCTTCTTCAAATGGGGCTTGTGAAGATTATTAAGCGGTAGGCAGCGGCTTGGCTCTGCCCCTGGCATTGCTGAAGTCCATGGGCGACGGTAACCACTCGCCATCAGGTAGGCCGTATACTCGTGTGCTTATACGGCAATAGAAAAGAAAGAAGATCATCTTGTGAACTTGCAACCACTCTTGCAATTTCTGCCGCGAAGCAGTAATGCGTTGCAGTTTGAAAGGTGGTAAACTCGTCACACTATACCGATACAGATTTAGACCTCACTTTTCAAGGTGGATGGCGACATACATGCTTTTTTAGGTGGTAATGGGACGAGCTCACAGCCACCTGGTATTAAGTGGTTACTGGAGCCCATAGACATCTACCACGTAAATGCGCCACCCACCTTGAGATATAAGTTCTAAGGTCTCAGTATAGTTACAACGGCTACCCCACCCTTCAAACCGAAACGCATTACTGCTTCACGGTAGAAATAGGCAGGGTGGTGGTACCTACCCGCGCGGACTCGCAAGTGGTCTTACCACCAATGTAATGTGCTTAAACTCTGATGACCACTTATCGCCAGCGAAGTAAATTGCGCAACGTGAATTCCTTCATCCGTCTGCATTCCTTCTTATTTATTTCTTTATTAAAACGCTATTAACTTCCCAGAAATGTTGCTTTATAGTTATTATATTTGTAATTGAATTTTGCATCAGAGTACTCTATATCTATATATTAATACGTGAAGCAAAAACTTTGTATCCCTTTTTACGAAAATTGCGCGGACGGAGGAGTATGAAATTTTCCACACTTATACAGAATATAGAGAAGAAGTGCACAATGCTAATATTTTTTTTAAATAATCCATAAAATATACATTAAATCAATAAAGAAAACATTACACACACTACGTACCATGTATTTGACGCACACACGCATGCATACTATTTATTGTTAAACTTTTGTTCTTGGCGTCTGTTGTCAAATTGAGAATAGATTAAATATTGTTTGCCTTTGTTAATATTTTTTAAAGTGTAGTCTTGGCGAAATTTGTGATTATAGAAGTATAAAATACAATCATAATAGTGTACAAACTTTCAATTCCAATTAATTATAGTCGAATTTCGACTACTGCGGACCTCTAGTTATTATAGTTATATCTGTCAAAGGTCTGGTGTATTCATTACATTTTCAACCGCGAATTTACAGTTTGGTGGAAGCCAAATCGAAAACATGACAACTCATACGTGAGGGGTTCAAATGAACATTAATAACCTCGGGCTTGTTAAGTGAAGACGAAAGCTAGTATTGAATTAAATTTATCATTTTCCCTTTGACGGTTTTCATTTGAAAATAAATATTTATCTACATGTGCTGTCAGTAAATACACTTTTGTACATTTTGAAGGTGCTATAACTTATACAAATATTACCAATTTCGATTTAGAACGTTAGCTTATATATAATTTAAAAGGATTATATGGCTATATTCGTGGTTAATATTCAATTATATAATATATATTATGTAAGTACAGTGCATCGAGTGGTCAGCATTTCAAACTGGACACGACTTTCAGCAATGAAGAGACGGACTCGGAAGAAAAAGAAAGATTTAATTAAACAAAACTGGCATTTTTTCTTGAAGTGTACCGCAATAATTACCACTCAGTTCTATTTCTATTGCAACGCAATCACACATTGAACGGTACGGAGACTGTTAGTTTAATTAACAATGAAAAACTTTATTCTCATGCCTCAGGACACGTCATAGCAAAAATGATGTTTTTTTTTTATTGCCCTTGTAGGCAGACGAGCATACGGCCCACCTGATGGTGAGTGGTTACCTTCGCCCATGGACTTCAGCAATGCCAGGGGCAGAGCCAAGCCGCTGCCTACCTGTTTCTATGTAACATGCTAACCGCCCAATATCAAGTGGTCTGAGGTGGCTCGGAGGCCTTTCCAGTTTCACCAGGACAAGTGGGCGAGCAAAGGCTCAGCCAGGAGGGGTGGGATTTGCTAACAGCTGCTCGAGCGCCTCCGAAGGAGACCTAACAACTCAAGAGCAGCTGCTTCGCGAATGAATCTACTACCGGATCGGAATCACGATCGGCTGAGAAGATCCGGCGAGAAACTCGGCTGATTCATGGGTTAGGTTGCACGTCGAATCGGTATTACACGTGGTCATTGAAGTCATTTAAAAAAACGATTCACACTCTTTGCTTCGAAAATAATGTATTAATGATCCTTGTTATTAGTTGTCCTAAGTCTCACCTTAAGTGAGCTGTGGAACAAGAGTGCATCAAGACTGGTCGCTTACAAAATCGATATCGCCATTTTATGTGGAATATCCCTCCTCCTCCTGGCGCCGATAATCCTAAATGCTGAAACTCGTGGCCTCAATAACTTTCTCCTGGACTGTTCCTCGCCAGTCCTGCCTATCCTCGGCTACGCAGCATCGTGGACTGAGGTGTTGAGAGTAGAGCGTATTTGGTTCGATCAGCGCATTGGACTTCTGCCTCATGTGGAATATAAGACCACAAAAATAGCTGATATTTCCAGAATTATTTAGCGCATTGTTTCTTGATTAAAAATCAATCTATACCATCAAATTTTTTTACTTGGAACACGAGTCATATAAAAATCGTACTCAGCCGAGGTCAAATCTCTCAGAAAGTCATAAGAATAAGGAGTCCTCGTTGTATGAGAGGCCACAAAAGTCTCCTGAAGCGATAAAGTTCGCTTTACGAGCCCTCCGTCATCTCTAACTGGACTAAATCGTTGTTCTTATAGCTCCGAACATTTGGCCTATAAAATAAGCCATAAATAAATTAACTCTTAAAATCATCGACGATACTTTTTGAAGTGAGACCCAGTATTAAAATGGAGAAAATATTCTGGTCGTATTTTAGCGTTTACAAGCAAAAGATTTTGATTTATATTTCGTCTCGGTTTCAGCTGTTCATTGTTTTCTTCTTGTATCTTAAGGGTTTCGAATTTCTATTCAGACTCGTTAATATTGGTTGCGCTGATGTTTATTGTCGGAGGACGTTACTTATTAAATGAATAAAAACATATTGTTACGCGCTGGGGTTCGGGATAAATAAAATTCTACCGAAGTACAAATTAAAAACTGTTTTTAACACTTAGAACACTTCACTACACATTTAAAATTCTCAATTCGCTTCTTCCGCTTTGCTTTATTTAGGTGACCTGTTCGCTATTTCGCTTCGATTAGTTTCGATTACGCTAGTTACGCTAGTTACGATACCACATCCCTAGAATTATCGAGAATATTCTACACATTTAGAGTATTGTGTTTCCGTTATCTGACAATAGATGGCGTTGTAGAAGTAAGCTCGAGAAGTCGAGCGTTCTAGATGCTACTAGATCCTTCGATATTCGTTCGACTATTTGGAGATAGATGGCGTTACTCTTACAGCGTAAAAATATTAATAATCTTTTAGTCTTTTAGTTATCATCGAAGGTTAATCTGACAATTCAATGGGAGTAGAAAGTGCAGTGCCAATTAAGTCCGTCCTTAGGTTAAGACTTTACTGTTAAATATTAAACCTTTATTTATGTTAAAAATTTAAGCTTTGTCCTCGAGTATTCTAATCATTAAGATAACCGATTAAAACCAGTTAGCTCGATTAGTATTTACTAACAAATATAACATATTTTGTCGTGGTGAAGAGTATTTTATTGAACTAGAATTAAAAAGTTACTTCCTATTCTTCTTTAATATAATTTTAATGATACTAAAAACTTAGTGTGTACAGGTGTCGATTAAAAACGGCATGATGATATTGGTTAGCGTAGGATAACTTTGGAAATACATTCCAGTCGGACTATTTACCACGAGCATAAATATAGGCAGTGTTGTGGGCCCACAATTGTCTACTCTGTATTTTTGAAGTGAAACTTCTTTAGAGTAAAATTTAACTCGCGACAGATTCGTTACGGCTAGAGAGAAAAGATACAATTTAGGAAGTGCGAGAGTGAGAAAATAGACACAGCGTCTCCCTAACCTTAGATAGAGGGAAAAGAGATATCGAGCTAGGTCGTTTCTCTTAAACACAGCATTGCCTATTACAAGACAAATTTTATTTAAGGATGAAAACTGAAGAAAACCACAGCGCTATATATCGCAAAAGAAGTTTCACTTCTTTCACGTGCACCAAGTTGCAGGCGCACCATTTTTTTTTCTGTTAAAGTTCCAACATGCATTACAACTTGAAGGGAAAGCTGCCGTTTTACCGTGCATTTTTGTTTCTAAGTTGGAGTCTAAAACTGGAGGCGGAATTCATATTGTATACGGGCGTCGTAAAAATATTTATTTTATGTAGTACCTTTGCGAACTTAATTTATAAGAACGAAAATATTCATATACCTTTGTTCTCAAACTGCTGTTCAAAGCATAGTGTCGTTATTTCCGTGTCATTTCGACAGCCATAACAATTCGTCCACCCTCATTTTCACTACGGAATAGTGTAAACAAAGAACTGAAATGTTCGTTGCGGTCGCCACGTGAATTTGTTTAACGCATTAAACTCTCGACCATAAAGAATGAATAATGTCTCGCAATAAGCTCCTGACGTTTGCTGACTAATTTGATGTCTAGTTTCAGTGGATGTAGTTAATGCACCTCTCTATTTTTTGGGTATTAGTGAACAAAGTACATTCCCAATGAGAAGTCTTCTAATGTAAATTGAGAGAATTCCGAAACTACTCGTATTGTAGTAAATCAGCTGATTTCTGATATAATGGAATTAACGTAATCTGAGATTCAGGAGAATGGGGGCTTTCGCCAAATGTCTCTAAGTCACATGAACTTACGAGAAACGTTCTTGGAAAAAAGCTCCTTATGGGACGATGCGGAGGGGTACCCTGACCGGGAAAAAACGTCCGTAACGTAAGATTTTTATTAGTAATGCACACGTAAATGCACAATAACGTACAAATTAGTAGTGTACACAATGTACGACTTAACTTTGTAATAACGGACAAAAAATAACATAAATATTTTTATCATTCATTGCCCACGATCTCAGAGCGAACGTTTGCGCAATACACTAACTCTTATGCAAACAACCGTGAATGAAGTGTACCACAATAATTGCGCACGTTACCGAATGACCATGGGTTGTTTCGGAGCCTCCAGTTTTACTTTATTTATACCTCTAATAGAACTTAAAATTTATATGTCTATAATAAGGAACTTCGTTCCTATCCGGTGTCCCATGACACCTCACATCTTTTTTAATAAAACAATGAGTATTTCTGAATTGCTTGGTCAGTATTGACTTCAATTCATTGTTTTTTCCCTATCTATTCACAGGTAGCCTAAGGGGCTATTCCAGTTTCTCGCGTACGGGTAGGTGAGCTCAAGGGCTCAACATAAGATAATATGCCAACACTAGTTCTTCTAGCATGTGCAGTAGAATCTACTACCGGATCGGTGTCGCGACCCATTGAGAATATCCGGCGAGAAACTCAGTGGGCATTAATTTGCTGTTTCGGCTGTGCTTGTCTCTAACATGCTCTTTATTATGCCGTGGATCTGAACATCAACAATTTTTTTTACTGAATCCAGTGATAGCTGTGATTACATTCGGTGCTGGTCGAATTATAGCATTAAACATAAGTCAGTAAAGCCGACATAATGTTTATATTTAATTGCTGAAAACGTAAGCGGATTTGGCATCCGGGAAATCATGATTAATAGCACGTTCAAAAGCGATGTTGGTGTGGTGTAATCACATTTGTACCCGTTTTAATTGTATCAGGAATTTCGTGGTTACTTCTGGTATGCCGCATATTTTACTGGAACATGAAGTAATGACATCGGGTAATAAAATTAAAGTTGCAAATATTCGTGAATTCACCTAAGGCTTTGTCGCTTAGGGCTTAGTCGGATAGATTACACGACCTATTTGTTGTTAAGTGCCAATTGGAGCCATCGGCCGCGGAAGATGGCTAGTGGTGCGCCCTACCAGTTCTGCTAAGTGGTTATTAGACTCTACAAACACCACTACGAGAAGATATTTGCTGTAAGAAATGAAGTCGTAATAGCACCTATTCTATTTATATGCTTTTTAAAAATTTTATTTCCTAATTGGGTGGACGAGCTGACAGCTCACCTAGTTTTAACTGGTTACCGGAGCCAATAGACATCTACAACGTAAATATCGCCACCCAACTTGAGATATCTAAGGTCTCCGTTTTTACAGTACAACGGCTACCCCATCCTTAAAACTAAAACGCATTACTCATTCACGGCAGAAATGGGTGGGATGGTGGTACCTACCCGTGCGGACTCACAAGATGTCCTACCACCAGTAATTAAATACGTATACAATATGCGGAAATCTTAAGTCATTGATACGTGAAATAATCTGGAATGTTACTCGTAAAGCCAGCGAGTCTAATGCTATTTAAGTCTTCGTCAAACAGAACGCGTACTTAGCGTCGCGTACTTAACGTCGCGCTTTTTTCATGTCACACCAATTGACTAGATGAGTCTAACGCTCCTTGACGCAACGCATTCGCCAAATCATAGTGCCTTTCGATAGCAGTGTGAAAATTTAAAAGTATTAAGAAATCGAGTGATTCAGATGTGGCATTGTATAAGCATAGGTATTTTCTAACTATTTCTATCAATTTTTCGGGCATTATCGAGTATTTTAACACACATTCACTCCGACGCTAAAATAAAATTTGTAAAAAATTACAACGCCTGACGTCAAAGCGTCCTAACGCCGCGACAGAGCGCTGCGTACTTATAGCGCTGGGGCTCTGTTTGACGGTATGTTACCATAGTAGTACAACACATCTCGGCGTCATAGTGCGGCGTCAGTTTAGCGCTCTGACGCGCGCTAATTACGCGTTCTGTTTGACGAAGGCTTTACATTGGGTTTATCGGAATCGTTATGTACCAAAAACAAAAACGAGTCGGAGAGCTGATGATACTTGAGTATACGTTTCGCCAACGTTACGTCACCACATGAATTTATCTTTCGTTTTCCAGAGCACATCCTAGTTTATGTTTGTAGTAAAAAGAACTTGCTTAAGCGTCGTACTCACCGAAGACTATGACAAATGTCATTTTGACAGTTTTGATTTTCGCCTTCGGGATGATGCCGCGGCTACTCGCTCGCCTGCTGTCCAAATCGTCGCTATCTGCAACGAAAAACCGTGTCGGAGATTTGTTCAATTCAACACACGACTAAACCTTTTAAGCTATTGCATAGCTTTTATCGCGGGCCTTGAGCGCGGCGGAATCATGAAATTCCGTAACGAAAAAAACCTTACACCCCTCACTCCGCCTACCATGTAGCTCGCGTTCAACACATTCACACGTTGCGCTTGTGTAGTGTTTATGAATAAGCGCGTGGCGTAACGTCACACTGCATGCGCATCATGAAAAGTCTGCCCATCTCTCTCTCGCGCGGTCTAGCTTATGAGTGTGAAGGGGACAGTTAAGGTTTTGCTTTTATTAATGTTTAATATAGCGTGGTCTTGTTTTATTATTGTTTTAATATTAAATTATTATTGTCTAATTATACTTGCATAAGTTGATAAAAAATGCTATGCATTAGCTTTACCGCGGCAGCTTCCGAGTGCCACACGTTTCTTTTTTTAATACGCTTTTATTTGCTTCAGACATATGTATGTTAGTATGTAACGGAATCTTTGAACATGATTTTGGCACCCTTCAAAACGTCAGATTAACTCGAAATTTGATTAAAATTAATTGAATTTTAATTTTAATTTTAATGACAAATTTGACAATTTGTACACGAGCCGATGTGTTTCTCTACAGGCCCTAGAACCACGGACTTGTCAAATTAGATAGTGTTTTCTTTGTGGACTTATGGCCAAGGATCTAATAAATGAAAAAAGTCGAAAACATGTCATATTTTTTTTAAATTCTTGATTTCTCTATAGCAACACGACATAAAAAAACTTAGTAAAAAGATACAAATTTTAATTAGTGAACTAAAAGCTTAGAAAAACAAATGACGCAATATGCTTTTTTGCAAATTTTACATTGCGTTGATACCCTTTTGGCTTTGGCCCGTGCATATGGAGCAAGTCGACCTTCATCAAAAAGATTTTGGCAGCATCCCACGCATCGTCTTCGGACGAATCGAGATTCTTTCTTGCCCAAAAAACTCCAAAAAATCTGTGTTTCTCAGCTGCGTACTTGAACTAAAAGAAAGCGATCTTCCTGATGATGGCCCTGGTAATCCTGATGGTTATAATGGTCTTGATGAAATTGCATATGATTGCGGTGTTCTTCCCGTGCTGAAAAAGCGTATTTCACGGGGTTGGTGTGCAAGTTCGTGCTGTAAGTTTTTTACAATAGTATAATGTGGTCCTACAATGCTCAGCTTTTCTCTCCTTCTCTTTTTCGGTAAACCTCTTCTCTTTTTATTGACTGTGCCACAGAGGTCTGTTTTGCGAGAAAGCATAAATTCTGTCAGTTATCATGCAGCAACCTTCATCAAGTAAACCTTCTGCCAATGTTACTACTATACTTCCGGAGGTATCCAAACCAAATACTTGCACACTTTGACCATTGTAAATTTGGTATCCCCAAGTGTAACCTTCTGCAGACCATAGCTTATAGATCTTCATATTATATTTATGTGTTCGAGGGTATGTATTGACGGAAAAGTAGTCTGCCGCGGAAGTGAACCCTCGACATGATAATAAACGAACCATACATACGTCTACTGCAACACTCATGAGTCTGTGGTACACGTTAAGGGTACACGGTAATTTAATTCATAAGTCCGTGTACCGCCCTCTGTACACGGGTATATCCGGGGTCAACGACCATATTTTGTTACTTTTAACGCATCAGTCGATAAGTGGACATCGAATAATGACCAAAAAATATATAATCACACTTGGACATATGGCGTGTTTCGGAACGCTTGTATAGGGACTGTTAACGTGTTAAAAAAATACAACATGCTGTTAATAATGATGATAGTGCAGCACGAAAAGAAATGACCGAAGAAGCCGTTAACAATACAATTAACATAATCATTGCTGATCGGTCAATATAGTGAATAACAAAAATTTATAACAATGCAATAATTTGTCTTTTATTTAATATCTTGACCAGGATTACAAGATAAATAGATGATTAATTTATTTTTTACTAGCTGACCCGGCAGACTTCGTAGTGCCTCAATCGACAAATAAAAGACCTAAACTTTTGTATAAAATAAACTTAAAACAAAAAAAAGAAATCCGTCCGACCATTAAAGGAAAAACAAAATTGTTATTTTTATTTAATTTCGAGTATTTTCATATTTCTGTTTTAAGCCTTTTCTGGACTTCCACGAATAATTCAAGACCAAAATTAGCCAAACCGGTCCAGCCGTTCTCGCGTTTTAGCGAGACTAACGAACGGCAATTCATTTATATATATATATATATATATAGATTTCTGTTTGCTATTATATGTACGTGAAGTTTTTAAGCTATATTTATTTAGTAGTACTTTTGAGGATCACAGCGACTATAAAATGTTCGAAAATCCTAATGAAGTGTTATATAAAACCAGCGAAGATTAAACCCTAAGTATTTGCAAGATTATTCTGGAAAGATTGTTTTTTAGGTCTAATAATATCTTAATCTTATATGATTAATTTTTATATTACAATAATATATTAAAATATTTTATGAGCTACGAAAGCCACATCATATTATCAAACGACAACTAAGAATATCTTCACCACTGAATCGATCTCGCGAAAATAATGTTAACAAAAAACATGCAAAGATAACTTAACACGTAATTTACACGCTGTACGAAAAGATAATTATTTGTTAGGGTATTAAAGGACTAGGAAATGCCTTTAAAATGGGGCAACACTCATTAATTCAAACGAGAGAGCGTAACGACTTCTGGGCTTGCCATTACTGAAATATTGTAATTTTATACGTATTAACCTCTGCTATTCGACCCTTGGATTATGCAGTGGTAAATGCTAGTAGGTTTTAGTTAAGATTAAGGCGTATTTACTAGAATTTATCAAGTCTATTAACAATTTTTTGGAATGAAGCTCCTTATGGGACGATGCGGAGGGGTACCCTAACCTGGAAAAAACGTCCGTAACGTAAGATTTTTATTAGTAATGCACACAGTGTACGACTTAACTTTGTAATATGTAACGTACAAAAAAGAACATATTTTTTTTATCATTCATTGACCACGATCTCAGAGCGTTCGTTTGCGCAATACACTAACTCTTATGCAAACAACCGTGAATGAAGTATACCACAATAAGTTCGCACGTTACCGAATGACCGCGGGTTGTTGCGAAGCCTCCAGTTTTATTTTCTTTATACCTCGAATAGAACTTAAAATTAATATTTTTATAATAAGGAACTTCGTTCCTATCCGGTGTCCCACGACACCACACATCTTTTTTTTTATGGCTTTGATAGTTGAACGAGCTCACGGCCCACTTGGTGTTAAGTGGCAACCGGGGCCCATAGACATATACGACGTAAATGGCGCCGCCCACCTCGAGACACGAGTTCTAAGGTCTCAGGTTTTAAAGTACAACGTCTGCCCCACCCTTCAAACCGAAATGGGTGGAGTAGTGGACTTCAGCGATACATGACCTGGACATCATGTTACATAAAACTCGCATCCAAACCCCATTTGCTTCATGGGCTACCTATCATAGTTAAGTAAGAGGCTTTGTTTTGCCATGCTACATTACATATTACATTATTTTTAAACGCAAATGGAAATTATTTCTAGCCTTCCTGATGATGAGTGGTCATCGCCGCATTTTTATGAGTGAGGGATTAGTGGTAGCCCGGAGGCTCCCCAGTTTCGCCGCTCATGAGAGATCACCAATACCAGGGGCACCGATGAAGTAAGCCTTTGTGGAGCTAGACCCTCATTTCAAAATTACTTTAAAGAAATACAATTAATCCAGACCATGACCTTATTTTCTAAGTTGCAACAAAACGAAACTACTGTCTTAATATGAGCTGAAAATAACACACATTAGAGCAAGAGAGAGAGAGAAAGTATGCATTATTGTACACAAAAGAACTAAAAATTCAAAACATTAATTTAAAAAAATATAAAGGGAGATTTTATCACTAAGAGCGATCTCTTCCAGACAATCATCAGGTGGATAAGAATGTCTTTAGGAAACAAATTACACACATAACCAACCTAAAATGCCATAAACACTCGTGTAGAAAATTAGATAGTAATTAAGACAATATGTATGACAATAATAAATGACGATAGATAACAGCTAGTTGTACGTGTTTAATAAGCTAAGTTTATTATTATGACGTTGTGAGTACCGATAACAGGTCATTAGACCCGATACTGTTCGAAAAGGATTCCAATAAGCTCTGTTTGATATTTTTGAATTCCGTACTATTTCAGTACGCATTGATATACAGATAACATACAAGGGTCTTTCATCAGGGCCCAGCATAGTTCTAATAATAATTCAATTTACCCGGAACGTTTATATTGTTATTCTGTTGATAGCGGTCTCGGAGTAATTTATTTAGCAACATAACGATGCTTTCGTCTTCATATTTCATAACCCTACCGTTATACCCTACCTTTCATTTCATAGGGCTACCGTACTAGAATTTCATTTACCCAATTTTTTCACTTCTAAACTGAAACTACTGGTGGTAGGACGTCTTGTGAGTCTACACGGGTAGGTAGGTGCCGTGAAGCAGTAATGCGTTTTTGTTTGAAGGGTGGGGCAGCCGTTGTCACTATACTGAGACCTTAGAACTTATATCTCAAGGTGGGTGGCGTATTTACGTTGTAAATGTCTATGGGCTCCAGTAACCAATTAACACCAGGTGGGCTGTGAGCTCGTACACCCATCTAAGCAATAAAAAAATCTATCTTGGCGAATATTTACCATAACAATGTATGTAAAATTATTTCGTATTTTTGTAGATATTTTATTATTAAATTGTGTACAGTTATACTACGTATGTATAATCTATATCTATACTAATATATAAGTCTACAGTGGTTTTTACGGATGTTCCGTTATAACTACTGAACCATGCAACCGATCGACTTGAAACTTGGTATCCACGTAGAAAATACATGCACTTAATGGATAGGCTAATATTTATATGAGTATTGGACTCCCTACACCAATTGCGGGGGCGCTAATGATGAGAATCTTCGTGGGGGTGACAAATAATAATATTAACTTTAAATGCCCAGCGAAGCGGACGGGTATAGCTAGTAATTGATAAATGTACGTAGATACATTTTATACTTGATAAATATAGTGCAAGCTATTTTATGTAACTGACTTCAATATTGGAAGTCAAATATCCCAATTTCCAAGTAATTTGTTATCAGTACATTTGTTATCCATGAAAGAAACCGCTTTGATCGATAAGACGTATGCCCATTATTATACATATTTTTCAAGCTAATTCTTGTAAGTCATTTATTTTTGGCGTATCGACAAAAAGTAATTGGAGTAATGCTGTAATTTTGTGGCAAGGCAATTTGCCAGACTACGACAAAGTGAGATAGATTTACTGTTAATTGGGGTATCACTAATAAAATAGAAAAAAATAGAAAAAAAGCACGTGTAGCACTCGGGAACTGCCGCGGTAAAGCTATTGCATAGCATTTTTTTTAGCAGAAAAAAAAAATAGCAAACGTAGAACCCATTTTAGAACCAAATAAAATTTGGACATCATTCAGCGGTAACCGAAATTATTAAGAGTCTGAAAAAATTACGTTACACGTGACTAGAGTTGCGATCGCGGTGTAAGGATGTCATAAGTCAAACTGAATTTTCTTATCTAGCTAGATTAAGACGCGTTAGTAAATAATATATAGGATACTGTAGATCTACCTTTATAAAACTAGCTAAAACTATACTAGAATTCCTCCTATAAATATTTTTCGTCCAAAATAAATTGAAAATAACAAATTAAACTATATAAAAAGGCAAAAAGAGTTAGAGCTATCGTGTAATAAAAATGAAACACGCAAAATTATAATTTGCGTAACTACTGGTGGTAAGAACTCTTGTGAGTACGCGCGGGTAGGTACCACCGCCCTGCCTATTTCAGCCGTGAAGCAGTAATGCGTTTCGGTCTGAAGGGCGAGGCAGCCGTTGTAACTATACTGAGACCTTAGAACTCATATCTCAAGGTGGGTGGCGCATTTACGTTATAGATGTCTATGAGCTCCAGTAACCACTTAACACCAGGTGGGCTGTGAGCTCGTCCACCCATCTAAGTAATAAAAAAAATATTATACATATAGTAGTTGAAAATGGGGATAAGAGAAAACAAGATATTTCATCGAGCATGTATTTTTGGCAAATCAAACCGACCGGTCGGAATGTTGTTGTCAGGGACTTGTATTTATGCGAAATTATCTTAAAAAGGTCGTTAAAGCGACTTACAAGAAGACCAACCACCAGTAATTACGCAAATTATAATTTTGCGGGTTTGATTTTTATTACACGACATTATTCCTTCACCGTGGAAGTCAATCGTGAACATTTTTTGAGTACGTATTTCATTAGAAAAATTGGTACCCGTTGGGATTCGAACACTGGTGCATCGCCCAAGACGAATGCACCGGACGTCTTATCCTTTAGGCCATGACGACTTAAAAACTTATAAACGAGACTAAGGCATCTGTACTTACACTGTCTTGTGGTTGTGGCTCGCCTGCCGAGCACCCTGTGACTTTTCTGTCGTATAGTCACCACGATGACGCCGTAGCAAGCTGATATGATCAAAGCTGGCGCCACGAACAACGAGACGAAGACGCTCGTCATCCAGATCCGCCACTGAATCTTGCTAATACTCGACCAACATTGGAGAATGCCTATTGTGAAATTTAGAGTTAGATTCCTCATTGAACATGACAATTGAAGTCATCAGCGCAAAAGTGGCCTAATCTACATATTTTTATATTTAAGCTTATCACTACATAGTATAAAACAAAGTCGCTTTCTCTGTCCCTATATCTGTTTGTCCCTATGTATGCTTAAATCTTTAAAACTACGCAACGGATTTTGATGCGGTTTTTTTTAATAGGTAGAGTGATTAAAGAGAAAGGTTTATGTGTTAACATCCATTGAATAGTGGAGAAATCAATAATCAATTACAGTTTCCGAAGCGAAGCGAGGGCGGGTCGCTAGTATGACATATATTGAAATTTATTTAAAATATAATAAATTTTGATGCAAAACCGGCCTATCCATTGTTTCACCCATAGATAACAGATAGCTCAACATTATTTTTGCGGTATTGTTTTTTTGTCCATACTACGCATAACACATAAGCTTAGGCCACTTTTGCGCTGACGGCCTCAATTGTAAGTGTGACAATATCATACGAATGCTACTTAAAGTGTTCGGGCCGTTAACAAAATAAGTACTCAATGTTTAGGAGGATTCGATATCAATAAAATTAATATCTAATGACCTTATTTAGGTTATGATTAATAAAATATCCTTGGGCCCGCGGTCTGCTGCAAACATCTGTCCCATATACCCCGCGTGACCACTAGACGCGGATACCTCGTAGGAGGTTCGGTCAAAAGAACGAAATTTTTTTTTTATAAAATATGTTTCGAAACAGCAGTCGTCTTTTAACTGTCATTACCTACTTACAACCCTCTTGCCATGGCCTCCTTGAATTATATCTCTGACCCAGAGGACGGGGCAACGCAAAGCCAACGTCGGCTTAGTGTGTATAGCCTATCGGAAACCCTGATCCACTCTCTATGCGTTTAGGACCTGGTCGGATTTGTAGATTACGACGAAGAGTTCGACGTCCAAACTATCCTATGGACACAACTCAAGAAGTTCCTCGCCGGATCTTCTCAGTGTGTCGCGATTCCGATCCGGTGGTAGACTCAGCGAAGCATGCTCTTGCTAGCGTTGGCAAGTCCTTTCAGGTTGAGCCACGTAAGCTCATCTACCAAAACGTGCTTAATTGATATAGCCTCTTAAACTACCAACAATTAATATAAAATTTTCCCACCAAATAAATAAAACACAACTCGCGAATTGAATCATTCATCCTGCTGTCACTAACAAAGCACCCCTGTTTAGATTAACGAGATTTAGAAGCCTTATCTCCCAAACATAATCCATACGACATATTTCAGATTAATTCTTTGAGTCCAGACAGCAGCGTGGGTGTCGTGGCTCGTGTTTTATAATGTTTTCTAAAACTCTTCTTTACGAGCTAGACGGTCCTTTTATAACTTCTTCGGAGATTTAACAGGACGCTTTATTGGTTTACAATAAAACGAACTTAAACTTTAACGTTGAGATCTGGTTAAGATTTACTGGTGTTGGGACGTACATGTTATCTTGGACCAGTTTGAACCATACTTATAATACTCATGTGTTCCGGTTTGAAAAGTGACGTTACCGTTATACTAACGATTGTGATTTAGGCTTCATTCCCAAGGTGGCATTCACAATGCAATGTCTTTTTCTTTTTATTGTCCTTGTAGCCAGACGAGCTTACGGCCCACCTGATGTAAAGTGGTTACCGGAGCCCACAGACATTTACGTTGTAGGTAAATGCCGGCACCTACCTTGAGATATGAGTTCTGAGGTCTCCGTTTTTAGAGTACAACGACTGCCTTCAAACCGAAATGCATTACTGCTTCGTGGCAGAAGTAGGCAGGGTGGTAAAAAAAAAGGGTGGTAGCATTATCTGGCTACTTTGCGTACGCTTTTTGTAGATTGATGCGTTGGTTGTAAATGAGTACCTAGCTTCAATGGAGCACAGACGGTATTGAGAACTTTTAAAAAGCTTTACCTTCTATATCAGCCTCGTTGAATAGCAGTAACATCGGTATGCAGAAGAAGAAGCTGAGAAGCCACGCGCACAGTATGAGAGCTCTCGCGCGGCGCCCTGGACAAACACAAACTATGATGGAACCAAAATATTATGATTGACTTGTGTTTCGATAAGCTTATCTTTTAACAAAAATCACTGATTTAAAATTATCTTAAGCCTAAAGCAGTCTAAAATACTACAATATATTATTTACGAACATAGTATTTGTATCAAATAATGTATTTTAGAGTACCATGCATCAAACAAATTCATCATCATCATCAGCCTATATCAGTCCACTGCTGGACATAAGCCTCTCCAATTGCTCGCCACCCTGCACTGATCATCACTCCACCGAGCCTGAGGGCGTCCTGCACTGCGTTTTCCAGCTCATGGTCTCCACTCAAGAACGCGTTTACCCCAACGGTTGTTAAACAAATTATGTTTTTTGCATATTTTTTCATTGTATTAATACGTTTCAGAGCGGTTGAAGTCAAAGAGCTCATAGCATAGTATTGTATGCTATTATACATAGTATATATTATATATATATACATTTAGGACGTAAGTTATAATGAGAATTTATATGTTTAATTCATTACGTCGTTAGGCTAGTGGTGTTCACATGTCGCCGGTAAAATTGGCGTAAATCAACACGAAAACATGGGGAGTCAGCTAAAATTCGATGAATAAAAGGAAATAACAAATCGTAAATTTGTTTTATTATTTTGACTGCGATGCGCGGAGGGCTCTTTGTTACTTTGAATGGGTTTGACGAACCGATTTATATTGGCTATCATAACAAGCACTTGTTTTTCGAATTAAATTTTAGCTAGATCATATGATGATAGTACAAATTAATCCTGTGTAATTTGCTTCAAATGTGTTAGTTATCTTTTCTTTATGAGTCATTTCTAGATAATGCAGCGGGGGCAGCGATCAAGGCCTTATGGATATCAAAAGTAAATGCCGCCACTCACTTAGACACAGATGAAGCTTGAAGCTTAAAGCCTTCGTCAAACAGAACGCGTACTTAGCGCCGCGTACTTAACGTCGCGCTCTTTTCATGTCACACAAATTGACTAGATGAATCCACTGCTCCTTGACGCAACGCATTCGTCAAATCATAGTGCCTTTCGCCTAGCAGTGTGAAAATTTAAAAGTATTAAGATGTCGAGTGATTCAGACGTGGCATTTTGTATAAGCATGGGTATTTTCTAACAATTTCTATAAATTTTTCGGGCATTATCTAGTATTTTAATACACATTACCTCGGATGCTAACATAAAATTTGTAGAAAATTACAACGCCTGACGTCAAAGCGTCCTAACGCCGCGACAGAGCGTTGCGTACTTATAGCGCTGGGGCTTTGTTTGACGGTATGATACCATAGTAGTACAATACAGCTCGGCGTCATAGCGCGTCGTCAGTTTACATTACGCGTTCTGTTTGACGAAGCCTTAAAGCATAATGGGTGTTCCACTCTTTAAAGAATAACGCATTATTCTTCGCGGCAGAATTAGGCAGGCGTCGTAAGCCTCTGGTAGAAGAAACCTTACCAGAATAATGTATAAATTAACTTATAAATTTTTGCAAGTTTAATTTTATACATAATGTTATTTATTCATCATGGAGGACATTCATAAGATCCTTTATAAAAAATTTTTTAAGTAAAAATGTATAATCACGGCTTGATTGAGGCCTTATTAATATATTTGAATAAAACGAAAATAGAGGTATATTAACCAAAGGAGCTATAAAAGCTACAAAGAAGATGGGTTGGGATGGGATTCTCCCTTTCGTCCAAATGGAAGAATAGTCAAACGGCTTTTTTAGTCACAGTTTGGCTGGTGACATATCAACCTATGAATAATACTTCAATATATGTTAGCAACACAAGCCATAGACGCTATAAAGCAGAAGGGAATCTGGAGGAAAAGCAAAATAGATAAAATTGATTTTCTAGTTAGAATAAATAGGAGATAATTTCTTGACTTAGGGATTAGTCTTCTACCACTAAAACTAAAATACTTACAGCTTCCAGTGAAGTTCATGGGATGAGTGATTGCGTCACATCGGTCCACGCTCAGCGCTACCAGCACGTATGTGGAGGAATAGGTGACCACGCCCTGTTGAAATTTTAATAATATTTCTTGAGAAAAAAAGACCCTTTCATGAACAAGGGTAAATGAAATAGTTCCGAAGGTCCATCAGTTGATTAGTGTTAATTTGCAGGGCCTGTATACCCTACTGTTGCTGCTTCAATGCCGCCATCCAACACGCCACATTTCTTTGAGATATGAGATCGAAAGCTGAGTTGTACGCTGTGCTACCGTTGAAGCCTATTCACGTTACTGATTCAATCAGCTTTTCACCACCACTTAAGCTACGCAGATTGACTGTCAATCACACCGAAAAACCAAATTTTTCAGTTCATATCATCAGGAATCTTGTATTACAGGACTTATAGTTGGCAAATCAGTAGTATCCTCAACTGGATGGAATTGAATTTCGTTGTAGCGGCTTACGGAAGCGGATTGATGATAGATAACCTTAGTAGACAGAAGCTTGAACGCACTCTTAGCAATTACTAATGTCCAGAATAGTGAGCGATGAAATTGTTGATTTGTTAGAGAAATAAAACGATTGACTCGGTAGTGCAGTAGTTAGCGGGTCCAGCTGTTGCGCTAATGGTCGTGGATTCGATTCTAACATTGGGAAAAAACATTCGTGTGATAAATAAATTTGTTTGCTCTTTGTCTGGATGGCTATTATTATTATTATTCTCAGCTATTATTATATGAACTAATAAAGTTAATTCTTACTGGTTTGTCTGTGAATAAGGTAAATTCATCAGAGCATAATTCAATTGTCCATGGAGCGTTTTAAGGTGGTAGGACCTCTTGTGAGTCCGCGCGGGTAGGTACCACCGCCCTGCCTATTTCTGCCGTGAAGCGGCAATGCGTTTCGGTTTGAAGGGTGGGGTAGCCGTTGTAACTATACTGAGACCTTAGAACTTATATCTCAAGGTGGGTGGCGCATTTATATTGTAGATGTCTATGGGCTCCAGTAACCACTTAACACCAGGTGGGCTGTGAGCTCGTCCACCCATCTAAGCAATAATAAAATGTAAATAAAAAGATTTGAATTTATCGAAAAATAAATGACACCAGAACATCGAAAGCATTTGGTATGCAGTGATATGTAATTAGATTACTTTAGACACATTCCGATAGAGGCACCCGTCACGTGCGGACGTGCTCATCGTCCACTCGATCGCCCGGTCTTTGTTCGCCCGGCTTTTGTTAGCCCGGCCATTGTTCGCGCGGCCTGTGTTTGTGGTACATCTGCCGACTAAGTGCTCTTTCTGGAAGTTTTTATTTGTTTTGTTTCCTTTTGTTGTTTCTGTGTTCGTGGTACATCTGCCGACAAAGTGGTTTCCTGCAAGTATTTATTTGTTTTGTTTCTTTTCGTAATTTCTGTTTTGTTGTGCTTTTTCTTTGTCCTGTAGTAATCGCGCCGCATTGCCACCTGTGTTCAATAGAACCGCTCAGGTCCGAGAAGTTGGGGCCTCGCCGCAAGGCGAGTGTTTTCAAGACCCGGGGCCGCCCCACCTGGGTACTCAGCGATCATGGACGCTGTATTCGCGGAATTCCTCCGACTTCGCCACCCACAGCTCGCCTCGGAGTTTTTGGCCTTCAAGGCCAATCACACTGCGAGCCCTCTCGAGGACTCCGCCGCGCTCGCTGCTCCTGCGTTGCCTGTACCTGCGTGCAGAGCTTCTGCATTGAGCACCGCAGCCTCTGTCGTGCCTGCCGCTCCCGTGTCGCCTATACTGGCGAGAAAAGCTGCTGCGTCGTCCGCCGTGACCATCGTTTCAGCTGAGCGATCATCCGCGGCCTCCGTCGCGCCCTCTAAAACACCTACACTTGCTCGTAGGTCGCCTGCACCCGCCTCCTCGTGCTCCGACTCTGACTCGGACATGGAGGTCGACCTCGCCCCCGCCTCATCGACGGATGGATTCACCCTGGTACAGAAGGGTAAGAAGCGTGCCGCGGAGTCTCGAGCTCCCGCGGCCGCTAAAATTAGCAAAGCCGTGAACGCGTCGCGCCCCCGCCCTCAGACTCCCGTTGCGCCCCCAGCCCGTGCCACTCCGTCGCCGCGTCCGGTGGCACAAAATAAAACCCAGACCCCTCCCCCGGTTATCCTTCAGGAGAAGGCAGCTTGGGATCGAGTTTGCCTGGCCCTTAAGGCCAAAAATATAAATTTCACGAATGCCCGCAACCTCGCGAACGGCATTCAAATTAAGGTTCAAACACCCGACGACCATAGGGCCCTCTCTTCTTACCTCCGTAAGGAGCGTATAAGTTTCCATACGTATACGCTCCAGGAGGAGCGCGAACTCCGCGTTGTAATACGCGGAATCCCTAAAGAGTTAGATGTAGAGCTCGTAAAAGCCGCCCTGTTAGAACAAGGCCTACCAGTGAATTCTGTGCACCGTATGCACACCGGTCGCGGTAGGGAGCCATATAATATGGTTCTAGTCGCTCTCCAGCCTACCCCCGAGGGTAAGAAAATCTTTAACACACAGACCGTCTGTAGGCTCTCTGGTATCGCTGTCGAAGCCCCCCATAAAAAAGGCACTCCTAGCCAGTGCCATAACTGTCAATTGTACGGGCACTCTTCCCGTAACTGTCACGCGCGCCCCCGATGTGTTAAGTGTTTGGGCGATCACGCCACGGCCCTCTGCGCTCGCGACCAAAAAACCGCGACGGAACCGCCTAGCTGCGTCCTGTGTCGAACACAGGGTCACCCCGCGAATTACCGTGGTTGCCCCCGAGCCCCTAAAATAAATCGCCGCGTCGCCCGCCAAAACTGCCTCCGAGCTTCCGGCCCAGACATCAAAGCCTCGGCACCCTCTGCGTCGCAGGCTAAGCCAGCGTTCGTTCCGGCGGCGGTGCCCAGTGTCTCGGCCTGGGCAAAACCGCTGCCGTACACGAACACGGCTACAACTCCCTCCTCCGCGATTCGTCCCGCCCCCGCGACTCGTCCCTCTCCCGCGACTTGCCCTCCGACCGCGTCCGACAATCTCGCTTTAGCGATCGACTTCTTTCAGTCGATCAACTTTGAGCGCGTTAACGCTTTGGGCGACGCCATTCGCGCTGCCTCCACTGCACAACACTTTATCGCCGTTGTGCAGGAATACGCCGACGTATACGCGTCATTAAATACGTACGTCCTCCCCTCACTCCGCCGGTAATCAATGGCGTATATAAGTAGAATAAAGCCCCTATCCGTAACGATAGGATTTTTTAACGCTTACGGTCTCGCAAATCAACGTGATCAGGTTTCTGACTTTTTGCGTGACCACCAAATTGATATCTTTTTAGTGCAGGAGACCCTACTTAAGCCCGCGCGCCGTGACCCTAAAATCGCGAACTATAACATGGTCAGGAACGACAGGCTCTCTGCCCGTGGTGGTGGTACCGTCATTTACTATAGAAGAGCCCTGCATTGCGTCCCGCTCGATCCTCCCGCGCTCGCTAATATCGAAGCATCAGTGTGCCGAATCTCACTGACGGGACACGCGCCGATCGTTATCGCGTCCGTTTATCTTCCACCGGATAAGATCGTTCTAAGCAGTGATATCGAGGCGCTGCTCGGTATGGGGAGCTCTGTCATTCTGGCGGGCGACCTAAATTGTAAACACATCAGGTGGAACTCACACACCACAACCCCGAATGGCAGGCGGCTTGACGCGTTAGTCGATGATCTCGCCTTCGATATCGTCGCTCCGCTAACCCCGACTCACTACCCGCTAAATATCGCGCATCGCCCGGATATACTCGACATAGCGTTATTAAAAAACGTAACTCTGCGCTTACACTCGATCGAAGTAGTTTCAGAGTTAGATTCAGACCACCGTCCCGTCGTTATGAAGCTCGGTCGCGCTCCCGATTCCGTTCCCGTCACGAGGACTGTGGTGGATTGGCACACGCTGGGCATCAGCCTGGCTGAATCTGATCCACCATCGCTCCCGTTTAACCCGGACTCTATCCCGTCTCCTCAGGATACCGCTGAAGCCATAGACATCTTAACGTCACACATCACCTCGACATTAGATAGGTCATCGAAACAAGTTGTAGCGGAGGACTTCCTTCACCGCTTCAAATTGTCCGACGATATTAGGGAACTCCTTAGAGCTAAGAACGCCTCGATACGCGCCTACGACAGGTATCCTACCGCGAAAAATCGTATTCGAATGCGTGCCCTACAACGCGACGTAAAGTCTCGCATCGCCGAAGTCCGAGATGCCAGATGGTCTGATTTCTTAGAAGGACTCGCGCCCTCCCAAAGGTCTTACTACCGCTTAGCTCGTACTCTCAAATCGGATACGGTAGTAACTATGCCCCCCCTCGTAGGCCCCTCAGGCCGACTCGCGGCGTTCGATGATGACGAAAAAGCAGAGCTGCTGGCCGATACATTGCAAACCCAGTGCACGCCCAGCACTCAATCCGTGGACCCTGTTCATGTAGAATTAGTAGACAGTGAGGTAGAACGCAGAGCCTCCTTGCCACCCTCTGATGCGTTACCACCCGTCACCCCGATGGAAGTTAAAGACTTGATCAAAGACCTACGTCCTCGCAAGGCTCCCGGTTCCGACGGTATATCCAACCGCGTTATTAAACTTCTACCCGTCCAACTCATCGTGATGTTGGCATCTATTTTCAATGCCGCTATGGCGAACTGTATCTTTCCCGCGGTGTGGAAAGAAGCGGACGTTATCGGCATACATAAACCCGGTAAACCAAAAAATCATCCGACGAGCTACCGCCCGATTAGCCTCCTCATGTCTCTAGGCAAACTGTATGAGCGTCTGCTCTACAAACGCCTCAGAGAATTCGTCTCATCCAAGGGCATTCTTATCGATGAACAATTCGGATTCCGTACAAATCACTCATGCGTTCAACAGGTGCACCGCCTCACGGAGCAAATTCTTGTGGGGCTTAATCGACCAAAACCGTTATACACGGGAGCTCTCTTCTTCGACGTCGCAAAAGCGTTCGACAAAGTCTGGCACAATGGTTTGATTTTCAAACTATTCAACATGGGCGTGCCGGATAGTCTCGTGCTCATCATACGGGACTTCTTGTCGAACCGCTCTTTTCGATATCGAGTCGAGGGAACCCGCTCCTCCCCACGACCTCTCACAGCTGGAGTCCCGCAAGGCTCTGTCCTCTCACCCCTCCTATTTAGCTTATTCGTCAACGATATTCCCCGGTCGCCGCCGACCCATTTAGCTTTATTCGCCGACGACACGACTGTTTACTATTCTAGTAGAAATAAGTCCCTAATCGCGAAGAAGCTTCAGAGCGCAGCCCTAGCCCTAGGACAGTGGTTCCGAAAATGGCGCATAGACATCAACCCAGCGAAAAGTACTGCGGTGCTATTTCAGAGGGGAAGCTCCACACGGATTTCCTCCCGGATTAGGAGGAGGAATCTCACACCCCCGATTACTCTCTTTAGACAAACCATACCCTGGGCCAGGAAGGTCAAGTACCTGGGCGTTACCCTGGATGCATCGATGACATTCCGCCCGCATATGAAATCAGTCCGTGACCGTGCCGCGTTTATTCTCGGTAGACTCTACCCCATGATCTGTAAGCGGAGTAAAATGTCCCTTCGGAACAAGGTGACACTTTACAAAACTTGCATAAGGCCCGTCATGACTTACGCGAGTGTGGTGTTCGCTCACGCGGCCCGCAAACACATAGACACCCTCCAATCCCTACAATCCCGCTTTTGCAGGTTAGCTGTCGGGGCTCCGTGGTTCGTGAGGAACGTTGACCTACACGACGACCTGGGCCTCGAATCAATTCGGAAATACATGAAGTCAGCGTCGGAACGATACTTCGATAAGGCTATGCGTCATGATAATCGCCTTATCGTTGCCGCCGCTGACTACTCCCCGAATCCTGATCATGCAGGAGCCAGTCACCGTCGACGCCCTAGACACGTCCTTACGGATCCATCAGATCCAATAACCTTTGCATTAGATGCCTTCAGCTCTAATACTAGGGGCAGGCTTAGGGACCCCGGTAACCGTACTCGTCGAACTCGACAAAGAGGTCGACGTGCAACCTAACCCATGCATCAGCCCGCTGAGTTTCTCGCCGGATCTTCTCAGCGGGTCGCGATTCCGATCCGGTAGTAGATTCATTCGCGAAACAATTGCTCTTGAGTTGTTAGGTCTCCTTCGGAGGCGCTCGGGCAGTTGTTAGCAAATCCCACCCCTCTTGGCTGAGCCTTTGCTCGCCCACCTGTCCTGGTGAAACTGGAAAGGCCTTCGGGCCACCAGTAAACTTTCAATCATAAAAAAAAAAAAAAAAAAAAAAAGATTACTTTAGAAATCAATTCCTAAAAAAGTCTTCTAGTCTAAAATCATTATTACTTATGTGATTACTTTACGCAGTGATCCGTATTTTATTGCTGAAGTTAGGAGGACCCTACTGTAGTTACATAGTCGCCAGGATCCATAAATGCAACAAAGTATAGACTGATTTATCTTGAGATTTGAGATCGAACTCTGCACTATTTGATAATTTCGGTTTTAAACTAGAACGCATGACAGCTTATGGCATAAATGCATACAATGCAGACACAACAAAATTTTGAAATTATATAGAATGGTTCTATTTTCGACACAAGTTCCCCCATAGACGCAACCCAGTGAGTTTCCCGCCGGATCTTATCAGTGGGTCGTGTTTCCGATCCGGTGGTAGATTCAGCGAAGCACTGCTCTTGCTAGGGTCAGTGTTAACTACACTTCCGGTTTGAGCCCCGAGAGCTCCCCTACGCGTTAGGGTAGGTAATTATGAAACAGCCTCTCATGGCTATCAGCATAGGTAGAAGGCCAGTGTTAACGACACTCCCGGTTTGAGCCACGAGAGCTCACCTACATGTTAGGGTAAATCTGAAATAGTCTCTCAAGGCATAGGTAGAATAAAAAAAGACACAAGTTCCGAGGGCCTTACATGTTCTTGTAATTGATGATTGTGATCGTGATCTTTGTGATCGCTTGCTCAAATACAGAGGTTTAAGTTCAAAAGCCTCGAAAAACTTATTCGATTTCCGCTCGTGTGTCTCGTCAGAGAACAATTTACTAATTTCGTGCTCGAAATCTTTTTTTTATGAGAAATTCCATAAATTAGACCTTATTCTTAAAGGCATACGTTGTCTGTGTACAACACATTTGTTTGGAGTGATGAATATGTTAATTATGGAGTAATGTAAATTCGGTAGCTAGCAGGTCGGATGCTAATATATATTTGAGTTGTTCGAATACAATATAACGCGCATAAGGGAACTGCTCGTGCAAACGGAGACATATTATGTGCTGGTGAAGAAGTTGGAGAAGAAATCCCAACGTAATGTACTAAAATTTAAAATAAGTCGCCATACAAATTCCTTGATCTCGAAATATATATTTTCTTTATTCATTTCCAATTGCTTAGATAGATGAACGAGCTTAAGGCTGATTTGGCGCTAAGTTAATACCAAATACTTTTAGAAATGACCGTGATATGACAGCCTCAATAGAATTTTATACTGGTTATACCATCTACCAAAGCAGAGCGTGTTATGCAGCAGAAGAAGGAAGGATGGTAATGCCTATTTGTTATATCGGGTTACGATACGCCCTACCACCGGTAATATAGGTTATAAAACCTACGTAACGAGGATGGGTATTGATGGGTTTTACCGGCAATATAGATTATAAAACTTGCGTAACGATGATGGGTATTGATGGGTATTGAGTATTAATGAAGATGGCAAAAAAACTGTCCAGAAAGTGGCAATATGATACTCACCTGCAGATATTTCATCATTTTACATGTTATAGATCCGGCCAGCCACGTTATGGTAACTCGTTGTATGAGGTCTGGGAGAACACTGATTAATCCTACCAATAAATCTGTAACAAGGAGAAGCAGCTTCTGTGGATATTTGGGTTCGTCCTTCAAACGGGTAGCAAGTAAGTCTATTAGTGGTGGTAAGACCTCTTGTGAGTCGTTGCCGGGGTAGGCACCACCACCCTGCCTATTTCTGCCGTGAAGCAGTAATGTGTTTCGGTTTGAAGGCTGGGGCAGCCGTTGTAACTATACTGAGATATTACAACTTATATCGCAAGGTGGGTGGTGCATTTACGTTGTAGATGTCTATGGGCTCCAGTAACCACTTAACACAAGGTGGGCTGTGAGCTCGTCCACCCATCTAAGAAAAAAAAAATTGTTTTTGTAAAATTAGATTACATTTCAATAGTAGTTAATTTGTTTGGACGTTTTCGAAGTATATAGACATAACAACGTCATATTTGCCATTCTCCTAGAGGTTTGGAGTCTTGGAGTCCTGAAGTATGACTGCGTCGCACCAGAAATAGTACTACCTACATGTGGGGGCTTACAATGTGCCCTTCACCATTAGAAAGTCCCCTGTTAAACACCAGCATAATTCCCACTTAAAGCACCATGAAAGTTTCCTTAACGCATAGCTTCCTCAGGGATGGACTACATTGGTATAAGGTTTCCAACCAAACTAAGTGAAAATGATACATCAAATACCTAAGTACTCACCAGCAATCGCAAGCTGCATAATAAAGAAGTTCATTCTGCTTTTTCTGGACTTTGTGAGTAGCAACGCAAGGACTACCGTCGCGTTGCCTGCCACTATTGTCACCAGCAGAATCCATAGTATCGCCAGTTGTGCCGACTGGGAACAAGAATAACGTTTTGTGAAACATAGCTGTTCGTATTGTCCACATAGCGGACATCGCGATGTCTTAAAATGTATAAGTTGATTCAGTTGTGACGTTGATAATATTTTCCACCATTAGAGACGAAAAGTCGGATATTTATTATTCATCATTATCCTGCCCTTCTTCCAGTCACCTGGGGTCGACGCAACATGTTTTCTTCTTCCATACTCTTCTATCATATACCATTTCTTCGCTCACTCCTCTCTTACCCATATCGTCCTTCACACAATCCATCCATTTCTTCTTAGGTCTACCTCTTCCTCTATATTATCCTATTCCCTTCCTATTTATTATTATAATTCAAAAATTTATACTATTTATTTTTATACTATTCGAATTAAATTAATAATAAGGTTGAATTTGAAACAATTGCTATTTGGATTTTAATATCCCAAACTTCTCAAAGCGTTATTCAACCAGAAAATTCCTTAGCTAGCTGCTGCACCAACTAATATTTGTGGATATCTTAAGCGACCATTATTACTCGTAGAATAAGAATTCTTCAGATAATTGAAATAATCTATAGGTTTGGAGCCCCAGCAATATCAAACAACTACACAAGAATGCAATTTTTTAATTTAAAAGCAATTTTTGCATAAAGTACTTTATACTTACTGCATCTACAGTATATCGCTTTTTTAGTCGTGATTAAATTAAATACGTGATCGAAAGAAGTCGCATATCTCTATCTATACTCTATACTAATATTATAAAGAGGAAAGATTTGTTTGTTTGTTTTTATTGAATAGGCTCCGAAACTACTGAACCGATTTGAAAAATTCTTTCACTGTTTGGAAGCTACACTATTCCTGAGAGACATAGGCTATAATTTTTTTTGAAAAAAATTTAGGATTCCTTACTAAATCTATACTAATATTATAAAGAGTAAAGATTTGTTTGTTTGTTTGTATTGAATAGGCTCCGAAACTACTGAACCGATTTGAAAAATTTTTTCACTGTTTGGAAGCTACACTACTCCTGAGTGACATAGGTTATAATTTTTTTTTAAAAAAAATTAATGTTCCTTACTAAAACTCCAATAATGTAACACAAGGTTTTAAAAAAATACCTAAAATATTCTTTACATCACGTGCCCTGCGAAAACTATTGATGATAGAATAAAATAATGTACTACGACTTTGTAGAACACATTATTATTTACAAAAAGCATCGCAGCAGCATATTGTAGTTATGCAGTAATAAGTGTTCTTTTATTTAGAAAAAGAAAACAACGTCAAATATCGTTGAAATTTTTGTTAAAAACCCGGTCGGAGCCGGAGCGGGCCACTTGTAATATAATATAACTGTTATCGAATGTTTAAAACTAATAACAACCGCTCAGTACTTTATTAAATTAAAATTGAGTGGCAGAAAATTGAAACGGTTGGCTTTAAGCACGTAATTTATTCTTCACATGTTATGCTGAAAATTAAATTTTCCAAGTACATATATGATTTTTGAAAATTATTCGATTACAATGTTTTAATAAAATTTGCAAATTGGATTTATTGGACGAGGGTTGTGAAGTTGAGGATTTTTTTTCTTCGAATTTAATAGCTTGGTCTAAACGACTCCACGTGGTTATTTATATTCATCATCAGCTATCCTTAAAATCATTTGTCTTCGAAGAAATACAAGAAGCCTTCAATCCAATTGTGGAGGTATATGACAAAGGGAAGATCTTCCACCGAGCGGGTGATATTGCTCGGTAGACCGACGGTCCGAATGTTGTTGTTCGGAGCTTGTATATTATGCAAGCTTATCTTGAAAATGTCGTAAGCGAGATTCAGCCATCTGTCAAATATCTTGTATTGTATGATGGCTACCCCCACACAATTATAACTGATAAGGCACCTACGTAATACAAACACCCGTATTTAATATAACAAACACCATCCTTAAGTCTGTGATAAAAATGAAACATTATGATTATCTTCGTTCGAATCTGTAGGGTCAGAGTTAATTGCGCGAGTGAATTCTGAAGAATGGGTCTAGACACTGTATTCTAATCTAAATTTGAGTATGGTTCAATCTGTAAGCTTAAAGCGAAGTGTTGATTACATACAGAGTCCGTAATAATGCTTGTGTAAAACTTTATATTGTTTAACTATTGACTGAGTACATGAGAGCTGTAAGCAATGTAAAGTGTCGAAATAATAATAATTGTATTACGGCGCGTAGACGTCATCACACAACCAGCCTTCATGAGGAGCGGTGACTCCGTCCTGGGAACTGTCATTCGTTTTCGTTTGCTAACGTCAAGAGAAGATTTCTAAATATATATTTTTATTGCTTAGAGAGGTGGACGAGCTCACAGCCCACCTGGTGTTAAGTGGTTACTAGAGCTCAAAGACATCTACAATGTAAATGCGCCACCCAGAGATATAAGTTTTAAGGTATCAGTATAGTTACAAGGCTGCCCCACCCTTTAAACCGAAACGCATTACTGTTTCACGGCAGAAAATAGGCAGGGTGGTGCGTGCGGACTCATAAGAGGTCATACCACCAATTGTTCTAAGACAACAAACGTGATTGTTGTACTCAATATTTCTCTTAGCTCGATCACTCTATTCGCCCCTACGATGTCTGACGATGGTGTTAATGATTGTGGCTTCTCCGACAAACAGATCTATTTATTACAAACTAGAGGTCCCGCAGTAGTCGAAATTCGACTATAATTATAATTAAATAAATATAATTATAGTCTTAATATAATAATTATAATTGAATAAAAATATATTAATAAAGACAAACAATATTTAATCTATTCTCAATTTGACCACAAACGTCAAGAACAAAAGTTTAACAATAAATAGTATGCATGCGTGTGTGCGTCAAATACATGGTATGTAGTGTGTGTAATGTTTTCTTTATTGATTAAATTTATCTTTTATGCATTATGTAAAAAAAATATCAGCACTTCTTCTCTATATTCTCTATAAGTGTGGACAATTTCATACTCCTCCGTCCGCGCAATTTTCGTAAAAAGGGATACAAAATTTTTGCTTCACGTATTAATATATAGATAAAAAAATACAGTAACTAAAAACGCTTGACTCTTTTGACATGTGACAAAAATCCATTAGCGGTCCGCAGATATTTTAAATTCTGCATAATAATGTATATACGGATGTGATGTCGCGACCCCCATTACGCCGCTTTGTGCGTTTTATTTCGCACTTTATTATTATTCGTTCTTCGTAAGAGCTTCCGATGAGAACCATGAAAGCTTGACTTTTTTTAAGTCGAATTGTGAATTGAAATTATTTAAAAATGAAGGTACATATCGCTATAACTTTTTAGTAAAATATTAAATATGCGTAAGGCAAGGACGAAAGGTGATGAATAGCTTCCGAGGTCAATTTCAATGAGACCCAAATAACGGGTACCACGTCATTAAAACCTACATTCCAAATGAAATTAGTTTTCGGGATTAATCTAACGTTTATTACTGTCATTTTAATTATTTTTGAGTTTTCGAATACTATACAGAATTCGCCATTCCTGATAAAGAAAACTAAAAAATTGTATTCGCACTAGTAAAAGTAGTTTAACCAAAATCACAAAAAATAATTCTAAGTAAAAAACAATTCAATTTTTTTTTAATTCTAAACTAGCTGACCCGGCAGACTTCGTAGTGCCTCAATCGATAAATAAGAGACCTAAACTTTTGTATAAAATAAACTTAAAACAAACAAAAGGAATCCGTCCGACGGGGGACACATCAAAGGAAAAACCAAATTGTTATTTCTATTTAATTCCGAGCATTTGCATATTTATATACCTTTTAAACCTTCTCTGGACTTCGACAAATAATTCAAGACCAAAATTAGCCAAATCAGTCCAGCCGTTCTCGAGTTTTAGCGAGACTAACGAACAGCAATTCATTTTTATATATACATAGATGAAGTTACATATTTCACAGCACAATATAGAATACGTACTTGATAAAAATAGAACTTGTTTATAAATGTGACATTTCCAGTGTAGTTCCCCTCGTTCTGTGTGTCGTTGAAGGCTGCGAAGAAGCTGCAGTTCAGGCATGGCTCCTCCATGATTAATCTTTACATTTTGTCTGTAAATATCTGCGAACAATCAGGACAAGACATAAATCTAGGGTTGACAAAACTTTAACAACACGTATAACATATTACTGAAGTTTAATATGTAAAGTATTTTAAGATTTGATCAGAGTCATATTTCAGATTTTTAAAAATTATATACATTTTTAAAAGATGCTAATGTTCGTTATTATGAAAAAGTTTGTAACGCGATACAAAAAGCATGCTGAAAAGGCTTAGTTAAAATGTCGAACAAAGCTAGTTTATAACTTGGATCAAATACTTCTTATGCTGACATTATAAATAACGTGATCCGGACCACGTCGGATATAATGATATCTACTATAATTAATACGACCGTGTGTTCACTGGTTCGTGTGCGTGCCAACAGATTTATAAATCGACTAATAGATTATGGACCCGGAAGTGACACAAGCAGGGAAAATACCTTCGTATTTCATGCCCTCTGAATCACAAATTTAAATTTAAAGTAAAATCACAGGGCACATTTGATTTTTTATTAATAAATAAATCTACAGTGGTTTTTACGGATGTTCCGTTATAACTACTGAACCATGCATCCGATCGACTTGAAACTTGGTATCCATGTACATGGTATACATGTAGTTAATGGATAGGCTAATATTTATATGAGTGTTGAACTCCCTACACCAGTTGCGGGGGCGTTAATGATGAGAATTTTTGTGGGGGGGGAGAAATAATAATGTTAATTTTAAAAGCCCAGCGAACCGGACTGGTACAGCTAGTTATAATATAATAATATTGTTACCCATATTAGTTTAAGTAAAAGTTATAAGATGATCATCTATTCTTATTCTTGTTTTGTTGTTATATGACTTGAAGTTTTATAATAGATTAGAGAAAAAGTTATAGTATGTATTATATAAAAAGGCAAAAATGCAACGCAAGCCGCGAAAAAAATTTGTGATGTTTATGGACCTAGTGCAGTGTCTGTGAGAGTAGCACAAATTTTGTTTAAGCGTTTTCAATCCGGAAACTGCCGGAAAAAGCCCCAACATTTCTATAGCAATGGAATCATGTCCCTACCTACAAGATGGCAAAAAGTTATCCAACAAAATGGTACCTATATACTTTAGTTAAATGTAAATAAACTATATTAAAAAATGTTGTGAATTTTCTTAAAAAATGCGAGGAAACTTTTTTATATTATAATATATAAATTATTATTATTATCATCAGACGAGCTGTATGCTCGTTTGCCTAACGGCATTAAAAAGCACACGATCCAATTTCCTGAATTATTAATCTATAACATTATTTAGTTAGCTGTTTATCAGTGAACTAGCGACCCGCCCTCGCTTCGCTTCGGAAACATTAAAACACACATGAAACCAAAAAAAAAATATTGTTTTTTTTTTAAAAAAGTAGCCTATGTTCAACAGGGACAATGTCGGCTTCTAATGGAAAAATAATTTTTCAAATCGGTCCAGTAGTTTCGGAGCCTATTCGAAACAAACAAACAAACAAATCTTTCCTCTTTATAATATTAGTATAGATATATTAACAGTTCCTTTTGACATAAGCCAATTATCTACCAGCGTCGACGTAATGCAAATATGTACAAGAAAACCACAACCAAACAGCTATTTACCAACAGATTGGAGTTTGCGTGTGGAACTTCCCATATAATGTTTGTTAAGAAGCCACTACCCAAGAACTGAGTTTCGACTCTTAAGTAATCACACAGTAATTATCCCTTGGAGACCTGGGGATGGCGTTTCAGCCTCTAATTACCGAGAACCGATTTGTCGTTAGGATATGTAGACTCAACTGTTTGATTTAATTGGTCGCCCAATGATCGAAATTAGTCCTTAATCACTGTTACCTTAAGTTTTTTTTTATCCTTTTTTTTTCCCTACCTATGCTGATAGCCTTGGGAGGCTATTTCAGCTTCGCCCTAACGTTTGTAGGTGAGCTCGCGGGGCTCAACCGGAGAGTTGCTAACACTGACCCTAGCAAGAGCAGTGCTTCGCAGAATCTACCACCGGATCGGAAACGCGACCCACTGAGAAGATCCGGCGAGAAACTCAGTGGGCTGTGTCTATGGGTTAGTTCACTCGTCGAGCCCTTCGTCGCAAGCGACGGGTTCGACGAGGACGGTGACCGGTGCTTGTGGTGCCTAAAAGCACCGTTAATGGATCAGGAGGATCCGTAATGACGTGCTTTGGGCGACGTCGACGGTTTTACCTTAAGGTTTAGATTTATTATACATATAACATTTTCTCTTTTGTTTTAACATTGACATCTTGAAAAAACAAACGAATAAAAGTATTATAGCACTAAAGTTCGTCAAGAACTACTAAACAACAAAGAAAAAAATAAAAACGATTGAAAAACAGAGAATATGGTACGTAACTTTTTCGTCTTATTCCATTCATGTGTATGGAGAATTAAGAAAAATAAGATATAAGAGATGAGAAAGTTTTGAGAATAATTTGTCACTCCAAGAGGCTTTAGGAGTGATCATGTATCGAGAATAAATGAAACATTGTTTAGACTGAGTGAATATCCAAGTAAATAGAATTCGTTATAAAACTTTTGTCTTGTGTTTGTGCCTTGAATAAATACCAGTATTCAAAGTGGATTATGTTTACATGTATGTACTCTTATTTAATATCAGGTAATATTGATATTAAATAGAATCAGTATTAATATAATATTATATTATATGATGAATATAATATTTAATATAAAGATGTGGGATGGTATTTCGAAATCTAGTGGATATTTAATTTAACACCTTTCTTTTTTCAGAAAAAAAAAAAACTATTCGTAACATCTTTATGTCAATTTGATGACTGTCATTTATATTTTCTTATTTTAAAATAAAATTAGTGTGCCAGTGTTAATTAACCAAAAAGTACCGACGTTGAAGTGGCAGTGGGCAGGGCACATTGCTCATAGAGCGGATGGGCGTTGGGTCCAGAAAGTTCTTGAGTGGCGACCGCGTACCGGAAGACGTAGTGTGGATAGGCAAGCCTCCCACAAGATTGACTAACAATCTATTGAGGTTCGCGGGGATCCGCTGGATGCAGGTAGCGCAGGACCGATCGTTGTGGCGAAGTTGGGGGAGACCTATGTCTTTTTTTATTGCTTTTATCTGTGGACGAGCTCACAGCCCACCTGGTGCTAAGTGGTTACTGGGGCCCACGGACATCTACAACGTAAATGCGCCGCCCACCTTAGATATAAGTTGTAAGGTCTCAGTATACTTACAACGGCTGCCCCACCCTTCAAACCGAAACGCATTACTGCTTCACGGCAGAAATAGGCAGGGTGGTGGTACCTACCCATGCGGACTCACAAGAGGTCTTACCACCAGTAAAGCAATGGACATCTGATAGAATATCAGGTACCTTTATGATGCTGTATAATATGACGTGTCCTTTTGTTATGAATTACGTAAGTTATCAGATAGTATACAGGTAAGTAATTAAAACTCATTTCAGTGGAAATCATTACGTGGGAGCAGTATGAGAATTCAAATATTATCTAACTGTCATTAAAATAGCATTTGAAATGGATTATTAAAGGTTAGACGCAGATGTTGTCGCAAAAATCCATTTTTGTTTTTCTCCCATAAGAAAACTTAGCTGAAAGTTTTTTCATTAAGGAGATAGATTGATATTTGACTGCCAATAAACAGGAGAAACATTTACTCTTCATTATCTTCTTGTATGTTTGTGAAATGGTATTTGTAAAAACTTGTTTGTTAACTTTTGTGTTACTGAGAAACCTTTACTATCTATATATATAAAAATGAATTGCTGTTCTTTAGTCTCGCTAAAACTCGAGAACGGCTGGACCGATTTGGCTAATTTTGGTCTTGAATTATTTGTGGAAGTCCAGAGATGGTTTAAAAGGTAAATATGAAATGGAATTAAATAAAAATAACAACTTTGTTTCTCCTTTGATGTGTCCCCGTCGGACGGATTCCTTTTGTTTGTTTTAAGTTTATTTTATTTATAGAAGTTTAGGTCTTTTATTTATTGATTGAGGCACTACAAAGTCTGCCGGGTCAGCTAGTTCGTAATAATTTTTAAGGATTTTTAATGTAACAAGCGAGCCATTTGCTGTTAAGTCGATATTAAAGTAAGTATGTTTTTAATATAGAATAGAAAAGGTAGGTTTTGTGATATTAAAGATACTTTTAGATTCGATTTGAACGCAAGGTCGCGACTTGAGAAGAAAACGGCTTTAGTTGATTTTTTTTGCGTCAGACATTCAAAAAGAAAAGATATGTTATACACAGTTACTGATATCGCACTCATGAAATAGCTGAAGTAGTAATAAAAAAATAATATTAAGATATCATCAAAAGTACTTATAGAGTCTAATGTTACGTTGGCTATTTAAATTTTATTATTTTTAATATTTCGATCCATTTAGTTTTCGTGGTCACGAACGATTAATGGTTAAATATTGGGAGAGCTGGCGTCCAATTTTTCTATAAAGCAATTATTGACATTTACGTTTCTTTGCACACAGAAAGAACTAATAATATCTTAAGGTCTGGCAGTTTTGGCAGTTTGTTTGACTTGGGGGTTTCATCTTCACGCTACGATAATCCCAAGGGTGATGCCAACTGTCTTCTCTGTTGAATTAGCCTATCTTATTTCAATGGTATCTCGTGACATAGATGGAATTAGCTTGTTTTCATAAGTCAGTGTTTCGATTTTGTCTAATCTTAGGGTCCAGAGCATGTTGACAGACTGAAAATTTGTGTATCGGTTGCTCTAACATCTTAAGTTAACAAGTTAAGTTTGTGAACATTCTCTATGAGCGATAAAGACAAGTAATGACAATTAACAGACATTTTTTTGAATTAGAAAAATATTCAAATTTCAATGAATAAGTCGTCGTGGCCATGGCGTAGAGGATAAGATTTCCGTAGACCGCAATCGTATCGAGCGTTGCGACAGTGTCGGTGTTAGAAACACGTAGGTACCCATTTCTCCAGTGAAATACGTAATTAACAAATTTTCCACGGTCAAGAAATAACAACGTATTGGTAGGCCGGTCAGAGTAACGAACGCCATCTATCGCCGAATAGTCGAACGAATATCGAAGGGTCTAGTAGCATCTAGAACGCTCGAGAAGTACAACACAATCTATTGTCAGATCGCGGAAACAACATACTCGAAATGTGTGGAATATTCTCGATAATTCTAGGGATGTGGTATTGGCTAGATTGGCTAGAAAAGCGTTGCAGAGATGGCACGCAGTTAGTCAGTCAGTAATCGGAACTACTCGAAGCGAAACAGCGAACGGAACTCCTGAAGCGAAGCGGAAGAAGCGAATTGAGAGTTTTAAAGTGTTTGTTAGTGTTGAGTGTTTTAAGTGTTTTAAGTGCTAATAAAGTTGTTAATTTGTACTTCGGTAGAATTTTATTTATCCCGAACCACAACGCGTAACAGTATTAAAAAAAAATCAAACCTGCAAAAATTATAATTTGTGTAATTACTGTGCTAAGGCGTATTGTGAGCCCACGAGGATATGTACCATCACCCTACGATTTCTGCCGTGAAGTAGAATGCGTTTTGTACTGTAAAATTGAAAATTAGAACTCATGTCTCAAGGTGGGTGGTGGCATTTACTTAGTTATTTGTAGACTTAAAATCAGTTAGTCATGCGATCGATTACCAAATTAATTTTGAGCGCTACTTACGAGAATAGAAGAAAGTGCCTGAAGATAAATGAAGCGAAGATCCAATTTTAGGGCAAAAGGGTTCATGATAAACAAAAACAAAAAAACAAAGATCGAAAAAACTCTTTTTATTAATGTAGTAAAACTATATACATCAATTAAATGCATTCCAGAAAGTATGTGTAATAATTACCGAATGCTCTGAGTATCAGTCATAATAAGTGGTGTAAGTCCTGTAAGTATAACCAGGCTACAAGAACCCGCTTAAAAGTTAAGTAAGATAACCCAAATAACCCAAAACCATCTAAGTGAACTTCTCGAAAATAACTTGGAACCTTCAAGAGAAAATCATTCATCAAATAACTTCGCACCTCGAATTTGACAGCTGCAAAAACAACCTTTAAATTTGCGAACAGAAGGCTCATTTTCTTTTCGACCTTCAAAGTTCGGTTGAAGGTAATCAATCAATTGGACGGCAATGATTCAATGGATGCTTAAGATGCTGCAATTTATCAAATTATATTAAATCTTAATTTAATTGAAATTTTAGAAGTAGCAGGTGTAATGCTTTTAGATACAGTTGAGTTTCGAAATAAATTGACAATCAAATTGCAGTTAGAGCATCTAGTGGTTCATTGCAATCAATTTGTATAGTTTGATTTTAAATTGCCAATTTATCGCAGATAAGCAATTGTCAAGCATTGTTCATTGCTGTCAGAACTGACAGCAACAATACATTGCTAACAACTTGCTAATGTTTAAGACCAAATGCTAACTCAAAAACAAACTTCACATTGCGTATATTTACATCTACATCTACATTTAGTCGTCGTGGCCTAAAGGATAAGACGTCCGGTGCATTCGTATCGTGCGATGCACCGGTGATCGAATCCCGCAGGCGGGTACCAATTTTTCTAATGTACGTACTTAACAAATGTTTACGATTGACTTCCACGGTGTAGGAATAACATCGTGTAATAAAAATCGAACCCGCAAAATTATAATTTGCGTAATTACTGGTGGTAGGACCTCTTGTGAGTCCGCACGGGTAGGTACCACCGCCCCGCTTATTTCTGCCGTGAAGCAGTAATGCGTTTCGGTTTGAAGGGTGGGGCAGCCGTTGTGACAATACTGAGACCTTAGAACTTATATCTCAAGGTGGGTGGCGCATTTACGTAGTAGATGTCTATGGGCTCCAGTAACCACTTAACACCAGGCGAGCCTTGAGCACGTCCACACGTATAAGCAATAAAAAAAAGGTGGGCTCTAAGCTCGTTCTCCGACCTAAGAAATAAAAAATAAATCTTAAATTTTGATCTTAATCCGTCTACATTGACTGCTCCGTAAATAAAAAAAACTTGATGAACAGAATTATTAAATACACTTTAAAAATATCTAAAAAGCTACGTGCCAATTTGATAATTGAAATTGAGACTTAACGCAATGAAAATACAATTTTGTTTGGCCTAAATGAAAACGTTTGGGAAAACTACGCTCCCGGGACCCGAGTCGTTGAAATGATGAAACTTTTGGACACTTAATCAACTCGTAACTTGGACTTTAAGAGTTCCTATTTTTTAAATAAGATCTAAGTTAGTAAATGGAATTAGCGTTTTTTTTGTACAATACATAAAGGAACCTAGAAGCGAAGTACACAACTAAGGTTTAAAAAACAATAGTTTAAAAAAACTAACAAAATGCACTTTTATAGAAAATAATTTTTTATAAATTTTAATTAAAAATAGTGTAAGAAAAAATGATTTTATTGTAAAAAAAGATTGAGAGCCGTGAAAGCGGAGACCCGAAAAAAATTTTTTTTATAACATTTGTAGGGGTTAAACATAACACAACTCAACAAACAACATAAATTTCATATTAATATATTATTATGTTTATTACAAATCCATATTTCACATTTTTTTAACAAGGCATGTCAATGTGTAAATTCGCGCAGCGGTTAAATGTTTAATTAAAGCCATCACACCCATGACATATCGACCTTACATAATGTTTAATATTAGAAGTATTACAATAGAAATAGGAATAGGAATTTTTACTGGTGGTGGACCTCTTGTGAGTCCGCGCGGGTAGGTACCACCACCCTGCCTATTTCTGCCGTGAAGTAGTGATGCGTTTCGGTTTGAAGGGTGGGGCAGCCGCTGTAACTATAATTGAGACCTTAGAACTTATATCTCAAGGTGGGTGGCGCATCTACGCTGTAGATGTCAATGGGCTCCAGTAACCAATTAACACCAAATGGGCTGGAGCTCGTCCACCCATCTAAGCAATAAATAAAAAAGTAGTGCGTATAGTTAGTTGTATTGTTCGGACGCGTAGGAATAAACTTGTTATTCTGCCATCATTCTTGGCAAGGTGCGGTTCTTACGTATGGTCCAATTGTCAATTTCTGTCGTCAAAATTGTGTTGGAGTTTAACGAGTTCCTGCTGTGGATATTGATGCAGTTTTATTTATTATGTTGATTAACTTTGTGAACGTCTCTCTCTCGCTGTGTTTTGTAGTCGTGTTTCATGGGGAGTGCCCACGGGAACTGTTCGAATCTTAGGCGGGTGCCAATTTTTCTAATGAAATACGTACTTAGCAAATGTTTACGACTGACTTCCACGGTGAAGGAATAGCATCGTGTATTAAAAATCAAACCCGCAAAATTATAATCTGCGTAATAACTGGCGGTAGGACGTCTTTTTAGTCCGCACGAATAGGTACCACCACCCTGTCTATTTCTGCCGTAAAGCAGTAATGTGTTTCGGTTTGTAGGATGGGTAGCCGTTGTTACTATACTGAGACCTTAGAACTCATATCTCAAGGTGGGTGACAGCATTTACATTGTAAATGTCTATGGGCTCCATAACCATTTAGCACCAGGTGGTCTGTGAGTTCGTCCACCAAATTATGCAATAAAAAAGTAAAAATAATATCCCACCACCTGTGTTTCCATACATTCGTAACGACACCATATTCGAGTTTCACCAGTTCACAGTCTAATATTTTTGATAAATTACAGCTCCCACTCAAAAGAGCCTGTGCGAATGACTAGTTCTTGTTCTGATTAGCCGGCGTACGTATAATCATGTAAATTAAATGAACACTGAATTCTAAAAGAGCGAATAATTTTATCATATCTGGTAGACGATGATTTGCTAAGTATAAATTTTGTTAGGTATAATATTTTTTTTCTTTTCGATGATTGTTATTATCCGGACAGCTGTTAGCAAACCCCATTCCTCCTGGCTGACCCTTTGCTCGCCCACTTGTCCTAGTATAGTAAAACTGGAAATACCTCTGGGCCTCCAACCTTCGGTAACCACTTAATCACCACCACCACCACCGCGCGGATCGGAAGGTTGAACACCCAACTAAAAAAATAATAAATAAGTTAAATTAGGTTCGACTGGATTTACTATTTTACTGTTAAATAATAATCACGAAATTAAACATTGAATTGACATTCGTATATACGAGTGTTACTGTGTTACTTATAATATTTGCTATGTGTATGTGCATTACTATAATTCTCATGTTGTATTTGTTATTTTAGCTATGTGTTATTTGTTCTACACACACTCATCACTTTTTATTATTATTCTCATTATCCTCTCGCAGGTCTGCTGGAAGAGATTTCTTAAAGAAATAAGCAGTGCCTTTGTACATAATTTTCCTATTACTCTGTACTATGTCTTGTTTTCTGTGTGTACATAAATAAATAAATAAAATAAATAAATAAATAAAAATTGAAATTGACATAAAAAAAAAATTATGTAAATTTTTATAACGTATTTTTTTTTTATATTTTCCTTTACGAATATGAAACAATCATAAAACGAATAAATGATTGTACGGTAAGCTTTTGATTAAAACACCAGCCACTAACTTTTCACCAGCATACAGTATTTAGTTATAGATCATTACTCCGTATGCCTCGACATTGCAAAAAAGCTTCAGTACAGTCGACCTAGGTACTTTAATCAACTTATCGCGGTGCCAAAAAAAAAGCGAAATAAACCGCCACATCCCGTGACCACCGAAATCCCGGGACACTCGACCAAGACGTAAAAAGCTTAGGCAAATCGAATTAAGTGTCGGAGAGAGTCTGCAATCTGAATGAAGAGAATTACTTGAGACGAAAAATTGTGTCTGATTTTAAGGGAGAGTTTGTTTTGCGCGTGTCCACTAGTCATGTTGTCAATTGTTCGATATCATACAGCGTTCGTAGTCTTGAAAGGAAAATGCATGCTTGTTTTGCAGGAGAAACATAGACAAAACGTGAATACGATCAGAATTAAAAATAAGGGGAAGAGAGTTTAGATGGGATTTTAAAATTGAGGATTTTACCACTGCAGGCAATAGCGAATATATTTCAAGATTATACGATATTGTACGATAGAAAGATTTTTTTTATTGCCTAGATGTGTGGACGAGCTCACAGCCCACTTGTTTTTAAGTGGTTACTGGAACCCATAGACATCTACAACGTAAATACGCCACACACCTTGAAATATAAGTTCTAAGGTTTCAGTACAGTTACAACGGCTGCCCCACCTTTCAAACCGAAACGCATTACTGCTTCACGGCAGAAATAGGCGGGGCGGTGGTACCTACCCGTGCGGACTCACAGAGGTCCTACCACCAGTAATTACGCAAATTATAATTTTGCGGGTTTGATTTTTATTACACTATGCTATTCCTTCACCGTGAAAGTCAATCGTGAACAATTGTTAAGTACGTATTTCATTAGAAAAATTGGTACCCGCCTGCGGGATTCGAACACCGTTGCTTCGCTACATACGAATGCACCGGACGTCTTATCCTCTAGACGACTTCATCTTTAAGTAAATCCTGAAAAATATTACTGAATTCGCCTTGTTCTTATCGCGTTGTACGCAATCCTATGCTTCATAACCAGAGCCGTAATAAATGTTGGAATCACAAGCCCCAGCTGTATCGCCAGAATAGCATGGTTAATGACCATGAAAATCAGAGATAAACAATTACTATTTTGTTAATTTTTTTAAATGATACAATAGGCTTAAAGTTAAAGAATCGCGCTCCTTATTTCTGTGATCATGCTAAAAAGATTTTGAGTAACAATTATTAATGTAGATGAATTAATAATAAACGAGACACATTCACAACAATTATTAATTTTGTACTAAAATTTATCATGTTAATTTAGCCTTGAAAATGTGGTAACTTTATAGAAGCTACTTATAGTTGGAGCAACAAAACTTTGTTACGAAGCTCTCAAGCATCTTGATTAATTAACTGGCAATTAATTATTAGTGTTGCTTTATTAATTTTGAAGATAGAAAACAATTTGCTAGACTTTTAGCAAATAAAAAGTAAAAAACAAACAGACTCAATAGCATTTTAAATAATTACTCCTCAGTGCTATAAGAAGCTTTCAGTTCTAACGCTTGCACCAGAAATAGCACAGGTCAACGTGCTTGTCGAAGATTTCAGTGTAATTCATAGCCGATACCATCAACCTGCTAGTTTTTTGCTGGATTTCCTCAATCGGTCCCGATTTCAATCCGGTACTAGATACCAAGGCTAAACCCCATCTCGCCAATCGATTTTGACGAAACTGGAAAGGCTACTAGGTTACAAGCTTAAAAATACATGAAACCCATAAATAAAATAGATCGACACGGGATTGCTTATCAGCAAGTATAATTGAAAAAATCGGTAAGGATGCGTTCTGAGTGTACCTGTGCTCTGATTAAGAACCAGTAACAAAAGCGAAGGAAGCAAGAAGGCAGCTTCAACGGTAAGAGATAATGTAGTTAACCTCAAAAAGGCTGTTGCTGTTTCGCCGTATTTACTCAGTAACTACTCAGTAACTAATCGTCGTCATGTCGGACCCTTCAAGATATATATAACTAGAAAAAACTAATCAGAATAAACATTTCATTTAAACTATACGGTTTATCCACCAATACCTAAATCAAGCTTTTAGCCGCGCGCTCTTAATTTCAAATGACCCAAAGTCCGATTCAACAAACGGACACAGAGATTACGTTGAGAAAACTACACTAAATTACCGGTCTTAACGTTTCTCGTTCCCAACGGGGATTAGTGAGAATTTTCTTCTAGAATTACCGCTACAATTGTAGCTGGATATTTATAGGGAAGAATTTTGCGCTAAAATGTCCTTAACAGTTTAATTTGTATCTATTTACAGCAAGAAGAATTATTTATTTATAGAAGGCAAGCGCGCCGTGGGCAGAATACCAGCTAGATGGTCAGATCTGGTTAAAAAAGCGATTGGTGGTCGTTTATACCATGCGGTCCATACCACTCATGATCGAACACTGTGGGGGAAAGTCACATGTGGTCGCAATCCTCAGCAGTGAGGGAACGATGAAGAAGAATTTACAGCACAAAAACTGAGGGGGCTAAAATGTGTTTGTACTGCATATTCTAAAATGTTCCTAGCCTTTTTTTATTGCCCTTGTAGGCAGACGACCATACGGCCCACCTGATGGTGAGTGGTTACCGTCGCTCATGGACTTCAGCAATGCCAGGGGCAGAGCCAAGCCGCTGCCTACCGTATAATTGTACGTAGCCCCATGAAATTCAAAGGCATAATTGTCTTAAAAGTATATTTTTGAATATGTTATGTGATACTTACCCAATAACGTAAGCTGTACCCGGATCTGCAGTATCACGCTAAATGTTTTTAATTTGAGATTATGTATTTTCAATCATCATTATTAAATACAAAACGCTTCAATACATCAAAAGTAATTCGAGCGGGTTTTGATTAAGTTTTTGTATCTCGAAACCCTGTTGAGTTGAGCAAAATTTAATGAGGTCTTCCCTGAATGTTGGTATTACGTACTTTCCCGCCTCATTCCCGTTTTAATTCAAAGACTTTATTACGTATACTTGATGTGATTACAAGCGTTTGAATTCTGGCAGAATGTAAATTAATTCGTGCTGTTTGTTACCGAAAGAACAAGAAGTGTTCAGTTCACAATAAATCATATTAATGTACGAAAAAATCGAAATCGTCCTTATACAATAGTCTTAGTATGATGGCTATATAGTGTCTAATGTATAGTCTACGTGATGACAGTTATTATTACAATCTATATATTAATACGTGAAGCAAAAATGTGGTATCCCTTTTTACGAAAATTGCGCGGACGGAGGAGTATGAAATTTTCCACACTTGTAGAGAATATAGAGAAGAAGTGCGCAATGCTAATATTTTTTTTAAATAATGCATAAAAGATACATTAAATCAATAAAGAAAACATTACACACACTACATACCATGTATTTGACGCACACACGCATGCATACTATTTATTGTCAAACTTTTGTTCTTGACGTATGTTGTCAAATTGAGATTAGATTAAATATTGTTTGTCTTTGTTAATATTTTTTATAGTGTAGTCTTGGCGAAATTTGTGATTATAGAAGTATAAAATACAATCATAATAGTGTACAAACTTACAATTCCAATTAGTTATAGTCGAATTTCGACTACTGCGGGACCTCAAGTTCATATAAATAGCTGTTTCTTTGTATATTATTATTATATTTTTTTTATAAATCATTGTGAATAAAATAAAGTTGATAACTTTACTTTGTAAAGTAGTTTTTTTTTTATCAAATAAAAAAATCATAATAAAAAATGTATACCCGGATAATTATTTTCTTTATACCTCGAATAGAAATTAAAATTAATATTTTTATAATAAGGAACTTCGTTCCTATCCGGTGTCCCACGACACCACATATCTTTCTTTATTGACTAACGTAGATATGTACTCAACACATACAGAGTCAAAACAGATAAGTTATTTCCCTCTTCTCTCTCTTCTATATCGTTCCCTCACTACTGAGGATCGTGGCCACATGCGACGTACTTCCAATGTGCTCGATCATGGGTGGCATGGACTGCATGGTACAGACTACCACCGAGTGCTTCTCTTGCTAGATCTGACCATCTGGCTGCTCACGGCGCGCTTGCCTTCTATTCGACCCGTAATTTTGAGCTTCTCTAATTCATGTCTGGGAGACCGCATGATGTGTCCGAAGAAGCTTATAACACGTTCCAGGCAGATGGAAGAGAGCCTTTTCGGATGTCTAGCTGCCTTAGAATGGACTCGTTTGTTCGCATGGCCATGCGATTAGTTATTTAAGTGTCCCTAAACGCGGCTCAATGTATACCGGTAATCATACAGTGCGATAGTGCTATTTTTTGTTCGACCTCCAAAATTAAATGCTTTACTACGGAAAGAACCAGCGTTAAGGCGCCGGTCCGTGCGCGTTAAAAATACATATTATATCCCGCAGCCAGCAACTTTTGTTATGGGTTTTATCAGCTAATGAAAAACAAATTTAATGTTCACAGCACTAATATTCAAAATCACTGTTTATAGTTATAGATCAGACTATCTAAGATATCGTTACCGAATGTTACTGTTAGCTGCTAAGAATTTTCGTTTCACAATTAAAATTCTTGTATTTTTGAATAGAACGTTCTCGAAATTCAAGCGTAGTATTTGCGTGCCTTTTCCAGAGATATGTCATGGCTAATTGAAGAATTCGAGCGTCCAATATTTTCATTATAGTCATCATCTATGAGAAATTCTCTTAAAAAACATTACCGTTATTTAGCTGTAATAATATATATAGCATAATCGTTGTTACTGGTAGTAGGACCGCTTGTGAGTCCGCACGGGTAGGTACCACCACACCACCCATTTCCGCTGTGAAGCACTAATGCGTTTCGGTTTGAAGGGTTGGGCAGCCGTTGTAACTATACTTGAGACCTTAAAACTTATATCTCAAGGTGGGTGGCGCATTTACGTTGTTGATGTCTATGGGCTCCAGTAACCACTTAACACCAGGTGGGCTGTAAACTCGTCCACCTATGTAAGCAATAAAATAAAAGCAACAGCACTATTTTGTCTATAGACAAATTGACGATGGCAAGCGAGCCAAACACAACCCACTGAGTTTCTCGCCGGATTTTTTCAGTGGGACGTGATTCCAATCCGGTAGTAGATTCAGCGAAGAACTGCTCTTGCTGGGGCTAGTGTTAGCAATTCTCTCAGGTTGAGCCCGTGAGCTCACCTACCGGTTCACGCGAAGTCGGGATAGCTCCTTACGCTACCAGCGACTAGATAGATTATATAGATATAGATTAGGGGAAAAAGGGCAAGCAGTGACTTAAAAATAATTTAAGATTACTATTTTATACTCTATATATACATATTATAGTAATAAAAATTCGAGAAGTCAGCCGCCCCATTGATAATAGCATAGTAAAAAATGCATTTAACCTGCGTTCTCTTTTTAAAATGGGGTAAGCGAAAATACGTGTTAACATTAAATATTTAAGGGAAATGTTTCTTTACATTTCCGTGTCCCGATAACTCAATTTGCATCAAAGTCAGATTGAAAGTTAACGTGAAAATGCTTTCTGCGTTTCACTTAGACGGTGACTATTTGTTGAAACTGACAGGAATACTATTTGAATTTTATTTAATTCAGAAAAAAAAAACATCAAGAGCCTGTCTTTACGGCTCTACGTGTCTTAAAATTGTATCTTGTCAACTTAGATTTAAATTTCATATCTCTCTCGTCCTTTTTGTAAACGATAAAAATTGAGAAAGAGAAGATGTATACACTCATTCAGTTCTAGATCACCATTACGAGTGACTTGTTGTTGGGAAAGACGTAATCTATATATTAATACGTGAAGCACAAACTTTGTATCCCTTTTTACGAAAATTGCGCGGACGGAGGTTAAGAATTTTTTCACACTTATAGAGAATATAGAGAAGAAGTGCACAATGCTAATATTTTTTTTTAAATAATGCATAAAAGATACATTAAATCAATAAAGAAAACATTACACACACTACATACCATGTATTTGACGCACACACGCATGCATACTATATATTGTCAAACTTTTGTTCTTGACGTCTGTTGTCAAATTGAGAATAGATTAAATATTGTTTGTCTTTGTTAATATTTTTTATAGTGTAGTTTTGGCGAAATTTGTGATTATAGAAGTATAAAATACAATCATAATAGTGTACAAACTTACAATTCCAATTAATTATAGTCGAATTTCGGCTACTGCGGGACCTCTAGTCAAACTTAATACCTATAAAGCGAGTTAATCATGAAAAATATAAAATAGAACGTGTCATGTAACTTTAATTTATCTGCTCCTTCTCCGTTTTCAAAGAAAGAATCGTTGAGTGATTTTATAAGGAGACAGACACGCTTTGAAAAATGAGATGTGCAAAGTTTTAAGGAAGGTATTTTGATGTAAGCTCGCAAACTAATTGAATAGTTGAAGAATGTCTGAATTCCTCAAGTTAATCAGTCAGCTTGTATATTGGCGTTGTTTACTTGAGAAGTTAAATCGACTTTAATTAAAACGGCTCGTGAACGTCTCGTGTTTATCGATTCGTTGTTTGGGAAATTAAATACGGGTTACGTTTTATACGGAAAACATTCGATTGTATACTTACGACAAATACAGGGTGAACTGAAATACTTTTTACTGGTGGTAGGACCTCTTGTGAGTCCGCGTGGGTAGGTACCACCATCCTGCCTATTTCGGCCGTGAAGCAGTAATGCGTTTCGTTTTTAAGGGTGGCGCAGCCGTTGTAACTATACTGAGACCCTTAGAACTTATATCTCAAGGTGGGTGGTGTATTTACGTTGTAGATGTCTATGGGCTCCAGTAACCACTTAACACCAGGTGGGCTGTGAGCTCGTCCAACCATCTAAGCAATAAAAAAAAAATACGTCTGAGGAAATTATTGGAGAAATTAATCCCGCTAATTGTTGGCAGAGTTTTTGCTTACAATTAGCGGGATTAATTTTGGGAGTACAGTGGCTCTTAAGCACCGTGTACCGATACATTTGTCCGTCGCGAGCGCTGTCAAGTGTATCGCGATATTACAAACACGATATTACAAGCACGACGACTCGAATTTTTGTTTTAAATAAAACCTAAAATTGAATATAATACCTAACACCCCCACTCCGCCTACCATGTAGCTCGCGTTCAACACATTCACACGTTGCGCTTGTGTAGTGTTTGTGAATAAACGCGCGGCGTGACGTCACACTGCATGCGCATCATGAAAAGTTTGCCCATCTATCTCTCGCGCGGTCCAGCTTATGAGTGTGAAGGGGAAAGTTAATGTTTTGCTTTTGTTAATGTTTACAAATATAGCGTGGTCTTATTTTATTACTGTTTTAATATTAAATTATTATTGTCTAATTATAATTGTATAAGTTGATAAAAAATGCTATGCAATAGCTTTACCGCGGCAGTCCCCGAGTGCCACAAGTGTTTTTTTAATAAATTATTTGTCGGTGCTACAAATGTTCTGTAGCTGTTGAAACTATTCAAAAAGCAGTAGAAGCTTTTCATAAGATCGACTACATGAAATAAAGTCGTTGGTTGATATCCTGTCCGTGGACCACACCAGAAACGACCTCTGAAAAACCAGAAACAGATGCTTAACGTTAAGCTCGATTGCACATACGACCTCATGGACGTATAGAGCCTGAACAAACAGACAAGTTTTAATGTTCTTTTTATATTCGATTATTTAAATCCATGGATGACGTCACATAAATTAAAACCTCACTCTCTATCAGATTTTTGCTAACGCGAATTGGATAACGAAGTCAGCAGCTGTAATCTGTGGAGTTCGAACGTCTCATACCGCTGGGGACCACTGAAATTGGACATTTGAAACGTGGCAGTCACGTCTCGTGAAATTCTAAGCGAGCTATGTCGAATATTTATGTTTTTATTTTTGGTGAATTCCCATATTTTTTTAAGAATCCGACTAGAGTACAGATTACTGCTGAAATAATTAAAACAACTTTATAGGCTTCATATCTTCCGTTTATTATTGTCATTATATGATTACTGATGTTACGAATACCTCAAAGTTTTTTAATCACGGACGGATCAGGTGCTATTCGTAAAAAAAAATTACGTCGCTTTTCTTGTCTATAAAGACAGCTAAAGGAGAAAATAAAGAGAGAAATTAATATTACGACAATATTAAAATTTAAAAGTAGTTTTACTTCTATCTACGACACGCGATAATTCAAGCTGAAAACTACGTATAGAATAAACATAGATTCGACTTCCTCAAGCTATATATGAGTCGTCTATTATCAAAGGTGGCAATCTGTGCATTTGGACAAAAAAAAATTATTGATATGTCAATACAGATTGATTTGAATATAATCGTCTCCTTCAAAGAATACGGTTCAAAACCTGCATTAAATAAAGGTTAATAGTTTTTTTTTTTTTTTTTTTTATTTTTTTTTATTGCTTATGTGTGTGGACGAGCTCACAGCCCACCTGGTGTTAAGTGGTTACTGGAGCCCATAGACATCTACAACGTAAATGCGCCACACACCTTGAGATATAGTTCTAAGGTCTCAGTATAGTCACAACGGCTGCCCCACCCTTCAAACCGAAACGCATTGCTGCTTCACGGCAGAAATAGGCGGGGCGGTGGTACCTACCCATGCGGACTCACAAGAGGTCCTACCACCAGTAATTACGCAAATTATAATTTTGCGGGTTTGATTTTTACTGCACGATGTTATTCCTTCACCGTGGAAGTCAATCGTGAACATTTGTTGAGTACGTATTTCATTAGAAAAATTGGTACCCGCCTGCGGGATTCGAACACCGTTGCATCGCTTCAACACGAATGCACCGGACGTCTTATCCTTTAGGCCACGACGACTTCGACGACGAGTTAACCTGTTATTTATCTAAGATGTCGTTCCGAAGAGTTTTGTGACTGCCAAAGGAATACAAAGTCAATAATTCGTTTTTCTGATTTACCAATCATTGTCCAAAAGTCAGATTGCCAAATTTGATAATAGTCGACTCATATAGGACAAAAATTGAAATGGGTGTCCGTAAAAAACCGGTTTCCACTTTGTACTAAATAACAATCGGTCATATCCTAATTGAAATTGTAGTATACGACAAAGGGAAGATCTTCCACCGAGCGGGTGATGTTGCTCAGTAGACCGAGTAGTAGATATTCAGGCATCTATCAATAATCTTGGGTTGTATGATAGCTACACGCCACAGAATTATCAAAAAAAAAAAAACAAAAAAAAAGAACGCATACAAATCAAATCAAAATCAAAATTTTTTTATACGAATTGACTGTGGGCATAAAATTGAATTGACCTTTTCTTTGTTGTCCTTGTAGGCAGACGAGCATACGGCTCACCCGATGATGAGCTGTGACCGTCGGCTATGGACTTCAGCAACGCCAGAAGTAGAGCCAGGCCGCTGTCTATCGTAAAAACATCATCCTCAAAATAACATCCTTGCAGGACACCTTCTTACTGGTGGTAGGACCTCTTGTGAGTCCGCGCGGATAGGTACCACCGCCTTGCCTATTTCTGCCGTGAAGCAGTAATGCGTTTCAGTCTGCAGAGCGAGGCAGCCGTTGTAACTATACTGAGACCTTAGAACTTAAAAAAAAAGTACAGCTAACTCCAAACATCGAAGAATAAATACAACATTTAAAATAATGATTCCATTGTATAGATTGGCGCGCACAGAAGCACAAACAAAAAGCCCGATTACGTTTTATGTATAGAATATTAAACAGATCGACACAGCTGTCAAAAACATGCGAGGGCCGTTTAAAATGAAGATGCGTATTATGACATCAAACCGTAGATGTGTCTGTTATACCTAGTGGTAGTCGAAATTCGACTATAATTATTTGAGATTATAAGTTTGTACATAATTATGATTCTATTGTCAAAGACTATTACTTCTTTAATCACAGATTTCGCCAAGATTACACTTTAGACAATATTAATAAAAACAAACAATATTTAATTTATTCTCAATTTGACCACAGACTCTCTAAGCAATAAGAAAAGGTTGACAGTAAACAATTAATAGTATGCATGCGTGTGTGTGTCAAATACATGGTAGTGTGTGTAATGTGTTTTATTGATTTCACGTATTTTTTATGCTTAATTTAAAAAAGATTAACATTCTGCACTCCTTCTCTATATTCTCTATAAGTGTGGGAAATGTCATACTCCTCCGTCCGCGCAATTTTTGGTAAAAAAGTGTACAAAGTTTTTGCTTCACGTATTAATATATACTTAAGTATATGTAGTAATAGTATAAGTAGTAATAGTAATAAGTATAAGTAGATGTCTGCTTTTCCTGCAAATCCCAAAAAATACAATACAATCTTTAAAGAGGCTTTTTTTATGCTTAGCCAGTACAAATGTTTCTCGCTCCGCTGTAACTATCAATAAATATATGAAATAATTTGTTGAAAATATCGTGCGTTAATAGGTAGTACTATGATAAAAAGTTTTCCTCGAAGCGCAAACAACAGTACACAGTTTCAACTCAGTCTGGTGAATGTTTCAGAAAAAAGAAGAGAATCTTACAAATAAACATACATTTTATTTAAAGATGTAGAAGAAAACGAGTATTGAATATCGTTAAACGAAATAATTAAACAAACAATAAATATGTAAATTTGTAAATATTTATACATATTTAATAATATTACATATTATATTACTTAAAAGTAAGTAAAGTAAATACTGTAAAATAATAGTGGTTTTTTGCATTATCTCTGACTTATAATGAGTTTTTTTTTCCTACCTATGCTTATAGCCTTGAGAGGCTATTTCAGCTTCGCCCTAACGTTTGTAGGTGAGCTCGCGGGGCTCAACCGGAGAGTTGCTAACACTGACCCTAGCAAGAGCAGTGCTTCGCAGAATCTACCACCGGATCGGAAACGCGACCCACTGAGAAGATCCGGCGAGAAACTCAGTGGGCTTGTCTATGGGTTAGTTCGCTCGTCGAGCCCTTCGTCGCAAGCGACGGGTTCGACGAGGACGGTGACCGGTATAATAAGTGAAGCTGATGTTTGTTCTTATTTAGTTATACTGTTAATATATTGCAAATACGATAACCAACTAATAATTAAAGTATATTTATTTCTTATTAAGAATCGTCCTTCCACATTCTATACACGGCACTTTACCTAAATGATTTTAAAATAGAGTTTTGATTTAGACACGCTACGGGTTTGTTTAAACTAAAACAAAATCACACTTCGCTGTGACTATCGCGATGTATTCAATCGAAATAAAAATATTTTTTGGCATTATTGGTCCGTTACCAGCTGCCACATATCACTATCTGAAGATTGACTTTCATTTTAAGCCACTTTCAGACTACGCTATAATATAATAGCATATACTTATAGTATATAGCTCATAGCACAACAATATCGCGCACCATACATTGTTATGGACACGTACACACTGTACTGTCCTATATATTATTGGCTAAGTATAGGTTGCTATACTATATGACACTATATTATAGCGTAGTCTGAAAGCAGCTTTAGTGAGTGATCGAATTTTGATTCACGTAATTTAAAAGTTTAAATCCTCACGTAAGTTTTATGAAAAATTTCTCAAGCGGAATTCTAACTTGAATGCTTCGTAAGATTTTCTGCCATGTCGCTTCTAACAAAGATAAATTGTCTTTTTCAATTGTAGCGAATTGTCTTCGCCGACCAGCGGAAACATTGCATTGTGCAAGATCTACACATACTGATATATTATGTATGTAAAATAAAAACCTTCACTGGTGGTAGGACCTCTTGTGAGTTCGCACAGGTAGGTACCACCGCCCCACCTATTTCTGCCGTGAAGCAATAATGCGTTTCGGTTTGAAGGGTGGGGCAGCCGTTGTAACTATACTGAGATCTTAGAACTTATATCTCAAGGTGTGTGGCGCATTTACGCTGTAGATGTCTATGGGCTCCAGTAACCACTTAACACCAGGTGGGCTGTGAGCTCGTCCAAACATCAAAGCAATAAAAAAAAAATAATAATAATACGACCTTTATCCTTATAAATAAATAGTAACGTTCACGCTAATGTTCTAAATTCTCTATATTCACTGATAGCTGAATATTTAGATTCATATTATATATTAGGTTTTCTTCTTCTTAATGCTATTAAATTTTTTGCCGTAGCTGGGTGAATGCGCTCACGATCCACCTGGTATTAAGCAGGTACCTGAGTCCAGAGGTATCACAACGTCAATATCGCTACCTATTTTGACAGCTTCGCCGAAGAAATGGGTAGGTATGCAGTACGTACGGAAGTCGTCGTGGCCTAATTAATAAGACGTCCGGTGCATTCGTGTTGAGCGATGCACCAGTGTTCGAATCCCGCAGGCGGGTACCAATTTTTCTTATGAAATACGTACTCAACAAATGTTCACGATTGACTTCCACGGTGAAAGAACAACATCGTGTAATAAAAATCAAACCCGCAAAATTATAATTTGCGTAGTTATTGGTGGTAGGACCTTTTGTGAGTTCGCGTGGGTAGGTACCACCACCCTGCCTATTTCTACCGTGAAATAGTAATGCGTTTCGGTTTGAAGGATGGGGCAGCGGTTGTAACTATACTGAGACCTTAGAACTTATATCTTAAGGTGGGTGGCGCATTTACGTTGTAGATGTTTATGGACTCCAGTAACCACTTAACACCAGGTGGGCTGTGAGCTCCCATCTAAGCAATAAAAAATATTAACAAAAAAACATACTATTACCTGTGCGATCTCGCCATACGACCTATCACCGTTAACGTATATAATGCGAAAAACTTAGATAATCCAACTATAGTTTTTTGTTCGAAAACACAAAAAAAGTTCGATGAAAGTTATGAAAATTCAATCCGAATATATTTCGTTTGCGACACAAAAAAGTATAAGGATAATTAAGCCGAAGGAAAGTTACGAAATTGGGTTTCTTTCTCATCCCTATCTCATTGTGTTCGGGTTACTAGGGTTTTTTTTTAAAGGTCGTTTAGGGTGTAACGGTTTCAAGGTCCATCTGTGTGTGATGTAGCTACCAGAGCTCCAAATATATTGTAATAATTGTCAACGCCTCGCGACCCACTGAGTTTCTTGCCGGATCTACTCAGTGGGTCGCGATTCCGATCCGGTGGTAGATTCAGCAAAGCACCACTCTTGCTAGTGCAGATGTTTTTTTTTAATTTTTTAATTATTGAGCTGGGTGGACGAGCTCACAACCCATCTTGGTTACTGGAGCTCACAGACATCTACAACGTTAATGCCGCCACCCATCTTTGAGACATGAATTGTAAGCTCTCATATTAAGCAGTACAACAGCAGCCCCGGCCTTCAAACCGTAACGCATTACTGCTTCACGGCAGAAATAGGCAGGGTGGTGGTACCTACTCGTGCGGACTCACAAGACGTCCCACCACCAGTAGCTAATATGTTAGCTAATTCTCAAAGGCCGGGCTCCGTGCGCTTGCCTACCTGTTTAGACGATCCGGATTATTTCCTCGAGGCTACAGATGATTTTCCTATTCCTACCTAAGCTTATAGTTTTGCTTGCTTATAGTTTACAACATGTAGGTGAGCTCTCGGGGCTCAAAGCTGGAGGCGTTGCTAACACTAGCCCGAGCAAGAGTGCTTTACCGATGATTAGATACGAAAAATATATGTAATTGATTGTACAACAGCTGTCCTACCCTCGCAGCTAATAAGGCTCGATGAAAGCACTTAATAATTTAATTATTATACCTTCATAATATTCAATTAATTAAACAGCCCTAAGCACAGTTTAATTTGAAATTTATTTGGAACGAAATTAACACGTTTCACAAAAATAATTTTTGTTTTAATTTAATCAGTGATGATGTACTCGTAATTATTTGCTTTGCGATCTTTTGTTAAGCTATTGGATAGCTTTTAGTGCGGGCTTTGAGCGCGGTGACCGTATCAGGAAATTCCATAACGAAAATTAAACCTAACACCCCCTACTCTACCTACCATGTAGCTCGCATTCAACACATTCACACGTTGCGTTTGTGTAGTGTTTGTGAATAAACGCGCGGCGTGACGTCGCACTACATAAGCATCATGAAAAGGCTGCCCAACTGTCTCTCGCACGGTCTAGCTTATGAGTGTGAAGGGGGGACAGTTAATGTTTTGCTTTTGTTAATGTTTATAAATATAGCGTGGTCTTGTTTTATTATTGTTTTAATATTAAATTATTATTGTCTAATTATAGTTGCCTTTACATCTGATCAAGAGATATGGGTAACTAGAGCGAAGCCTAGCGAAATACAATCACCATGTATCTTGCCTTTTAAAATATAACCCTAAACAAGTATTAACCGCTGAATCATCTTATCCATTTGTAGAATGAAATGTTTAAGCTCACCATCTAAATTAAGTAAATTTCAAAATTACGTCACCTAATATAATGTGTTCACAAAACAGTATTATTTTATATTCTATTCTAGTTTGTGATTTTTAATGGAGTAACCACCTAATCAGTATGTACTTGATTATTTTTATCATATGTAGAAATTGGTTAGTACTCGCTTAACAAGAGTTCGGATCTCGTGACATGAATAATGATAAAGGTTTGAGTCTCAACCTGACATATGAAAAAGCTATTGAAGTTAAGTACCATCATTACCCATGTCAATGATGATGTCGATTCAATGCTGACAGACTTGACCGTGAACACACCTAAATACACTTCACGTCGCGTCCATATTGCTTATAAAATAAATATGGGCTTTCTAACCTTTATTGCTGACGAATGAAGTCACAATTTCCGCTAAAACTACAAATATCTAAATATATTGGGGCTGATATAATAGTCGATAATGGCTGATGCGGCAGTTAATGAATTTGGTTTTTTTTTTCGATTATTGAAGTTAATCGCAGCAAAATTTACTAATTAGAGGGTATACAATTTATAATTACGTGTCATCAGTTGAATTAAGATTTCCTTGTTAGTGTGGTTTGAATTTTACTGAAAACTGGGAATAGTAGTAATCTTGTACCCACAGACATTCAAATAGTTTCAACAATCCAGCTACCCTAAGCGAATTTGGCGCCTAACTTTTCACTTGTTCTAATTTTGAATTTTCAGTCAAGATAAATACAACCAGAATTCAGTATTCAAATTTTATTTATTTAGGTCTTGTATCTAGTCACTGAGCAGATAAATGCCTATTTAAAAGCTTCTGATAGCTATAGAGTGATACCGAAAGCTTTTGTAGGAAAGTCTGTATAACATTTTAGTCAATTAATAATTTATTTCGTATTTATTAATATTAATGCTATAAAACGTATTCGACTATATTTCATTATTTTATGTATCTATTGTCTTATAATTTACTTATCTTTAAAATATGTCTTTCTTTGGCTTGGTGGCAGAAAAGTCATTAATGAATGAAGTTCGCAGTTCATACTCTTCAATATAAATGTTTTTCTGTGTACAATGAACAATAAAAAAAAATGTTTACTAGAAATTTTTTATTTCTGATTAATTCGTAAATCCTACATCTTAGTGTCAGCTCAATTACATGATCTGTCAGCTAGTGTATATCAAATTTTTACCGATACTAATAGGATCCAAGTAACTAGAAAACGAAAAAATGGAAGTTGATGGTACAAAGAGCCACGAAGAGCTTTCAGGGACACGACTTTCAGCAATGAAGTATGCGACTAAGAAGAAGAACTATCCAATAATTTCTGAATTTCATATAAATGATACAGTCATAGCAAAACCCGGTCGGATTTTACTAATAAAATGAAACAGTTCACCCTTGAATATTTTCAAAGGATGACTCGGTAAACTTTCCATATACAAATGTAGGCTTTCGCACTCCGAAAACAAACTGGGGCGTGTGATCGCGGACGTGGACAAAACAGATATGGCGCCGAAACCATAACGGGTGACTGGCTCGCAAAAAAATTATAGTCAACCCAACCTCGTGGTCGTCCTGGAGCAGCTTTCGTAAGTAATTCGTGAAAATTATGTTCTGGCTGACAGATTTCATTGAATCAGGCCATTTGATATTTTTGGATAATTCAAAGAAACTGTATTAACCTAAGGTTTTTTTATTGCCCTTGTAAGCAGACGAGCATACGGGCCACCTGATGGTGAGTGGTTACCGTCGCCCATGGACTTCAGCAATATCAGGGGCAGAGCCAAGCCGCTGCCTACCCCTTCATACTCTCCACAAGCTTCATTTGAAGAAGGACATGTCATAGCGCTCGGGAAACACCGTGGAAGGGAGCTCATTCCATGGCCGGATGGTACGTGGCAAGAAAGACCTCTGGAAACGCACTGTCGATGAACGCAGCGGATCCAGATAATATGGATGAACTCTGCTCCGATAGCGGAAGGTGCGATGATAAAAAGGAGATGAGGGGATCATCTCAAACAATTCGTCAGAGCACTCCCCATGTAGGAATCAATCAATAAAATATATTTCTGAGACTTAGAAAACAGTTATTTATTGTACGCCATTGAAACCAGCCCCCCCTCCATGGAGTATAATACGGATGAAAGGCTCTAATTAGATGAGTATTTGATCAATTTTAACATGTATACAACATTGCTAGAGTACAACAATTCTTCAAAGTTTGAAAGGATTTTTCGATTATTTTCGATCATTCAGAGCTATGAACCAGTTTGGTTGTAACCATGGTATTGCTGACAGTACCGTTGCTCGTGGCACAACTAAAACAGGTTCACAGTCCACATCATGGCTATCCAAGCGCATAGACATGACAACATGAATGTCTGGTAAAGTTATGAAGTCAATATTGTATTGAATAATTATTGCCTTCCCTTCACACTAGAACGAAAATTACGGGGTAAAAATAGCATGAATAGTGGTACCTACGCATGCGGGCTTACAATACATAATATCACCGCTAAAGGTCAATTGGCGACGGCAGTACCCTGGTTTAGTACACAGAAAATCCTGCCGCACGTATTTCTCAGTGAATCCTTTATCTGCCTTTTACGAAACCCTGCAGGAAGAGATGGTAACGCGTTAGTCGTTACTTTTAACACATCACATGCATGAAATTTGCATGTTGGCTGATACGTTTGTATTGTAGGCAATAAAAAAAGGTTGATCGCAGCCAGCACCTATTGAACCCGACCATACTAGCGGAATACAAATGTGACCTTAAATTCGTAACTCAAGACAATGTCACAATGGGAAATGTGGTTCTAATTGTTTCTATTATAAGCTTCTATTATAGGCTTCATATGAACCATGGCATTGTTGCCTATTAAGTCGGCTTACGGAAGATAGTTTTACGTGATAACGTCAGTAAGAAAACCATTCGAACTGCTAGCTCTGACATCACGTGAGAAGAGAAATAAAAGTCACAAGCCAACGCTTGTATCGATCATGCCTCTCTATTGCTTGTTCCGCGCTCTTGCTTGCATACTCAGGCTCAGACGGAACGTGACACTTTTTCGTACATGCAGCCGGTGTTCATCGACGTATAAAGACGTTATCACTCCAACGTTCTCCGGAAGCGTCATAAGTACCAACGAAGTACAAAATAATTTCTAAAGAGTCGCCAGTGAAACTTGGTTGGTAGGCATCGGCTTGGCTCTGCACCTGGCATTGCTGAAGTCCATGGGCGACGGTAACCACTCACCATCCGGTGGGCCGTATACACGTCAGCCTACAAGGTCAATAAAAAAAAAACTAGACACTTTAACTTTTATTGAATCATGGTGGGGACCTGTTAGAAATAACAAATCGCGAAGAAAAGTATATTTGTTTTCATACCTCATACAGCCCCATATTATTTTATCTGCCCCACCTATAATATTATCATGGCAATTGGTTAGAATTTATTTCGGTCCCCTCCCTCTATTTGATTTAATACTACACCTTGTCGAGTTCCCCATTCATGAATCATCAAATAAATCCAATTCGAGTTATTTATTTCTATAATATCAGTAAATTTACCTAAATACAATGAAGGAAACGGTATATTGCTGATAACAAAATTGGAATTTTGAATGAAACTCACAAGGCACGCTATTGATTTTGCAATGCTCGACTGCCAGTTATTTTTAGTTTTTTTTGTAAAGAAAGGGAACACATAAGTAACTTTAAAACAGCTAAGACACACAGACAGTCAGATAGTTTTATCATTTTAGACGCGTGTGTCGTTTAAATCTCAACAAAGCTCCTAAACTACTTATCGTGGTAAGATGTCATTTAAAAGGGTAAGTCTCTTCAATCAACGTCACAAGAGATTACGATAAGGATTTCAGAAAACCTAGAAACCTAATAATTCGTTTAAGGGTAGACCAAGCTTTTTTATATTTTTAGATAAGCTAACTGTCTACCTGATTTTAAGTAGTTACCAGAGTCTGTAGATACCATCTTTGAAAAATCTTAGTCTCTGAATGAAAGATATAATTATTTTGCGGTTGGATAGTAGTTAGCACTATACATACTACCAGCAGTATCTAATACTGTTCCCACAAGGCGTAGCATAAAATAATCATTTAGTACTTTTTCTGGTTCTTACTTGAGGTTGGAGGATACAGCCCATGTGGACCTCACATCCCTACTATTTATTGGTAAACAAAAATTATTGCAATTCATTTTTCTATTGATGCCGAACCGTATAAATCGTAAAGTGATTTCGAAATACCGGTTTCCGTCAGGCGAATTCATTTATCATTTTAGGGCAAACGAAATTAGCGGAAAAGTCCACTGTCATCGGAAAAGCATGCAAAAGCGTGTGAAGGGACAAGTGGCGTGCGCAAAAAGGGATCCTGCAAAAGTACGGACACGGCATTAACGAATATGATATTATTATATTATGAATTTAGTATTATGAAGGTTGGCTTATTTTCAAATCTTCGTACAGATTCTGTCTTTATTATGTTATTATAAAAGGATTACAGTTTTATGAGTATGATTCCGTAGTTCTTGAAACTGGAGTTAATACTTGACCTAGTTACAGCTGAAATCATATTGCTTATTTCTGGTACAAACTAACTAAGCATTCAGGTTTTAAATTAGTATAGAATATTCAATTGTTAATAACGTGTGCGATAATGTGTCATATAGTGGCCGTATGATATATCTATATATTAATACGTGAAGCAAAAACTTTGTATCCCTTTTTACGAAAATTGCGCGAACGGAGGAGTATGAAATTTTCCACACTTATAGAGAATATAGAGAAGAAGTGCACAATGCTAATGTTTTTTTTAAAATAATGCATAAAAGATACATTAAATCAATAAAGAAAACATTACACACACTACATACCACGTATTTGACGCACACACGCATGCATACTATTTATTTTGTTCTTGGCGTCTGTTGTCAAATTGAGAATTGATTAAATATTGTTTGTCTTTGTTAATACTTTTTATAGCGTTGTCTTGGCGAAATTTGTGATTATATAAAATACAATCATAATAGTGTACAAACTTACAATTCCCATTAATTATAGTCGAATTTCGACTACTGCGGGACCTCTAGTTTAATTTAAAACATGACTTGAAAGTTTGCTTGAGAAAAAAAATAGATAAAGCAGTAGAGACACCTTGCATTGTGCAATGTGAATCCGTGCAGCATAAGTAAACTTAAATGTCCAGTTTATATGAACTGAGGTGTATTTTATTCTATGCGTACCGTACGTCAAAATAATGCGGTAGGCAGCGGCTTGGCTCTGCCCCTGGCATTGCTGAAGTCCATGGGCGACCACTCCCCATCAGGTGGGCCGTATGCTCGTCTGCCTACAAGGGCAATAAAAAATTTTAAGCTGTCAAAATATCCTGTTGCCCAGTCTCAATGGCATTTGACATTTACAAACCTAATCTAATTGAATTTAGCTTTAGTCCAACCTAAATCCACATAACATTAAAAAACCAATAACCGTGTTATTAGCCTAATAATGCCCTAATTTAATTCATAATGTAATTCTACTGTGAACTTTAGCTCCTAATACGTTATTTGATTAATTCGATTTTCGATACATTAGTAACACTTAAACGATTTGGAAGAAATTTGTAGATAATAGAAAAATTGTTAATGGTTATTAAATATTGTCGAATACTACACGCAATGGGCATGAGTGCTCTGTGTGATAAAGGTTGACGGCTATCAAACAAATCATGCCTTCCTGTCAACATAAAACCGAATAATGGCTTCGAAGCTATATTTATTTAGTAAAAGTTTCACTGGCGACTCTTTACAAATTATTTTGTACTTCGTTGGTACTTTTGACGCTTCCGGAGTTCTAGCTACTGGAGCACATGGATACAATAATTAGTTTTATTAAAACGATAAAAAAAAATTAAAAATAATTAGAAGAACCTTGAGTAATTACTGGTGGTAGGACCTGTTGTGAGTCCGCGCGGGTAGGTACCACCGCCCTGCCTATTTCTGCCGTGAAGCAGTAATGCGTTTCGGTTTGAAGGACGGGGCAGCCGTTGTAACTATACTGAGACCTTAGAACTTATATCTCAAGGTGGGTGGCGTATTTACGTTGTAGATATCTATGGGCTCCAGTAACCACTTAACACCAGGTGGGCTGCGAGCTCATCCACCCATTTAAGCAATAAAAAAAAAGTAATTAAATCACAATATCAATTAGATTGATTTAGTCTTCTCATTGGAATGCATTATTATTTGTCGTTCAAAATAAGACGAACGGTAAACTCCTGCTTAACTTAAGACACGCAAAAAAAAACACTTAAAATTCATATCTTTTTATGATAACAATATGAAAGGCCGTTCGCCAATGGCCATTTGGACTAGAGAATAGTCCAGTTAATTCACAAATAGTCATGCTAATGTGACAGTGTAGATCTTTTATGGCCAAATTATGGAAAATTGGCCTGAAGCCAGTTTCCATTGAACGCTGACGGTCAGAGATTACGTTCCGAATATTAGAATTCTGATTACCGCGGAACTTGTTTTAGTTATTTTTTTTAGCGTAGACGTTAAAGACGTGGATATCATGATCTCTTACGACATGGCTGAAAACCCATTTTAATTTATTTACAATCGTGTATTATATGTATTGCAATAGTTTCATGACTTCATCTTCTTTCATCTTCAATGTTAGACCTTATTTTTGGGAAAGATTACACCTTAGTATATTTACTGTTCAACATTTAGGAGATGTTAATCTTAAACACTAGTCAATAAATTTGACGTTAAGTTATTTTCAGAAGAACTAAGACATATATAATCTAGAATCAATAACGATAAAGTTTAACGTATAAAACCAAATCAGTGATTTAATTTGACTAGAGGTCCCACAGTAGTCGAAATTCGACTATAATTAATTGGAATTGTAAGTTTGTACACATACTAATATTATCACAAATTTCGCCAAGGCTACACTATAAAAAAATATTAACAAAGACAAACAATATTTAATCTCAATTTGACAACAGACGTCAAGAACAAAAGTTTGACAATTATTAAATATGCATGCGTGTGTGCGTCAAATACATGGTATGTGGTGTGTGTAATGTTTTCTTTATTGATTTAATGTATCTTTTATGCATTATTTTAAAAAAATATTAGCATTGTGCACTTCTTCTCTATATTCTCTATAAGTGTGGAAAATTTCATACTCCTCCGTCCGCGCAATTTTCGTAAAAAGGGATACAAAGTTTTTGCTTCACGTATTAATATATAGATTAAAGTCACGAATGACGTTTTAATATAATTTTTTATGAAATTAAAATGTTCGACTTGAATAGGATGTGTATTCATTCTTAATAAGACCTTATGTTGTGGTCGACATTTTTTGTAGACTCCTAGAATAAATGAATTTTACTTCTTAGGAATAATCCAATTCGATTTGTCGAGCGATCGACGCCGTTTGCCTGTAAACAGCTAAATTTGTTATATCGATGGCAGCATTGAATACGTAAAGTTTCCCAGACCTAAAAATTATTCTCCTATATTTTGTAAGCGTTCATACAATAAGGAAGAAGCTGTAACAAATTTTTAGCGTCTGTAACATCAATTACTAACAAATATAATAAAGTTAAAGTCTTATTCACTCATAGACAGCGGATACAATCGGTTGAGGAAAAAAAATATACATAGGTGTATGCGACGGTAGAATTTTGAAGAAAGATGCTCCTTGAAAACTTTCGAACGACAAGGATGCTAATTACTATACCCATATTCGAATATTTAAAATAAAACTGATTGTGATTTATAGATTTTAATTTTTTTTTATTAAATCTATTTTATCTACTGGTGGTAGGACCTCTTGTGAGTCCGCACGGGTATGTACCACCTCCCTGCCTATTTCTGCCGTGAAGCAGTAATGCGTTTCGGTTTGGAGCGTGGGACAGCCGTTGTAACTATATAAAGACCTTAGAACTTATATCTCAAGATGCGTGGCACATTTACGTTGTAGATGTCTATGGGCTCCAGTAAAGACCTAACACCAGGTGGGCTGTGAGCTCATCCACTCATCTAAGCAATAAAAAAAAAACTGGCAAATAATTTTAAGGGACAGTTTTAAAAACCAGTGAAATGGAAAGAAGATTTGGCTGTGCGGCTTAATATGGGACCACCCCGTCTCATCCCGTGGATATCATAGAAGGATATCATTTCTAAGCATTTACTTTCTGAGCTATTGTGAGGATACCATCATCCGGTCAATTTGCGACAATTGACAATTCGACCTCACGCCTCTGTGTAGGTAGGTATTAACGTTGTGATATCTGTGGCCTCCGTAACCATTTACCATCGAGTGACCCATGTATTGATACTACGTAGCCGAAATATAGAAAACTGAATCGGTACTATCTTCTGAATTACTTTAACCTTCCAATCTGATATTTGATAAATGAATGGTAAATGAGTCGACTATTATCAAAGGCGGCAATCTGACTTTTGGACAATGATTGGTAAATCAGAAAAACGAATTATTGACTTTGTATTCCATTGGCAGTCACAAAACTCTTCGGAACGACATCTTAGATAAATAACAGGTTAACTATTAACCTTTATTTAATGCAGGTTTTGAACCGTATTCTTTGAAGGAGACGATTATATTCAAATAAATCTGTATTGACATATCAATAAATTTTTTTTGTCCAAATGTACAGATTGCCGCCTTTGATAATAGACGACTCAAATATCAATTTGCAGACATGTACATAAATAGATAACAAAATATGGTTATACTAATTAATTTCAAAATATATTTTTTTGTGAAGTCGTCGTGGCCTATATGATAAGACGTCCGTTGCATTCGTATGTAGCGATGCACCGGTGTTCAAATCCCGCAGGCGGGCACCAATTTTTCTAATGAAATACGTACTTAACAAATGCTCACGATTGATTTCCACGGTGAAGGAATAACATCGTGTAATAAAAATCAAACCCGCAAAATTATAATTTGCGTAATTACTGGTGGTAGGACCTCTTATTAGTCCGCACAGGTAGGTACCACCGCCCTGCCTATTTCTGCCGTGAAGCAGTAATGCGTTTCGGTTTGGAGGGTGGGGCAGCCGTTGTGACTATACCTGAGACCTTAGAACTTATATCTGAAGGTGTGTGGCGCATATACGTTGTAGATGTCTATGGGCTCCAGTAACCACTGAACACCAGGTGGGCTGTGAGCTCGTCCACACATCTAAGCAATAAAAAAAAAAAATCGTTAAAGTTTTATGAATATTAGTTTCTTAAGATTAGAATATTTATAGTTTTCATGAAAAAGTAAACTTTAAGTAGGTACCATCATGTATTGCGTTTAGAATGAGAATAATATTATATACATTTTAACAACAATAAGTTTAGATTATTTTAAGCATTTTAAGTTTATTTTTTTAAGTCTTAATTTTATTTTACGATAGTAAAAAGCGTGTTCTTTATTAATTAAACCTGGTAGTGTCCCTGTGATTGCCAGTGTCTATGGATCACGTTAACCGCTTACCACCAAGTGAGCCAATTGCTGTTCTACCATCGACGGCGATAAATAAACACTACAACATAAATATTCCCTTTTAACAACAAGCCGTAGTTATGATTTATATCCTTAAAGTTATAAAAGCTTTTACAGCTTTTAAAGCCTACGACTTTCCTGCGAAGTACTTTCAAAATCAAGTTAACGCTCTAACTTACAATATTAACAGCTCTGCGACTTTTCTCGAGTTTTCTTTATCGCCCAAAAACTTTTCTCATTGTCCGTCACAATAAACACTTAATATTGCTACAATTAATTATTAAGTTAATTTATTTATGCAGGAGCATAATGCTCATTGTTGAATATTTAGTTAAGCACGAAAATTGAGTGGTCACGATTACGCGTGTAACACGAGCTTTTTCGAGACAAGCTTTCCCGACGAAAGCGTCCGACGCCCGCGAAAGCCTCGCATTGAATCGCTCGGCAACTGACTACTGAATGAAATATCACGCAAGCTTCGGACGCTTACATTTCATGAAATTCTCTCTCAAGCATTGGTCGTGCAAGACAATTCAGTTTTGAATACAAAATATTTATTTAGGGTGATTTGAGAAAAATGATGGAGTTTTTGTGAAATAATGATTAATAATAATCGAATTATGCTATTAAATAAATTAACGAAAACAACTTTTTTTTTAATTGCCGAGGTGTGTGGACGAGCTCACGGCCGTCTGATGTTAAGTGGTTACAGGAGCCCATAGACATCTACAACGTAAATGCCGCCACCTACCTTGAGAAATGAGTTCTAAACACTCAGTATAGTTAGTCTCACAGTATACTCGTAGTTATTATTAAAAAATGTATTTCAAATATTTTCCTTTTTTTATAATAAGCGCATGATAGTGCCTAACAGCCTGGCCACGGGACATTCGCCGATGCGAATATTCGCGCGGTGCGAACGGCGAAGCGTCTAGCGACTAAAACAAGCGCATAGAAATGTACCTAACAAGCCACGCGCACCGGCGACCGGCGAAGCGACCGGCGAAATGTACCGAGCGAATCGCGCGATGCGGCGGGCGAGCAAAACAAATGCATGAATACGGACGGCGCGAGCCACGGAGTCGAGCGGTAGTCGCGGCGAATAGTGCAGTGATTAAATGAGTTTAGTTGTTTTCGCCGCGAAAAATTAACGCCGAAATTTTTATATTTTTTATTTATTTTTTATTTTATATTTTTAAAGTCGTCGTGGCCTAACGGACGTCCGGTGCAATCGTGTTGAGCGATGCACCGGTGTTCGAATATCAGGCGGGTACCAATTTTTGTAATGAAATACGTACTCAACAACACTCAACGTTCACGATTGATTTCCACGGTGAAGGAATAACATCGTGTGATAAAAATGAAATCTTCAAAATAATAATTTGCGTAATTACTGGTGGTAGGACCTCTTGTGAGTCTACACGGGTGGGTACTACCACCCTGCCTATTTCTGCCGTGAAGTAGTAATGCGTTTCGGTTTGAAGGGTGAGGCAGCCATTATAACTATACTTGAGACCTTAGAACTTATATCTCAAGGTGGGTGGCGCATTTACGTTGTGGATGTCTATGGGCTCCAGTAACCACTTAACACAAGGTGGGCTGTGAGCTCGTCCACCCATCTAAGCAATAAAAAAATAAAATAGCTGAAATACTAGCTAGACCAGCTATTTGGAAGTCTAGCCACCCAAAGTATTTCTCGTACTTCTTGTGGAATTCTCCATCTATAGGTATACTCCGATTCTTATTCAAATCATGTACTTCACAATCTTTTCCAAATAATAGGTCCTGAACCAAAAAACTATTAATTTGTAAGCAATATCGAGATAATTTCGATATAGACATTTCGCTGTCGGACTTCCTTACTAGTCGCGGCGGCGAACGTGAGTACCCGTGGCCTGCAAACGGTGCTGCGCGAATGGTCGCCTCGCCCACCGCTTCGCTGTTCGCACCGCCGATCCCCGTGGCCAGGCCGTACGTGCCCATCTGGTGTTAAGTGAGTATCATAGACACGTACCACCTACGTTGAGATATGATGTCTATATGAAGTCTATGTTTCAATAATATAATGTATAATATAACGGCTCTCCCAACTATCCTTTTTTTATAATAAGCGCATGATAGTGCCTAACAGCCTGGCCACGGGACATTCGCCGATGCGAATATTCGCGCGGTGCGAACGGCGAAGCGTCTAGCGACTAAAACAAGCGCATAGAAATGTACCTAACAAGCCACGCGCACCGGCGACCGGCGAAGCGACCGGCGAAATGTACCGAGCGAATCGCGCGATGCGGCGGGCGAGCAAAACAAATGCATGAATACGGACGGCGCGAGCCACGGAGTCGAGCGGTAGTCGCGGCGAATAGTGCAGTGATTAAATGAGTTTAGTTGTTTTCGCCGCGAAAAATTAACGCCGAAATTTTTATATTTTTTATTTATTTTTTATTTTATATTTTTAAAGTCGTCGTGGCCTAACGGACGTCCGGTGCAATCGTGTTGAGCGATGCACCGGTGTTCGAATATCAGGCGGGTACCAATTTTTGTAATGAAATACGTACTCAACAACACTCAACGTTCACGATTGATTTCCACGGTGAAGGAATAACATCGTGTGATAAAAATGAAATCTTCAAAATAATAATTTGCGTAATTACTGGTGGTAGGACCTCTTGTGAGTCTACACGGGTGGGTACTACCACCCTGCCTATTTCTGCCGTGAAGTAGTAATGCGTTTCGGTTTGAAGGGTGAGGCAGCCATTATAACTATACTTGAGACCTTAGAACTTATATCTCAAGGTGGGTGGCGCATTTACGTTGTGGATGTCTATGGGCTCCAGTAACCACTTAACACAAGGTGAGCTGTGAGCTCGTCCACCCATCTAAGCAATAAAAAAATAAAATAGCTGAAATACTAGCTAGACCAGCTATTTGGAAGTCTAGCCACCCAAAGTATTTCTCGTACTTCTTGTGGAATTCTCCATCTATAGGTATACTCCGATTCTTATTCAAATCATGTACTTCACAATCTTTTCCAAATAATAGGTCCTGAACCAAAAAACTATTAATTTGTAAGCAATATCGAGATAATTTCGATATAGACATTTCGCTGTCGGACTTCCTTACTAGTCGCGGCGGCGAACGTGAGTACCCGTGGCCTGCAAACGGTGCTGCGCGAATGGTCGCCTCGCCCACCGCTTCGCTGTTCGCACCGCCGATCCCCGTGGCCAGGCCGTAAGTGCCCATCTGGTGTTAAGTGAGTATCATAGACACGTACCACCTACGTTGAGATATGATGTCTATATGTAGTCTATGTTTCAATAGTATAATGTATAATAATATAACGACTCTCCCAACTTTTAAGCCGGAACGCATTACTGCATCGCGGTAGGACTGGGAAGGTTTAATGGTACCAATCCAAACATATTCTAGAAAATACTAAATAATGGTCTGTATTTTAAAAAAAAACGTCTTTCCATTATGAAGTAAATAATAAAAATCCCCTATTAGTTATAATGGAACAATTAATTGATCGCTTCATTAATCTTATTGTTAGTAACTCAGGCATAAATACAAACAAACGATCTACAATATATTTTTTCGTTAATAACTCGCTATCAAGTACTTCTTAACAGAAATAATAACTCTATAGCGAAATTGTACTATATTAGGTCGACTTTCACAATCTTATTAGATCTTAAGATATATACAACATATCGATTCTAATCATTGCACGAGTGTACGCTTTCGCAAAGGGTTCCGTCGAAATGTAATTAACTTTAGGCTGGTGGGGACTTAACCCTCAAGCCGGCTTTGAACCGTAATCATAGATTAAAACTGACCTGACAGTTCCAGCGATGGTCAACGAATCGACTCATTAAGGAACCGAAAAAGTTACGCGAGAACTAAAGCGGCCCTTTGATGTTTGGTGGTTCTTCATTATTACTGTGGTTTATTTAGGATTGAACTTTACAGTATAACAGTATCGGATTTATCGGATATAATTATTTCAATCAAAAAGTATTTATTTTATTAATAAATAAAAAAATCTGACGTTATTTTTCTTATTTTTTTTTTATTGCTTAAATGGGTGGACGAGCTCACAGCCCATCCGGTGTTAAGTGATTACGGGAGCCCATAGACATCTACAACGTAAATGCGCCACCCGCCTTGAGATATAAGTTATAAGGTCTCAGTATACAACGGCTACTCCACCCTTCAAACCGAAACGCATTACTGCTTCACGGCATAAATGGGCAGGTTGGTGGTACCTACCCGTGCGGACTCAAAAGAGGTCCTACCGCTAGTAAGTTTCATTACATTAACATTACAAATAATATTCATTGATAAAGACGATTCTCAAAATAATTATATTCTTAAAATTAGGAGCTAAAGAGCTGTTGCTCATCAGGCGAGTCTCTGAATGTGATGAGTTGATCCATAAATGACACAATTTTGCGGGCTTACTATGAAGGACCCTTTATCTTGGCATAGCAATTACATTTTCAATAAACTGCATTCAATCAATATTAATTTCTCTTGGCAACGAGATAACAATTACTATTAATATACAGTTTAGATTGATAATTAATTATATTGTTGTTAACGTTGGCATGGATCTATAAATATTCTAATATTCTTGAGCCATATGCCACAGACTAGTCTGGCATAATCGTTTAAATATCTATGTCACAGATTAGTCCAAAGAAATGTGTCTAGCCTTTGGTGCACGAATATAGTGGGCAGTTGCTCTAAAGCCTTCCCTTAACTAAAACCTGTGGCAAAAACTATAGCAGCATAATTGTATTGTTTTTTTAAGAATAAGGGATTACTGGGGGCCCGGTGGCCTCTCCAGTTTCACTAGGATAGGTGGGCGAGCAAAAGCTCAACCTGGAGAGGTGGGATTTGTTAGTAGCTGCCCGAGCGCCTCCAAAGTAGGCCTAATCACTCAAACACAACTGCTTCGCGAATGAATCTACTACCGGATCCGAATCGCGACCCGCTGAGAAAATCCGGCGAGAAAGTCTATGGGCTGATGCTTAGGTCAGTTTGCACGTCGAACTCTTTGCTGAGTTCGACGAGTACGGTTACCGGGGTCCCTAAGTTTGCTCCTAGAGTTAGCTTAGCTTAGCTTAGCTGAAGTCGTCTAATGCAAGGGTTATTGGATGGCTAGGGCGTCGACGGTGACTGGCTCTTGCGTGATCAGGATTCGGGGAGCATAATAGTAGAATCGGCTGGCTTACTATTTCGACTCTAAGGAGACTATGCAGTTCAATTAAATACAAAAGATTTTCAAAATATATCCGTAATAATTCTATGTGATCGTATTGTAAAATATTCAAAATGGAGATATAATTCAGAAATGTCAGCAGACTCATCGATATTCAGGTAATCGGTTCATTCTGAAGTGGAATGAATTGGACTTTTGCCCAGAGCTCGCTGGTCTTTGATTTTGGCTGTTTTGCATTAATGGCTTTCTCGGTAGCGCATGGATATTCGATTCAGAATGTGATCGCGTTGTGCCAGATCTAGCCGCATTTTTACACAAATTTCAAAGAAATGCAATCGTTGGATTACGTTCGATTTTCTGACTGTAGTAATAGCTACGTTCGTACACTCAATCTCACGGATCTCAATTTAGACTTTAGACCTACATATACTGCATATTAGCATAACTAGTTTTTATTTTCATTGTTAGAACGAAGTTCCTTATGGGAAGATGCGGAGGGGTACCCTAACCGGGAAAAAACGTCCGTAACGTAAGATTTTTATTATTTATGTATAGTTTTAGTATGATGGCTATACAGTGTCTAATTTATAGTCTACGTGATGACGGTTATTATTATGATTTATTATAAATAGCTGTTTCTTTGTATATTATTATTATATATTTTTTATAAATCATTGTGAATAAAATAAAGTTGATAACTTTGTAAAGTAGTTTTTATGTATTTTTATCAATAAAAAAATCATAATAAAAAATGTATACCCGAATAATTATTTTCTTTATACCTCGAATAGAACTTAAAATTAATATTTTTATCATGAGGAACTTCGTTCCTATCCGGTGTCCCACGACACCACACATCTTTTTTGATTTTTATAGCACTAGATGGGGAGATAAGATGTTTAAAATAGTTCTGTAATTTAATTAGCATAACATTTCACTTGACAGAGTGGTACCGACTTGTTTTGAGTTTGTTACTGATTAGTAAGAAAAAGATGAGGAGACAAGCTCTCGACCCACTTGATGTTAAATGACATAAAATTTATTTCGAAGCTCCGTCAAGACGCTTCCAAGTATCCTTTTTTAAAATTCAGGGATCAATTTTATTTTGAAGGAACAATTAAATAAAAACAATTTTGCCTCAATTTTTTTACTGCATTAAAACCTATTATAATTTGACCATTCGACTTTCTATCTCTATTGTTGAAATTTTGCATTTATTAATAAAAACAGTAACCACATTATGCTTATTAGTCTCGGTAAGTTTTTTATATCTTATCTAAAACTAGCTGACCCGGCAGACTTCGTAGTGGCTGAATCGATAAATAAAAGACCTAAACTTTTACATAAAATAAACTTTAAACAAACAAAAGAAATCCGTCCTGAAAAGAAAAACAAAATTGTTATTTTTATTTAATTCCGAGCATTTTCATGTTATCTGCCTTTTGAACCTTCTTTAGACTTCCACAAATAATTGAAGACCAAAATTAGCTAAATCGGTCGAACCGTTCTCGAGTTTTAGCCAGACTAACGAACAGCAATTCATTTTTATGTATATAGATAACTTAGATACAATTTTGATGAATCGGTTCTGCATAAAAACGTCCGAATACATTGCTACAAACAAGTATCAATCAATTTTCACATAATATTCAATTTTGCGTCGTGTCGAAAGGCACATCGAGATTCCGACCCGAATTCTATACGTGACCCAATTTAATGAACGAACTAAGAGCAATGCGTTTATTTATGCCTATTAACAATATGTAATAACGCAACGTTTATCTGTTAGTAAGTTTATATAAATAAATAATATCATCTTATCATTTTATTATAATAATACGTAAAGCAAAAACTTTGTACCCCTTTTTACGAAAATTGCGCGGACGGAGGAGTATGAAATTTTCTCACACTCATAGACAATATAGAGAAGGAGTGTACAATGCTAATATTTTTTTAAAATAATAAGATACTTTAAATCAATAAAGAAAACATTACACACACTACATACCATGCATAATATATGTCGTCGTGGCCTAAAGGATAAGACGTCCGGTGCAATCGTATGTAACGATGCAACGGTGTTCGAATCCCGCCGGCGGGTACCAATTTTTCTATTGAAATACGTACTTAACAAATGTTCACGATTGACTTCCACGGTGAAGGAATAACATCGTGTAATAAAGTCAAACCCGCAGAATTATAATTTGCGTAATTACTGGTGGTAGGACCTCTTGTTTTATTAACAGTGCATTTAAAGCACATATCTTCTTCTAAAAGTCAATAGGTTTTAGAATGAAATACTTCTCGCATTGTTTTTGAACTATATTTAGTACTTGAAACGACATTTGGAAAGTGTGTTTGTTAGCTTGGCAAAGATCTTAGCATTGCATCATATTATGTACATGAGCATCAATCACTACCAAGTATAGAGCGAGCGGAGTGCTCATTTTCATTCACTTTGTGATATCTATTGACCACACTGAACGGGAACTCATTCACACATCGGCATCGAGCACACCAAAACCCCATTGTTCTGTTATCTTATCTTATCTTATAACGGCTCCAACGATTTTCATAAAATTTAGTATATAGGGGATTTCGGGGGCGATAAATCGATCTAGCTCCGATTTATTTTCAGAAAATGTTGTCAATAATCCACTCTTCCTGACATCTATTGGCGAATAATAATACTATTTTTCTTAATTGAGGGCAACTAACCGCTTTAAAGACACAACAAGATGGCGTTATCGAAAAAAAAAACCGAGCAAAGCTCGGTCATCATTAGGTTCATATTAAAATTTTTAACCTTTTTGGCTGCACGAATTGACGCTCCGACGTTCGGTTTAAGTGGAGTGTGTGCGTTAATAATTAATGTATGGAATGTATATACATCATTTCTTTACGCACTAACTTGTTCAGCTTTTTCTCGTAGACGTGGACTTCAGTTGCTGTGAGTGGCTGTACTTTTCACTACTTGACGACGGAGTTTATCGCGAACATGTGAGACTACTTTGCGGAGTAATTTATTTTATTCAACGATTTAAATGGTTTTACACTTACTTCTTTCTACTTTTATTTATTTATTTTTTATTGCTCAGATGGGTGGACGAGCTCATAGCCCACCTGGTGTTAAGTGGTTACTGAAGCCCATAGACATCTACAATGTAAACGCGCCACCCACCTTGAGATATAAGTTCTAAGGTCTCAGTATAGTTACAACGGCTACCCTACCCTTCAAACCGAAACGCATTACTGCTTCACGGCAGAAATAGGCAGGGTGGTGGTACCTACCCGCGCGGACTCACAAGAGGTCCTACCACCAGTAAGAACTTCAGCGATAATTTTATTAACTCTCATTCTCTAACACAGAAGGATAATTTTATATTGTTGTTTGTCTTTTCATTTGTAGTCCATGCGTATCCGGGTGTAAGCAATACTAACATCATCATCATTTATAGTTCTCAGCGGTCATTTGCTGGGTAAAACCCTATCCTAATATAAGCCACCGAGCCCAGACTCCGACTACTGCTAGTACTACTAATTAAGTTCAGATTAGTTCGGTTGCTGTGCAAATATGACCACAAATACGAAGGTAATAAAGATTTATAAAATGGATAGATTAAAAATAAAATTAATAAAGAACAACATCATCCAACATCCACATTTTAATAAGAAAAATAATATTAACATAATATTAAAAGTAACGCCTACGTCCTACAAGTTCTTTTGAGTTTTGCGTTTTCATTAACAAAATTATCCGCAGTAGACGGAGATTAAAATAGAGATTAAAGCATATATATCTTTATTGAAGTAAAATTTAATTAACCGTTATAAATATACCTGAGCATGGTATGCCTAGGTATATATTGTACTAGCCGTACTCGCCCGCTTCGCTGCATGTTTAAAACTAACATTATTATTTATTGTCATTATTTTTAGGGAGTCCAACTAACTTAATCTACTCTTTTTTCTTTTTTTTTAATTGCTTAGTTGGGTGGACGAGCTCACAGCCCACCTGGTGTTAGGTGGTTACTGGAGCCCATAGACATCCACAACGTAAATGCGCCACCCACCTTGAGATACAAGTTCTAAGGTCTCAAGTATAGTTACAACGGCTGCCCCACCCTTCAAACCGAAACGCATTACTGCTTCACGGCAGAAATAGGCAGGGTGGTGGTACCCACCCGCGCGGACTCACAAGAGGTCCTACCACCAGTAAAAATAAACTCTAAACCACTCATATAAATATTAGCCTATCAATGGATAGGCTTAATGAAGTACATGTTTTTTCTACATGGATACCAAGTTTCAAGTCAATCGGATGCATGGTTCAGTAGTGATAACGGAACATCCGTAAAAACCACTGTAGATTCATAATTATATTAGTATATAAGTAGATATATGTATGACGTGTAGGCTGACGTATTGCAAGCCTGCATGTGTAGTTGGCACCACTCTGCCTATTTACGCCGTGAAACAGTCATGCTTTTTGGTTTGAGTATTAAGCGGTAGGCAGCGGCTTGGCTCTGCCCTTGGCATTGCTGAAGTCCATGGGCGACGGTAACCACTCACCATCAGGTGGGCCGTATGCTCGAAAGGCAATAAAAAAAAAAAACATGATAGCTGTTATAAAATGCAATTGAGAATTCGAACTCATGTCAAGGCTTCTACTGCTCAACGTACGTGTGTGCTCTGGTCTCTAGGAAATGAAACCCGCATTTCCCACTAGTGAGATTTCAATGTCATACCTCAAGGTGGGTGACGCCATTGGGATGTCTTTCAGCTTTCGGAACCTCACAGGTGGAATGCCAGTCATCGACAGCCGTCGCTCATAGACATTAGCAATGCTAGCCCAGTCCATACTGTACCTACTGTTGAGGACTGTCCTCAACTGAGGCTTAGTACGAAGAAGGCTGTGTCAAGTGAAAGCTTTTTAGCACTCGGGAAATACCACGGACAACTTTTCATTCCAAAGTAGATAGTATGTGGCAGAAAAGATCTTTTTTTTATGAATTAGAGATTACTGGTGGTCCAGAGGTCTTTTTAGTTTCACCAGATCAGGTGGGCGAACAAAGGCTCAGTCAAGAGGGGTGGGATTTGCCAACAATTGCCCGAGCGCCTCCAAAAGAGACGTGACAACTCAAGAGCTACTGCTTCACGATTGAATCTACTACCGGATCAGAATCAGGACCCGCTAAGAAGATCCGGCGAGAAATTCAGCGGGCTGATGCATGGGTTAGGTTGCACTTCGAACTCTTTGCCGAGTTCGACGAGTAGGGTTGCCGGGGTCCCTAAGCCTACTCCTAGTGTTAAAGCTGAAGGCGTCTAATGCAAGAGTTATTTGATCTGATGGATTCGTAAGGACGTGGGAAAAGATCTCTAGAAACGCACAGCGGATGAACACAGTAGTACTATATAGTATGGATGAGCTCTGCTCTGGTGGCGGCCGGTGCGATATGTAGGGGAGATGAAAGTATAATCTCTAGCAATTCCTTCGAGCATATTTTCCAACTTTCAAATCCCCATGCATGACTGCTTGGCGATATAGCTTTAAGGTATATAGGTCTATAGGTGACATCTACCTGTGCGGATCCGCAACATTCTCTTTTTTTTATTGCTTAGATGGGTGAACGAGCTTATAGCCCACCTGGTCTTAAGTAGTTACTGGAGCCCATAGATATCTACAATGTATATGCGCCACCCACCTCGAGATATAAGTTCTAAGGTCTCAATTATAGTTACAATAGCTGCCCCGCCCTTTAAACCTTACTCTCTACTTAATGGAATATCTATTTCCGATATATGATGTAATCTGTTTAGTACATCTAAGTTTGAGCACGCATTTGTGTAAATTAGTTCGTACTTGTGACATAAAGCGCGTATTTTATTTACTAATAAAGCCAGTTGCTATGTACAGTAATTAATTAATGAGAAATAAAATGTGCTCGCGAAAGCTTTTTCGTACTTTCAAGGGCATTTTGGTAGGCACTGATATTGGGTAGATCGTTTGGAACCTCTGACTTTGCGGAGAGACTTCAGTTCTTTCTGTATTTTGTACCGTATGTTTCATGGGGAGTGCTCTGAGGAGTTGTTTAAGATGATTCCATCATCTCATTTTTACCATCGCACCCCCTCGCCACCAGAGTAGAGTGTATCCATACTACCTGGAGCAACTGCGTTCATCCAAAGTGCGTTTACAACGCTTTTTTTTATTATTGCTTAGATGAATGGACGAGCTCGCAGCCCACCTGATGTTAAGTGGTTACTGGAGCCCATAAACATCTACAACGTAAATGCGCCACCCACCTCGAGATATAAGTTCTAAGGCCTCAGTATAGTTACAACGGCTAACCCACCCTTCAACCGAAACGCATTACTGCTTCACGGCGAAAATAGGCGGGGTGGTGGTACCTACCCGTGTGAACTCCCAAGAGGTCCTACCACCAGTGACGTATGCGTACGTCCTTCTACAATTTGAGTACACCGCGTCTTTAGACCACGATTACTTGTAGTACCGATCAATTTTTTAAACATAGTACAATCAAGAAATGATAAGTGACGTCAAAGTAGATTTAACAAAAGGGTGTTTTTTATAGTGTACATAAAGGAAGAGTGTGGTCACGGGTTCATTTAAAAGAAAAACTTTACTGCTCAGTCATCTCGTGTCAATAATGCAGACCCTAATCTTGTATGTCTAATCAGTTACATGTTAAACAGAAATTAACCTTTTTTTATTATTATTCTCTCCTATTACCCTCTGCTGGGGTGTAGGGCTCGAATCAAATTTTTCCATTTATATCGGTCTTGGGCAGTCTGTTCTAGCTCCTCCCACGTCATGCCCAAGACCCCTAGCTCCTGCTCCACCGAGCGACGCCAAGTTGTTCTGGGGCGGCCTCTCTTCCTTTTGCCAGACACTTTCCAGGTCAGTGCTCTCTTTGATAGGTGGGTATCGGGCTTTCTCAAAGTGTGACCAATCCAAATCGAAATTAACCTTAGTGATCAAAAAACATTCCAAATCTGCAGTAAATAGCAATGGGAAAGGTCTGTTAAGGTCTACATTAATAATTACCTCATAGTCGTTTTATCTAGTCAAGGCAATCAAGCTTACATGAAAACCGAAAAACTGTATTATATTTCACCAAAAACACGATAAGTGGGTTACCGATAAATGTATAACGGGGGCACCTTCATCTATCTTCACAAACGTCACTCTGTCGTCGGGTCCGATTCTGAAAGTAAACAAACCGAATTAGTCCACAGACTACGAGGAAATCATTGATTCCGGTTCGAAGGGTGGGCTAGATGTTATACAATAAAGTTGGCACTTCGACCTCATGACTCAAGGTCTATGAGATATCACCACAAAACACCAGCACTCCAAGTTTGTCTACGTAATGCAATAAAAAAGTCGTAAAGCATTAACGGACTTTCCTGTGTCCATTTTTGTTTTGAAAATCAAACATAAAATAACAGCGAATTTAAATCTTAACTTTGCAGTTATCACGGTTGAATTTTATTATCACCTAAATATAACTGCAGCATGTTCACATAATATATTATTATATGTTCAATGGTTCAGTAATAACGTGAGAAGCTTCCTCCTTATATTTTTGATACCACTTGATTTGAAACTGCGCTTTATTGATTCCTCCAGTAGGTTTTGAAGTCGTCGTGGCCTAACGGATAAGACGTCCGGTGCATTCGTGTTGAGCGATGCACCGGTGTACGAATCCCGCAGGCGGGTACCAATTTTTCTAATGAAATACCTACTCAACAAATGTTCACGATTGATTTCCACGGTGAAGGAATAATATCGTGTAATAAAAATGAAACCCGCAAAATTATAATTTGCGTAATTACTGGTGGTAGGACCTCTTGTGAGTCCGCACGGGTAGGTACCACCACCCTGCCTATTTCTGCCGTGAAGCAGTAATGCGTTTCGGTTTGAAGGGTGGGGCAGCCGTTGTAACTATAATTGAGACCTTAGAACTTATATCTCAAGGTGGGTGGCGCATTTACGTTGTAGATGTCTATGGGCTCCAGTAACCACTTAACACCAGGTGGGCTGTGAGCTCGTCCACTCATATAAGCAATAAAAAAATGGGTCCTTTTTAATTTGAAATTTTTTGGTTGATTAAACCCAAAACCGTTTGTGTAACTATGAATCACAAATCCAAGATGGTACTACTTCTGTGATATCCTTAGCAGTATTATCTGCAGGCTATTTTCCTATTGTCTATTCCACACACATTCTGAGGCCACTGGGATTAAAAACACCATTTTTGGAGACTAACGGTTTATTCGAAAGCCTTTCTAGCTTGATTAGGATAAGTAATACTACCATTGTACCTCTTTCTGCCTTCAAGTAAATTACCTAACTTAATCAGGGTGGGCAATAGTAACAACTGAAGATCAGGACAAATCAGATCGGGCTGATCCAATTGATCGTGTTTTCTAAAAAAAACTTGTTCAACAAAAAAAAATTCAAGCCTTATGATTCAAAATACCTTGGCTAACACAAAACACGTCAAACATCACATTTACAGTCAACGCACTTGTTGGCATCGGTCGCTATAAGCTTCAGTTTTTCGGCGACATCCCCAGTTTTATGAGTCTTAAAACTTGGCTGTTTACTGTCTATTAGTTGGTAGTCGGCGAATCTTGTCGGTTGTAAAACATGTTCGAATCTCATATAAAAGTTACAAACTCATCAACGCCCACAAAGAATTGAGGTGGATTTTGGTGTCTTACTTAATCACGAAAAAGTTAAAAACGTTTAGAAACTATTATCTATATGTTAAGCAAAAACTTTGTATCCCTTTTTACGAAAATTGCGCCGACGGAGGAGTATGAAATTTTCCACACTTATAGAGAATATAGAGAAGAAGTGCACAATGCTAATATTTTTTTTAAATAATGCATAAAAGATACATTAAATCAATAAAGAAAACATTACACACACTACATACCATTTATTTGAAGAACACACGCATGCATACTTTTATTGTCAAACTTTTGTTCTTGACGTCTGTGGTCAAATTGAGAATAGATTAAATATTGATTGTCTTTATTAATATTTTTTTATAGACTAGTTTGACGAAATTTGTGATTATAGAAGTATAAAATACAATCATAATAGTGTACAAACTTACAATTCCAATTAATTATAGTCGAATTTCGACTACTGCGGGACCTCTAGTTACAATTAGACTTAGAATATTGTAGTGTCAAATTCTGAGACAATGAAAGCTGTAATAAGTACAACTTTTGCTTTCACATCATTTTTGGCTTTTATCTTGTCTCTGGTATTTGATTTCACAGAGAGGAAAGCTTCTTTCTTGATTTATATGCAAATCTCCTTTCCACAGGCAATTTACAATTTCTTATTCTACATTGAGTTAATATTAGTATTATTCTTGAGTTTTCATCGAATTTCTCAAGAAAAGTGGTTTTAAAATACTCGTCTACTATCAAGATATCATTTTGGTAGCAGGCCACTGGAACAAATTTTCTCATTAGATAATATTTTCGTTATTTCCGCAGTGCTATTTAAAATTTCTTCCTTCAAATTATTTTTAAAAGTTGTAATTTAATAGATGATAGGTTTGCTACCAAGACGGTTATAGCTAGGTTTTTTATCAAAGCTACACTAAACAATAATATTAGTATTTATTTATTTAATAAAATATTTTTGAATATTGAATATAAAAAATAAGTTTAAATTTAAAAAAAAACACTAAATAAAAAAAGAGATTGCCGCTGGTGGCGGTGTCTACGGCATAAGTCATCAATGTGAGACAGGGCTCCAGAGTGAGAAATCTCCTCAGAATACGCGTCGTATCATGGATAACTGCTTTCCGGAACAAGGTCCTTAACCCATTTGGATAACGTAAGATTTTTAAGGTGGTGGCCGAAACTGTTCGCTACCAACCAGTGTGTGTACCAAAAGAATTATTGAAACAATGATAGTTGAATCAACATGCCACAGGGCGGTTGTCTCGTCGGCCAGTTTTGAAGCCGTCGTGGTCTGAAGGATAAGGCCCCTGGTACATTCGTATCTAGCGATGTGACTGTACCACTATTCGAATCCCGAAGGCAGGTACCAATTCTTCTGATGAAATATTATGTGTAGTAAAAATCAAACCCGCAAAATTATAATTTGCGTAATTAATCGTGGTAGGACCTCTTGTGAGTCCTCACGGGTAGGTACCACCACCCTGCCTATTTCTGCCGTGATGCAGTAATGCGTTTCGGTTTGAAGGGTGAGGCAGCCGTTGTAACTATACTGATATATTGGAACTTATATCTCAAGATAGGTGGCGGCATTTACGTTGTAGATATATATGGGCTCCGGTAACCACTTAACACCAGGGGGGCCGTGAGTCCCTCCACCTATTTTACGAATGAATCACAAAGTATATAAAGCGTTATCCACTATGGAGCGTTACAAAAACTATATAACTCCAACAAAAATAAAGCGAGTACTAAGATAACCATAAAATAAAAGGGAACGGGATCTAGGTGCGATATACGCTCGTACCATAATCCTGCTCCATTGCGATTCGCATTTGAAATAAAGAAAATATTCTTATTTTATGTAACTTAGAGATGTTTGAATTTTTAATAGAACCATTTTATTAAATTGGCCATATTTTATCGATTATTTTATTGTAACAGTAACGAGGAAGCTGCGGTTTTGTTTTTTTTAATAATGTATGCTGTAATTTTATCTTTTTCAGTATTTCTGTAAATAAAGCAGCTGTTTTAAAGACTTTGCTTTTAGCGATAAGATCGCCTATTGTACAAATAAATCTACTTGTTGACTGTTTTTTTTAATGTTAATTGTGTTTTGGTTTGCAATTGCATATTTATTCTCTTTTTCTCTCTCTCTAAGAAGAATTCAATACTGCCAATCGATATAGTAAAGCCGAGGATACAAACCTTCCGATACTATTAACGGTAAAAATAAAATCATATCTTTAAACCCTGATTGAATAATTCATTAGATTGAATAATATTCCACGTCTATAAAATTCAGGAATTGATAAAAATACTTCAACCATATGTGGTAAAAACAATGGCATATCTACTTTATACTTTTCTGTGCTCAATGTCATACACTCATCATTTTTAGTGATATGACAGTAAAGTAAAGAGCCTTAAGCTGCTACGTCTATTAAGCTGCTCCAGTAAAAAAATAAATCAGAATGAACATTGTCTGTCTAGAGTATTAGAACGCATTTGTAAAGATGTCAGACTTAAATCCCATTCAATTTTCATCTGAAACTTAAACATGACATGACCTTCTATCAGTTAAACGATAAGTCTATAATAATCGTATTTCTGATCTGATGAGCTTATACTGTGGTGTTAAAACATCAAAACTAAAAATTTGAATCTTATATCAAAGTGCGCGTCTTACAAAGACTCCCTTCGTCACAGTCAAGGCCAGCCAAGGGGAAGGATATCTTTTATGGGCCACATAAAACTTATTGTCTTTGATGTAGAAGGGGCGAATTCTGCGGAATCCCCGATTTTTCGATCTCTGACTATATTTGTAATGTGTTTTATTAGCTAAAATGCTTATTGACGGAATAACATTAGTAGAATTAAGAGAATTATGTGCTATTGGAAATTGTATAGCATAAAATGTGAAAATCTTCCACAATGAAGGAACATTATTTCGTAATAAAAATAAAAAAACACAATATACAAGAAAATTGAACTAATTTGAAAATAAAACTAACTGATTTAATTAACAATTCGTCACCACTCAAGGTTATGCAACTTCTTAAAGACTCGATCAGCTTTTTTCAAAGTTTGAAATACAAAACGTTGTTTTTACGGAAAGCCAATTAATCACAGATTCTGATAATAAAGTGCTTGTCTTTGGCTATCTTGAAAGTGATTAATTGAACTTAAGTTACAGCCATTAATTCTCTATAAACAATTAACTTGATCTATTCAATTCATTCAGGATTTTTCGAACACCGATTTAGTTAAGAAAAAAATAGATATCAAAGTATCTTTCCATTTTCACTATTATAACCTTACTTATTTTGAATTGTAGAGGATCAATGGATTTCTATGTTTAATAGAAGCGACGACTATTATTGCAAAATTTGTCATATAAAATAATTTGTTATGTGCTGATAAAACTTTGCATTTCAATTCGAATAATTAGAATAGAATTAGAATAACAAAAAATATATGTTGAGGACAGTTTGTGTGTGATTACGGTTACTAATAGAAGTAACTATACCTCCCTCTTTCATACGACAAGGGTGAATATATTCCTCCAAATTTACACAAACAGAAAATAACAATTTCACAAATTTATATGTACCATTCCATTTGTAACACATCAAACAATAATTTATCCTAGTTAATGAAACACAAGGTGGCTGTCAAATAAGTTACAAGCTTTTGGGGAAGCTCTGGCAAGCTTCCAGAAGAAATCTGTATTTTTTTCACTAACTACAAGTTTGGGAAAGATCGTTAGATACTTTAATTCCTGTTACAATTTATTAGCTCTGATTGTTTCTTTCTGTTCCTCTGTTGTTTTGTATCGTTTGTTTTATTAAGCGACAGTAATTGATTAAGTAATATTAGGAGAAAATACATTGCGGAGTGAATATATTTTTAGGTCTATTTTCGATTGGAAAGTGTTTTGTGATCTGGTTCATGAGAGTAAATAACAAAAATGTGGATGGAAATAAAAATGAAAATTGAAATTGCATAGTCCTTCTGTACTTGTTTGTAAATGTAGATTTCCAAGCTATTAATGAATCTATGAAACAGACTTGTCTTGATTAAAAGAATAAAGCTTCCCGGCTTACACGTATCAAGCAACGCGACCATATCTTTGTTCAAATCTTGGATGAATGTTTTCGTGAATGACTTTTACAATGCAAAAGAATCATGTTATAAAAATAAACCATTATGATTCTTGTCCACCTGATGGTTGTCTGGAAGAGATCGCTCTTAGCGATAAGACCGCCAATTGTACTTTTTTGTTTTTAATTTATCGCACTGTTTATTTGTTTTTTGGTGTACAATAAAGAATACTCTTTCTCTCTCTCTCATTAATAATATTTTGGATAATAACAGATAAGAGGGAATATTTGGAAGTCCGCTCCGGTAGGATTCACTGTGCAGCCTATTTTGAACGCGCTTTAATCTATAGGAGTTGTACTGGGACAATCGTTGACAATTCAATTCCTATTTCGACCTCGTGTTAAAGTGCTGGGTTGTATTCTCGTGATGATGTTTATTGATTCCTCTACACACTTACTACAAGATGGATCGTGAACTCGTTCTTTTATGTAATAAAAAAAAACTATGAAATCTTTCTATGGTTAAGTTATGATCGTCCTCCGTGCATTCCTAAATTATTCATTCGATTGTTCTAAAACATGACGCAGTTGTTTTTCAATACGAAAACCTTTCTGTTGTAGCGCATCAATGTAGAGCATAACCAATTTCGACTAGTTTTAATTATTTTGATTAAAATTATTTTGAAATTATTTTGCTTTGTTATATTGTAATAAATTTTTTTAAGAGAATAACTAGTTTTAATTATAATTGATTACCAATTTTTTTGATTACTAGGTAACAGAAGGTAACTAAGAAATCCTCAAAAAAAAGCCCATTGAGAATCAAATTATTGAACGGCTCAAAATCAGAATCATTCGTCTTTCCAGACACCGAATCGCAAACAAAGCCTGGAGAAGCATTGAATATGGAAATGTACAACATCGGTCCGTACTCCAACGAAGCACTTCCCATCACTGGTACCATTATTCTATAAAATAAAAGCACTCGACCTCATTTTGAAAGCTATATTTAAAAGATGATTGATCGCTCGCGTTGCTCCAAGATAAATCACTTTGCAAAATGCGGGAGACGTAAGACCTTAACGAAGCACAGTCTTTTGGCTATTCTCGTAAGAGTTTTACTCTTGTAAATAATTAAGACTGATTTTGTGACACTTGACTTTTTGCTACTTAGTACTTATGGGCTTTTGTTTTTACTGTAACAATATTGCTTACGAGTGATATAACTATACTTGAGACCTTCGAACTTATATCTCAAGGTGGGTGGCGCATTTACGTTGTAGATGTCTATGGGCTCCAGTAACCACTTAACACCAGTAGGCTGTGAGCTCGTCCACAAATGTAAGCAAAAAAAAATAATTGCTATATTGCTTAGAAGTGGTATAGAAAACGTTAAAAGGAAGATATTTAATTGATAGGGTATTTTGCTTGATACATCGACATTCTAAATGCTGTGATTCGGAACTGGTGTGCGCAAGATTTTCCTGAAATTTTCAGTAGCATGGCTATAGAGACCGATACAAGTAGAATAGTGAAAGCTATCAACCAAATACAAAATAACTTTGCTACCAACAAATAGTAGTGTCTTTGTTTTATATTGATGCATACATTTGTATGCAGATGTATTTTTTCCTGCATATTTCCCGGTGGCCTCGAGATGCTAGCCTGGCTTTACCATGATTAATCATAATAGGCAAGGTCAAAGTGCTCATTAAGCCATAGATAATTTGCTAATATCTGCTTAGTAAGACTAGTGGATTGCTGAATCTACCACCGGATTGCAACCGCGACCTACAGAGGGGGTCCGTTCAAAATCTCAGTGGGCTGTCTCTAATGCCTTTTTACCGTTCCTATGAGTACTACGACAAATGTTAATGTCATAGTACCACCAGCATACCTACTACAGATAGCATTACCACGCGTTACGACCGTTTCCCATAAATGTTTACACATTTTTTATCTTACTAGTGTCAACGAACCCTGACCACTTTCAATGATATTAGTATAAATAAATTAGTGTTTTCTATGACATCACGTAACTGCTTAACACTAAAGGATCGAAAGTAAATTGATCCGCTAACAGCTTAAAATAATATTAACTGTGACAAATTAATTTTAGTATGATTTCTCATTATTGCATGAAACCGACTTCGCGATGTCATGATCTCAAATATCAAGTTTTTACTTTCGTCCGTCGTAATTTATAATATCTGGACGAGCTGTTGTAGATATTGATGTTCAAAACAGCGTATATACCTACTACTTATCTTATTAATATAACATGTTTTATATTGTGGCTGTGGTGTTTGTGAACATTTGAAAATATCATAGTTTACTTGTTTTGCTTCTTTATATTGTTTTTTGTTATAATTATCGTGCTGTCATAAGCGCTGTATCTGACCCTGACTAAAAAGATACGGCATATTCCCCCAGATGAGCAAAACGAAAATAGTTCACTTTTTTTACAATAAAATATTATTTCCTACACTACTTTTAAATCAAATTTATTAAAAAAAATATCTATCTTTTAATTGGATTTTCTATAAAAGTGTATCTTGTTAGTTTTTTTTAACTATTATTTATTTTAATTTTTTAGTTGAATTTCGATTTTTTTTATTTTTTTTTAAATTTCGAATTGTCATCGGTCCCTAATAAGTATACCAAATTTTGAGCAAATCCGACGTTTTGAAGGGGGTCAAAATCACGTTCAAAGATTCCGTTACATACTAACATACATACATAAAAGCGTATTAAATATATCAATTGTCTGATTAGACTATGAGATATCCAAAAAAATATAAACGGCTCGGTATAAAGAAGTAAAGTAGTAGAAACCGCAACAGATTCAATTAAATAACAAGGTACCTAAGCGGCTCCACTTCGAATGACGTCATCATTGCTAACTTTTATTTCGGTCACGCAGCTCGTCGATGGTCTCATCGCTACCCTAAATCCAGTTCGAAAAGTATCCTCACAGCTTTAAGTTACCCTCCAACTTTTCTCGATAATTCGTCGGGCCTTAAAATGCTAATCCTCCGTTATATATGGAAGCTAAATTTAAACTTAAAACTTTTTATTGTAATTTTGCCGCCACCCATTTTCAACTGAAGTTGTTTTTAATAAAATGTATCTGCTGTATAAATTTTGTCTGCTTTAATGAACGATTATCTATCTGTGCCTTATTTTGAAGCGAATTAGAGGATCCTAATGTTAATCATGCGACATTTATAGCCGGGTAAAACGATTTCAACAATATCGAGATTATTCACAAAATTTTCAGAAGGTGAAGAAGGTGTTCCACTTACCTTTTGGATTGAAAAGTACTATTTTGCTCTCAAAAAAACAACTTATTCAATCACATTGAAATAATCCTAATACACTTTAATTAAGGCCACAAAATCATATAAATCCCACAATTAATATAACCGAACCAACGAACCCATAAACATTCCACTTATTTACCGCAAATTCTCGCAACGATTGTGCCCGGTTTATCCCTGTGACCCGGATAATGTAATGTACCGTAAAACCTGTCAGAGGTTCGCCCCGATTGGTTCCCGGTCAAGGGCGACCAAGGTTAAGGGCGTCATATCCTCTTCACAATGTCGTCGTTACCGAAAATCCGATAAAGATATTTAAACATGTAGTTACGGAAAATAGTTGAACAAAAAAAATACTATGTCTGAATTTCAGCGTTGCAAAGTGTGCATTTCAGCAAAAAACTAAGTTTTTTTTTTTATTGCTTAGATGAGTGGACGAGCCCACAGCCCACCTGGTGTTAAGTGGTTACTGGAGCCCATATACATCTACAACGTAAGTGCGCCACCCACCTTGAGATATAAGTTCTAAGGTCTCAATATAGTTACAACGGCTGCCCCACCCTTCAAACCGAAACGCATTACTGCTTCACGGCACAAATAGGCAGGGTGGTGGTACCTACCCGCGCGGTCTCACAAGAGGTCTGCCACCAGTAATAAGTCTAATAGCGAGGCATAAAGCAATCGATATCTAATAATACATTCTACATTGTTACATGCTTTTTTTTATATTATACATCCTTATATAATACCTATCATAGTAAGATAGATGCATGTAGTAATCGTGGCCTAAAGGATAAGACGTCCGGTGGATTCGTATCTAGCGATGCACCGTTGTTCAAATCCCGCAGGACGGTACCAATTTTTCTAATGAAATACGTACTTGGCAAGTATTCACGATTGATTTCCACGGTGAAGGAATAACATCGTGTAATAAAAATCAAACCCGCAAAATTCGAATTAGCGTAATTACTGGTGGTAGGACCACTTGTGAGTCCGCGCGGATAGCTACCACCGCCCTGCCTAGTTCTGCCGTGAAGCAGTAATTCGTATCGGTTTGAAGGGTGGGGCAATCGTTGTAACTATACTGAGACCTTAGAACTCATATATCAAAGTGGGTGGCGGCATTTACGTTGTAGATGTTTATGGGCTCCAGTAACCACTTAACAACAAGTAGGCTGTGAGCTCGTCCACCCATCTAAGCAATAAAAATAAATAAACAAAAGATGACAATATTTTTTACGATGACCTGGAGACTCCATCAGTAAGTATCTTCAATCGGCATTAGTGCACCAATTCGGAAAAGCGGCATGACATGAAAACCCTCTTGTCGTGGCCGCCTGAAATTACCACTGGTTTGAAACTTTATTCCGTTGTTGGCACTTTGGACAATGTCCTTTATCATAGGACCTTCAACGTACTTGAATCTAGTTCTAATAAGGATGGCCTGATTTATCTATAGATCTCTCCTACGGAAATATTATAATGGCAATAAAAACGCGAGAGGAAATTGTAGAAGTAGTAAGTAAATAGTCCACTCGCATCTTCTGATTAACAAAATACAAAACAGGCCATCCTGAAATAACATTAAATCGTAATTATTTGCGTCCATAGTGCACACATTTGTCATGAATACAAGTATATCTTAATACTGTTTTACCCTTCTGCATTCCACAGTTGAAATTTGTATTAGTGATTATTGGATAAACTTTTTTCTGCCCGCATAGATTTCCGTTTTAATATGTAGTAAATTCTTAGTTATGATCATATGTGAGCAGGAAACCTCAGGGCTTGTCTGTGTTAGGCTATAACCAGAGTACATGGATATCGGAATGTTTATGAAAGTTTATCTTTCAATTAGAATAATATTATCCTATTATTTCTAAAAGAGGCATCCACAATTGCTTCAAGTCCGAAATAAAGTAATAGGCTGGGCTTATAACAGATTTGTTTCCTTCCTTTCAATCAAATATTGGCAAAGAAAATATTTACGATCCTGTGTGGGATATACGCTTATTTTGATGATTAAAGATACGTGCTTAGTTAGAATCCGAACCGTTGTCAATCGTATGACAAATCGGGGTTTTTGATAAAAATAATAGTGTTTTGGGTTGTCGCAAGTCGCGAGCATTATTCAAGCTTCGCCATTAGTTATTTATCTTCCTCATTGCGAGCTGTATTGTTGGAAGCATCCTAGTAAAAACCTAGTAAATTATAACCATTTGGCCAATGATCCGATTCGGTCAATGAAGTGCTTCATGTCACCACTTAGAAGATGATAGCTTAGATGATAATATTATCTTTTCTTCAGGTTGCTGTAGAGACAAACCATGGAGCAAAAAAAAAGTTTCAAAATCTGTGAAGTCAACAACAAATTTTTAGTACGAACCATTTCACGACTGCTTCGTATAATTTGTGATTCAACACAGGATTTAGAGTACAACGACCTCTGTCGATTTATTACACGGAAGATTTTAGTGGTTCATAAAAATTTTCGTTCCTTTACCTCTATTGACGGAAACATGTCTAACGACGGGAGCACACTATACAGGTACGTCAGTAATATTCACATTTCGCTTCGTGTCTTTCCTTTTATAAGTATTTTTGTTTATACGCTTGATACGTTTTTCGTCTCATCGGATTTAGAAGTGAGCTGAGCTAGGACAGGACAGGACAGGACAGGACAGGACAGGACAGGACAGGACAGGACAGGACAGGACAGGACAGGACAGGACAGGACAGGACAGGACAGGACAGGACAGGACAGGACAGGACAGGACAGGACAGGACAGGACAGGACAGGACAGGACAGGACAGGACAGGACAGGACAGGACAGGACAGGACAGGACAGGACAGGACAGGACAGGACAGGACAGGACAGGACAGGACAGGACAGGACAGGACAGGACAGGACAGGACAGGACAGGACAGGACAGGACAGGACAGGACAGGACAGGACAGGACAGGACAGGACAGGACAGGACAGGACAGGACAGGACAGGACAGGACAGGACAGGACAGGACAGGACAGGACAGGACAGGACAGGACAGGACAGGACAGGACAGGACAGGACAGGACAGGACAGGACAGGACAGGACAGGACAGGACAGGACAGGACAGGACAGGACAGGACAGGACAGGACAGGACAGGACAGGACAGGACAGGACAGGACAGGACAGGACAGGACAGGACAGGACAGGACAGGACAGGACAGGACAGGACAGGACAGGACAGGACAGGACAGGACAGGACAGGACAGGACAGGACAGGACAGGACAGGACAGGACAGGACAGGACAGGACAGGACAGGACAGGACAGGACAGGACAGGACAGGACAGGACAGGACAGGACAGGACAGGACAGGACAGGACAGGACAGGACAGGACAGGACAGGACAGGACAGGACAGGACAGGACAGGACAGGACAGGACAGGACAGGACAGGACAGGACAGGACAGGACAGGACAGGACAGGACAGGACAGGACAGGACAGGACAGGACAGGACAGGACAGGACAGGACAGGACAGGACAGGACAGGACAGGACAGGACAGGACAGGACAGGACAGGACAGGACAGGACAGGACAGGACAGGACAGGACAGGACAGGACAGGACAGGACAGGACAGGACAGGACAGGACAGGACAGGACAGGACAGGACAGGACAGGACAGGACAGGACAGGACAGGACAGGACAGGACAGGACAGGACAGGACAGGACAGGACAGGACAGGACAGGACAGGACAGGACAGGACAGGACAGGACAGGACAGGACAGGACAGGACAGGACAGGACAGGACAGGACAGGACAGGACAGGACAGGACAGGACAGGACAGGACAGGACAGGACAGGACAGGACAGGACAGGACAGGACAGGACAGGACAGGACAGGACAGGACAGGACAGGACAGGACAGGACAGGACAGGACAGGACAGGACAGGACAGGACAGGACAGGACAGGACAGGACAGGACAGGACAGGACAGGACAGGACAGGACAGGACAGGACAGGACAGGACAGGACAGGACAGGACAGGACAGGACAGGACAGGACAGGACAGGACAGGACAGGACAGGACAGGACAGGACAGGACAGGACAGGACAGGACAGGACAGGACAGGACAGGACAGGACAGGACAGGACAGGACAGGACAGGACAGGACAGGACAGGACAGGACAGGACAGGACAGGACAGGACAGGACAGGACAGGACAGGACAGGACAGGACAGGACAGGACAGGACAGGACAGGACAGGACAGGACAGGACAGGACAGGACAGGACAGGACAGGACAGGACAGGACAGGACAGGACAGGACAGGACAGGACAGGACAGGACAGGACAGGACAGGACAGGACAGGACAGGACAGGACAGGACAGGACAGGACAGGACAGGACAGGACAGGACATCTTTTTGAAAAGAAAAATCGCCAGTTGCCTTATGATATATTCATAGTTTTCCAGAATTAATTCCTGCTAAAAGACGTGTTTCAGTTTTTGTAGTAAAACATAAATTAACGGTTAATAGATAGCATGTTAAGCAAATGAGGTATTCAACCCAGACTGCTAAATTTTATTATTGTAATCTAATTAACATGCTTTATTAGCTTCGTTTGTGCGTTCGTGTGTGTGGAACGAAATCTTTAGGCGTGATTTTCACTCGCACCTGCAGATTTAGTACATTTATCAATGTAAATACAATAACTAAATAAAGTTGTTTATTTGTTTTTACAAAGTTTTGCTCTGAGTTCGAAAAATAATAATCGAGTCTTAATGTTGTTGTGGCAATGTGGAGTAAACTAATTTATTGTAGTTAATTAATTATATTTTTGACAAACCAGCTGTTTTGAGAAATCTTCTCAAAAGAGCTGCAACTTTTGGTAACGATGTTTTTTTTGTTGTTTTTATTGCTTAGGTGTGTGAACGAGCTCACAGCCCACCTGGTGTTAAGTGGTCACTGGAGCCCATAGACATCTACAACGTAAATGCGCCACCCACCTTGAGATATAAGTTCTAAGGTCTCAGTATAGTTACAACGGCTACCCCGCCTTTCAAACTGAAAAGCATTGCTGCTTCACGGCAAAAATATGTGGTACCTACCCGTGCAGACTCACACACAAGAGCTGTAAAGATATTGCACTCAACATGTTTTATCAACAAGGTGTGTTATCAACAAGCTATGAAAGTTACTGTATATACCATGAACTTGCCTCTCCATATAATCCATCAATGTGCACCAAGTTTTATATTTAAGGTGTAGCTTAACGTAACGATGTTCTGGGCTATTTCGTTGACTTAATTAATTTCCAGATCACTGTTTACAGCCAATTTTCTTGTTTGTGTGGTCGTCAACTTTGTTCTTCTGTGTCGCGGTAGGTAACTGGTTTTCATGGTGTTACCGACCTTTCTGGACTGTTCCTAACCAGAAGTTATTTACTTTACGATGACATTTTAACATTTTGACTATCGGTATGTAAGATTTTTTCTGGGACTAACAGACTAGCGATATTTATGTTATTGTAAATCTTTATAAAACTTTATAATATGTTGTTCTAAACCATCATATTTACATCTATTTCTAACTAAAAATACCCTATAATTATTAACATGCTATTTGGAGTCGGCTAAAAAATGCAAAAAAAAACATCACATACTAATCTTCAACGGCATTTTATAAAGAGACCAGAGGCATCACATTGTATTGGTCACAAACTCCGCTAACTTCTTAGTTCTAATAGTCAGAATAAGCAAAATACGGTGTAGTATAAACAAACATATAAATACGAATTAATTTCAACGAAAACATTTAATATAAAAATTAATTCCCCCGATTCTTTTTCAAAAATTCAAGAAAGAAATAAACAAAATAATAAAATAAAGTCGAAACGAGCCCTTGCGAAAATGACACAAAGACGTGTAAAGAATCTTGTCTCAATGGACTTCAGAGTGTATTCCAAGAACACCGAACATTCAAGAGTTCCAGACGACGCGAAATACATTATAATATTCAGCATTTCTAGTTAAAATTATGTTCAGTACAATAGTCGACGTGAATTTATTCTAAGAAATCTTAACACAGTGTTGGAGTACACCCAAATATTTGCCTTTTTCTGATTCCACGAAGTAAAACTTAAGAAATATACACTGGTCTTATTCTATGCGGACAATTTTGATTCATTTCCACGGCTTAATGTTCACAACAGAAGTACTACTAATTCGAGACTTTTGCAGGAATCTTATTTTTGTATTAGACTAACTCCCAGTACACCTAATTCTGTTTTTTATTTATTTATTTTTTATTGCATAGATAAGTTGACGAGTTCACAGCCTACCTGGTGTTAAGTGGAGCCCATAGACATATACAACGTAAATGCCACCACCCACCTTGTGATATGAGTTCTAAGGTCTCAGTATAATTACAAAGGCTGCCCCACCCTTCAAACCGAAACGCATTACTGCTTCACGGCAGAAATAGGCAGGGTGGTGGTACCTACCCGTGCGGACTCACAATAGATAACATGGATATAGCAGCACAAGCTAGAAAAGGTCGCAGCTCATTATATCTCCACTCTCTCCATCCCTATGAAAAGTGTTAATCAAATATAAAAGAGTACAGTTTTACATTAGAAAAAATAAGCTACGATGGAACAAGAGAGTTTTAGTTACTCTATTATTGAAGTTATTGTGTTAGACAATGTCACATTCACAAACTTTCAAAATTGTACATAGTGTTTGTTCACTGACCGTATAAAAAACTTTGTTTCCTGACCAAAAAAAAAACAGAAATATAGTCAAAACAATATTACCATTAATATTTTTCCCTGCATCTGTAAATCTGTCGACCGAAGTCACTTTTACTCACGTAGTGATATGTACTTTTAACACTTTTGGAATGTTACCAAAAGCAAGAAAGCTAATTTTGTTGGTCCTAATAGATTCTGTTTAATACTTTCTGTACGTATTTACATGTGACATACATTACATTACATATGACTGTCTCGGTGGTGCTGTAGTTAAAGTTAAGAATTGTTAGGTAGGGATTCTATTACAAATAATACCAAACAAATTGGGTTCATTGCAGTGTTATGCCCGTCATATTTTTATCAGCAGTCAATGGACGAATTTTAATAATAACATGTAGACATAATAGTGTTTGTCAAAAACACAATCGCATTTAGCGATTTTTATGAAAGTTTAAGTTGCTTGGAGAACTATATGACTGCAACAAATCTAGTACAAATTATATAGTCCTTTAGGCTTTAGCCATGTCTAAGATCTCAAAACATTTATCAAGGGTATCTTTCCTTAGTGGATTGATGTGACCACCGTTTTTTATAATGTTAGACATTACGAAGCTAACTAAAATCAAAACTTTTTGAAATCTAAAATCGTAGTATCGTAATCGTAGTATTTTTACAGGTTATCTTCCAAAATTAAGTATGAGAGCCAAAACAAAACTAATAATAATTAAACTGACTGAAATTACCCCATCATCTCATACTCTCATAGCACGACTACTGCAGCAGAGTTCATCACTATTGCCTGAAACCATGCCTCTTCCACAATGGATCTTCAGAAATCGTATTACTACATATGACCCAACTCTGCCTTGAAGGTTTCAAAAGAGCCCTCAGCCGCAATCATCGGTTCAGCTATGCCGCTAAATTGTTGATGTCCAAGAGCAACAGTGAACAGAACTAAGTGGATCGTGTGCTCAATTGCACTCACGAACAACAAAAACTATTCCAAACGTAATGAAAATTACTCCCGAAAAGCATTTGTCAATAGTTATTGTTGTCGCCATAGTTGTTGGAAACCCAAATAGCACTAATTCTAGCGCAACTGAAACTTTGATCTTGTTCGTAAAGCCATTTAATGCGTGTTAGTAAATAACGAGCCCTATATAACCGCCGTAACATGTCGAAGATTTATACTAAATGAATACCTTCTGAAAATCCCGCAATGACTTTTCGCAACGGCTATAGACGGTGTAATAATATAATAATATAATAATATAATAAATAATAATATAGTATAATAAATATTTACTAACAATCACGCCACGTTAACTGGTCCCGTTATAAGTTCGTAAAGAACTTGTGTTACAGGTACCAGATAACGGATATAAATGTAAGATTTTTATTATACACATACATATATTTCATATACATCCATAACCCTGGAAAAGACATTTATATTTATCATACAAATATCTTCCCTTGGCGGGATTCGAACCCGCGACCCCCGTGTGTAGTGACCATGTCACTTACCTTTACACCAGACGGCCGTTCAAATAATTTGTAATAAAATTTAGGTACTTATTAAATTTTTATTGTGTGTCTTTTCTTTTACTTTACTTTTAGCATATATTTTTTTCATAGTGAAGATTGCTTGTAAACAATTTGAAGTTTTTGAGATTTTGTTGTATTTATCAAATAATATCACGTTTGTATTTTATTTTTGGATAATAAATAAATTTCTTCAGAACCTTTCAAACAACAACAACCACAAAGTAGAGTAAACTTCTATGTCGACAAAAGACTGAAATGTTTGATTAAATATCTCGAAGAGTTCCGACAACAATGAAAAACCTCGTCAAGAATTTTGTAGCGGAGAATTTCATAACTTTCCGGTGTTCGAAGTAAAAATACTTGTAAAATGTAGTGAATAGCTTTTCTAAATAGCTGGTTAAATAAAGACGCGGTTATATTGAAAAAAATATATCTCACTAATATAAAGAACTTCGACTACTTCACTAATATGAAGTCATTGGGGTCTATTAGACATAAGAGTGAATTGCAACCGAGGATGGTCCACTCTCGCATTGAGTGGTCCAGATAATGACCGGGCACGGTTCATTCAAGAAGTATTTGAACTGGGTCTGTACCACGCTGATCAAAAGAACGTTCAATGCGGATGCGGCTAAGACACTGCGGAGCGTAAGTTTTTTATTTTTTATTATTGCTTAGTTGGGTGGACGAGCTAATGACCCACCTGGTGTGAAGTGGTTACCGGAGCCCATAGACATCTACAACGTAAATGCCGCCAGCCACCTTGAGACATGAGTTCTAAAGTCTCACTTTTAACTACGGCTGCCCCGCTCTTCAAACCGAAACGCATTACTGCTTTACGGCATAAATAGCAGGGTGGTGGTACCTACCCGACGTCCCACCACCACCGGTAATTACGCAAATTATAATTTTGCGGGTTTGATTTTAATTACACGATATTATTCCTTCACCGTGGAAGTGAACATATGTTAAGTAGGTATTTCATTAGAAAAATTGGTACTTGCCAGCGGGTTCCAAAAACCGGTGCAACGCAAGATACAAATGCACCGGACGCCTTATCGTTTAGGCCACTACGACTTCTAAAGCCGCATACATTCGCGGCATGCCTCACATGGCAGTAGAGGTGGCGATGAACAATGATGGGAGCTGTTCACCTTCTGCAAGTGTAGAAGCAGGTCGTGAGAGATATGACTCTTTACTTTCCGCACTAACTTCGACGTTGCTAAGTCGGAACCTGGATAGAGATATCATCTGCATCATAAGTGCTTTAGATCAGAGGACACTTAGTAACCGCTTCACAAAGTGATATACGGAATTCCTGTCAGTTTGTTAAATAAAAACTCAAAAAGACAACGTGTAAGCTACTTGAGAAAGAGCAACTGCATGATGTAAGGTTGTGCTCACAAACCTACGCTGCTTCTGCTTAGGTAAGAGATACAAGTGGCACCCGGGCTTCAGATGATCTGTCTTCCTGGAGCTCATGGCGCTGACGATAGTCCCATGGGCAATGGCCAGCGAGTAGAGATGCGTTCTGCATTCTCCCTCTTGCCTGAATAATGACAAAATCAGCCAAACTGTGAAAGGACAAAAAAAAATTATTCGCAGTTAATATTAAGCTTTTACCATTAGAATAAAATGAAAGATCTCGCAAATGAGGCTAACTCTCATACAATTTCTAAGGTAGACAAAAGAAAGGAAAATTTTTACACACCGAATTCATGAATGATGAATTCTTAGAATTTTTTGAGTTTGTTAACGGTCTTCAATTTTAATTGGTGTCCTCAAATGGTATCCACTTAGCATTTAAATGTATTAATTGAAAACGATTTGGTTTTATTCATGAAATGGAAAGTTTTTCAATAAAAGTTAAGAATACCACATAAACGCAAAACACATGTTGAAAACGAAACTCGGATGGCACAATAGAATCAGTCAAAGTCTACTTGTTTTTGCGAGATCGTGATCTGTGAGTCTGTACCCCTGGTTGGTAGTTCCCCCACCCCGTGTGGTTTCCCCACCTTCTTGTACATTTCATCCAGAAAAGACATGCGTGCCAGCTTTTGAACAAATATGAATACTACATTGATGTCTGTCTCTAAGTGTGTCCAACTAGGGCTGTATGTAAAGGAAAGTTAAATATTTTTACTTTCGCAATTTTGACGATGATTTTTTGCCTCCCACAAGCCTCGCCACAAAGACCGGTCCTGCGCTGCCTGCATCCAGCGGATCCCCGCGAACCTCAATAGGTCGTCGGCCCACCTTGTGGGAGGCCTACCCACACTACGTCTCCCAGTACGCGGTCGCCACTCAAGAACCTTCTGGCCACAACGGCCATCTGTTCTGCGAGCAATGTGTCCTGCCCACTGCCACTTCAGTGTCGCAATCCTTTGGGCTATGTCGGTTACCATGGTTTTCCTGCGAATCTCCTCATTTCTGATTTGGTCTCGCAGGGAAACTCCGAGCATAGCCCTCTCCACTGCTCTTTGGGTGACCTTGAGCCTTCTCATAAGGCCCATTGTGAGCGACCACTTGTTTAACGCTTCTTAAACAGGGGAGTGTTAAGTCGTCGTGGCCTAAAGGATAAGACGTTTGGTGCATTCGTATCTAGCGATGCACCGGTGTTCGAATCCCGCAGGCGGGTACCAATTTTTCTAATGAAATACGTACTTAACAAATGTTCACGATTGACTTCCACGGTGAAGGAATAACATCGTGTAATAAAAATCAAACCCGCAAAATTATAATTTGCGTAATTACTGGTGGTAGGACCTCTTGTGAGTCCGCACGGGTAGGTACCACCACGCCGCCTATTTCTGCCGTGAAGCAGTAATGCGTTTCGGTTTGAAGGGTGGGGTAGCCGTTGTAACTATACTGAGACCTTAGAACTTATATCTCAAGGTGGGTGGCGCATTTACGCTGTAGATGTCTATGGGCTCCAGTAAGCACTTAACACCAGGTGGGCTGTAAGCTCGACCACACATCTAAGCAATAAAAAAATAAAAATTGTGGATTTGGCAGAATATTGAGATGTTTCCTATCTCTACTTTCGCCTGTCTTTTCTCCATTGATGAAAATTATGGCTTCGACACAAATGCTTTGGCCTGAGCCCGACATGTTCAGAAACATTTGATCACACATGGCTCTCTTAAACAATCTCCAAATATATCGATCTAAACTTAAGTAATTAAGGTTTCTAGTTTGAAAGAAGTCACGGCATAAATTAGTTTCCTTATCCTAATGACAATATGTAAACTAGCCCTATTGTTTCCCCATGAAATTACCCTCGACCTTTACTGGGGTTAACTTATTAAAATTCGTGAGGCGCTCCTAAAGGCGGCCATGGCTGTCTTACGCCATCTATATGATAAACATCTACATGATATTTTTCGTACGTAAATTTCTACTAAGGGTATCTCTTAACTATGCATTAACAGGTAAGTACACAATGGATAATAAGATTAAATGAACACATTTCTTCTAATTAATTTTCATTGTAATTCATTTCTACTAAATTTCTGATAACCTAGAGAAATGGTAGTTGTTCAGGTTAATGGGAGAAGATTACGTGGATGCTCATCTACCCGCTGGTCAGATCTGGTAAAGACACTCACCGGCCTGCCAATAGCCAAGGCTATAAGGACCGCCGAGGACAGGAAGACTTGGAGAGCATCGAGTGATCAACACTTCATGTTAGACACGAGCTTCAGCAATGCAAAGACCGACTAAGAAGAAGAATAAATATATATAAAAATTAATTGCCGTTCGTTAGTCTCGCTAAAACTCGAGAACGAATGGACCGATTGGGCTAATTTTGGTCTTGAATTATTTGTGGAAGTCCAGAGAAGGTTTAAAAGGTAGACAAATATGAAAATGCTCGGAATTAAATAAAAATAACAATTTTGTTTTTCTTTTGATGTGTTCCCCGTCGGACGCATACCTTTTGTTTGTTTGAAGTTTATTATGTACAAAAGTTTAGGTCTTTTATTTATAGATTGAGGCACTACGAAGTCTGCCGGGTCAGCTAGTTCTTACTAAAAACTTCGGGCGTATTATATAATATTACATTGGACATTATTACCTATATAATATTAACCTTTAACCAGTGACATGGAGTCTCACAGGCTTCGTGCTTTTTGCGAATTCTTAGAATTCGCCACTCCCCCCAGCTCGCCGCGACTCCGAGTCTCAGTAGCCTTTGTTATAGTAGTAAATTGACCACGGAAGGAAGCAGACATGTTGTCGGTCGTATAACACGTGAGTAACACTCATCGAAAAATCGGACGTAGCCTGTCAGGCTCCATGTCCCTCAATAATTCAAAATATTTTTTTGAACTATTTCTTTTTATTTTGATACTTTGTAGTTCAGAATGGAAAAAAACGGTAATAAACGTCAATGTCCGAAATCAAGTTCAGTTGAGTCATCAAAAAGAAAAATATTGCGGGTAGAGAGTCCGTCTTTTGAAGAGGAAATAAATTCCCTGTTGCTAGCTTCGGACCAATCTGATAGCGAAGGTGATTTCGAAGATTGTATTATATCTGAGAGCAATCATTCACACCATCAGGAAAATGATCGAGTGGAAGATTCAGAGGAGAGTGGCAAATCCAGAAGATGGCCAATGGTAGTGTTTTACCGCATTTTGGATTTGAACAGCATGAAAGCTCATATACTGCACAACATGCACCAACCTAAGATTATAGAAAGGGGAGATTTCCTAAAGACTAGCTCGTTCGCTAGTTCTCCCATGGGGGACCAGACTACGCGTTTCTGAATATGGATTCAGAGACGCGTAGTCTGCAGTCAATTACCGAGGGAGTTACGCTTCGTGATAAAGCGAATTCTGGGTGACGATATGGTCGAAGAAGATGTCCAAAGTCATGAAACTAGTCAAGGCAAAAGAAAGGCGTGCAGGATTTGCCCACCCAAATTGTACAGAATGACTGCGTACACGTGTGTCGGGTGTTGCGATTCCGTATGTTTGCAATGTTCTCGCCCTTTGTGCAAAAATTGCCAGTAATCTATGCTGAATTGAGTCATTGTCAGAATTTTTATTTTTTGTTTTTGGGAATGACTATTTTGTTTTTTAGTTCCTTCTAGATTAGATTTTAAGTAAAAGATATTAACTTTATCGTTTTTCTCGCATAAGGTCGGCTGAAATGTGAAATGAGGATCTCATACCAATTAAGGCTGTAAAATACCATCGATTCTCTCGATATTTTATAAAAAAACTTGGTTTGATTTACTAATGTGTTTTTCATTATATACCGTTGAATGAATATTAAGGCAATTTTGAAACATTCAAGTTGATTTTCACAATAAAAATGAATTTAAAAGTAGTAGTCTGTGAGACGTCATGTCCTTTATAGTGTTATAAATTTGGCGTGTCACCAGTTAAAGGTTAATAAAATAAATAAATTAATTTAATTTTAGTAGTAGTAATTTATTTATGTATTTAGCTGGGCTTCTTTCTGTTCTTTATATTCATTTATTTAATTAACAACAACAAGATGCAAAATGTCAAAAAGCGTTTTAATTCCTTCTTTTTTTTACCAAAAACAAAGAAAACCCTACTCTCAAAACATCAGAGAATCACCCGAAGCCATACCAAACCCTACAAGCCGGGAAAGTTGTGGTAAAATTAACATAAATCCTGTTCATCGAACCGTGAAGGACGCTTGTGGCAAAACCGATGCCATAAAGAGTTCGTTGGCCGGAGATACCCAGTCCTTGAACTTACCCGGTTGTCCGGGAATGGCCGCCTAGATACCCGGATAGCTTCGGGACACGATATCGCGTATGCAGTGCCAATTGGAGGCAGATAGCATGTCGTTTCGTCCCGGCGGTCGCTTCTGTATTAGTCCCGGTTAAGATTATTCTACTGAACTAAGCATAAGATTACTTTTTGCGCTGGCTTGTCTACTAAAACAGAAATGTCGCAGTTAAATTATAGTATTTCAAGACACTTGATTTCGAGCCACGTGGCCGCGGTGAAATACATCGTTATTGATTTTTTTGTAAATACTATATGTATGTACAGCTTAATAGCAAAAACAAACGAAAAATTATGTTAAAAAATGTCAAAATGGAATATCGTCAATCTTCATATCTACTACTAAAAAATTGGCTTGAAAAGAAAATAACAAAACATTCCACTCAAAAGTTCCAATGTTTTGAAGCTCTAAATAAAATATTATTAAATTATATTCAGCTCTAAGCTTCGTTTTAGTAAACACTAAACAAATTAACTACCCTTTGTACACTCACTGTAAGCTCACCTACTAATTACGTTGTACATCCCACCAACTATGTATATGTACAGGTGGTAAGACCTCTTCTGAGTCCGTACGGGTAGTTACCACTACCCTGCCTATTTCAGCCGTGAAGCAGTGATGCGTTTCGGTTTGAAGGGTGGGGCAGCCGTTGTAACTATACTTGAGACCTTAGAACTTATATCTCAAGATGAGTGGCGCATTTACGTTGTAAATTTCTATGGGCTTCAGTAACCACTTAACATCAGGTGGGCTATGAGCTCGTCCACCCAACTAAGCGATAAAAAAAAATCCCCTGAGTTTCTTTCGCTAGTTCTGCTTAGTATTGTGTTTTATTTAAACCAAGGTACTAAGGTTTCCTTAACAGTCAACTAATGGTTTTATAATAAAAATCCCACCTTTTCATGTGGATTACGTTAGAGAGTTTTCGAATTTATAATTACTTTGACCAACCGGCTAGTCTATTACTGCTGCGACTTAGATGTACTCACAATACATACCTATTCGAATAATGTAACAATTTTGGGAATTTATAGTTTCAACAAGCTCCAGTGTCATTTAATTTATTTTACTCATGTGCTTATATTATATGAAAAGGAAATGTTGTAAGCGGCAAGATAACTCCAACATAAAGCAACAACATACATAATAATATTTTTATAGCACTTGGCATAAGAACTTGTAAGCAACTTGTAAGCAAACAAACATCCGAAATTTATTTTCTAAAACTTTTCAGCAAATTCCAGCAGTTTTAAGGACAGTAAAAATTACTCGAGGGGACTGAGGACTATTCGTTACAAAGAATTATTAGGATTTCTTTTATCTTCTTCGAGAAAATAAGAGACCGCTAAGAGTTATGCCGCGGAATAGTTTCTAGCTATCCGACTGTGGAAGATTTATAGCCTTGTATCAATAGCCGGTAATAAGCTTTTTATTACTGTTACACCGGGAAGAACAACGTCATCTGCCGTCGAATGGCGGAAGCGAATATAAAAGAAACTAGTAAACGCGAGAACGCTCGAGAAGTGCAACGCCACCCATGCATCAGCCCGCTGAGTTTCTCGCCGGATCTTCTCAGCGGGTCGCGATTCCGATCCGGTAGTAGATTCATTCGCGAAGCAATTGCTCTTGAGTTGTTAGGTCTCCTTCGGAGGCGCTCGGGCGGTTGTTAGCAAATCCCACCCCTCCTGGCTGAGCCTTTGCTCGCCCACCTGTCCTGGTGAAACTCGAAAGGCCTTCGGGCCACCAGTAATCTTTCAATCATAAAAAAAAAACCAGCGGAAAATCATTGTCGACACTACTCGACTTGTCAGGAATGTTCTCGATAATTGTAAGGATTTCGTATCGACTATAAAAGCGTGCCTAACTGCCTTCGTATCATCATACGTTAGTTAGTTGGCGGTTCTATTCGAAGCGAAACAGCGATAACCTGAAGCGAAGTGTTCTGTAACTCTTTTAAGTTTTAAGTAGTTTTAATTTGTACTTCGGTAGAATTTTTAGAACTCCAGCCCGTAACATTACTATTACTTTGTCGCAGGTAAAATATGTTAGGGACTCATCATCTATATATACTACACTGACTATAAAAGCGTTGCCTAATTGCCTTCGTATCATCATACGAATATAGTATGCTTTAAACCTAAATTAAGTTTGTGAAATTATTTTATAACTGCATACATGTTTTTTTTTTAATTGCTAGATGAGTAGACGAGTTCACAGCCCACCTGGTGTTAAGTGGTTACCGGAGCCCATAGACATTTACGACGTAAATGCGCCACCCACCTTGAGATATAAGTTCTAAGGTCTCAAGTATAGTTACAACGGCTGCCCCACCCTTCAAACCGAAATTCATTACTGCTTCACGGCAGAAATAGGCAGGGTGGTGGTACCCACCTGCGCGGACTCACAAGAGGTCCTACCACCAGTAATTACGCAAATTATAATTTTGCGGGTTTCATTTTTATTACACGATGTTATTCCTTCACCGTGGAAGTCAATCGTGAACATTTGTTGAGTACGTATTTCATTAGAAAAATTAGTACCCGCCTGCGATTCGTACACCGGCGCATCGCTCAACACGAATGCATCGGACGTCTTATCCGTTAGGCCAAGACGACTTTAGTATAATGTTTCAGTATAATTCAACTAACTATTTATCTATTTTTTCGGAAACGATTTTTAATGTTGAAAATTGGTTATAATTTCATTATAAATGACGAGTCTTACGAATACAAAATTATGCATAATATTAATATATTTTCTCTTATTATAGAATCGGATCTTAAATATAATAATAAAACATTATCTTATTTCGTGTATTTAATAACGAACCGTAACGAATAAAATAGGTATATTAAAATACGGGTCTGAAACAAAGTAATTCAATGAAACAAAAATATTGTTTAAAATCGTAAAGGAATTAAATTTCATTGTGTAATTAACTCTGTATAATGAATTGGAAGCAGCTGATTAACTTAATTGCCAGAAGCCTCTCGGATGTTACGCTTTCTATCCGAATTCCATTTTAAGGCCCGCTCAAACTTAATTTTCATTTTAGAATATTTGAAAACGAATTTTAAATTACATTTTATTTAAAACAGGCTTCGTACAAAATACATTTGAATGATTTTACTCTTTCGAAATGCTCATTCTATTTAATTACGGCTGCAAGGTTTTATGCATGACCCATAAAACCCAAAACCGAACCCACAATACCTACAACACCCACAATACACTAAAATACCCTTAATACAAAATACCTTTAAAGATGCAGCCTCTGATCTGAATAGAATTCAAAACCGCTGGTACGAGAGTCAGGATTCTAACTAAAATAGCATCGAGGCGATAAATTATCTAAAATATGCTAAATTATTCGTGTCTCGCTAACATTATTTAACCTTAACTGATTTTATCTGAGTTTTGTTTTATTCATTACAATTATATTGAAGCCTTAATTGTGTTAGAGTGTATTGTAAGCCCATAGCCCGCACTAATGGGTGGAAATAGAAACCGGCCTATTTCTAGCACAGCCATATCTTCTGATTAGAAGGGAATAACAGCCGATAGTACAAAACAGAATTTTGCTGAATTCGTATTAGGTTCGAATTTCGTATGAGGTTTGCGAGTACTTGGCGTTTGGACGCCGATTGGCTGTGCACCTATCCTCACCTTCAGATGGTCCATATGATCGTATGCCCACAACAGGCATTGAAAAAATAAAACAGAGTCCCTTATATCTATACATATAAATAAAATTGGGGTGTCTGTTTGTAATATTGAAATAACCGCTTTATACTACATGCATATGAATATATATACGGTACATACACCAAAATAACATTTTTTACAATTTTTGTCTGTCTGTCTGTCTGTTTGTTCCGGCTAATCTCTGGAACGGCGGGACCGATTTTGACGAGAATTTCACTGATAGGTAGCTGATGATATAAGAACTAACTTAGGCTACTTTTTTTTAAGAGTAGCTTCGCCCCGTGGCCTCACCCGCGGTACGACAATAACCGCAGGTAACATCGCGGGACTCAGCTATCAATAATAAAATTTAATGTTTCCGAAGTGAAACGAGGGCGGGTCGCTAGTCTATACTAATATTATAAAGTGGAAAGATTTGTTTGTTTGTTTGTATTGAATACGCTCCAAAACTATTCAACCTATTTGAAAAATTCTTTCACTATTTGGAAGCCACGCTATTCCTGAGTGACAGAGACTATAATCTTTTTTGAAAAAAATTTGATGTAAAAAAATTTACCTAAAATATTCTTTATACATCGCGTGCCCTGCGAAAATGATTGATGATAGAATACAATAATCTACTACGACTTTATAGAACACGTCATTATTATTTATAAAAAGTGTCGCGACAGCATAATATGTCTAACTATTATAGTTATGCCTCAATAAGTGTTCGTTTATTAAAAAAAATGAAAAACAACGTCAAATGTCGTTGAAATTTTTGTTAAAGACCTGAGCGGAGCCGGAGCGGCCTGCTTGTTTGTTATAAAGAAAAAGCTCATAGCTTTTGGACTATCCACAAAGCGACGCACCATCTCTCAGTGATTTTATTTCATCTGTATTATAATCAGGAGTATAATGGAATCTCCACTCCGCGTCCGCAAATACTGAGCATCGACAAGAAGTCGTACCTTAGCCTCCACATCCGCCTCCGTACATTTTCAACGAAAAGTTAACGGAGATTTCATAATAAGAAGGTAATTGATAAATTATTTTAATAGATGAAGATACTATGAAGAGCTACATGAAAAATCAAATTTCAGGGCTAATTGTTTATTGTTGCGCGTTTATTTATTATTCATTTTCCTCAACGAAATCAGTTCCAATTAAGCAAATGTAATGCTGGTAGTGGAAAGCTGCTTTAATTTTAAAACCCACAAGAAAATACCTAGCGAATATCAAAACTGCAAAACTGTTATATGTAATTTTAACTCTTATTAATTTCGGTAGACAAATGTACTTCTCCAATAATTAATGTTATTTAATGAGTCTTTTTTGGAACGAAGTTCCTTATCGCGCGTTGTGAAAGGGGGCTAGACGGAAAAAATTCTTACGAAAAGTTGTCACGACACTTTTTAGATCCGTCATTCTGACCAATCAACGTGTAGGCGCTTATCGCGTGACATTGCTCGTATCCGATTGGTCCGCGTAATGAGTACAGTTTCTCGAGATAGCGTTTCAACAATAGTAATTTAGTTCATAGTATTGTTTTTTTCTTCTTCATAATGCCGTAATTTATTATTATAACTTAAAAAAAAAATTACAATTCATTCACTAATTAATCGAAAGGAACTTCGTTCCATCCGGGTGTCCCTTGACACCTCTGAAGTTTTATTTATAATATTTATCCATTTCTTTGTATTAAGAATTCATTTTTTTCAACAGATACACAGGCCACTATTATAATATGTAAATCGTCATATAATACGCAAGTATGTACATATTTTAAGATGCTACTACTTTATATGGATAGATGACTTCACAGCCTATCCAGTAGTGAGTAGCTACAGTAATCTTTAACCGTCACAACGCTAATAACACGATGAGTTATAACTTCAATTCAATGAAATTGTAAAAATATTTTTTTGTCAGATGACAAAATGTAAGAAAAATAATTTCCTTTTCTTAATAACTCTCAAGATCTAATCTCGTTTCACTAAGCTAACAAGTCTGCGTAGCTCGACTAGTTTGAACGATTTCTGAACGAAAGGTATTCGTAAAATAATTTTATTTATCGTTGATGAAAATTACAAACACTTTTGTACGAAATCGCTGAATGTAACTGTAATGATGAAATGACTTTACTGGTGGTAGGACCTCATGTGAGTCCGCCCGGGTAGGTACCACCAACTCGCCCATTTCTGCCGTGAAGCAGTAATGCGTTTCGGCTTAAAGGGTGGGGCAGCCGTTGTAACTATACTGAGACCCTAGAACTTATATCTCAAGATGGGTGGCGCATTTGCGTTGTAAATGTCTATGGGCTCCAGTAACCACTTAATACCTGGTGGGCTGTGAGCTCGTCCACACATCTAAGCAATAAAAAAAACATACTTTTATGCATTTAAATATTTACTTAAATAGTAAATACTTAGTAAAGTGGGAATCGAACCTATGACCCTCGTTGCAACAGTTAGGGGGCGATAACTGTTGCACCACCGAGTCAGTAATTAATTACAGTAATTACACTAAAAGAGAATCAAAACTGCGACTCCGATCTCTTTCAGCACCTTATTCCAAACCTTCAGCTTATATCTTCGCTAATCTTTAACACAATTGCAGAGCTCACTGTGAGCCTCTAATCACTCTATTCTAGCCAATTTCTGTTGTATATTTTATTATAGCTAAAGTTCAAACTCATCTCTCAATGTGGAAAGTGAACGTTGCTGTCTTCATTTATATCAATTAGAATGAATAATATAGCGTTTATAACTTGAATAATTCCTAACCCAAAACAATCAAGTGCTAGACAATTCTCATTAGCATCGAATGAAAAATTAAAAAAAAAAAGAAAAAAAAAAACTGGATCTTGTTGTGTCAACTGATTGGGACCACTGAAATCGTCTAAAAAGTATACATACATGTTGCCAGAGATTTAAATTTACAAATTATATATTTTTCCAAATCCTTAAATGCACATAAACATATTTTTGTAGGTATGTAGTAATTTCTTAAAATTCGATTGCATAAAATTTATTCAAACCGAAACGCTTGGATTCTTCGCGACCGACATTTAGCAGGGTGGTGTTATCTCACATCTAACCGGTCGAGTTTAAAATGCAATACCAGTAATTACGCAAAGCTAACATATATACTGAAGACTCGTTCTAAATATCAATAAAGACTTCGACTTTGTCTCTCAAAGTTGCTGGCGGCGTTCACGTGAGGTCTATGAGCTCCAGCAACCACTTAACATCGGATGGACATTGAGCTAGAATCATTTTTGCAATATCTTAGCAAATAGCTATACTGTAAAGTATGTTTTGAAATTTGTGTGGAAAAAAAAAACGAAGAATCCAGAAAAACCTCCAAATAAAACAACCCCAACTGAAGCCGTTATCGGTTTTATTGTGATAGTGGCACTGCTTCATGCTTCGTCTAGACGTATTAGGGTTTACATAAGTTCGAAGGGAATTTCGTATCGTAAATCTTCAATTCTTGTGAAGTTTTATCAACTAATATTATGGTCGCACAAATCACGGATCCTTTGCACTTTCGGAATATATATGGTCGTAAAGTTGAGTGTACTCTCCTTACTGACATTATTTGGGGTGTTTTACTACGGATTTTTTGTGAATCAGTAACTGTTGCGGATTCGATATGCTGTATTAAGGCTGTATTTAATACGTGATTAACATTAGTTTTGACTATGACAGTAAATTTACTGCGCTTTAACAGGTAAGACGCCAGCGTACATCTAATTTGCCGATTAAAATCGATTCCGGAGATCATTTTTAACTATAGTTAAGCTTCTTCTCTGCCTCTCCATATTTTTTTTTCCAGCCTCCAGCTCTAACTTGATTTATTATTTATTCTAGAATGGGATGGGACTATTTTTAATTTGCGTAGGTAATCATTATTGAATACGCAAGTAAGTCCGTTGTATTTTCTATGTATTTATCCATAGACAAAGTCCACTGAGTTTCTCTCCAGATTTTCCCACTGAGGGTCACCATTCTGATTCCGAGGCACTGCTCTTGCTAGGACTAGTGTTAGCAAATTTTCAGGTTGAGCCCATAAGCGCCTCGTCCGGGCGTAGCTGGAATGGCCGTTTACAAGCTACTACAAGCAAATAGATAGGAGAGAAACCAGATTCTTTTTTTTTATTGCTTAGATGGTTGGACGAGCTCACAGCCCACCTGGTATTAAGTGGTTACTGGAGCCCATAGACATCTACAACGGAAATGCGCCACCCACCTTGAGATATAAGTTCTAAGGTCTCAGTATGGTTACAACGGCTACCCCGCCCTTCAAACCGAAACGCATTACTGCTTCACGACAGAAATAGGCAGGGTGGTGGTACCTGCCCGTGCGGACTCACAAGAGATCCTACCACCAGTAAAATTAAGTTACCAGTTAAGTTTGATGTTCTTTTCTGTGTCTATCATTCTATTTTCTATATAAGTACCGTCCTATTTTTAATCCTGATAGGCGGTTTTGTGTACCATAACAGCGTAGTATAAGTGGGCTACATATCTTTGTTCCAAAACAGTCACCTTTTCCGGTCTGAACAGCGACCTGACCGTTCTTCCAATGCAACTGAGATATCGACCTCAAGATTCAACATCAGCTAAAGTATTGTTACGCCGGTAAGAGTAACGCCATCTATAGCCGAATAGTCGAACGAATATCGAAGGATCTAGTAGCGCCCAAAAAGCGCGGAAACTACTACTAGAGGTGTGTGGAATATTCTCGATAATTCTAGTCATGAGGTATCGGCTATCAAAGCGTTGTAGAGATGGCACGCAGTCAGTCAGTAATCGGAACTACTCGAAGCGAAACAGCGAACGGATCACCTGAAGCGAAGCGGAACAAGCGAATTGAGAGTTTTAAAGTGTTTGTTGAGTGTTTTAAGGTGTTTGTGAAGTGTTCTAAGTGTTGAATACAGCTTTTAGTTGTACTCCGGTAGAATTTTTATTTATCCCGAACCCCAGTGCGTAACGGTATTCAAGCCTCATCAACTACTCCTGGTTCTGATGAAGCTCATACCCGTGAAAAGCGTCACGTAAATTGTACAAAGCAAACTATTAAAACAAATAACCCATTTATTTGTTTTGTTTTTCGTTTCAAAAGAACTAATGAAGCAATTCAATTATTTCAAACAATATAAATACTTTTCCGAAGTATATTTTTCTTTTACAAACAAACGCTTCAGGTCGTCGATTGAGTTACGAAAAATCGAAACAATATTTCGTTTATAGTTAACTCATATATTGGAGCAAATATGATTCTGCGTAGTTTCCCTCGGATTGTAGTTTACGACTGAACAAACTTGACCCTCGGAATTGATGCCTTAGGCGAAATATCAAAGTTCAGCCCGCACACATTTAGTACACGCGAATGTCTGTCTGTCTGTGCGGTGGTACAATTTGCAACATCTTTTTTATTTTTTATTGCTTAGATGTGTGGACGAGCTCACAGCCCACCTGGTGTTAAGTGATTACTGGAGCCCATAGACATCTACAACGTAAATGCGCCACACATCTTGAGATATAGTTCTAAGGTCTCAGTATAGTCACAACGGCTGTCCCACCCTTCAAACCGAAACGCATTACTGCTTCACTGCAGAAATAGGCGGGGCGGTGGTACCTACCCGTGCGGACTCACAAGAGGTCCTACCACCAGTAATTACGCAAATTATAATTTTGCGGGTTTGATTTCTATTACACGATGTTATTCCTACACCGTGGAAGTCAATCGTTAACATTTGTTAAGTACGTATTTCATTAGAAAAATTGGTACCCGCCTGCGGGATTCGAACACCGGTGCATCGCTCGATACGAATGCACCGGACGTCTTATCCTTTAGGCCACGACGACATCTGAAGGATAAATTAATGTATTTTTTTAACACTAATCATACTAATACTTAATGTTACCTATTTACGGGTATACGACAAATATTACTCAAAATAAACAAAACAAAACAACAGAAAAATGGTTTAATAACTGTAGATTAATTGGTAAGAAAAGTCATGAAGTCAAATGTACAGAAGCAATGAAATGAAATAAAATGCGTTTATTTCAGGCAACTTAAGCCCATAAAACGTCACATACAATTACATAAAAGTCATTTTAAGTTCAACAAAGTTAAATCTAACGACTCAACAAAAGTATTGTGACATCCCGGATTTGTCCCTATTCTAAGTCTAGTCTCTATTCCTCCCAATCTACTGTAGGCGGTATTTTTTGCCACGTACCATCCGGCTATGTAATGAGCTCACCTACACGGTGTTTCCCGAGCGCTATGACATGTCCTTCTTCAAACGAGGCTTGTGGAGAGTATTAAGCGGTAGGCAGCGGCTTGGCTCTGCCCCTGGCATTGCTGAAGTCCATGGGCGACGGTAACCACTCATCATCAGGTGGGCCGTATGCTCGTCTGCCTACAAGGGCAATAAAAAATAAAATAAAAAAAAAACATTCTCAAAAACATTACGGCTCTCATAACCTCGTATACAAACCTCCGCGATTACGATTTCTCGCTGACAAACGATTTATTACTACGCGTCTTTTTTTTTGTAATATTTACGGATACGTTACTTCAGAACGCTGCTTATTTTTGTGGAGCTTCCGTTATTAAAATTCACTAGAAATCTCTTCATGCTTTTATTGTCTGTATCGCAAAATATTCAACATTAAACCCCTACTACTTTCATATTACGGCGACCGAGGATTCAAATAAAAGGGTTTCGTTTTAAATCCCAGAAGAATATAGTTTGATTTAAAATCGTACTTATTTTCCTTGAGTTAAGAATTATTATGCTTTGTTGCTCAAATCGAAATGAAGGAGGGATTTTCGGAATTTGTTTCATTTTAAGTTTGTGTATAGTTTTATAAGTAAACAGTTTACTGCTAAGAATTTTCAAATGTCCACGTCCGAATGCGTGCTTTGCTCTATGAATGAGGTCATGAATGCAATATTTTCCAGGATAAGGCAAGTATAAATTTTTTATCAGGTCTTTATCGAATCGATTTCTTCAATGTTGGCAGACAACGGCTTGGCTGCACGCCTCGCATTGCCCATGTCCATTAACATCAGTGGTCTCATGCCAGCAGACTGATGGTCGCAGATAACTATATACACATAAAAGAGTGGCTTCAAAGACTGTTTTCTTAATAAGCATAATGTGGCTTACTTATCCATGTACCTAAACACCAAAATATTTTAAATTGAAACTTAAAAAATATTTAAATTCAATTGATAGAATTGAAAAGTTCGTGTCAAGACACTAATCATTGTTGTATATTTTTTTAAATAAACTGTACGTACACTTACCGCTGTCACAATAATTCGTCGGAAAGAAGTGCTTGGGTTGTGTAATATAATTGTAGAATAGGGATCGCAGCGCATAAAATAAAACTTCCACAGTTCCAAAATCTTCTATTATAATATTAATCAATAATTAACGCTTTTATTACGTCTTGCTCATTTTTCTCCCTTGCTTTTGCTTTCTTTCCGTTTTCTCTCACTCACATCTTAACGCTCCGTTCCACACTCTTTTCATACGTTTTATTCTTATCAATCCTACATTATCTCAGAACTAATTCGTAATCGTAGTGCCTCAATCGATAAATAAAAGACCTAAGCTTTTGTTTAAAATTAACCTAAAACAAACAAAAGGAATCCATCCGACGGAGGGCACATCGAAGGAATAACAAAATTGTTATTTTTATTTAATTCCGAGTATTTTCATATTTATCTACCTTTTAAACCTTCTTTGGACTTCCACAAATAATTCAAGACCAAAATTAGCCAAATCGGTCCAGCCGTTTTCGAGTTTTAGCGAAACTAACGAACAGCAATTCCTTTATCTAATATATAAAATTCTCGTGTCACAATGTTCGTTCCCGTACTCCTCCGAAACCGCTTGACCGACTCTCATGAAATTTTTTATGCATATTCAGTAAGCCTGAGAATCGGCTACTATCTATTTTTCATACCCCTAAGTGATTAGGGTTGTCCACCCCTAACATATTTTTTTTTATTTGGACATTTTTTTTTGTTATAATGAGGTATTATGTGGTAGAATGAGGTTTTGTTATTTTTATTATATATTCCCTCATCGTTCACAGCACTACATACCTCTTTCACTCATTTACCACATCCTTACACACTTACAATAAGTTTTTTTTTTTTCTACACTAGAAATTCCCTAGAAATCTTATATATGGCAAAACAATTTTTGCCGGGTCAGCTAGTATATATATAGATTACTATATAAACTCTCCCAAATGATTGAAAATGTTGCTACCAATCGTCGACGACATTCCCAGGAAGCTTTTGCCAAACAGAGCATTTGTTGGAAGGCATATTTACAATTTAATCAGCAATTCTACAAGTCCGTTACTTACCAAAATAAATTGAATTAATTTAATGGGTAGTTAAATTTTTTTCAAAAGATTCCCCCTTTTTTATATAACTAGTGCGAAAACTAAAAATAGGTAGTTTATATTAATGTCATACAAAATCAACACTAAATTCTTCGTAGGACTTTTAAACCCACCGATAAACTAGAGACCGTTGAATGACGAAAACGAAAAAATTGTCTCATTTTAAATTTACTCGTGATGAGATTGTTTCAAAGTCATTTTTATGTTCTAGGCGAGCTCACAGCCAGTCTGAAAGTCAGTAGTTACCCCCACAGACATCACAATGTACCAAAAATACCGTCAACAATTTTGAGAATTGAATACGATTTCTCTAAATTATTATCTATATCTTTTCTACCAACGCATTGTCGCCATAGGAGTCATAAATCCATATTACTTGGAACCGTATGAACCGTAACGTGGAGTATGTGACGGAATCTTTACACATGGTTTTGATCCCGTTTAAAACGTCCAATTAACTCGAAATTTGGTATACTTATTAATGGTCGATGACAATTCAATATAAAAAAAATATTGAAATAAATATATTGAAAAAATATAGTTTTTTTAAATAGTTTTAAATTTTGTATTTTTAGTTGGATTTTCTATAAAAGCGTATTTTGTTAGTTTTTTTAAACTATTCTTTTTAAACTATTTATGTACTGCTGGCTTTCGAATGAGCTCCCCTCCACGGTATTTCCGGAGCGCCGTGACATATCCTTCTTCAAATGAGGCCTACGGAAAATACTTATCAGTAGGCAGCAGTTTGAATCTTTTTTTTTTTTTTTTATTGCTTAGATGTGTGGACGAGCTCACAGCCCACCTGGTGTTAAGTGGTTACTGGAGCCCATAGACACCTACAACGTAAATGCGCCACACACCTTGAGATATAGTTCTAAGGTCTCAGTATAGTCACAACGGCTGCCCCACCCTTCAAACCGAAACGCATTACTGCTTCACGGCAGAAATAGGCGGGGCGGTGGTACCTACCCGTGCGGACTCACAAGAGGTCCTACCACCAGTAATTTTCCCCTAGCATTGTTGGTGTTCACGAACAGTGGTAACCACTCATCATTAGGTGGGCCGTGTGCTCGTCTGCATGCCCTTGGCAATAAAAAAACGACTGTCCTACCCTTCGAACAGGAATACAAGCATTAATGAATTTAATGAAACATTCCTACTTTTTCTGACTGCCATTCTGTTCAGGGCATGTACAAACAAAGAGCAAAGATGACTGGAAATCAAACGTGAGTATTAAGCGGTAGGCAGCGGCTTGGATCTGCCCCTGGCATTGCTGAAGTCCGAGGGCGACGGTAACCACTCACCATCAGGTGGGCCGTGTGCTCGTCTGCCTACAAAGATAATAAAAAAAGACGTATTCAAGATCATTGTAAGCGTTATTTGTCTTAAATACCAATTAGTCACAGAATTAAAAAATAATTCAATTTGATATTTTACTCTTAAAGGGCTAAAGAGTAGTGTATAAGATTTTGAGATATTTTTAATGAATCGATGCTGCGAAATCGTTCAAAATAAAAACACGTTTCGACTTTCTAATAATATAACTTTATATATTTGTTCACACGAGTAATCGAGAGTACAAAAATAATTGTACATACAAGCCTCTTATTTAGGATACAATTTACAACATTACAATAATAATAATATTAATCTCATTACATAACCAATACTTTAAAATGTCACGTAATTCTTCGAAATTAAATTTTACTCTAAGGTATTATATATATATTTCATAAAATTCTTAAATATATTTTTTAAATTATTATAATTAAGAATACAAGTAATAATAAATATGTTATTTTACGTTAAGTCTAGGGCGCGTTGCTTGTAGATAGGTTTTTTTGGCAAGGTGAATAATTGTCTATCAGGCGATGATCGCATGAATCATCAATAACTCACATATTCATATCAATTCTCTAATGAACACACTTATTTACACCCTCATTGACGTAACTTCACAATGAGAGCATTATTGTGGACATTTCTTCCAAATTACTGTACAAGTTTCAAAGACCCAATCTTATCAAAAATGTCTGTACTAAAAGTTTGTAAAGGACCGTAGATCGAATCCGAAGACAAAAATCACATTTAAAACGATTTGCTAGTTTGGCTTCATCTTAAAGTTGACTCTGGAGTTTTGGACAACGATTTTTAGCCCAATATTTAAAGTTAAGTATACATGAAAATTGCCACAATTGTATCTAAAATTTAATAAACTATTTAATGTTAAACTATGTCATAGTTTGGGATTATTTATTATAAGTGTGTTTCTTTCATTCTAAATTACGGAAATATGATTCTATTCTTTGTCTTAATATCGTTTTAGAGCAAGCATTGAGATTTAATTCTAATTGTTATCGAACAATCTCTTCTCAGAAACTCCCCATAACTACCAGTGAAAAACGAACATTAAAATCATTACCATTGTATTTGTCTCACGTCGTAATTAGAAAATGATAGGAAGATCTTTCGAATTTTTATCATTATATTCAATTACATTACAATTACTGGTGGTATTCAATTACAATTTACTGGTGGTAGCGCCTCTTATGAGTCCGCGCGGGTGTGTACCACCACCCTGCCTATTTCTGCCGTGAAGCAGTAATGCGTTTCGGTTTGAAGGGTGGCGCAGCCGTTGTAGCTATACTTGAGACCTTAGAACTGATATCTCAAGGTGGGTGGCGCATTTACGCTGTGGATGTCTACGGGCTCCAATAAAAACTTAATACCAGGTGGGCTATGAGTTCGTCCATCCATCTAAGTAGTAAAAAAAAAACAGTTACAATTATATTCACAATTTTTTGGTTACAATTGTCTATGCCAATTCATTGTTTTGGTTTCAAAAAAAATAAGTATATGGCCAACTTGATGACGAGTAGTTATCTTTGAGCGACGGCAATGCCAGAGTCATTAGCCGCTCCCTACAGCTAATTATATTAGGAGCCTTACTGAAATATGTAAGATACGATTTTTCTTTTGCTCAAATTACTGTAATGTAATACATACCACTTAACCATATTTAATCAAATGTTTTCGTATTAAAATATTTATTATTCTTAATTTTATTTAAACATTTTTATGAGTTACAAAAATAAATGCTTTTTAGAATTTACATTGAAACTCCCAAAAAGCTGCTCTTGACTAGATTAAAATTAATAGTACGTAAGTTTCAGCAATAACCTACGGATATACATACCTATATATTTATAAGTAAATATAATGATTTATAGTTTTAATACGAACTAATCTACAACTTATCGTTTATTTACAATCGGTTTGGTTTTTAAATATATTATCGCGTTTGTTAATCGACCATAGCGTGCCGTAATGTTGAGAAAGAATTAGCGTTATATACCAATCAGATAAGGATTACATCAAAACTACTTTTGGGGCTTAATCTCTGGTTTTTTATTGTCCTTTACATTGGTAAAAGGTCATTTAGTATAAGTGACATTTTTGCAAATTTTACAGCAGAGCCATCTAAAGGTTAAAAATACATACCATAACAAAAAGCTTCTTTAGCTATTTGAACGGGGTGAACGTAATTGAAATTCAATTAAAAATATCGAATTATGGATGCTAATCACTAAATAGTATAAAACAAAGTCGCTTTCTCTGTCCCTATATCCGTCTGTACCTATGTATGCTTAAATCTTTAAAACTATGCAACGGATTTTGATGCGGTTTTTTTTTAATAGATATAGTGATTGAAGAGGATGGTTTATATGTATAATAACATCCATTAAATAGTGGAGAAATCAATAATACATTACAGTTGCCGAAGTGAAGCGAGGGTGGGTCGCTAGTATCATTAAAACGGACCTTTAATTACCAAGAGAAGCGTCGCATTTTAGGCAAATGTCGCTTAAACCAAATAGCCTTTCACCTTTCCTTATTACCGAAGTATCGGATACGACGGCTGTTGTCCGTGGCCATGGTCATACTATAAAAGTAGCTCTGTCTACGACTCGAGGAGAGTACTAGGATACAATTGAACAATATGTACTTCGTACTCCATACGACAGTGTCGTGCAGTTGTGAGCTCAGTGTGCTTAGTGAGAGTTTTTTAACGTTCTCGATAACGTAAAAGTTAACTCAAATATGTATGCAGTTTTTTTTTTTTTTTTATTGCCTTTGTAGGCAGACGGGCATACGGCCCACCTGATGGTGAGTGGTTACCGTCGCCCATGGACTTCAGCAATGCCAGGGGCAGAGCCAAGCCGCTGCCTACCGCTTAATACTCTCCATAAGCCTCGTTTGAAGAAGGACATGTCATAGCGCTCGGGAAACACCGTGGAGGGGAGCTCATTCCATAGCCGGATGGTACGTGGCAAAAAAGATCTCTGGAAACGCACTGTGGATGACCGCAGTGGCTCCAGGTAGTATGGATGAACTCTACTCCGGTGGCGGGCGGTGCGATGGTAAAAACGAGATGCTGGTATCATAACAGTTGGAACAGCGCCCCTAGCGGCAAACTTATGCAAACGTTCCAATTTCATACAAAATTCGAGTTAACTTTTACGCTATCGGAAACGTTAAAAAACTCGCACTAAGCACACTGACCTGCGAGTGATTGACCTTCTAAAACACAATTGGGTGAAATATAAAGTTTACGTATTTCTATAATAGACGGCTGCAAAGAAATGCTAGAACTTAACGCTTAAGTTTTAGTTTTCGATGTACTTATGTATCTATCAAAGCGAATTTTTATAATCTTAATAATAAAATATTGTAAGCTAGCATTGCTCATAAAAAATATGTGTAGAAATTGCAGAGGACGTTTGCGATTCCTGAATTTTAAATTTCATAATCACTTATCTCTTATTTTTTTAAATATTCAATAAATTAATTATGCTATGCTATCATACAATCTCACTACAACAACAGTTTAGCTACAGTGGAAAAGGTTCGTCATATCTTAGATATTACGATAGTTAAAAGAAAATATATAGCAATTAGAACTCAATATACTAATCTTATCTTAAATAAAATACACCTACGTAATTAAGCTTTGAAACATTATTTTAAAATGAATAGATATTCAACAAGTCCATAATTACATAATCTTTGGTATACGCAACTGCTTTTCGTAATTTCAACAGAACATTAATCAATGGAAGTCCAACTAGCGTTTTTCACATCGAGAACTAATATTGAATGATTAAATAATACTATTCCAAAGGAGTTTCAATGACGCCTTTTTAGATGAAGGCAAGTGTTTCGTAGCTCCCAGAGGTTAGGGTTCAAAATCGCAAGTTCCACAAGAAATGATGCCTTTTTAGATGAAGGCAAGTGTTTCGTAGCTCCCAGAGGTTAAGGTCCAAAATCGCAAGTTACACAAGAAATGATGCCTTTTTAGATGAAGGCAAGTGTTTCGTAACTCCCAGAGGTTAGGGTTCAAAATCGCAAGTTCCACAAGAAATTATGCCTTTTTAGTTGAAGGCAAGTGTTTCGTAGCTCCCAGAGGTTAAGGTCCAAAATCGCAAGTTACACAAGAAATGATGCCTTTTTAGATGAAGGCAAGTGTTTCGTAGCTCCCAGAGGTTAAGGTTCAAAATCGCAAGTTCCACAAGACGTGACCGCTACAGCATGACGTCGTGTGGTGGCTTGCGGACAGCCTGCTGTCAGTCACGCGCTGACGCCAGCACCAGGAGTTGAGTCTTGCGCGCCTCGGACTGCGGTCTCGACACGCTGCTGCTTCGGGTGCGGTTAAGGATCTGAAATGTAAAATAAATAATAGTTTAAAAAAACTAGCAAAATACGCTTTTATAGAAAATCCAACTAAAAAATTGAAAATAAATTTTAATAAATTTGATATAAAAATAATTTAAGAAAAAATGATTTTATTGTAAGAAAGCGTGGGGTGCTCTTCAGGTTATTATCAAAATAACCCTTCTACTCATATCTGTTCATAAAATATTTATAACTACTGATACCGTGCACCCCACGCTTTTTTTACAATAAAATCATTTTTTACACTGTTTTTAATTCAAATTTATTAAAATTTATTTTCCATTTTTTAGTTCTATTTAATTTTTTTCAATATTTTTTTTTAATATTTAATTGTCATCGGTCCTTAATAAGTATACCAAATTTCGAGTTAATCCGACTTTTTGAAAGGGGTCAAAATCATGTTCAAAGATTCAGTTACATACATACGTCTGAAGCTAATAAAAGCGTATTAATTTTTTTTACAATAGAGACAAATTTAATGATAACGAATCTGTGGCGAACCCAAAAAGAACGCATGACATGGAAAACCATTTTCAACGAATTAACATAGTCGAATTCAATATAACTGTAGATCTCCATAACAAAAGAAAGAAAAATAGACTGTACAGTTTGGATTGTCGATAGCAGAAAAATGTAAATTATTTATGAAAGGATAAGAATTATTATGAAATTGTATAGAAAATTTTATGTGAAGAGGATACTTAAGATTTATATTTAAAAAAAAAAATCACAAATTTGGATGCAGCTTATATTAGTTTATTAATGTAAACATTTCAATGTAATGTAAGTGTGAACATTTTTGGATGTTTTTTTCCGGTAAGGCTATTTATTATAGTGATGTGAAATAAACTTGAGGTTTTCTTCAAATCGAGCTCCAGACTCAGCTGACTACGCCCCAGTCCCGAGACTTCCAGGGTATAATCGATAATTCGATCGTTAAAAATAAAATGTAAAAAAATGTACATTTTATTGAAAATTCTTTTGCGGACTAATTTTGTTTTTATTGTCATTACAATATGAGTACTCGTCCATCGTCCGAATTAATTGTAAAGTGTTCAAAACGTCAAAAACAATAAATAAATAAAAAAAACGCAAAATTAGTCCGTAGGAAGTAATTTTAATTAGTCGACGACTCACGAAATTTGAATAAAATATTATTTTTAATATAAATTTGAAATAACATAAACTTGATATGATACAATAGTTTTTTAGAACGAAGTTCCTTATGGGACGATGAGGAGGGGTACCCTAACCGTGAAAAACGTCCGTAACGTAAGATTTTTATTATATAAAAATATGTATAAATGTCACTACTAACATTACAGAAAAGAAAACGGTTAAAGAATTTTGAATAGCCCTGGCATACGGCGCAGCAGGATCGATCAAACGAAGACAATCACTCATCACTCATCACATTGGAACGACAGTGCCACAAATGAGAACTGAACATTTTCAGGTGCACGTTTACAATGGAACTCTAGTGAGATTTTCACTTTATCAGATGCTAAATGGCTACAGCGGATTAACTTTCAAAACACACTTTCGGATTCCGTCAATTCCCAGTGGATGCACTGTAAAACTCACCTTACAGTATAGCAAACAAGATATAATTACCGTTGCTACAGAGTGCGAGCGTCGTGCGTGCGTGGAGCTTAGCAGGTCGGAGTGGGCTGTGGAGTCTGAGCGGGACCGGAGTGTGCCGCGGCCCGCGCGCTTATGGCGACCCAACCACCATATCCACTTGTAGGGGGGCACGCGTCTGGAGACACACCCTCGTTTAACTCAACCACGGATAATTCCTTTATTGTTTTGGTTGGATGTTAAGTGGTTACCGGAGCCCATAGATATCTTCAACGTAAATGCCGCCACCTAACTTGAGATATCAGTTCTAAGGTCTCAGTTTTTACAGTACAACGGCTGCCGCACCCTTCAGATTGATACGCATTACTGCTGCACGACAGAAATAGGCAGGGCGGTGGCACCTACCCGTGCAACCGTTGTAACTATACTGAGACCTTAGAACTGATATCTTTTCTTCTTTTTTTTTTTTTATTGCTTAGATGAGTGGACGAGCTCACAGCCCACCTGGTGTTAAGTGGTTACTGGAGCCCATAGACATCTACAACGTAAATGCGCCACCCATCTTGAGATATAAGTTCTAAGGGTCTCAATTATAGTTACAACGGCTGCCCCACCCTTCAAACCGAAACGCATTACTGCTTCACGGCAGAAATAGGCAGGGTGGTGGTACCTACCCGTGCGGACTCACAAGAGGTCCTACCACCAGTAAGTACCTCAAGATGCGTGGCGCATTTACGTTCTACATGTTTATGGGCTCCAGTAACCACTTAACACCAGGTGGGCTGTGAGCTCGTCCATCCATATAAGCAATAAAAAATAGCATTATTTCAGGTTTTTCGACGTCATTATCTGTTTTCTTTAGCCGAGGCCACTTGCTTACACATACGCCATATAAGTCTTAATAGAACCATTTGTGAACGTTAAGGCTTACCGCAAACTAGTGTAAATGTATGGAGAGAACATGCAGCAAATAAGAGGATTGGCGGCCGAGTTGAGGGGCGCGAGGCTCTGGATGAGGGTGGCGATGGCGGAGTAGTGCTGCGTCGACGGAATGTGACCGTACACTTGGAGCAGATCGAACACTATATACGGAGACCAGCACAATACGAACACTGAAACAATTTGAAACAGTTTAACGGCCGTCTGGTGTAGTGGTAAGTGACATGGTCACTACACAAGGGGGTCGCGGGTTCGAATCCGGCCAAGGGATGGTATTTGTATGATAAATATAAATGTGTTTTCCAGGGTTATGGATGTATATTGAATATATGTATGTGTATAATAAAAATCTTACATTTATTTCCGTTATCTGGTACCTGTAACACAAGTTCTTTACGAACTTATCACGGGACCAGTTAACGTGGTGTGATTGTTAGTAAATATTTATTTATTTATATTTAATTACTAGGATTGTTTCATCATCGGTTCGCAATGTCATTCACCTAATAATAATAATAATAATGTTAGTTTATAATTACTATGATTGGGACTTTGGCCTAGTCTGTCACAGTGAGTGGTAATAGCTGGCCCTGTAATGTCTATGGATTTGGTAATTACATAAAACGTTTATTTATTTCGTTAGCTAGGCGAACGAAATGACAACCCACCTAGTCTTAAATGTCAAGTGGACCATGATACTACAACGTGAATGCCTTCATCGAGTGCATTATATAATAGTTGTCCCAGCCTTTAAAACCGGAATTTATCCCTTGTCTGTGGCAGAAATAGGCAGTATGCGACCGACAATCAGTAAAAAGCGGTCGTGAGCTACCCAGCTAACGCCATATTAATCAACACAGACAACAATGTTGTCTATCTGTTACAAATGATATTTAGTTACCCCCCGCGGCTATTGTCGTACCGCGGGTGAAGCCGCGGGGCGAAGCTAGTCTAAAAAAGTAGCCTAAGTTACTCCTTAAATAATCAGCTACCTATTAGTGAAAGTCTCATCAAAATCGGTCCAGCCGTTCCAGAGATTAGTCGGAGCAAACAGGCAGACAGACAAAAATTGTAAAAAATGTTATTTTTCTGTGTGAACCGTATATATATTCATATGCATGTAGTAAAAAGCGGTTATTTATATGTATAGATTATTTTATATTTATATTTATAGATAACTGGAAAAACTACAGCAATAAATGTTCAGACAAGTGTCAAGATCGTTATGAAATATTGCAATATTGAAAACATTTGCCCTAACATATTATTCTACCACGATAACATCAAAGTACTGACCGAAAACAATGACGAATGTCATTTTGACGCTCTTGATCTTGGCTCTTGGTATCAGTCCGCGGGAGCTGGCCCTCCTCGAATCCGGGTCGCTCTCTATCTGACCTATAAACGAATTTAACTACACATTAATTCAGTTGCTCATTCTTGGCATACCTTCCTATTTGTTATTCGTGAGATCTTTTTATCTGGTTCCCTTCACATTGTTCGGTTCATTCAGTATTAGGTTTTATTGGGTGGATGAGTTGACCGGATTATCTGATTCCTTGAGCAGACATAAGGTCGACAATTTTTTTATTTTATTGCTTCTTACATGGATGGACGAACTCACAGCCCATAGACATCTACAACGTAAATATGTCACCCACCTCAAGATATAAGTTCTAAGGTCTCAGTATAGTTACAACGGCTACCCCACCCTTCAAATCGAACCGCATTACTGCTTCACGGCGGAAATAGGCGGGGTGGTGGTACTACCTACCCATGCGGACTCCCAAGAGGTCCTACCGCCAGTGATTACGCAAATTATAATTTTAGTGAACTGTGACTGATCGTGCACTGAATCAAACTGAAATATCTAGTTGTCAGTATCTTGATCAGTATCTAGTCAGCCCTCATGCGCATCATCAATACCAAATTTACAGCCAAGCCACTGGCTACTGCAATGATCCCTTTTCAGACCTCGTTTCAAGAACATATTATCGCCCTCAGGAAGGGAAATAGCTGACAGGCTATCAACATTAAGCATGTAATCAGGAACCTATTATTGCTTCACTATCGAAATAGATAAGATTAACGCGGTAGGAATTTTAAGGGCACATAAAGTGTCCTAGCACAATCACACAAGCTTCCTCTGGAAACTATATGCACACTTGGCACACATTGTATGCACATGGCTATGGAATGAGCTCCCCTCCACGATGTTTCCTGAGCGCTATGACATGTCCTTCTTCAAACGAGGCTTGTGGAGAGTATTAAGAGGTAGGCAGCGAATTGCTGAAGCCCATGGGCGATGGTAACTACTCATTATCAGGTGGGCTGTATGCTCTTCTGCCTACAAAGGCAATAAAAATAAATAAAAAACTTTTACAGTGCAAGCAGTTCTACACTTACCTGTCATAGAGTCCGAGAATCTGCTCATACTTTCCTATGTAATTATCTATCTACATTTAAAGTACTTCTTGTAAAGTATAATAGATTTAATCATGTCTACAATTTGCGGTAATATAAGAAAGTGTCCTAAAAACATAATGCTTCACTTAAATTACAATTTTCAGTCAGCCCAAGCTGACGTCCATAGTTCTCGGATATAGCGGGATGTAGGATAGTAATAGCTAAGATGATTCGTATATTATCGTAATCATCAAATCAAATATCGTAATATTCCTACATAAAAAAAAACACAGATGTTGCTACAAACTGAACGATTCTAGCTATAGGAGAGTTTATAATCCTGATAACCGAACAGACTGTTTTCTGCTCTACGAACCATTCCTCATAGTCTTGGTCCTCCTGGAAGAAATCGGAGGGCTCATCACTACAGCCTTGCTTTTGGTCCAAATCGTGAGCACGATGACCGCGTAACATGCAGCTATGGTCAAGGCAGGAAGGATGAATATCATCATGGACACCAGAGTCACCCAGATGCGCCATCGCTTTGGGTTTCCCAAATCGATCCAGCATTGGAGTTCACCTGGAAAAGCAATGTATAATAACCGGCAAACTTCTTGAGCATTTGTTGACGTAGTGGGGGTAAGTTTGCGCATGGTACACTCACGTGCAAAAACATTACTTACTCTGCGTTATAATGCTATTAAATTATTAAAATCAACATATGTATTTATTTATATATTTATTAGAACATCAACAAAACATATAGGTTAATAATTGTAATAATTTAATCTTGGGGTAAAATAGATATTCCTTCTATTAAGTCAAAACTAGAGCTGTTGCCAGGTCTTGGTTCAGTTGAAGCGAAGCTGGTATTTGTAATTTTTTTTTTCGTTATCATAATCTTGACCATCATCATCATCACTGTTTTCATTACCCGAGTCGCTATCATCGTGATGAGTCGACATAGTTTATAGGCTCATCGGCGTAGTTTACAACTCGGTCGATTCGGTCTTCTTTTTTGTCTATAATTAATTATTTTTTGAAGATATTCGATTCGTAGTAATCGAATGTTACTTTTTTCATTTACCAGCTTCCGATTATTTTCTGTTCTTTTTTTCCATCTGAAGCCTAGCTCTTTCATAATTCGTCGTAAGCTTCATTCCGAGCCATTAAAATTTATATCTTCTTTAAATTTTTCGAAGCCTTTCTACGGTACGGAGTTTCGCTGCTTGTTATGTAGTTATTATGATTACATCTTTTTATTACAGATTGAACGAAACTATCCATTCCGGTAACTTTCTTCTTCCCTGGTCTTTTCTTACCCGGAGTCCGAAACACGGCGAGCAAGCCAGAGCCTTTAGCTTCGTTAATAATGCACCTAACAGTACTCACTGATGTTTTTGTTGCTTCCGAAGTCTGTTTTAATTTTTCCATATCATTCTTCCCCTGTTTTATAATGAAGCAATATACGTCGTACACAAATTTTCTACCCTTTCTTTTAAGTTCTACACCAGTTTGTCACGGCATAGTGTATGTTTTATAAAAAATCAACAAACACTCAACAAATAGCAATGGCAACAAAGTCCACAAGCAATTATAACAAATAACTTAACGATTAATAACGATAGACTTTCCACTGTACGCAAGCGTACTTTTGGGAGCAAGCGGAATGAGGGCGCGGTGCGGGACGCAAGGTTCGACTGATCTACCAATAACGCGCTCGATACGATTTCCCCTGCCGTCGCGCCTCACCCTCACCACCAAAGTGATCTAAAATTCGGTTCTGCGCAGTCAAGGTCATTTGCTCAAGAAGTTTGCCGATTACTATACATATAAAATTATATCAATTTGTCTAATCTTAAATTCATATTATTATATCTTTACTAGCTGGCCCGGCAGACTTCGTAGTGCCTCAATAGATAAATAAAAGACATAAACTTTTGTATAAAATAAACTTAAAACAACAAAAGGAATCCGTCCGAAGTCCAAAGAAAAAACAAATTGTTATTTTTATTTAATTCCGAGCATTTTCATATTTATCTACCTTTTAAACCTTCTCTGGACTTCCAAAATAATAATAGACCAAAATTAGCCAAATCGGTCCAGGCGTTCTCGAGTTTAGTGAGACTAACGAACAGCAATTCATTTTTATATATATAGATATATAAATAAAAATTATTGTCTATTTGAATGTTTGTTCACTATAGGCTTCTGAACCATTCATCCGATAATGATAAAATTGGACAATGGTATTGTTGGTATTGCAGCGATGAATTCCGTCATACCATCAACGCGTCCTAGGTAACGCGCGAGTAGTTTCCAAAACATTAATGTTTTTCACATATTTCCTATATCAAACCAGGACTCTCTAGCATAAAATAAAACTGGTTTATACTCTAGATATCTATGTCAACATATTCCTCCTTTGTACCTGAAACATTAAACTGATCGGTTAGGAGAGACGCACTAACAATGATTGGGGAACATCTGTGTTGGGTGAGGCCATTCAACTGTGGATATCATATACAGCCAGACCGATCGCTAATTTTATCCTTGACATTTTTTATCGAATTCATTAGTCCGTAAATCCAAGAACAACAATGTAGAAGATCTCACGATCTCACGCATTCCTAAAACAATGTTCACGACCGATCTATTTCAAGGCACAGAACTGTGTCATCTTGTGAATAAGCGGTTAAATTTAAACTACCCACCTTGAACTTCTTTGACTTCGTATAAGATGAAAAGCGGAATGGAGAATATTACGCTGATTAGCCAGGCGGACACGACGAGGACCCGCGCTCGATTCCCTGGAAGAATTTGAAGCAGGCATTCAGATTACTTAGAATATAATTCATCAGAATTTAGGATTTATCGGTAGGCAGCGGCTTGGCTCTGCTCCTGGCATTGCTGAAGCCCATGGGCGACGGTAGCCACTCACCATCAGGTGGGCCGTGCGCTTGTCTGCCTAAACAGGCAATAAAAAAATAAAAAAAAAATACGCTGTGTGGAATCGGCCTGGAATAGGGCCACCCTCTCTTTTCCTATGGTGTTCCTAAAAGCGATTAAGATAAAGCCCGGAGAATGGACAGCAAGTTCTCAGGCTATTATCCCAGCATAATGCGAGCGCCAATTGTTATTTATTTATGGTTCAATGTGTTGAAAACTCGCACGGACGGGCACCACTACCCTGGCTATTTCTGCCACGAAACAATCAGGTGTATCAGGTTAAAGTATGAGATAGTCGTTATATAAAAATAATAGTTTAAAAAAACTAACAAAATACGCTTTTATATATACGCTATTTATAATTTCTATCTTCTTTCTATTTTTTAGTTGAATTTTCTATAAAAGCGTATTTTGTTATTTTTTGTTAACCTATTATTTATTTTTCATATTTATGTCGAATTTCAAATTTTTCTATTTTTTTATTTTTATAATTTTATTTTCATCTATCCTTAATAAGTACACAAAATTTCGAGTTAATCCGACGTTTTGAACGGGGTCAAAATCATGTTCAAAGATTCCGTTACATACTCTGAAGTCTGAAGCTAATAAAAGCGTATTAAAAACATATACGAGACTTCAATATCCTGTTTCAAGGTGCATAGCGGTATCCACATTGTGATATCTATGAATTCCGGCAACCTTATAAGACAAAATGGGCCGTAAAACACTCAATGGTCACATGAATAATTGGCAGAAGTGGGAATCGGACCCACGGTTTTCAGCAATTAAAGACGCAACTATCACACCATCAGGTCAGTTAATATATTATCCATTTATTACATACACAGTGTAGTTATATACACACGAATTTATATAAATGTGTAGTACGAATATATATAACAGATTTAGTACTTAGATCATTAATTAATAATAATGATATTGAAATGCTAATCACATATCATTTTTCTGTTTTTTTTTTTTGGCACGATAAAAGTAAACATTCAATTAGTATAAAGACTAAAGAAAAATAGAAATAAATACATTTTCAATGTAATACATAATCGTCATCCGACAGTTTCAATGGCGGATAAAAAAGATAACACACATATTTTAAAAGTCAATAAACAATCTGTACCATTTTCGCATGACATTAATGAAGTATATATTTTTCGTTGTTTTTTTATTTATTCTAAACGCAAAGTACGTGTTATGATTAGTAGTGAAAATATTTATAGATGTGAAATAGGTTTGTCGTTCTGAAAACAAACATTAGGTCAAGGTGATTCTTGATTTTAATAAATCGGTTCGAATAAAAAACGCACATCATAGATTATGTTCCGTTTGATGTAAACTACAGAAAATATTTCGTTTGACCTATATCTATGTAAAGAGTCTTGTTGCTTTCATTAATTTGAACTAGTGGTCCCACAGTAGTCGAAATTCGACTAAAATTATTGGAATTATAAGTTTGAACATTATTATGGCTCTATTGTCAAAGATTATTATACATCATGTAATCACAGATTTCGCCAATACTACACTATAGATAAATAATATTAAAGACAAACCATATTAATCTATTCTCAATTTGACCACAGACTTTAACAATAAATAAAAGAGTATATATGCGTGTGTGTGTCAAATACACGGTAGTGGGTGTAATGTTATTTTTTTTATTGATTTAATGTACTTTTTATGCATAATTAAAAAAAAATTGCATTGTGCACTCTTTCTCGACATTCTCTATAAGTGTGGGAAATGCCATACTCCTCCGTCCGCGCAATTTTCGTAAAAAGGGGTACAAAGTTTTTTTTTGTTTCCTACCTAAGCTGATAGCCTCGAGAGGCTATATCAGCGTAACCTTAAGTAGTAGGTAAGCTCGCGGGGCTCAAACCTGATGACGTTGCTAACACGAACCCTAGCAAGAGCCGTGCTTCGCAGAATCTACCACCGGATCGAAAGCGCGACCCACTGAGAAGATCCGGCGAGAAACTCAGTGGGCTGTGTCTGAGGGTTAGTTTACTCGTCGAGCCCTTCGTCGCAAGCGACGGGTTCAACGAGAACGATGACCGGGGATTGTCAATTGCCGGCAGTAGATACACAGTATTGTTTTTAGGCGAATTCTTGGTTTGTATTAATCGAACGAAAGTCACGTCAGCGAGAAGGCTGCCAATCTTACGTGTAGTGTCCGCAAAATTTAAATTTAGCTACAATTGTCAGATACGCAGTATTATCCAAGTTACACGGTTAGTGCTAGTTCCAAGTGCTAGTTACGCGGACTTGTACTATCCCCGACGATATCTATCAGAAGGAAACTTTCGGGTCACAGGAATTAAAAAAAAATATTTTTAATGTGGTCTTGTAATGTACTATATTTACTTTTCTCATTCATAGGTTCGTTGTAAAAACCTAGACAAATCAGTTTTTTCACGTGTTGACTAAAAATCATGATTCAGATCTTGATTGGATGGACACACTGCATATCGTGGTGACGCACTTGCTATACATAGCAAACATAATAATGCAAGCTTAAAATACAGAATGGCTTTTTTATTGTTTAGTTGGGTGAACAGCCCACCTGGTGTTAAGTGGTTACTGGAGCCCATAGACATCTAGGACGTAAATGCGCCACGCACCTTGAGATGTAAGTTGTAAGGTCTCAGTATAGTTACAACGGCTGCGCCACCCTTCAAACCGAAACGTATTACTGCTTCACGGCAGAAATAGGCAGGGTGGTAGTACCTACCCGTGCGGACTCACAAGAGGTCCTACCACCAGAATAAACCCTCAAAATCTATGAAAATGTAATTTGTGATGGTAATTGCTACGTCTTGATGAAGATTTTGATGACGATCGATAATGAGATTTTGATTCCAGTCATCAGAATGGGAAATGAAACTCAGTTCATGAGTTCAACGGGCTATTTAATTAGCATCTAGTATACTCCGAGCTTAATTGCACATAAACAAAATTAAGAAATAAATTGGAATATCAAAGTTTTATTTTGCCTGCGTTATGAAGATTTTGAGTTTCTTTAATAGCTAAACAGAAAATAATTGCGAATTTAGAACCGAATATCACACAGGTCTAAATAAACATCTATTAGGACTGACCCAAATTTAAATTGTTTGGCCAACGACTTGTCTTTGATGTTCAACGTTTATCTTCCAGTTGTCATAGTGATAGACGAACCTACAAACATCTGTAATTACGTCTACCTAAATTCTGCTATTACAATCGTTACCTCACTAACATCCATATATGTAGTTCTTGGCTTTTTGACGTGACAACGTCTTATAATTCGATGGAGCCGGCTGCACGCACGTAAAAACATGACTCTTGCGGCGTTACCTCGCTCGGAGGCGTTCCATTTAAGGCTTGAAGTGCAAGCGAGAGCGCGCAACGAGCGACAAAGAGGCACAATCGGCCTCCGCGTTTGGCAGCGTTCGACATCTGTCTCTCTCCTACTTGAGTGAGGGATGCATCCACGTGGACAGCTGCTATACAATAATACGTTTACATGTTTTCGTCAAGTATGAAGTTCAGTGAAAAGTGAATGTAGTGTCGATTGTTTATAGCAACGATAATTGCGATAATTGAAAAATGAAACCATTCCATCATTATTTTCTTATGACGTTGTCACGTTCAACTATCGTCAGTAAACCGACTTTACAGACATCTGGAATAGCAGTACTGGCCAAACACGAACGCCAAATATCTACAATAAAAACAATTCAGATCAATTGCTCGAGAAGCTGAAGTTTGGTAACCGAAACTTTTAGATAATAACAACCGGACTGTTATTACGTAAGACCTGCCTGAAGCATCAGATTCTGAGAAGCTATTGTCAAAGGTCAAAGGAATAATAACAGGTAAATTATTTTGGTATCCAATTAAACAAAATAGTTAAAGAAAATGTATAAATAAGTTTCTATGTACAAATCATGCTCGAGTATAATTTTGTTAAAATACTAGCTGTAAAAATAAAAACGTCTTGTTTAAATATAATGTATTTATATTTTACTACCTGACCCGGCAGACTTCGTAGTGCCTCAATCGATAAATACAAGACTTAAACTTTTGTATAAAATAAACTTAAAACTAACAACAGAAATCCATTCGGAAACCCTCTCTGGACTACCACAAATAATTCAAGACCAAAATTAGCCAAATCAGTCCCGCCGCTCTCAAGTTTTAGCGAGACTAACGAACAGCAATTCATTTTTATATATAGAGATTAAAATACCAGATATAATGACCACAGATAGATATGTGTATTTCTCCAATATCTCAGACATTTTTTTTTTAAACCCTATTGGAATTGTTACGATTTTAGCAAATCGGTCCACACGCTCACACGTGATGCGCTCACCAAAAAACGACATTCAATTCTTATCTACGACATACGTGATATGATATATTATGAGAAAACTGTAACGTCATGACATGACGTGGGACTTGATAGACCGTTGCTTCTTTTCGAGCACAGGTGTGACCGCGCGCATTACTTCAGTCGAGAGCTTTCGTGAAAGCTTAAAGCACATATTACTACAAATAATCAAAGCACCATTACATATATATATACTATATAGCTGAGGTACGGGATTTCCCGAACTTTCTTTATCCCGTATCTCTATGTAGGTAGGGGCACTTACATCGCCTTGTCCATGGGTTGTTACCGTTTCATACAAGGTGGTTCGTGGTTATACTTGTGTATACACAATAATCAGCTGCATTTTACGAGAAGCATGATACTTTGATACAGACTGGCTGGCAGAATTACATTCTTACGTCGTAGTCGTCGTGGCCTAAAGGATAAGACGTCCGGTGCATTCGTGTTGAGCGATGCAACGGTGTTCGAATCCCGCAGGCGAGTAACAATTTTTCTAATGAAATACGTATTCAACAAAGGTTCACGATTGACTTCCACGATGAAGGAATAACATCGTGTAATAAAAATTAAACCCGCAAAATTATAATTTGCTTAATTGTTGGTGGTAGGACCTCTTGTGAGTCCGCACGGGTAGGTACCACCATCCTGCCTATTTCTGCCGTGAAGCTGTAATGCGTTTCGGTTTGAAGGGTGAGGTAGCCGTTGTAACTAAATGAGATCTTAGATCTTATATCTCAAGCTGGGTGGCGCATTTACGTTGTAGATGTCTATGGGTTCCTGAAACCACTTAACACCGGGCTGTGGGCTCATCCACCCTTCTAAGCAATAAAAACAAATAAGCACGATGCTTTGATGCTGACAGAAGTATATTCATACTCATTATATTCTTAAAATAATACTCACAGCTCCCGGAGAAGTTCATGGGGTTTGTGATGGCGTCGCAACGGTCGATACTCAACGCGACCAGCACGTACGTCGACGCGTACATCACAACGGCCTGAAATGAATGGTAATCGTTTAATTACATTCAATTTAATAGGAGGTTGCGCCACTGTGGACACGTTGCCCGCAGAGGTTTAGACAACTTGGAACGTCTGATGGTCACTGGAAAAATAGAAGCGTCCTAGAGGCCGGAGCCCCAAACGTTGGTCCGACCAGATCTCCGACCACTTAGCGCTGCACTACACCAGGCAACTGACCGGAACCGATGGAGACTGGCAGTCGACAAACTGAAACGGAGTCACGATCCTCAGCAATGAGAGAGCGATGGAGAAGAAGAAGAAGAATAGGAGGTTGAAGTCATCGTGGCCTAAAGGATAAGACGTCCGGTGCATTCGTATCGAGCGATGCACCGGTGTTCGAATCCCGCTGGCAGGTTCATTTTTTTCTAATAAAATACATACTTAACAAATGTTCACGATTGACTTCCACTTTCGAATAACATCGTGTAATCAAAAACGCCCTGCAATAAAACGCTCCTAGGATAGGACGTTAAGTATCGCGCAAAAATAGGTACCAACAATTTGTCCATTTCTGCCCCTAAAGTAGACGGTCCACTTCGAAGGGTAGGACAGACATTAAAAGTACCATTTAGACTTCGACTTCATTTCTAAAGGTGAACATTGGTATTCACGTCACGATATCTATGGCCCTCGTATTACAGTATCGCGGCACAAATAGGAAGGATGGTCACATCTAAATCGAAATCTTTGACTGAATCTGGGGTGCGGAAGTTATGGGTTCGATTCCCACATCAGGCAAACATTCGTGTGATGAACAGATATTGTTTGTTCTTATAATCTAGATGATTATTTTCTATATGCTTTTTTTTCTTGCTTAGATGGGTGGACGAGCTCACAGCCCACCTGGTTTTAAGTGGTTACTGGAGCCCATAGACATCTTCAACCTTCCTTCCAACCAACCAACCTTCACCTTGAGACATAAGTTCTAAGGTCTCATTATAGTTACAACGGCTGCCCCACTCTTCAAACTGAAACGCACCACTGCTTCACGGTAGAAATAGGCAGGGCGGTGGCACCTACCCGTGCGGACCCACAAGAGGTCCTACCAGCAGTAAAAATAAATTTAATCGTATATATAAGTATGTATGTCAGGCTCTGGTACCCATAACACAGGGAATCCTAAATTGGGGGGGATGGGGATGACCATGTGTAATTTGTTCCCAGTTATTATTATTTACTATCTAAATGTTTGGCCAGCAAGCACACAAGAGCACGCAAAAACAATAATTGTGAATCAGTTAACAAAACATTCTTTTTTTTAGATTAGAAACCTTTACTCGGTACCATTATTACGAGAAAAAAAAGGGTGCGTGTACTTATGTACGCGCGTAAGAAGTTATACTTTATTTTTATTAAATTTATTTCTTTTTTTTAAATATTAAATAATTAATAAAAAAAGTGTGTGTGTCCGCTCCGACGCACGACTGGAGTTTACTGGATATAAATATAAATATAAATTTGTGTCAGTTGAATACAGTAAAATATGGAAGTTACGTATTCTAGTGAGAATGATCCGGGAGTTGCGGAACACGTGGATGCGGTAATTAAGTAAGTCTATATAATTCACTTTTACAATTAATATATAAGTTGTCCATTCACTGATAGAAGGAATTGTTTATATTTAATAAGCTTTATTAATAAATGATTTGTAGCGGGTTATATTCGGGTATCAACCCACTAACAGTTGATACGTTCAGGAATCGAACCCGAACGGCGTCCGGCCACAAGCAAAACGATGTCGGTAAATTAAACGAAACAATACGAGAAATAGTTCTATATTACGACAACACGATACACTACAGATTATTAACAAATTAACGAGACACAAAACAAACGACTAACAAATATATGAAAATACAATAATGAGAGAAACGCGCGATCAGTACGAGGCTTTGTGGCGGACTGCCGGCGCAGCAGCCCGGCGTCACCTGCGATAACGCGGCCGCGCGTTGGCTCCTGATTGGCGCGCGCACGCATCACGCAATCAGGAGCCAATCAGGCGCATAACGCATTTCGTGTGACATGCTATACTCTCTAGTACGATTTTGGTCCCCATAATTTTCATACCCCGGGCCTATATATGTAAATCGATTCTTAAGGAGTAAACTCCAATAAATATTTAACGTTACACAAATTAATGCTAATAACACTTTTTTTTACGAGTGTACATGCGCAAAAGTTCACCTGCTATATTCAGACTCGCCAAGTTACGTCGGTCGTATTGTAATGAACGATTTAGTGGGCAACTTCATTTCTGTTAATTTTCTGTCACGGTGCGCGCGCATCGTAAAATTTCACTCTCATCAATTTTTCATAACGCGCCTAAAGAAGTATAACTTCAAAAACATTCTGCATTTAAATCGACCTTCGCACATCTATTATCAAGCAACTATAATCCTATTTTCCCCCTCAAAGCCGCTCTAACAATCCGCCACGAATCCACATAAATCATACGTCGAAAACACGTTAAAAATAACGTGAAATTCTTTAAAAATATGTTTTCGAATATGTAAAACACTGTTTGTTTTGGCCGCGTCTATAGTACATATGTACGTTTTGTTAAGCCAAACTCCTGTTAACGTAACGTTTGCAATAAAATGTATGCTAAAGTTGAATATTCAATAAAATTCATTCTTTTTTGAGACTGTCTCGAATTTTATGTCGTGTTGATGAATTTCATTTCTCTGTTTTAGCGGGTGCTGATGATATAATAATAAATAAATAAATAATAATAAATAAATATTTACTAACAATCACGCAACGATAACTGGTCCCGTGGTAAGTTCGTAAAGAACTCGTGTTACAGGTACCAGATAACGGAAATAAATGTAATATTTTTATTATACACATACATATATTTAATATACATCCTTAACCCTGGAAAAGACATTTTTTTTAATATTTATCATACAAATATCTTCCCTTGGCGGGATTCGAACCCGCGACCTCCTTGTGTAGTGACCATGTCACTTACCACTACACCAGACGGCCGTTAATAATATAATATATACGAACGCGATTCCGTTCCGATGATAATAAATATATTCTACGAAGCATTGCCCTAGCTAGGACTAGTATTAATGCCAATTCTTTCAGGTTTTTTTTTAATGCCCTTGTAGGCAGACGAGCATACGGCCCACCTGATAGTGAGTTATTACCGTCGCCCATAGACTTCAGCAATGCCAGGGTCAAAGCCAAGACGGTGCCTAACGCTGTCCGTAAGTCTGTAAGTCCATGAACTCACCTAATCGTCCGCGTGCAGCCAAACCAGCCAAATAAGTACGGAAAAGGAAATAGTTTTGTCCATTGCATTTAAGGTCACTAAAGCCTACCCTGATCCATATGGTTGAATTGCCAGTTGATACAAATCAGTCTTACCCTTTAATCTAGAACGCCTAAGCGAAAGCAAACGAAATAACACACAGGTTCGTAGTACCAGTCCTGGCGGGCTTGTAAAACAGCCTACCAGTAATTAAGATAGGAATTAAATATGAAAATAGATGATAATACTACCTCAGCTACTACTAATAGCAGGTGGTCTAAGATAAGCTCTCAGCTTGAGGTACCTCGTGGCGTAATAAATAAAGAGCTCGGTACCTACTGGAACAGAATAGCAATATGGTCTTCCACCAGTAACTTCCCCACATTTTTTGTGGGTAACATTTTTATTATACCGCATTGTTTGTTGATCATAATAGTAATTTCCTAAACACGTTAATGGATGTATTTAAATACTAACGAACCGCCCTCGCTTCGCTTCGGAAACATTAAATTTTATTATTGATAGGCGAGTACCGCCATGTTGAACGCGGTACGACAATAACTGCGGGTGTCGCCGCGGGGCGAACCTAGTCTAAAAAAAGTAGCCTAAGTTACTCCTTATATCATCAGCTACCTATTAGTGAAAGTCTCATCGAAATCGGTCGTACCCAGAGATTTGTTCCGACTGGAACAAACAGACAAACAGACAGACAAAAATTGTAAAAAATGTTAATTTGGTGTATGTACCGTATATGTATTCATATGCATGTAGTAACAAGCGGTTATTTCAATATTACAAACAGACACTAATTTTATTTATATGTATAGATGTATAGATGATAAAAACCTAACAGAGTATTTGAATTTCAGCATAATCGCACTGCGAACTTTTCAAATTGCTTAAATAATACTGGTATTTGAAGATCGCAATTCATTGTTGTTCGATTTCCCTGGTGCGTGGCCGGACTAACTCAGAGTAAATAAATAGTCACCTCAATATTTTTCATTAGCTATAAAACATGAAACTTATGATTTACCTGCAGGAATTTGACGGTTTTGCACATAAACTCGCCCGCGTACCAAGCAATGATGATCTTCTGTAATATATCAGGGAACACGTAGGTCAAACCCACGAATAAATCTGTGAAAAAAAATAGCTATGTGAGTAATCAAATATTTCTGGGGATTTTTTTTTACTCAGAAACAGATATATGGATTATTTAAAACATCTCCTCGGAGCACTCTACGTAGAGTATATAGTACAAAGTAGTGTGGGTAGGCCTTCCACTAGGTGGGTGAGCAACCTGGACAAAGTCCCATCTTGAGCGAGTGGCGGAGTCCCTGTGGTGGAAACTATTTAATGATGTATTTATTACCCACCAAAAAGTAATTACAGAAGGAGGCAAAAGGCTTCAACAATGATGTTTGTGAGAGACAGAATAAAAAATCACCACGATTCACTCATAAACTCTAAAACTTTAGTCTATTTGCCACTGCATTAGTGCCATCCAATCTCTACAATCTCTGAACCAATTGTAAGCGGTTTTCGGCAATTTGTTGATTCAAATTTATGTTACTATTAATTTGAATGTTTATTGAAAACGAATTTGTTGAAAAGTACAGAAAGAACACAAGTTTCAAATCGCCTATGAAGGTCATAGGCTCGTTTTCACTCAATAAAACGCGTCCGAAAATACACATAAGCGCTTAAACCACATTCGCAGTCATAAGGAAGTTTTAGAAACGGATTCTTTTTTTTTTTTCTCGAATTACTATCCATTTTTTCGTGTAGCCGTGTTTACTAACAACACATCAAACGTTTTAGAGGATGAACATTAGTTCGGTAGCAGTTTTTATAATTCGGATTGTTCCAATATATTTTTTTATACGGATAATGTTTTCAATATCAAAAATCCTATGCGTTGATCGGCGCTTTTCATCTGTGAAAACATGTTGAGTGACGCGCGCGTAAGGCTTTTAGGATTTAACATATCAGATATGATTTAAAAGTGAGACAATGAATTATGTTGTGTATGACGGAAATCGCCAAATAATAGCTATAGAGGTCTCGCAGTAGTCGAAATTCGACTATAGTTCATTGGAGTTGTAAGTTTGTACACTATTATGATTGTATTTTCAACGCCAAGATTACACTATTGAAAAATATTAATAAAGACAAACAATATATACTTTATTCTCAATTTGACCACAAACGTCAAGAACAAAAGTTTGACAATAATTAAATAGTATGCATGCGTGTGTGTCAAATACATGGTAGTGTGTGTAACGTTTTCTTTATTGATTAAATGTATCTTTTATGCATTATTTTAAAAAAATATTAGCGTTGTGCACTTCTTCTCTATATTCTCTATAAGTGTGGAAAATTTCATACTCCTCCGTCCGCGCAATTTTCGTAAAAAGGGATACAAAGTTTTCGCTTCACGTATTAATATATATATATATCAAGGAAGACCAGATCTAGGAAAACTAAACCTCTAGCAATGAATAATCTGAAGAAGAAAAGATCGAGTGTGGTTTTGGAAAAATCAACAAACGATGCAGTAAAAAAATCTGTCCTCACGTTACCGCATTACAGCGAGCCGGCCGTGAGCCCGTCTGAATGTGTGCACCCGAACTAATAAAACCATAGCGGAATATTAGTGTGAAAGTTTTAATTAAAAACAGGAACTCGACGCAATTCAAACAAGATTTCAGTTCAAACGAAGAGAAAACGGATATCAAATGGGAAAGTGGACGGGCCCGCCCACACGAGTGAGCGTTTTCTTGTTGTTTTTATTCTGCCTGACAGTAAATTTAGTTTTGTACTTTTACTATCATGCTTTAAATCAATTTTGAGATGCAGATGATAGGATGATAATACCAATCATCAACTGGTGGTAGAGCGTGAGCCCAAATTAGTAGACATTTCAGTTGGCTGGTGGTTGAAAGGCTGGATAACTGTTTTACAAGACATTTGAAACTTTGGCCTCATTTTGAATGGTTACAGCAGATATTGGACTCAAAGTTCAACAGCAGGTGGGCTGCTCTTTATCATAAATGGATAACGACTTTACACTTTGATCTCCATGAGCTCTGATAATTACATAATATCAGATTTACTCGACTGCTCATATAAAGTATCCCTTCGCATTACGTTTTTTTTTATTGCCTTTTTTTATGGGTAGACGAGCTCACAGCCCACCTGGTATTAAATGGTTGCTGGAGCCCATAGACATCTTCGACGTAAATGCGCCACCCACCTTGAGATATAAGTTCTAACGTCTCAGTATAGTTACAACGACTGCCCTACCCTTTAAACCGAAACGCATTACTGCTTCACGGCAGAAATAGGCAGAGCGGTGGTGCCTACCTGCGCGGACTCACAAGAGGTCCTACCACCAGTAAAAGTACGTACAGGATATCTTCAAAACTCATGAAACATACCCTTATTGGATCTTTTACGAAAAACCACGTGTTATATTGGTGAGCTTTGGGAACGACAAAGCTTTTGCCAAAAGATATAAATGTTTTTCTGTGTCCGATGTATCATCGTAAATCACAAGGATATTTGTTTAAGCCGTCGCTTTTTGTTAAACGAAGGCATTCAGTCTATGTCGAGATTGGTTTAATTGAATGGGAATTGGATGGAGAAGCGATTTGTATTGATGGAGAGAGATATCAGACAAGCAATATATTTGTAGCGTTGTATCAATTTTTATTGGAAGATATATAGTTTGAATGACCATTAATCAATTTGATTACTTGGATTGAAATATAATGTAAGGGTAAGCTAACGCGTCTATTTCAAAATTTTCTTAGGCATCGGCTTGGCTCTGCTCCTGGCATTGCTGAAGTCCATGGGTGACTGTAATCACTCACCATCAGATGGGCCGTATGCTCGCCTGCCTACAAATAAAACGAAAAGTAAAAACTAACCTAAAATACCTAAGTATCCGATATTATCACAGCGAAAACTAAATAATAGTTCTACTTATAAATTATCTATGAACAACACTTTAGTCATTCACAATTTCATAATTATCCACGGTTCATTACGAAATGGGTTAAGCCCTTGCCCGAACAAAAACAGAAACAAACTTTGATTTAATTTGGAGGTAAGTTATTTGTGATTAAAGCGGTCTGACGTTTGAAAGTTTCGCACCGGACGGATTTGTCGGGGACCGCTTCTATTGGCTAATATAACTTCAAGGATATCTATGCGTGTGTCACCGTTTATAAATTAAACGTAGTACCTTATTTTTATGATAAACTAGAGGTCCCGCAGTAGTCGAAATTCGACTGTAATTAATTGGAATTGTATGTTTGCACACTATTATGATTGTCTATACTATACTAATAATATTATAAAGAGGAAAGATTTGTTTGTTTGTTTGTTTCGAATAGGCTCCGAAACTACTGGACCGATTTGAAAAATTCTTTTTCCATTAGAAGCCGACATTGTCCCTGATGAACATAGGCTACTTTTTTTTATTTTTTTTTATTTTATTTTTTTGGTTTCATGTGTGTTTTAATGTTTCCGAAGCGAAGCGAGGGCGGGTCGCTAGTATTTTATACTTCTATAATAACAAATTTCGCCAAGGCTACTCTATAAAAAAATATTATTAAGACAATCAATATTTGATCTATTCTCAATTTGACCACAGACGTCAAGAACAAAAGTTTGACAATAAATAGTATGCATGCGTGTGTTCGTCAAATACATGGTATGTAGTGTGTGTAATGTTTTCTTTATTAATTTAATGTATCTTTTATGCATTATTTTTAAAAAATATTAGCATTGTGCACTTCTTCTCTATATTCTCTAATAAGTGTGGAAACTTTCATACTCTTCCGTCCGCGCAATTTTCGTAAAAAGGATACAAAGTTTTTGCTTCACGTATTAATGTATAGATGTTCTTCATTTTTTAAATCTAAATACAGTCTTAATCTGTACACTACTCTACACCCAAAATGGCGAATATGGATTAAATGAATGAAATATGTATCAGTCGTGTCCGATTCAGGAACTCCGATCTCCGTTATGATTAGCAATATTGGATATCTAAATTAGCCTTCTATTAATTGGGAAGAAAAATTTTAATCTAACAAGAATGATTTAGCAGATTAACAACAAGCATCGTCTCTCTTTTGTTTCCTATAACTCATTCCCCAGGATCGTATCCTTGAAAGGTTGGAATTACTTTGAGCGTACAAACTTAATAACAAGGCTAATGAATAGCTTTTGATGTAAGCCACTTTTCGTTTTAGTAAAGCACTTCCGTCAAAGCTGCGAACGATATGAAAGATGTAGCGAATAACGTGGAAGACTATTTATGTATTGGTGGAGAAGCAGATACGAATATTTAAAAAGGAATGTATCTAAACTATAGAGCTTTTTTTATTATTCAAATCGACTAAACTTTTTATACTCTAATGTGAGAGTAAAGTTTAAAAATGAAAAGCAGCCCTGAATAGGAAGCTGAATTAAAGATTCAAATACATATTTTTAAGCCTGGCAATTCTAATCAGATTGTTGGGCCCAAGTAATTGAATATTTTGAATTTTCTCAGATGTCTTGATATTCGTGAAAATTACGTTGAGAGATTCCGGTACTTGAGACAGATCGATACAGGTCAAGCTAATTAAAATATGTAAAAAAAATATGTTAAAATATGATATAGCATAATAAATATAAGATATATCATACAATGTTAGCTTAGCTTATGCTGACAAATGTCAAGTCCATGCCTTGTAAATATATACCCATAATGGCTGATTTCATCGGGGAGTTTTACCTAAATCTGGTATTTGGTATGGTAACAATATCAGGAAATCATATTTTGGCATTTTGGATTATTTAGCTTTGGATTATTATATTAGCTTTACGATTTTCATCACACCAAGAGCAAGGCCCGTCTTGATGTCGCCTTCTGTCTCCTCGATCATAGTTTATTCGACTATTCACAGTCGGATTATAAATATTTATTATATTTACTCAATAAACTTTTTTTGAGTAAAAACACTATCGTATGCATTTATGTCACTTAATTTACAATATTAATGATAATTCGAGAGGTGAAAGGTTAATTATTTTAAGGGACAAATTTGCAACTTTAAAATTAAAAATTATAAACTTTTTCAGCTATCTGAATGGGATAAACTTTATTGAAGTTCGATTAAAAACATCGAATTGTTGATACTAAATAACAAATAAAACGGACCTTTAATTACAAATATCGCGTATTAAGCGAACTGCCGCTTAAACCAAACCTCTCGATATGATCATTATCCTTTTGAATATTATCCAAATACTAAGCACTCACCAGCAATAGCAAGCTGCATAATGAAGAAGTTCATTCTGCTCTTTCTGGCGTTGGTGCATAGCAGAGCCGCAATAACTGATGAATTTAGCACCACTATGGAGACGAACAGTATCCACATTACCGTAAACTGTGCAGCCTAGAACAATGAGAAATAATTAGATTAGTCATTATGTGTAATTAGTGGGTGATGGGAGATATGTGCTGCGCACTAAACGCTTCACTCTCCCCCCTTTGCCTTTTCATGAGTTTTGTCTCATGCGAGGCTCGGACTTGGGTTGTCGAGCGACAGAAGGTTTTAGTCGGTTTGACTCGGACTTAACCCACCCGCCATTCCCAGTGGAGGATGGGAGTCCGGCGAATTCCTCCTGACCAAAAAAAAAAAGTGTAATAAGTGCGAGTTTTTTAACGGTCTCGATAGCGTTAAAGTCAACTCAAATTTGTATGGAGTTGGAAAGTTTGCCTACATTTGCCACTAGAGGCGCCAACTGCATACAAATTTCAGTTAACTTTTACGCTATCGAGAACGTTAAAAAACTCGCCCTGAGCACTAAGGTTAGCAAAAAGCCTTTTCAAATTGATTTCTGCAATTTCAATAATTAAACTATAACGGCGTTCTGAAGAGTTAACGTGGTCTCTTGGCCCACTGAGTTTCTCGCCGGATCTTCTCAATGGGTCGTGTTTCCGATCCGGTGGTAGATTCTGCGAAGCACTGCTCTTGCTAGGGTCAGTTTTAGCAACACTCCGGTTTGAGCCCCGCGAGCTCACCTACACACGTTAGGGTGAAGCTGAAATAGCCTCTCAAGGCTATCAGCACAGGTAGGGAAAAAAATGGTGTCTTGTTTTATTAAATATGGTACAAGAAATACAATATTCATTTTTAGAATCTCAATATAGTTTCCGTGTGAGAGTAAAAAAATCTAATAAAATACTCGGTATTTCTGATAAATTTCAAGATATTCCAATACAGATGTAGATAACAATTTTGAATATGTCTATGTTTAAATTCGCTTCATGCACATTTAAACCGTATTAGAATTTTCTAGAAGGTCGTATTTATACCTTTATCCACGTGCGGAGCTTGAAAGAACAGATTTAACCGTTTTTAGCATATTATTGGTATCTTCTTCTATATCGTTCCCTCACTATTGAGGATCGCGACCACATGCGACGTACTTCCAATACGCTCGATCATGGGTGGCATTATTGGTATAGCAGAATGTAAATGAGAAGAAGAGTCATGTTGGTAAATTAGGTACGATTAGGTACATAAAATACTAAAACGGAAGTAAGGGAACTATCAAGGAATTAAAGGTGATAACAAGCAATAGCTCGACACAGCTGGATCTATCATCATAGATCATAACTGCGGATAATAGTTACTTAAGTCACCTTTTTCTTCTTTTTTTTTATTGCTTAGGTGGGTGCACGAGCTCACAGCCCACCTGGTGTTTAGTGGTTACTGGAGCCCATAGACATCTACAATGTAAATGCGCCACCCACCTTGAGATATAAGTTCTAAGGTCTCAGTATAGTTACAACGGCTACCCCACCCTTCAAACCGAAACGCATTACTGCTTCATGGCAGAAATAGGCGGGGTGGTGGTACCTACCCGTGCGGACTCACAAGAGATCCTACCACCAGTGAAAAGTAAGTCATTATGATTTAAAACACTGTAAGTCTGGAACTCGAAATACAATACGACGAACACTATTCAAGTTATAACCTTTTTTTTTATGAAAACATCTAAAGAGCTTAGGAAAGTTCTGTGAATGAAATATAAATAGGGATATAATAGTCTCGAATATATTGAGAGGTAATTAGAGAGTAATGTTACTCCCTATTTATTCGATCGTTAACCACGCAGCTCGCTTTCTGTGACTTATGTACTTCGTGTGTGTCTGAGAACAACTAATTACTATACCCTTTTAATTAATATATGGCGTTGAAACCGTTTGTGTACAATGAAAATGTTCTTCATTATACATGCCTTATTTTTACGTAAATAATAATCGTGAGATTCGTAAGTATTCATTTGATTGTTCACTTATTACACTGGTGATTAACCACTGGCGATTAGTGGCACTCAGACGATATCGTCGAAGTGATGATGGGCAAATAATAAGTTTTTCTAAGAATCGTAGATATAACGCGAAATGTGTTCAGCGAAGCAGGCGTTGCCTAAAGGATAAGGGATTTTATTCCCCTGCTTATGCGCTGGTAGCCTAAGAACCTATTCCAGCTACGCCCGGATGGGTAGGTGAGCTCACGGGCTCAACTTGAGAGAATTTTCTAACACTGGCCCTAGCAAGAGCAGTGCTGCGCAGAATCTACCACCGGATCGGAATCGCGATCCACTGAGAAGATCTGGCGAGAAACTCAGTAGGCAGACCTCGTGTACCTACTTGTACGAAGGAGCGATACGACTTTGTCGCTGTTCATATCTCACACGCAGGCACCAATTTTTCTATTGATACACGCTCCCGAATGTCTTCCAAAACGAAGGAAGAGCATCGTGTAAAATAAAAACCCTAAAAACATATAATTAATATACGCAATTACTAAACAATTGAGTCACAAACCCCGATTTTAACGTAGTTTACGCCATTATCATGATGTTACGCCAGTTAACCACTTAATATCGGGTGAGCCGGTAGCTCGTTCAGCCGTCTGAGCATTATATCAAATATGGAAAATAGGCATTGGGCAGCGGTTTCTGAATATCATACCAGCAGCCAAGGCTTATTAGTAAGTCCACACGGTAGGTACCTCCATCCTGCCCAATTCTGCCGAGGGGCGGTAATACATACGCATTCGTAGAGTAAAACAATCATTTTACGATACAATTGTGGTTTTAACCGACTGCTTCCAGACCGATGGTGGCATTCGCGTTACGATATAAATATATCAAGTCAAATAAGCTTGCAGTAACCATTTAATACTATTCAAGCATGCAATAAAAAATTACAATGCCTACCAGGATCTTTAGATACTTGTAATTTTCTAAGAAAAGCTAGAAATGATTCGGAATTTTCCTGTCATCATCTGTACCGGATACATCAGGGGCTCGAAATTACCGGCGAGTTTGGGTACAGTTCCTAACGAGAAGGCGGGTTTGGCTGTGACATTTCGAAAATTACCAATTTGTAGGGCAATATCCGCTTTCTTAACACATCGAAGCTAAACAGCGTAGATTGTCTGAGAGGTGCTTAAGAGACAGGATACCGTTTCACATGGTGGACTAAGATAGTTGAACTAAGACTACATTATGATTATTAGTTTTGTAATATTTGTTGGAGAAGCCACAATTATTAACACCATTGTCAGACATGGTAGGGGCGAATAGGGTGATCGAGCTAAGAGAAATATTGAGTACACAAATCACGTTTGTTGTCTTAGAACAATTTAGAAATCTTCTCTTGACGTTAGCAAACGAAAACGAATGACTGTTCTTACGACGGAGGCACCAGTCTTCAAGAAGGCTGGTTAGTAAGTGTGATGGCGTCTACGCGCCTCCATCGGCTAGGCTCTGTCGTAGCACGAAGTTAGCCGAGTTCCGACGATACCGCAATCGTGCTGCTATCTCTCGGGAATCGTGCTGCGTTTCGTTTAGCTACCAAACTAATGACCGTTTCCGACATACCCTTTATATCACATAAGGACATTTAACGCGTTAAATGCCAGACTAGAAACATTGCTTAGCTTAGCAGGTGGCGACAAATACCCTGCGACCGCCAATAATTTTAGTCCAAGGTTTACACATACCATTTGGCATATCTCGAAAAATGAGTAGGCACTATTTCTGTAAGTCGCCCATTATTATTGAGTTATTTCTTCAGATTATTTACGAAAAAACACCTCAACGAATGGTGTTAAATTACCGTGATATCAAAGTGTTAAATTATCGTGATATTGAAGTAAGGACTTGAAGTCAAACTGTTTAGAAGATCGAATAGGAAGAAGGCATCTTTGTCAAGTACCACCATTAGGATTTGTGGAATGACTAAACCAAAGAAGATGTCAAGATCAAATGAATGTATACTGATAATAGTGTACATTTATCTGCATATGAGACCATTAGCACCTTAATAGTTACAGCTAATACTTTCTCTTAACTTGTCATGGTAGAATCTGTTGCGATAGCTGTAATGAAATAGAAGAAATCCAGCCAAATCCTGGAGCGCGCTAACGACTCTTCAAGATAATTTTACAGGTAAACAAGCTCCAAACAACAACATTAGGACCGTCAGTCTACTACTGATCAATAACATCCGCTCAGCGAAAGGATCTTCCCTTGTCATTCACTACATGTGTATCCTTACCCCAATTACATTTTCACAGTCTCTTCCTAGACCTTCTCCTAAAATCGTATTAATTGGGCTTGCTACAATCTTAATTATTTGTGTATTAAATTTATTATAATTCAATATAACACAGCTTGTTTTGAGTATAAACCTTTTTCAAATTTTAATCCAACTACTCATCCGCGAGACAAAATTGTAACATCACTAATACTTCATTAAAATCTTTTCAATATTTAATTGTTTATAATTTCAAATTATTATTCGTTTCATAGTACGTAGTTCCTACAATTTAATTGAAATTAATTTTGAACTTTTTGCATTATTGTAAATGTGGTTCAGAATGAAGCTATTCCTGGTTCAATATATCAGTACCTAACCGACAGATTACAGAATAGATAATATTGCATTGTGTTGTAAAGCTGACGAATTGATCGCACTCTGTACGTTAATGCTAAGAATTATATATTATTTAGCATTACACTGCCAAAAACCCTTGAGAATGTGTTCTTGTGTTATTATGGGTTAGAGATGGATTTCTTCAAATTTAGTTTCAATAGTCGTTATTATCCAAGAGTAGCACGGACAAAATATCTGATAAATCCGTTACAGTACTGTTAGGTATGTAAGCATCGGCGGCTGCGTCCGCCGTCAATATAATAAAGTAGTGCGTAAACAACCGGCCTTGTCATTACACGCGTCCTCGGACACACTACTGGCGACGAGCTTTACGTATACCCACACGTGACGGAAAAAAAATGTTCGGGACGTCTTCTTTAAGTGTTTTGTCGAGTTTTGATCATCAAAATCAAGATTGGAAGACATATAAAAGTAGATTGCAGCAATGGTGCATAGCTAACGGCATCGATGAGCAGTCTGATAAAGCCGGAATCAAGAGAAGAGCAGTACTTCTCAGCGCACTCACAGAGAGTACCTACCAGCTCGCAAGCAACTTAGCGTTACCCGACGATATTGCGACAAAGAGCTATGAAAGCATTTTAGGTATTTTAGATGAACACTTTATTCCAAAGCGGTGCGGATTCGCAGAGCGGTATAATTTTTACGCAGCGATGCAGCAAAATGGTGAAACTCATGGGCAATGGGCCGCACGCTTGCGAGGTCTGGCCGCACACTGCGCTTTCAAAAACCTAGAAGAATCTCTGCTAGATAAATTCGTCATGGGAATGTTGCGAGGACCCGAGCGAGAAAGGCTTTTTGCACAAGAAATCAGAGAGCTGACGTTGAGTAAAGCTGTGGAGCTGGCAGAGAGCGTGCGGTGCGCACGAGAAGGTGCAGCTGCAGCGGTAGTGCCGGAAACATCCGGTCGGGAAGGCGTTTTCAAGATTGCCCAACAAGCAAAAGGGAGCGCGGACCGAACAGCCGGCGAAAAATGCTTAGTATGTGGTTACAAAAATCACAAAACGTCAGAGTGCCGATTTTCTAAATTTAAGTGCAGAATATGTGATCGTAAAGGTCATCTCCGTAGAATGTGCCCCAGGAACAAAGTGAAGCACTTGGAGCAAGGTAACGACGATGACGAGGGCGATGACGGTGAGTTTTTGAAAAATATAAGTTGTCCAAATGGTGAGCCTTTGTACGAGACCGTGTGTTTAGAAGGTCGTAAATTTAGATGCGAAATTGACAGTGGTTCCCCTGTGTCTGTTATATTCGAAAAGACATACAAGCGTTGGTTTTCCGGGGTTCCGTTGTCACCACCAGCGAAAAAATTATTTACGTATGATGGGGGTACCTTGAACATAATAGGGGTACTTAATATGAATGTCGAGTATTTGAAACACTTAGCGTTATTGAGTATCTACGTTGTTCGGGATGGGGGACCTCCCTTACTAGGCCGCGACTTTATGCGTGAATTTAAATTAGAACTCATTTCAACCATTGGTTATTGCAAAAACGTTGATGTTACTACGGTAATGGAACTGACAAAATTATTTCCAAAGTTATTTTCAAACGAACTAGGTTGCTTTAACAAATTCGAGATCAGTTTAACATTAAAAGATAACGCGAAACCGGTTTTTATAAAGTCGCGACCGGTACCTTTTGCATTAAAAGATAGAATTAATGCAGAACTCGAACGGTTGGTTTCCTTGGATATTTTAGAACCAGTAAAGTACTCAGACTATGCCTCACCAATAGTCCCGGTTCTAAAAAATGACGGCAGCGTTCGTATTTGTGCGGATTATTCTTGTACAATCAACAAACAACTACTCGTGGAGAGATATCCTCTACCATCGGTTCAAGAACTGTTTACTAAACTTCATAACGGTGAGGAGTACAGTAAGCTAGACTTGTCTATGGCGTATATGCAATTTAGAATTAATAAAAAATCACAAAAATTAACATGCATTAACACCCCGCGTGGCCTATTTAATTATACTCGGTTAGTGTTCGGTTTGTCGAGCGCGCCAGCTATCTTTCAACGGGCCATGGAATCGTTGGTAGGGGACATGGAGGGCGTGTATTGTTACTTGGACGACCTGGTACTCACTGCTGAAAATAGGGTTCTGCACGAACGGAAATTAAAAGAAGTTTTGTGTCGTCTACAGGATGCGGGCTTGACCCTGCGTAAGGACAAGTGCGCATTTTTCCAAAACGAAGTATCATACTTAGGCTACACCATAGATAAAAACGGGATAAGAAAAAACCCAGACAAAGTAAAAGCAATTTTAGATGCCGCTATTCCAAAAAATTTAAACGAGCTACAATCATTTTTAGGGCTTATAAACTACTATAGGAATTTTGTCCCAAACGCATCGTCTATATTAAGCCCATTACACTTCTTATTACAAAAAGGCGTCAAATGGCATTGGAACTATGAGCAAGACGCGGCTTTCACTTGCGTAAAGAAAATGTTAGCATCGGAACAGGTGTTAGCACATTTTATTACTGATGCAAAAACAATCGTGACTGTAGATGCGTCCCCGGTCGGGTTAGGTGCTATCCTGTCACAGGAGGATCGGAACGGGGTCGAGAGACCGGTGTCGTACGCATCTCGCTCGCTAACGCCTGCAGAAAAAAAAAATCACAAATCCAAAAGGAGGCGACTGCTATAATATTTGGTGTGAAAAAGTTCCACCAATTCCTTTATGGTAGGTCGGAACCTTTTACTTTGCGTACGGACCATAAGCCGCTTACGGTAATTTTCGGAAATAATAGAGGTATACCAGAAGTAACAGCTAATCGATTACAACGTTATGCAATATTCTTAAGCGCATATAACTATAATATAGAATATGTAAACAGCGCATCGAACACAGCTGACTTCTTATCGCGGGCCCTACCCGTAGCAAAACCGGGTTCCGAAGGTGAGGAAGGCGTGCGGGACGAGGTAGCAGCGTACGAGCATATCAGTTTCGCAGTGGAGGGATGCCTGCCAGTCACGAGGCAAGATCTGCAGCGAGAGACGGCGTGCGACCCCATACTAAAGAGCGTAGCTAAGTATGTAGCTAACGGCTGGCCACGTAAGTTATCGATGCTATCAAATCAGAGTCTTAAGCCTTATTACTTATGTCGAAACGATATCGCACTAGAAAATGGTATTCTCATGCGTGGTCACAAAGTAATTATTCCACAAAGTGTACGCGGCAGAATATTGGAAGAACTACACAGCTCGCACTTTGGTATCGTTAAAATGAAGGCAGACGCTCGCAGTAGATTGTGGTTTCCGGGTATAGACGCTGAGCTAGAGAAACTGGCAGGGACGTGCCGGGTGTGCGCACAACTGCGCCCGTCACCACCGCGCGCGGCCCTTGCACCTTGGCCCTATCCTGATGCCGCTTTTCATAGAATTCATTTAGATTTTTTCGGTCCATTAAATAACAAAGTTTACTTAATAATAGTAGATGCATACTCTAAGTGGATAGAATGCTATGACATGAATAGCAATAGCTCCTCTAAAGCCGTAATCGCGAAATTATGCGAATTCATGTCAAGGTTTGGGGTACCTAAAACTATAGTGAGTGACAACGGAACCGCTTTTGCTTCCCAGGAGTTTAGCAATTTTTGTATGTTAAATGACATAACACAATTATTTTCTCCAGTATACCATCCGTCGAGTAATGGACAGGCGGAATCATTTGTTAAAATTGTTAAAAAAGGTATCAAAACTATTTTTTCGTCTGGGTGTAGAACTGATGAAATTCCGATACGATTAGCGAAATTCCTTTTTGATTATCGTAATTCGGTAAATAGTACCACGGGAACGTCTCCGGCTCAGTTGGTTTTTGGTCATCCACTCCGCTCGCGGTTAGACTTGTTAACGGTAAACACATCGCCCTCACAATCCGAGTTACCCTTGCTAATCAGTAACAAACAGTCCTCACAGGCTAAGAATTATGGTGGCAAAATTACCAGAGACTTAGAGCCGGGGGAACAAGTATGGTTCAAACAATATATTAATAAGTCGAAAAGTTACTGGGCAAAAGGGGTTGTGATAAAAAAGACAGGCAAAGTTATGTACGACATCAGTTTTCCAGATCAAAATAAGATTATTAAAAGGCATAAAAATCAACTATACGTGTTTAAAGGGGAGAGTGGACCTTTAGAAAACTCTCACACATTCAACGTATGGGATATACCAGATCCACGGAACAGCGACTGCGGGAGCGAGGCAACAACAGCTGGATCTAAAGGGGCTTTAGTGACAGCAACAGGATCAGCTCCACCAGCAGAAGTAGGGTCATCGTCATCATCGCATACCTGCCAGCCAGCAGGAACGACGCAGTCTGTGGAAGCGGAGACTATGGGCAGTGCTGACCAAGATCAAATTACTGCCACTATAAGCCCACAATCAGCAGAGCCCGTAACTCCCACCAGCTGCTCACCTTCCAGTGGAAGAAATAGCCCACAGTTTAGTACGCCACAGCCAATATCACCGACACTAGATAAGCCGGCTCCCGGCCGACCACGCCGGAATAAGCCACCCATTGATTTCAGGAAGTTCTTTTAGGATAAGGGGGACATTTGGGAGGGAGAAATTATTAGGTATGTAAGCATCGGCGGCTGCGTCCGCCGTCAATATAATAAAGTAGTGCGTAAACAACCGGCCTTTCATTACACGCGTCCTCGGACACACTAAGTACCAAGGCTAAGTAGTTTTGTGTTTCTTGTCACCGGTCTGACGTCAAGGGTTCGACATGCGAACTAACCTATAGACACAACCCACTGAATTTTTCTCTGGATCTTCTCAGTAGATCCCGATTCCGATCCGATTGTAGATTCTGCGACGCACTGCTCTTTCTAGGACCAGTATTAGCAAATTCTCTCAAGGTGAGCCCGTGAGCTCACGTATAAGTCCGTCAGTAGCTGGAATAGCCCCTCAAGATACCAGTGATTAAGTAGGCGAAAAATGCGTTCGGTTTTAAAGGGTGGGTTAGTCGTTATACATTACAATAGTGAATTTCACTTCGTGTCTTAAGGTGGGGGCGTATTTTTGTTGTCATCTATGTGGCCTCTGAAAGACATTTAACAAGAGGCGAGGGCATTAAAAAAATAAAACCAAGAATACAAAAATATATGGGTGTTACTCGTAAAATAAATTGAGTAATGCACTCTATCCAGCCGTTTTCTTTGTACATTAAACAGAAAAATAATTTACCTTCAACATTTATAAGAAAATTCAAAGAACGTATTCTCATCGTTAAGTATATAAGTTTACGTTATCTCATAACTTTAAATTGAAAAGCTAGCCCGGATAAAAGCTTAGCGAGACTAGTTTGTTATTGCTTTTAATACCCTGAACCTACTTTCATTCTATTTAAAGATTGTAGATTAATCTCTAAAGAACTTCTATTTATAAAACCTAGTTAGGGTCGTTAGCTCAGCTATGACTCTAACACTGGGTGTCGAGGACCATTTGCCATTAACAAGGACCGATGCTCTTCTGCCTACGAAAGAATATATTAAATAACCAAAAAAAGCTTGTTTTTTATATAACGGAGTGGCTGGTTCAATGGTGTTTTTAAGAGGATGACGTCAGCGTCGTTGACGCCATTCTCTTCATCATTATCATTGCTTTCCATAGTGACAGTAATTAAAACTTACCTTTTAAATCAATTCCTTTTATTGAATTTCAAGTATATAACAATAACCACAGAAAGCTCAACACCATTCGGCTGCTCGAATATACATTAGCTGTAATAAGAATCCGAAACGATACCTGTCCGTGAACTTTAAATATCATGTTTCGTGCAGATGCCTAAAGATTTGATCAAATTCAGCAAATATTTTAAACTCAAATGTACATAATTGTTTTGAGAAAATTATTAAGTATAAATTTATTGAAATCCCGTCCTTCACTGATTCGAATTTGAAATATTAAAAGATCTTCTGAAGTGTCAAGCCCAAATCAATGGGGTATGCTGGTTAAAACGTTTTCAATCCAGTTTGCATATTAGTAATGCAACTGATGTTATTCATATGACCTAATATTGTTTGAAACCTGACGGCATCGGCATATTAGCATGGGCATCTTAGCAATTTTTTTTTAAATTCAGTTTTAAATATTATGTTTTCCCCATCAACAGCTTTTGGAGTTATTTTGGAGTCGAATGAGACAGTTCAATCGAATCAGTTTTCTTACCCATCACGCTTGGCGTCGTGCAAGACTGTAACGCTTTGCATGATTTCATTTATTATTTTACCATTAATCTAAAAACATGTGTCAAGTGAATAACTATTTCAATTTCGTTTGGGTTAGGTTAAGTCGTTGATCCTTCAATTGATTTCCCTTCCATGTGACCTGTTCGCACGAATCAATCAACATACCACGAAATTACTATAGATATTGGATAAATTTATCATATCGTGAACTCTATCACTAGATATCCTGTTGGGACGACGCTACCGCTAAAAGCCGTGTTTCAAATTATCGATAACACTGACATGCTCTTATGATACAGACAAAAATGTCCGTTACACAAATAAAACCTTTCAGAGTTTATTATGCCTAATCCACGTGAAAATGTTGTGGGTTGGGTATCATGCTTTTAGCCATGGACGCTATACAGCAATGCTGGAAGGAATCATTCTTCTGTGTTTGTTTCTCACTTTGAACTATGCTATGTGAATTTTGGTATAATTTTAGGATACATATTATACTTTCCAAAAAGCTCGACTTCAAGTCTTCTTTTTTAGTTTATTAGTATTGTTTCTCCGAAAAATTGTTTCAAGAAAATTTAACAAGCCCCTTTTATTGGCAAAGCAGTGTAAAGGACAGTCACAACTTAGCCAGTGTTAGGCTCTACAAGAGATCATGATTTTTTTTTAATGCTTAGTTGGGTGCACGAGCTCACAGCCCACCTGGTGTTAAGTGGTTACTGGACCCCATAGACATCAAAAAAGTAAAGGCGCCACCCACCTTGAGATATAAGTTCTAAGGTCTCAAGTACAGTTACAACGACTGCCTTACCCTTCAAACCAAAACGCATTACTGATTCACCTCAGAAATAGGCGGGGTGGTGGTACCTCTCCGTGCGGACTAACAAGAGATCCTACCACCAGTAAAACATACCAAAAATGTTGGATGTTGGCAATAATCCTATGTTGGATGTTGGCGAAAAGTTATCTCACCAAATTTTCCACCCAATTGTGGTCAAGCAGACTTAGATTATGACTGACACAACTAGTTTCACAAAATGGTCAATTTGTAAATTTGGGTTGATTTGATTTGATTACATTGATATTTCCTGTAAGTTGCTTTAAAAGCAAAATCTCATTGAGGAAGTGTGTAATTACGAAGTGGAAGCAGTACCTAGCAGTATCCATTTGTGTACTATATATGTCCGTATACACTAAGCTCATAAATATATAAACAACTAGCTGACCCAGCAGACTTCGTAGTGCCTCAATCGATAAATAAAAGACCTCAACTTTTGTATAAAATAAACTTAAAACAAACAAAAGGAATCTGTCCGACGAGGTACACATCAAAGGAAAAACAAAATTCTTATTTTTATTTATTTCCGAGCATTTTCGTATTAATCTAACTTTCAAACCTTCTCTGGACTTTCACAAATAATTCAAGGCTAAAATTAACCAAATCGGTCTAGCCGTTCTCGAGTTTTAGCGAAACTAACGAACAGCAATTCATTTTTATTTAAATAGATTATCATAATATTGGTAGCGTCCATAATTTCGAGCCGAGTCCTATACCCTGCTATGACGTCCACGTTTGTACGGGATTTTTTAAGTTCACCTCATATTTACGCCCGTTTTGATGTATCGTCGGAAATTTTGGGAGCGCGATAAACAGTTACTGCTCCCTATTTCTTTCTGTTTAATTTCTGTGCAAATCCTTTCCTGTATTTTTCATCTTGCTTATAGTTTACTGGTGGTGGAACCTCTTGAGAGTCCGCGCGGGTAGGTACCACTACCCTACCTATTTCTGCCGTGAAGCAGTAATGCATTTCAGTTTGAAGGGTGGGGCAGCTGTTGTAACTATACTTAAGACCTTAGAACTTATATCTCAAGGTGGGCGGCGCATTTACCTTGTAGATGTCTCCAGTGACCACTTAACACTAGGTTTTTTTTTATTGCTTAGATGGGTGGACGAGCTCACAGCCCACCTGGTGCTAAGTGGTTACTGGAGCCCATAGACATCCACAACGTAAATGCGCCACCCACCTTGAGGTATAAGTTCTAAGGTCTCAAGTATAGTAACAACGGCTGCCCCACCCTTCAAACCGAAACGCATTACTGCTTCACGACAGAAATAGGCAGAGCGGTGGTACTCCCTCGCGCGGACTCACAAGAGGTCCTACCACCAGTAATAAGGGGTGTGAGCTGTAAGCAGGTGGGCTTTGAGCTCGTCCACTCAACTAAGCAATTTTTTTTTTTTAAATATTACACGATCATTCCTTAAGTCCTTCACCAACATATGTTATGTACGCATTCCATTAGAAAAATGTGAACCCGCTTGCGGGATTCGAACACAGACATGGCCGTATCGCTCGATACCAGACGTCTTATCACTCAGGCCACTTTGACTTCAACCTCTAGGCAGACAATGATATCAACGTTATGGTTTCTGAGAATTCAGGTTATTTCCAATTGATGTATCGCGATAAATATCGTCGGTTTGATTCGTGATCAAAGATAGCATTTCTGCTCAGTATAGTTCAAAGATCTAAAATTCTAAATACTCACATCATAAAAATAATATACATTAATGGTGCTCCCCGGTGTTGTGGCGTTGCTTATGTTCTTCCAGGTGTGGTTGTGGTCTGCGGCCGTCATGGGCGTCATGATCGGGTTCACGGCATAGTTGGGCGTGGTCATGTCGGTCTCGAATCCCTCCATCATGATATCCGCGTCCATGGCTCTGAAATAATAGAAACATTGTTTTGTTACGAGGATTAAATTTTTTTTAGCTATTCTATAAAGCATAGGGCCGTGTATTGGCGCAAACCGAAAAGTTTGACGTCCTTTTTTTTTTATTGTATTCTTGGGTGGACGAGCTAACAGTCCACCTGGTGTTTAGTGGTTACCGGAGCCCATAGACATATTTTTTTTTTATTGCCCTTGTAGGCAGACGAGCATACGGCCCACCTGATGGTGAGTGGTTAGCGTCGCCCATGGTCTTCAGCAATGCCAGGGGCAGAGCCAAGCCGCTGCCTACCGCTTAATACTCTCCACAAGCCTCGTTTGAAGAAGGACGTGACATCTATAACGTAAATACCGCCACCCACATTGAGATATGAGTTCTAAGTATAGTTACAACAGCTGTCCCACCCTTCAACCGAAACGCATTACTGCTTCACGGCAGAAACAAGCAGGGTAGTGGTACCTACCCGTACGGATTCACAAGACGTCCTACCACCAGTAAATATCTTACAGTAATTAAATACGGTTCCCATTATTCACTAAGCTGAAGTGATTTAAGCCATTGGTTCTAGATCAGGAAAGATCATCAGCAGCATTGGTTCTACTATAAATGAGTCTGGAAAATTGGTTTATGGTAAACGCGTGAGCCCTGAAGGATCATGCTAAATACAAGCCACACAAATATATCGAACCAATTTCTCAAAATGTGCTTCTGCATACTTTGAAGAACGTCGATTTGAGCTTTAATCAATCTTAAAGCTCCTTGTAATAAATGAGTTCGAGACAAACAAAGGAGAGAGGTGCAAAATTCACTTCACAAAATTTCATAAAACTGTCACAATGAAACCTTCGGGATAAGTTTAAGACTTTTTAATATGAAGAGCAGAAAATTAAACTCTGTGAGGGTGCGAAAGTGTGCGATAAAAGGGAGGCTTTAGAGCTTTAAGCCCTTTTGATCTACTTTGATATTGTTTTTTAAAGTTTTGACAATACGTTTTAATGTTACCTACGTTTTTATGATTATTTTGACGTTTTGCGCAAATAAAATAAATTGAACACTGTTCGAAGTGCGTAATGTAAATAATTTAACATGAAAAAAAATACAATCTTACACATTTTCTGTTTTACCATTTAAACAGACATTGCTATAGTCTCGTCACAAGGTTAAATACCGCTACCACCTTGTGACATGATGTCAAACTATTCATGTACTGTGGACTGAAAGGTCACAGCTTTCAAAGAAAAACGCATGAATCACGGCACGAATAAGCCGCATGGTAGAGCTTAAAACACATACATAAAATTCAAGAAAAGGTAATCAGTTACGTACCCTAGTTAAACATAAAAATTATCTCATGTAAATTTATATAATATAGGATGTCCCAAAAAATAGTGTCAAGCCGAAGTCCAGAGATAGAGCATCACTAGGGGTATCCGAATCGCCCCCACGTATGTTCTGTGATTTTTGATAGTTTTCTAGTCATTTTTTTAATGATTTTTTTTCTGTGTTAAAGCCCTTTTTTGGTCACCGTGGAGTGAATAGATAAGGGACATGCCTGATTTTTTTTCTTTATTAACTAGATGAATACTAGAACTAGCTAGCTGATTCAGAAATATTTCCATCCATATCTCCAATTTAATCTTTAAAAAAAAATGATTACTTTGAACTCTAAACTAAGTATGATACCTACCGTAGAAGTAGCTCAGTGAAATTTACAGTGTTAAAAAGCTGATAGAATAGTAAAGTTAAAAAAAAAGGTTTTAATGAAAAAGATTTTAAAACTTAATTTTTTAAATAGGCTTCAAAGTTTAGAAAAAATAATTCTAAATTCAATTATTTTTTTTTAAAGATTAAATTAGAGCCATTGATGGAAATACTTTTGAATCAGCTAGTCCTAGTATTCGTCTAATAAAGAAAAAAAATCAGGCATGTACCTTAACTATTCGCCTTTACCTTTGCCTGACAATAGCAATCACAACAAAAAAAGAATCATCCAATTTGTTGCCGGCGTTCTGAAGTTATGAGCGTACATAAATAAATAAATAAATAAATAAATATAAATAAATATTTACTAACAATCACGCCACGTTAACTGGTCCTGTGATAAGTTTGTAAAGAACTTGTGTTACAGGTACCAGATAACGGAAATAAATGTAAGATTTTTTATTATACACATACACATATTTAATATACATCCATAACCCTGGAAAAGACATTTATATTTATCATACAAATATCTTCCCTTGGCGGGATTCGAACCCGCGACCCCCTTGTGTAGTGACCATGTCACTTACCACTACACCAGACGGCGGTTTCATCGCGCAAATTCATTTTTATATATAAAAAAACATTTATTCCAATAAATTTCAGAAACTTTAACTTAGTTATTCATAGTATAACAAATTTTATTTACATCAAACCATTTATAAAATTCACAGCATATTTCAACGCCATTTCAACTCTAAATTGTTCTTACAGAATAAGTTGAAATAGCTACATTCATCGCAAAGAATGTCCTCACTCACGAGCTAAAAAAAACGACATCTCTTTCACGGATCCTAATTTCATGTACTGCCCAACAAAACATGAAAGATAGGAAATTTATTATGATGTTAGGGCTTCCCGGTAGAATAGCGCTGTAACGTCCGCAAGGGGTCACTGCGAAGGTTTAATTAAGGCTGTATAAAGGTCATCTTTACGCATCACCCCTAATTGAACTGCCTTTCAGTCCTCTCTTTATTAACATTCACTATCTTAATGGAAATGTACTTATGTTCTATACTTTATTTCGTGTAACCGTATCGAATTGACAAGTGTTAATTTTCCTACAACTAAATAACCTTTTTTAATTTTAATGTGCTGGAAGATTTACTAACGTAAAATAATTAAAGCAATTTTATTACTAAAAGAAGCATTTTAACAAGTAGTATTAAAATTACATTATGTGATTACTCATAATCATATAATATAATTACGGACAATGACATAGATAATAATATGATAAAAATGTGATATCTTATATTTTTGGTATTTGAAAATTTGGAAAAAAAAAAAAAAAAAAGTAATAATTATTGTATATGTAAAAAAAAAAAAATGTAATTGTCTGAATAAAGGCTTTATTATTATTATTATTATATTTGAAAATTTCAATTTTTGTTTAAATCTTAACAATAATAAAATATAGACAACAGAACTGAAAACGGATGAAGTAAAAGTAACACCGTAAAAAAAAACGCTAATCGGTCGACAAACAGAGAAATGGAATGAATATTAAAATGGAAATGGTAATGGTAAATGTATTTTTTGAAAGAAAAAAAATCTTACGTCTTACTGTTTATTAATTGACAAACCTCAAGAGATGAAATAGTTACAAAACGAAAAATAAGACAATCATTAAGGAATTAGGTTGGCGGTAGGCAGCTGCTTGGCTCTGCCCCTGGCATTGCTGAAGTCCATGGGCGGTAACCACTCACCATCAGGTGGGCCGTATACTCGTCTGCCTACAAGGGCAATAAAAAAAAATTAACAAACAGAAGAGAAAGTGCTACTTAATTGTTACATAATATATGATATTCCATCACCATTGCTTTAAGAAAAGCAGAATTAATTTAACTAATGCATTTATTACAAATCGATTCCGCAATGAATCGGATATGATAATGTTACATCAGATAGAATTATTTTTAGATGCGCCCATTCATAGTTTCAGCTATTGGCGTTCACACAAACTTTGGTACGAATGATCGAATCGACAAACTAAGTACGGAAAGTGATATCGCAAAGTTTTCTTGATTCGATAGCCACGGATAAAGTCAACGTGAATTTATATTAATGTTGATAGTCATAGGTTCCGAGCTTTGTGACAAATTCCTCGCTCTTTTTTTTTTGTTTTTTTTCCTACCTAAGCTGATAAATAGCCTTGAGAGGCTATATCAGCGTCGCCTTAACTAGTAGGTGAGCTCACAGGGCTCATACCTGATGACGTTGCTAACACGAACACTAGCAAGAGCCGTGCTTCGCAGAATCTACCAGCGGACCGGAAACGCGACCCACTGAGAAGATCCGGCGAGAAACTCAGTGGGCATCCCTCGCTCAGATTGTAACAATCACCACTTGGCGCCAGACCGTTGATTTTAAGCATCGAAGTAGAAGTCGTCGTGGCATAAAGGATGAGACGTCTGGTGCATTTGTATCTAGCGATGCACCGGCGTTCGAATCCCGCAGGCGGGTACCAATTTTTCTAATGAAATACGTACTTAACAAATGTTCACGATTGACTTCCATGGTGAAGGAATAAAATCGTGTAATAAAATCAAATCCACAAAATTACAATTTGTGTAATTACTGGTGGTAGGACCTCTTGTGAGTCCGCACAGGCAGGAACCACCACCCTGCCTATTTCTGTCGTGAAGAGAAATGCGTTTCGGTTTGAAGAGTGGGGCAGCTGTTGTAACTATATATTAGAACTCATATCTGAAGGTCTCGGGATTTACCTTGTTGATGTCTACGGACTCCGGTAACCACTTAACACCAGGTGGGCTGTGAGCTCGGGTAGACGAGCTCACAGCCCTGTATAAGCAATACAAAAAAATTTAAAAAAAGTACTCAGGTAACTCGATGGTTCCACAAAACAGTTGAAAACAATTTAACTTCGTTAATTTGCTTAGCTGTATTTAAAACCCAAGTCAAATTCCAGGTTCGTCTCATTTAGATCTAAAAAACTTTTAAGCTACGCTTTATTCTAAACTAGCGGACCTGGCGAGCTTTGCTCCGCCACACGGTTTGTTTCAAACACATCAACCGGTCAACTTCAAAATTTAACCATAGAACGCTTAGCTGTCAGTTGCGTTTTGTTATTCTATATCAGTTGCGTTTTGTTATACCACGTTTTATGTCACGTCATACGGGAATGTGATAAAAAGTATCCTATGTCCTTCTCCTGGCTCTAAGCTACCTCCTCACCAATTTTCAACCAAATCAGTTAAACCGTTCTTGAGTTATAAATGGTGTAACGGTAACACGACTTTCTTTTATATATATAGATAAAAAGTTATTTTGCTCACCCTTGATTCAACTTGTCTTTCGCTTTTTACAATAAAACTAACTGAAAAAAAAAAAGTTAATTGAAATGTACGCATTCAGAGATACAGACGTAGGTACGTAATTGTACGGTTAGAAAACATCTAATAAGAAAATATGGATAAATGACGTGGATGTCCTGGCTGATGGACTGCCTAGGTGGAGGTTAGCGGCCCTAACTTTTACGCCGAGGGTCGTGGGTTCGATTCCCACGTTGGGCAAAAAATCCGTTTGATGAACAGTTTTGTTTTCTCTTTATCTGGGTGCTTGTTATCTATATAATATGAATCTATTTAAACCAGCGGTCGAAGAACAGGGGTAAATTACCCCAAATGGGGTAAAATGAAATTTTGGGGGGTAAAAATGAAACTTTTGTGAGTAAAAGTATTGAAGTGAAACTTCTTTAGAATCGGTAAATTTTTTGTTATTGTTTTCTTTTCAAAATTATCATGGGGGCTATAATATGAAAAATACTAAAAAGAAGCGATTTTGTTTTTTTTTGTTCTTTGCCATGGGGTAACATCAACTTACACAAAAATATTTTGGGGTAATAATTTAAAAAGTTCCCCTACCGCTAATTGAAATATATGCAAGTATGTATATCAGTCTCTGGTAGCAAAGCGAATCGTGATTTTGGGCCGGATGACCGTGCGTGATTTGTTCTCAGCTATTTACTTAATTGTGGTAAGCCTGGTAAACTCATGCAAACAACCGCCAACTGTCGACTTGACTTGGTCGGTCCATTGCATGGCCAACCTTCCACGTGGTCCGGTGCCATCTACTTCTGGAGAAGTGGCGATTGCTCGTGAGGCGCATAACATCTGCCCACAGCCATGATACTGACTGACGACCACGACCACTCTGACAAGAATGATACGACAAACAATTTATTTAATTATTATTATTTTTATTAGTCATTAGTCCATATTAAGCTTCCTATCGCAAAGCAGATGTATTCTTACGTGCAGGGTGAAGCTGACATGTACAATACTATTAAGACTTCGATCTTAGATCTTAGAGCGAGGTGCATTCATTTCATATCTGTGGGCAACTTCCTCCTCCTTGCGTCGATAATCCTCAGTGCTGAGGGTCGTGGCCTCCTCTAATCACTTTCTCCTGCATCATCTTGTGGGCAACTTAACAGGCTATCAATTAATCAAATGGACTATAAAAAAATATGTACATAATAAATAAATAATCGGGAACTAATCACTGACAGTCGTAAAGCCCCAAACTAGGAATCCATTTTAAATAAAAGTTTTTAATTTTAATTTTTGTTGCTTACGTAGGACGACCCACGACCCACTTGGTGTCAAATGGTGATATGGTGATGGCCCGTAGACATCTATAAGGTAAATACCGCTACCCACCTTGAGACATGAGTTCTAAGGTCTCAGTTCAGTACAACTGCTTCCCTACCCTTCAAACCGAAACGCATCACTGCTTCACGGCAGAAATAGGCAGGGTGGTGGTACCTACCCGTGCGGACTCATTAGACGTCCTACCACCAGTTACGTACGTACATAAATATTTTAACAATAAACTCTTAGTAGTGGCAAAAGGGTAAGGCTGTAAACGGCAGTACCACTCTCATACCCGATCCTACCGTGAAACAATAACGCATTAAGGCTTCAAGGGTGGTGGAGCAGTTCCACCTCAAGTTCCAAAGTCACCGATGGCATTAAACATGACGGACAAACCAAATATCCAAAATCTGTTTTCTTAATACGAACTAGAGCAATGAACTACAAAGCAAATATTTCATCAAAAGTTTATCGGCCAAGAAAAAATACGCTAAAGAGCGCCCTTAAAAATTGTCATTATAAAAAAAAGGTGCAGATTTACCCGCAATAATAATTAAATTTAATTGAAGGCCACTTTAAGCGAAGCACGCACGGACGAAATGCCTTGTAATATTTCATTTGTTTATGTTCGTGACTAATGACGACTCTGTCTAAGGGTGGAATGGTAAAAATATCTACTGAAAAAGTCTGTCATCATAAATTAGAAACTTAGTTCCTGCGGACATTTTTTTTTTAAACCAACGAGAATTATTTTGTGTAGGTAAAATTAAATAATAGGTTAATAATAGGTAATAATAGGATAAACTAACATATTATGTCAAATTAATTAGCAATCAACCCAAGACCGTATCGGACGTTGATGAGCAGACAAGCTCACGGTCTACATGATTTTCTTTTCCATAGACATCACAACATGAATACCGTCAACCACCAGCCACATTATGCAAATTAACATTTTTGCAGGCTATATTTTTTTACAAGACGTTACCCTTTCATCGCGTAAGTAACTCATGAGCGTATTTAATTAGAAAAAAATTACTTGACTTACCACCGGTAAATATATTATTAATAAAGTAAATAAATTACTCGGGTGGACATAGCAATAATAAATCAAAACGCATCTACAATTTAATCGTTATATGAGCTAATCTCTAGTTTATTTCAACATCATGCAGCCCGAACTAATCTCTGGAAAATCTAGAAAATAATTTTATCTAAGTGCTCATCTAATCAATTCTAATGCAAGAAATTAGAGTTTCAAGCGTCTTGGAATGTAGGTTAAGAACCAAAGAAACTTTCCACGTTCTACGGACTCGAGCCAGATTTTTTTTTCTGTGATCCCGAAAACACATACGATATAAAAGCGAGAACAAAACTACTAAATATATATTGAACAAAAATGTTGACTTCGACCGGAATCGAATTGGGACTCCGTGGTACAGTCGGCCCGATAATCGAATCCGGTAGCTAAGCGATCAAAGATTTATAGTTTTTTTCATAGGTGCACGTTATGTGATGAGTTTTCAAAATCAGTAGCAGTATTCAGTTCATTCAGTTCATCATTCAGTTCGGCTGTTTATCAGAAAATAAGAAATGAGTAATTGCTTAAGATGGTCTCCTCATCACCTTCTTAGTGCATCATTCGCTACTTCACTGCCTGGTACCGCTGTATGTGAATGTGTATGTGACCACAGTGCGCTTTCGGAATAGTTTTTGCTACCTGATTCAAGAACGTACTAACTTCATCGATGATCATCGATATATATAACATATCAGGCTAAGTTTCAAAAGACTCATCAGCGTTTGCCAATGTCTATGAGTAGATTGAACGTCTCATCTACCAAAGCACGACAATAAAATATATCCTAAACTTATAAAACTTTTTTCAAAAAAACCTAAACCTCAAAAAATCAAATACGTCAAACATTTCTTACGAGCAACCCCCGAGACACAGTTAAGATTAATTGGAATAGCAAAGGGCGTCGATCAGGCCGTCTTGTTTATGAAAGAGGGGGAAATATGATGATTTCTCGCGAGCATTGTGACGGTCGGCGTGAAACGAAATCTCCAACACTTTTGGCTAAAAGGGACCCACCCGTCTAACGAAAAAACAAAAAAAGAAAATTTATATTTACGCACGACATTCGAGATGAAGACTTTCGCTCAGTTTTGTTTTGTGTCTTGAATTTCTTTTATAAATGGACAATTTAAATGAAAGGGTCTTGCTCCGATTTTCGACATCATTCGGCAGGACTATCGTCTTTCGCGGATAGGTACCGACATCTTTGCTATGTCTACCGAAGGATAAGACAGCGATGTTACTAAAAAAATTCAAAACCTCGACTTGTTTGGCACCGTACACTCTGCCCTGATTACCACTTAACCAGCTGGGCCTGGATAGATTGTTCGCCCACCCCAAGAAAAAGATGTCTCGTCATATTGACTCCAAAGAATAAATTAAGTTTACTTCGGAAAAATATTAGTAGGTCATATCCTTAATAAATAGTCGATGTTTATATCATATGTATGTGTGTTCCCTATAGACTCCAACGGCTGGATAGAAATCGATGAAATTTTTAGGAAATCTTTCAGATTAACCTAACGGGTGATCCTGTGGAATTCGATAGATCCGCAGAACAGGCCGGGTTTGACTAGTGCGTATACAGATAACCGCGAAACTTTAAAACAATTCGTAATTAATTCTAACTTCGTTGTTCACGGGAAACTACACAAGATCGTGGTAAATTCGATTACCCGATGCCAAAACACTTTGAACCGTTGAGCCGAGTGAGATAGGTTATTATGTGTGTTCATTGTATGGTGAAATTCCGCCAACAGCTATTTAAAACAACGCTTTGTCGATCCTTGAACTATTACTAATTATTTAAGATATGAACTCACTGCCCTACTGTTTGTAAGTATCAGATAAAAAACACAACGTGATAAACGCTTTTCCACTCTCGAAAGAATGGCTGCTTCGCGACAGAAATGGGCAGGATCGTGGTACTTACATATAAAAGCACACAGTACCAGTAATAATGCATATTTGCTCTACCCGAATAATCTAATAAGTATTTTATGTTCATTTATAATCTAGAACGTCGCTCGATGAACTATAAACAAATGATACCGTTACGCCGGTAAGAGTAACGCCATCTATCGCCGACTAGCCGAAACGAATATCAAAGGATCTAGTAACATCTAGAACGCTCGAGAAGTACAACGCCATCTATTGTGAGATAGCGGAAAAAACACATCGAAAATACTCGACTTGTGAGGAATGTTCTTGACAATTCTAGGGATGTTGTATCGACTATAAAAGCGTTGCAGAGCCGGCACGCAGGTAGTTAGTAATAGAAACTGCTCGAAGCGAAACTGCGAACGGATCACTTGAAGTGAAGCGGAAGAAGTGTATTGAGGATTTTAGTACTAAGTGATAAATACCGTTTTAACTTGTAATTCGGTAGATTTTTTATTTATCCCGAACCCCAGCGCGTAACAATACGTTTTTATCGCTTAAGCGAGGTTAAGGCTCAGCGATGGCCCATGGACATCATGTCATAAATGCCACGCCATAAAAGAGCCATGGCTCTCAATCTCATGAGATTGAAGTCTCAATGGTATAGTATAACTTCTTAATCATTCAAACCGAGATACGAAGGGTACTCAAGCGTTCAGTCTTGTATTATGCGGCAAATAATAAATATTGTACGTATTTGCAAAAGTTAATAAAATTAGTAGGTTAGCTCTATGTTTTTAATCTCTAATTGAGTGACACGAATACGACCGGCGCTCTATCTCATTAGACGACATTATTAATGTTACATTTAAATCAAAGATCAGTTGTGGGAGAGAAAATTTATTTTACAGCTTCCCGACATATTTATAATGTAGCTACCGCAGGAAACTAGTCTCAACACAACGATTTAGAAAACTATAAATTCAACAAAATAGATCTGATCAAAGAGCTGTGTTAATTCCGGATTATAATAATATACACACTGGTATTCACGGTCACCAGTCCGACATGTTGTAGCCATAGGATACGTTTTCCAGTTTTCTGACATAACGATGATGTTCAGGTACTTTATGTGTTATAGATATGCCGCGTGATTTCACCCTGATTAAAATTGTAATTTCAGCAGCTTTTCAAGATAAAGATTTGCTTGTGTTACACCCCGGACTAGTTACCATAAAAAAATATAATCGATTTTTTTTTTATAAAATGCTTCAATATACGCTTTGAAGCGGACATGATTTTGACACTAATATGGAGAAAAGTTTTTTGTCCCTACCTAATGGCTGGTAGTCTTGCAGGACCATACCAGTATCACCGGCTTAGTAGCTCAGCTCACACAGCTCAACAAGAAAGAACTTGCTAGCCCTAACAAGAACATTGCTTCGCTGAAATTACCACAGGATCGAAATCGCGACCCACTGAGAAGATCTGACGAGAAACTTAGTGGATTATATCTATGGGTTAGGTTGAACGTCAAGCTTTACGTCGCATTTGACGAGTTCACCGAGGATGGAGATCAATATTCGGAGTGCTTAAAAGCATCGAGAGTATATCGGGAGGATCCGATAAAACATTTTAAGGACAGTTCCACCGCTGAGAAACATTGGCAATATAACAAAGAAACGAAAATTGAGACCTTAGAACTTATATCTCAAGCCGGGTGGCGCATTTACGTTATAGATGTCTATGGGCTCCAGTAACCACTTAACACCAGGTGGGCTGTGAGCTCGTCCACCCATCTAAGCAATAAATAAAAAAGAACATACAAAAACAGGATAAGGCTCTGCTATGATTGTAGTTAATTGTACCAAAAACGGCGATTTGCTAAAATTACTCATTTGGAAATTGATAGTACTGTACCCAAAACCTTTGCGAAAGGTGATATTTGCTTAAAATCGCGTGAACAGTTTCGTGGCGCATGAAATTAAAACAAATAAACTTTGATTTTAATACTTTTGAAGTCGTCGTAGCCTAACGGATAAGACGTCCGGTGCATTCGTGTTGAAGCGATGCACCGGTGTTCGAATCCCGCAGGCGAGTACCAATTTTTCTAATGAAATACGTACTCAACAAATGTTCACGATTGACTTCCACGGTGAAGGAATAACATCGTGTAATAAAAATGAAACCCGCAAAATTATAATTTGCGTAATTACTGGTGGTAGGACCTCTTGTGAGTCCGCGCGGGTAGGTACCACCGCCCCGCCTATTTCTGCCGTGAAGCAGTAATGCGTTTCGGTTTGAAGGGTGGGGCAGCCGTTGTGACTATACTGAGACCTTAGAACTATATCTCAAGGTGTGTGGCGCATTTACGTTGTAGATGTCTATGGGCTCCAGTAACCACTTAAGATCAGGTGGGCTGTGAGCTCGTCCACACATCTAATAAAAAAAAAAACTTGGAACGTATTTTCATTTAGCTCCATCGCACATTAACCCTTTGCGGTCCTAAGACTAATTTAATGTAAGACTATATGTCTGATACGTGTAGACACTGGACCTCAAAGGATTAATATCAGCAATACGAGAGCACAACTATTTCGTCGCGTACTAATGAGAACCCTTTTCAGACCACTTCTTTTTTTTTTTTCATAACATATGAGTCGACTATTATCAAAGCCGGCAATGTGACTTTTGGAAGTTATTGGTAAATCAGAAAAACGAATTATTGACTTTGTATTTCATTGGCAGTCACAAAACCCTTCTGAACGACATCTTAGATAAATAACAGGTTAAGTATTAACCTTTATTTAATGCAGGTTTTGAACCGTATTCTTTGAAGGAGACGACTGAGAGAAGGAGATCTGTATTGACATATCAATAACATTTTTTTGTCCAAATGCACAGATTGCCACCTTTGATAATAGACGACTCATATATCGTATTTTTAGTCAATAAATTTAACGCACACATTCAGGCGCCATCAAATAATTTATAGTCGGCCGTGACCACGAAATCTGTATTCGAAACGTCTAGAATACGTAAAATAAAAAAACAAAAACATTACGATTTTTTTTTTAATCTCGCCCGAATAACAATATCTCACAATATTTTCACAACTTCTGACATCATCTGCACGCTCTAACGCGGTGTTTGAGGAATTCAGTTTCATGTTTATTTGCTTAAGTGCAATTTATTTTTACTGTGCTATGTTAAATTTAATATTTTCAAGCACATCCGAGTGTTATAAACTATTCCTTTGAATGTATTTTTAAACGTGTTTGTTTAGCGTCTCAGTGGTTTTCCGTATATGCTTTCCAGTGTGGGGGCACACGTGAATGTTTTTGCTATTTCTGATAATACGGTGAAGTCTAGCCGTGACCTTTCATAGTAATAATATAGAATCAAGCTTTATTATGTAGTAAAATAGATAACAGAATCTTTTTAAAGATTTCCCAATCACTTTTTTTTTTATTGCTTAGATGTGTGGACGAGCTCACAGCCCACCTGGTCTTAAGTGGTTACTGGAGCCCATAGACATCTACAACGTCAATGCGCCACACACCTTGAGATATAGTTCTAAGGTATAGTCACATATATTTTCTAGATATCCGTAAAATGAATAAAGGATAGAAATACATTTTGCGCTGTAAATCAAAATACGGTCATTTTTGGGACGACGGCATTAGAATAAGGTGATATAAATTTTGTCAGAGATGATGATCGGAACTAAAGATTGGGTTCGTGATCAAAAGAGAAAAAATCCTCAAGTTAATAGAAGAATGATGAGTTTACCTGTCGATGAAAACAAAGCAAGTGGAAGACCCAAAAGATGATTGATTGTAAGTATTATACATAGTGTCGGAGTGATGTTTTTTTTATTGCGTAGATAGGTGGATGAGCTCACAGCCCACCTGGTGTTAAGTGGTTACCGGAACCCATAGACATCTACAACGTAAATGCGCCACCCACCTTGAGATATGAGTTCTAAGGTCTCGGCATAGTTCCAACGGCTGCCCCACCTTTCAACGAAACGCATTACTGCTTCACGGCAGAAATAGACAGGGTGGTGATACCTTCCCGCGCGGACTCACAAGAGGTTGTGCCACCATTAATTACGCAAATTATAATTTTGCGGGTTTGGTTTTTATTACACGATGTTATTCCTTCACCGTGGCAGTCAACCGTGAACATTTATGTTAAGTAGTGAAAGGAGGTATGACTGATAGCAGAGATGAAGAGAAGAGTAATTACACAAAGATAATAAAACATATTGCGCCGAGCTCCAATAAAGCTAAAGGGTAAATTAGATTATGAAAAGTTAAAACAGAAGGAACATTACATCTTCTATTTTTTACGTACAGTTTATTTTATCGAACGCTTATAATATTAGAAGCATCGATGAACTAAAGGAAACTATATCTCAAACTCGATTTTCTCAGAATATAATTTACTTTTTTGGCAAAGGCGACATAGTTCCCCCTAAACGGTGGTCAGATGATTTGATAAGGGTCGGCGGAAAACTCCCTTACTCCCATTCTCAGTATTTCAGCACACATCCTTGCTTAATCCTTTTTGAGGATCTGAATTGTTAATATTGTCTGATCCATAGATTGTATATAAAATCGAATGTTTTTAGTTTAATACAGATAATGCGTTTTAATATACTACTACTAAAATTCTCGGACATCGTCAGTAGTATTCTCAACTTATTGCACGGCGTAAAATATTCATTTCTCAATAGACTATACCATTCGGTTACAAAGAAACACATTACTAATAAAAACACACCCGCCGTTTAATATAATCGCAGTGAATTCGAATCTTACTCCGGTAAGACTCAAATATACTGAATGGGCTCCTGAATGGGCTCCATAGATATAGCAAAACAAATGCCGCCAAGCAACCCGAGGCCTGAAGTCTCCATTGATAATGACAGTCCTATCCTTCAAACTGAAACTAATCACCGGCAGAAATAGCCCAGACGATAGGTGGACATGCTCACAGCCCACCTGGTGTTAAATGGTTAATGGAGCCCATAGACATCTACGACGTAAATGCGCCACCCACCTTGAGATATCAGTTCTAAGGTCTCAGTATAGTTACAACGGCTACCCCGGCCTTCAAACCGAAACCCATTACTGCTTCACGGCAGAAATAGGCAGGGTGGACCACCCGCGAGTAGGTACCAACCTACCCGCGCGGACTCCCAAGAGGTCCTACCACCAGTAAAAACGTGTGGGCTTACAATACGCCCTACTATCAATAGTAACCAATACCAGTAAACTCATTTGACAAACGATTAAAAAGCCCTTACAAATCATCCATCATTGTGGGAATCAACAACACGTTTTAGATGGGTATTTCCTTAAAATCTAACTATGTAAGGGATGATTTTATACCAGGACGACTTCAAAGAGATATTTTTCATTTTCTTAAGCAAAATTCAAGGGTTTTCTGTTATATGGAACTAATTGAAGATGAGGAATGCAGCGTGTATAGTATATAGGCAGGATGCAAATAAACCCTTACGAAAGATAAGCACTGCTGGTACATAAATGTATAGTGATTTATAGGTACTTCAGAGCAGTAAGGCTTTTCGAAATTTTCGTTTTCAATCACCAAAAGTATCGTTAAGAAATCTGCATAAACGATCACGCTCCAACGATATCTTCGTGTTAACAAAATGTACCTTTTAATATTCTGTCTAGAGCTTAGCAATTTTCTCTGGTCTGCGTAATATCGGCTTTTACAGAATAGGCTGTAACTTTCAAGAAGCCGTCTTATATTACTATGTAGATTGACTTGCTCACGATACATGATAGATACCGCGAACTAGATTGACATTACAAAAAAAGCGTAGTATAATTTAAAACTCTTAGATTCTTTTGAATGCTGTACAGCTTACATTAGATGAATTATACTGATGCTAGAACGTCTGGGTAGGTACCACCGCCCTGTCTACTTCTGCCGTCAAGCAGTAATGCGTTTCGGTTTGAAGGGCGGGGTAATCACAGTTAAAACTGAGATCTTAGAACTCATGTCTCAAGGTGAACGGCATTTACCAGTTAACATTAGGTGGACAAACTTAAGCAATAAAAAAAAACAGAAACTATCTTACAAATCCTATCTTATATGCATTTTAAAAATACAAGCTTTAGTCAATGTATCAGTGAGTGCATTAATTCTCCAAACCTCCAATCGACAAAACGATTTAAATTTTCACTGACATAATTATTACTACTAGAGGTCCCGCAGTAGTCGAAATTCGACTATAATTAATTGGAATTGTAAGTTTGTACACTATTATGATTGTAATTTATACTTATATAGTCACAAATCTCGCCAAGGCTACAACACTAAAAAAATATTAACAAAGACAAACAATATTTAATCTCAATTTGACAACAGACGTCAAGAACAAAATTTTGACAATAAATAGTATGCACGCGTGTGTGCGTCAAATACATGGTATGTAGTGTGTGTAATGTTTTCTTTATTGATTTAATGTATATTTTATGAATTATTTAAAAAAAAAATTAGCATAGTGCACTTCTTCTCTATATTCTCTATAACTGTAGAAAATTTCATACTCCTCCGTCCGCGCAATTTTCGTAAAAAGGGATACAAAGTTTTTGCTTCACGTATTAATATATAGATAAGTCTTAGTATTGAAGTTAAGCTAAAATTCAGTGTTTATTTCATTGAAACGACCGAGCTAATAAATATTAGCCTCAATTTTATAGCATGTTTGAAATCGCGTGCCGACGTTATTGATAAACGAAACATTCTATTTAATCTTAATAATTTTAATACACAGAAACACGTTCGCGCAATTTGTGGTAACCACGTGCTTTGAGCAAGTCAAATCAAAACTCAACCGGGCGTCAAGAATTCAAAGGACGTCAACTCAAAGGCGTATTACAGAATAATTAATCCGTGTACCCTGAATCAATTATCCGCGAGGGTGACAACGTGCTGTGATTGCTATTTTTAACCATGATCGAAGTATTCATTAACATGTAAGGTTTTCACTGGTTTGTATTTATTTATTTATTTTTATTATTATTTGTCGTCATAGTTTAACAAAGATTAATAAGCTAATATTAATAAATGTATGACTATGTCCTGCTAGTAAAGCGTACAAATATTAGGTGTAAGTCTACATAAAAATAAAAAATAAAACTTAAATTATTCTACTTTATCATCTTAATTATCTAAAGTTATCGTCTAAATATTCTGACATACTATAGTAAGCCTTATCTATTAAAAATACTTGCAATTTTTGCTTAAAATCTTGTAAATCTACTGTCTTCAAAATTTTTATTGGTAGTTTATTAAATATTCTTGATGACATACTAAAAAAACTCTTGTCATAAAGGGCAGTTCTATGAGGTAGCGAAGAGATCTTTAAAGTATTCCTAACAGATTGCGGTTTTGCAAACAGATGTTTGTTCGTTTTGACAAAAATCGCTACCTCATAAATATATAACGATGTAAAAGTCATGATTTTAAACTTTTGAAAGAAAGGCTTACATGAGTCTGGTACATGAATGTTTGCTATATATATATATATATTGTATTGAATAAGGTTCACAAATAAATAAAGTATTGTCCGTTTTTACTAGTGGTAGGATGACTTGCGAGTCATCACGGGTAGGTACCACCACCCTGCCTACTTCTGCCGTGAAGCAGTAATACGTTTCGATTCGAAAGGCGGGGCAGTCGTAGTTAAAAGTAAGACCTTAGAACACCTGTATCAAGGTTAATGGCGGCATTTACGTGGTAGAGATCTATGGGCTCCGGTAACTACTACCAAAAATTTCATTTGTACTCGATTATTCACTATTATTCATAGTGCAAAAACGAAATATTTTGTCTAAAAATTTTCAATTGTCAGTTCCACTGTATTTTTTCACACAACTAGTTTATCTAATATTTTAATCAACTATTTTTTCATACAATACGCACAGTGCGTAAAGAGCCACTCGCGCCAACGTAAAACATTTTATTTATTTATTACTAGTTTTAAGATACTCCTGTAAAAAATCTCTCCACGAGACAGGCAGTGCCTTGTGTGGAGAGTTTTTAGCAAACTGTTATGTGTAAATGTATCATGGTTAATAAATAAATTATTATTATTATTATTATTATTATTATTTATTGTGTAGACGATTACTTGAACTCAAAGCCCGTATAGAATTAAATGGTTACGGAAGCTTCGTTTTCGTTTGCTAAGCTCGATCTACGATCTAAGCTCGATCACCCTATTTTCCCGTATTATGTCTGACGAAGGTGTTAATAACTATGGTTTCTCCAACGTGAAAGCAAACGTGACTAAGCGCCAATGCGTGAACTTTACAGTAGACTAATTTAAAGTTGAAATACCTGAAAACAAAATTTATTTTAACGAATCTAGCTGTAGTAGAATCTAGCTAGTAGCTGTAGGATTTAAATGATTTTAATAGACTTAGAAATATATATTTTTTGCGCATCGAATATGGTTATTGCCTATCATTTATGTAAGCGTCGATATATATATTTTTATGACGAATTCTTACCTTCAGACCATGAGCAGTTCAAGTTCATCATTCGTATCGAAATCGCGTGACTGCCGAACTGTGATTATTACAAAAATATCCTTGCGTTTCATAAGAAACTGTCTCCAAATATTGACATTAAGTTTGCTGAGACATGCACGTTCGTTTGCTTGTTATTAAATAACTCCAAGACATATATATTTCCTGGCTTCGGAGATCTTATATTAAAAAAGACGTGTGGTGTCATGGGACACCGGATAGGAACCAAGTTCCTTATTATAAAAATATTAATTTTAAGTTCCATTCGAGGTTTATAGAAAATAACACTGGAAGTTTCACAACAACTCACGGTCATTCGGTAATGTGCGAACTTATTGTGGTACACTTTATTCACGGTTGTTTGCATAAGAGTTAGTGTATTGCGCAAACGAACGCTCTGAGATCGTGGTCAATGAATGATAAAAAAATATGTTATTTTTGTACGTTATCACAAAGTTAAGTCGTACACTGTGTGCATTACTAATAAAAATCTTACGTTACGGACGTTTTTTCCCGGTTAGGGTACCCCTCCACATCGTCCAATAAGGAACTTCGTTCCAAAATACAAACACAAAGTATTTTATGAAGACGTCAGAACTTTTGCTAATACTTTTCAAAATTTCACCTAATTTATTTTACTCTACTCTATTATTATTGAAGCTTGGCAATTAGCACTTTGAAACTAGTCCGAACAGCAGCTCAATACTGCTTAAGCCTGTCTACTCTTGGAGCGACAAAATCTTGTCTATCCTTAATCCATCACGATCATTAGTGATCTCTAGTACGCAATGACTCATACCAGATTTTCAAATCGAAATGTTATTCTAGATTTGTTATTGCACTAGTTATGACCGACTCGGTGGTGCGTTACTCAGCGGCCCTGACTTTTGCGTCGAGGGTCGCGGGTTCGATTCCCATCGGGCAAACATTGAATGTTGAAAATGTTTGTTAGCTCTTTAGTACCCGTAACATAAGCAATCCGAAATTGGGATCGGATGACCGTCCGCGATTTTTTGCCAGTTATTATTATTACTAGATGCGTGGGTAAGAGATCACGGAACACCTGGTGTTGATTAGTCCAGTCCTAATTGTAAAATATCTTTCTTTTTTTATTCCTTAGATGGGTGGACGAGCTCACAGCCCACCTGGTATTAAATAGTTATTGGAGCCCATAGACATCTACGACGTAGATGCGCCACGCACCTTGAGATATAAGTCCTAAGGTCTCAAGTATAGTTACAACGGCTGCCCCACCCTTCAAACCGGAACGCAATTACTGCGTCACGGCAGAAATAGGCAGGGTGGTGATACCTACCCGTGCAGACTTACAAGACGTCCTACCACAAGTAATTACGCAAATTATAATTTTGCGGAATTGACGTGTTGAAACATCGTCCTCGTGTTTCAACAAAAATGGCAGGACTTACGTTATGCTATATAGCCGTCGATGATTTAACACCAGATCATTCGGAACCCACAACATTAAAACAAAAAAAAAAACACAAAAAAAAATATATTGAAAGCCAAATAAATATTCATTTAACATTTTGAGAAACGTTTCGAATTGGTAAAGAAAAAATAAGGACAAAATAAAAGGGTCTGACTTATCTTGCCACGCCAACAAAAGGATGGGCATTTTCAGTAAAAATGTATATTAAATAACTCTGAAAAGTTCTATTGTGTTTCTCACGACAACATATGAGATTATTTTCAATAGCTTTATCGTACATATTTCGGTCTTATTTGTTTGTAGTTTCTCTTATTTGTTGTGGCCTAAGTTATTTCCACTGAAACCAACGTTGCGTTAAGATTCAAAAGGATTGACGTTATTCAGATGCAGTTCAAAATTTCGGTGCTAGTTTCAATGTGACAGCTACATTATGATATCTATTGGGTAAAAGTTATCGCAAAGTCTAAGATGCGATTTAAGTTTTATAGGCACTGATTTTGTCGTGATATTTTTCATTAAAAAAATTATATTTAATGCCTAAATAAGGATAGAGAGTGTAGATTAAGGTAAGACGCACTCGAGATATGGGACTCAAGAAAAAGCTCGGGTTGTCAAAGACCGATATAAGCCGAGTGTATTCTTCAAGAGCTGGAAATAATTGAGCGCCTCTTTTATATGATGCAGTCTCATTTTGTAATGTTTTTGAACTGTATCACGAAGTGTAAGCTTTTAAATCGGTCTGGTAGTACAGGGCAGGGTAGGATGATGTCAGACCGCGCGGTAGGTCTTCCTTAAAGTGGACCGACCAGATCAGAGCTGCAACGAATTGTCTCTGTCACGTAGGCACTAGAAGCGCCCATACACATTTACAACATAAATGCACCACCCACCTTGAGATATAAGTTCTAAGATCTCAGTATAGTTACAACGGCTGCCTTACCCTTCAAACCGAAACGCATTACTGTTTCATGGCAGAAATAGGCAGGGCGGTGGTACCTACCCGCGCGGACTCAGAAGATGTCCTACCACCAGTAATTACGCAAATTATAATTTTGCGGGTTTGATTTTTATTACACGATGTTATTCCTTCACCGTGAAAGTCAATCGTGTACATTTGTTGAGTACGTATTTCAATAGAAAAATTGGTACCCGCCTGGGATTCGAACACCAGTGCATCGCTCAACACGAATGCACTGGACGTCTTATCCTTTTAGGCCACGACGACTTCAAAACAAGTGAAGAAGAAATTTCGCGTGACGAAGAAGAAATTTCGCGTAATTAACTGGTAGTCATTTCGGAAAAAACCCATACAAATATTTAAAAAGGTTTGGAATCGTAAATTAATTCGGATGAACGCATCTCAGTAACTGTAATTGAAAAGATAAGAATCAGCCTAATCAAGTATAAAATATTCAACAACGATTTTAATATTCAATGCGATCACCAAGTAAAACCTTCTAAGATTTAATTTACCTAAAAATACTATTAAACTTCCTGAGAATGTCTAGGTAGAGTATTTTTTCTTGTAAATTAAGAAATTAAAATTCACAAAACGCACCGCGAATGCTGGTCATTAATTGTGGCACGTTGAAATTTTTGACAACAATATATTGTTGGCCGTTTTTAAGTTAGAATCGACGAGCGATTTTTATCAAAAAGAATTCTAATGTAATTAAAACATAAACAATTTTGTAAAATACATATAAATTGCCTATTTAAGATTTTTTTGGGGTCATTGTACGCAGACTAGCGTGTAGCCCATCTGAGGAATAGGCAGCCATCACCGCTTATGGATATTAGCAATGCCAGCACAGCCCTTTAGATGTTTACTGCTTGCGTATAAAGAGCATTGAAATATTTTAATAATAATTTACGGTTGAGAAAACAAAAGTGTAAATTAAATTATTCACTCAATATCATCATCCTTCAGAAGTCCACAGATAGAGATAAGCCTCCCCCACACATTGGTCTGCTCATTTACTTTAATAACAAAGATTTAACACAAAATCGACTAGGTGGTCGACTGACTCGATGGCACAATAGTTAGAGACCCTCAATGTTATGCTGAGGGTCGTGGGTTCGATTCCCACATCGGACAAATATTCGTGTGATGGACATGTCTGTTTGTTCTTTGTCTGGGTGTTTATTATCTGTATAACGTATATAACGTTAAATGTATATAAGTATGTGTGTTAGTCTCAGATATCCATAGCACACGTAATCATAATTTGGTGTCGAATGACCGTGCGTTATTTGTGCCCGGTTATTATTATTATTACGATTATTAAAATCATTGTCATGAATCCTATGACTTAAACCGAACCCGCTAATCAAGTACAAACATGGGTTCTGTGGGCGGAATGTAAACGTTTGGTGTAAGCTGTTCTGTTTCAGAAGTTCGTGATACATTTCTTAATGAAATTCGATCATTTACAATTCGTTTGTGTTCCTTTAACATTACTGTTATTTAGTTAAAACAAAATAAAAATGCATAATTTCAATTTGACCTTAGGTAAGTTCAAATTGGTATTTATAGTGGAGTTTTTTTTATTCCTTTTTTTGTTATATTGAAAGGCATTGGAATGTGTGTCCGACTTCTAGCAAAATAATTGCCAATGTTCATAAACATCAATTATGCCAGTGCACAGCTATGCCTGGCTAGCACATCCGACTCTCTTCAAGCCTTCTTTCCTCCCGATTCATTAACGGTGCTTTTAGGTACCACAAGCACCGGTCACCGTCCTTGTCGAACCCGTCGCTTGCGACGAAGGGCTCGACGAACGAATTAACCCATAGACACAGCCCACTGAGTTTCTCGCCGGATCTTCTCAGTGGGTCGCGTTTCCGATCCGGTGGTAGATTCTGCGAAGCACGTCTCTTGCTAGGGTCAGTGTTAGCATCACTCCGGTTTGAGCCACGTGAGCTCACCTACTAGTTAAGGTTACGCTAAAATAGCCTCTCAAGGCTATCAGCTTAGGTAGGAAAAAAAAGCCTTCGTTTTGGAGAAGAGTTCTTTCCAGAGCCAGGTGGTAAAAACAATCTCAGGAGTGTATTTTAATAATATGTGTTTATTATTCTATTTCCTAAAGGATAAGACGCTTGGTGACGATCGTGATGCTCAAAACTCGCAGACAATTACCAAATTTTCTAATGAAATACGTACTTAACTCATGTTTACTAATGACTTCCACGATGAAGGAATAAGATAGGGTAATAATAAAAATCGAACATGCAAAAAATATAATTAATTACTGTACAATTGTGTCTAAAATCTCAGGGTGGGCAGCGACCACAGAAAGAAATCAAGATCTTGATATTATGTCTGTGGTAGCGACATTCACATTGTGTAATTTTGTTATTGAAATAATACGCCCGAAATTAAAATACGGTTTCATGTTTGTTTTTTTTTTTCTTACATGGGTGGACGAGCTCACAGCCCACCTGGTATTAAGTGGTTACTGGAGCCCATAGACATCTACAACATAAATGCGCCACCCACCTAGAGATATAAGTTCTAAGATCTCAGTATAGTTACAGTATAATTAGTCCGTGTATGTCTCTTTTTCGTCGAAGGCAAGCCAACACAGTTCGCGAAAATCTAAATCAATCACTGTACAGCTGCATTAACTTTATTGACGCGTGGAATCACCGCGGTGTGTTTATTTGGTTTATTTTAATGCTGTACGTACAAACAAAACGGTCGTTAGTCAATTTATTGTGTTGCGGGGTTACAGTTGAGGCGATTTTTGGTGCTAACATAATACAAGGGTAGGGTTTATTTATTTATTAGGCCCACAATACACATTACAATCTAAAAAGATACACAAAAACAAACAGAAATTTAAAAAAATATTCTGACTTGCAACATAAGCCATGTGCGCAGGACTAAACAAGACAAATGTGCTGAGCTTATACGCAATGTTCCTTACAACTATAGCACAAAACAACACGATGACGATTACTAATCTAACTTATAATATAAGGAAATAATTTTACTCACAACAATTACCCCACTTAACCTACTATTAACATGAGGATCTAATACTAAAATTATTCCATTCCGTTCAATATAATGTTTAAATAAAAAAGTATGCGAATAAATATAATAATGAACATCGAATGAGATATTTAACAAGCAAAGTAATACACCATTTTTTTAAGGGGCTATTCCAAGTATTCTGATATCAAGTGGTCAGCCTGAGAGAATCGTCAACACTAACCCTAGCAAGATCAGTGCTTCGAAAACTGAGGGGAACCGACCAGAAACTTAGTAGGCGATAATACGATCAACTCACAGTCTAAGTACTGGAATTGAAAGCGCGCGTGTCTTGGAATTAGTTGTTCGGGCTGGTCTTGATAAAACACTATACTGTTTATTCTACAACCCTACTACTAAAATTTGTAAGAATATAGTAGAATAGTAATATTAAAATATACAAAACAAAACTCATCATTTCAATAACGAAATTCAATTAAAAATAACTACTAACGTTAATTGGGAGAAAGTTTTCTTTCATTTTGAATTTCGTTACCTAAGTAACTTTTCAAAATAACGAATACTAACTTTAAATATAATCAGATTTCACAGAATCGAACTTAATAATTAACTATGCCCAGTGACAAAGCGAACGTGTCTCGTTGGCAAAAGCTATTACCCTATCCTTAGTATTACGAGGTTGAGGTTCTTGAGTAAACATGCAAATATTGAATGCTTAAAAACTGTTTTACCATGTATTATATAAACAAAAATGTTTAAAACAAATACTAATTTATTTAACGAGTTTAAAATGAAGATAAAATTAATATTCGAATCTATATGAGTTCTAAGGTCTTAGTATAATTACAATGGCTGCCTCACCCTTCAAACCGAAATGGATTACTGCTTCACGGCAGAAATAGGTAGGGCGGTAGTACCTACCCGTGCGGACTCGCAAGAGGTCCTACCACCAGTAATTACGCAAATTATAATTTTGCGGGCTTGATTTTTATTACAATACCTATGTTATTCCTTCACCGTGGAAGTCAATCGTGGACATTTTTATATAATATTTTAATTTCTTTAATTATCATTGTATTACAAAATATAATAAGAAAACTTGGGTAATAAAATTTTATAAATTCGCGCAACAATGCACCGATAACATGCAATACTATGACAATTGGTTTAGGTTATGAGGAATAGCAATAACGGAAAAGGGAGCCGACGAACATAATACATAATTTTTAAATATATAAAAATGTATATAACAGCACCAATTCGCACTGATACTTTATTTTAAGAAAAATTTAAAGTCATAAGAGAAAAACCCTCCCGCCCGCTGTTAATTGGGACACGCCTCACCGCGATCTCCACATCGTTTCGGCGATGAGAAGCGTGATTTACAACGCCTTTCGACTCCTTTGTATTGAGAATTCTGTGTTCTTTATTGCTGAAATAATTAAGAGATTCTAGAAGCTTCCTGAACTGTTTGTATATGACTCCCCCAATCTGGACTCCCCCAATTCGTAACACCTCTTGTGAGTCCGCGCGGGTTGGTACCACCACTCTGCCTATTTCTGCCGTGAAGCAGTAATGCGTTTCGGTTTGAAGGGTGGGGCAGCCGTTAGTAACTATACTGAGACCTTAGAACTTATATCTCAAGGTGGGTGGCGCGTTTACGTTGTAGATGTCTATGGGCTCCAGTAACCACTTAACACCAGGTGGGCTGTGAGCTCGTCCACCTATCTAAGCAATAAAAAAACTAGAACTTTCTCCTTTTTTTAATTTATTTTTAAATTTTTTTTTGTTTACTTCCTGTACCTAAGTACACCCAAAAGTAATACTACGAAATATTTTTTAAGAAAGATACTGACTCCGACAGGCAATTGAACATTTGCCTTGGAGCAGAGTAGTGTACCCTCGGCGCCAACTGTGACCATAGAAATTACCCAAAGATGGATTCGCGAGACACATCTAGTATTTTATAAATCCGTGAACGATTCTAAGGAGTTGACCGTTGAAACAGCTAAAGCAGAAGCTAAAGCGATTACGCCCACGAGCGCTCTGTAGTTAACTGAAGGCCGTGATTCTCCCCGAAATAATTAAGTATGTAAATATAATAAAATTGCCAAATATTCGTTGTGTTGTTTTATCAAGGAAAGTTCCAGAATTAGATGTTTTGCGGCTTGAATTTTAACGTTGTTATCACTTTGTCCTCAAAGGAAAACGTCTTAGACCATCTCGTGGTAGCTGGTCACTACAGCTCCTGGATGTTAGGAGTATTCGAACCGAAATAAACACTGCAATCACACATACTTTCTTGTGACATGATATTTAATGTGTATTGAAATTATACTAGTGGCCTCGCGATAGTCGAGATTCGACTATAATTAATTGAAATTATAATTTTAAACATTATTGTCGTTCTATTGTCAAACACTATTATATTTCGATATTATAATCACAGTATTCGCCAAAACTGCACTATAGATCAATAATATTAAAGACAAACAATATTAGTCTATTCTTTTTATTTATTTTTTTATTTTATGACCTGGTGACAGAGACCTTTAGGTCATATCTTATTTGGAAAATGTTCATTAGTTTGGGATATTAGTCTATTTTCAATTCGACCACAGACTCTAAACAATAACAAAAGTTTCCCAATTGACAGTAAACAGAGAGTATATCTTTATGTATGTGTTGTGTCAAATACATGGTAGTGCGTGTAATGTTTTCTTTATTGATTTAATGTATCTTTTATGCACTATTTAAAAAAAATATTAGCATTGTGCACTCCTTCTCTATATTCTATATAAGTGTGAGAAATTTCATACTCCTCCGTCAGCGCAATTTTCGTAAAAAGGGGTACAAAGTTTTTGCTTCACGTATTATTATATATAGATAAAAAATTAGTCTTCGTTCATTTGTTAGAAGGAGCTATATTCTTATTCGAAGATAAGAACTAGTGACAGTAACAAGTCACGAAAACTGCCGAAATCGGATTCTTGGAAAATTATGAACTTTACAATATAAAGTAATTGTAATTGTTGTGCACCAATATTTTTAGATATCGCGGCTAAAATCGATTCGTTTTAGATACCCGATATCTAAAATAAATCGATTTTAGCGGTAGAAACGCCCGATGCTCTTACTACTGCTATGAATTGCTATGAACATTTTCTTTATTGCTTAGATGCGTGGACGACTTTCTTACTGGTGGTAGGACCTCTTGAGTGCGCACGGGTAGGTACCACCACCCTGCCTATTTCTGCCGTGAGGCAGTAATGCGTTTCGGTTTGAAGGGTGAGGCAGCCGTTGTTACTATACTGAGACCTTAGAACTTATATCTCAAAGTGGATGGCGGCATTTACCCTATAGATGTCTATGGGCTCCGGTAACCACTTAACACCAGGTGGGCCGTGAGCTCGTACCCCCATTTAAGCAATAAAAAAAAAACCAGCTCACGGCCCACCTGGCGTTATGTGGTTACCGGAGCCCATAGACCCCAACAACGTAAATTCCGCTACCGATCTTAAGACAGTCTTCTTAGTCTCGGCTTTAGAGTACAAGGGCTGCTCCAAGTCAAAACTCATTGCTACTTCACGACAGAAGTAGGAAATGTGATAGTACCTACCCTAGGTTTTGCACATAATGCGGAAAGACGGCTGGCGACTCGACTCATAAATCCGTTATAAATGTTTCTACGCTAATTTTATAGACAAAATATTATCATATCAAAAAGGTTTAGTGATCACGCGTGAAAATAAAAACATCATTTATATAAAAAAATTAAAAAATTGTATAAACTAGAGGTTCCGCGGTAGTCGAAATTCGACTATAATTAATTGGAATTGTAAGTTTGTACACTATTATGATTGTATTTTATACTTCTATAATCACAAATTTCGCCAAGACTACACTATAAAAAATATTAACAAAGGCAAACAATATTTAATCTATTCTCAATTTGACAACAGACATATCAAAAGTTTGACAATAAATAGTATGCATACGTGTGTGCATCAAATACATGGTTTGTAGTGTGTGTAATGTTTTCTTTATTGGCTTAATGTATCTTTAATGCATTATTTAAAAAAAAAATTAACATTGTGCACTTCTTCTCTATATTCTCTATAAGTGTGGAAAATTTCATACTCCGCCGTCCGCGCAATTTTCGTAAAAAGGGATACAAAGTTTTTGCTTCACGTATTTGTTATGTATAGATATTAAGTCACATTATAAAAGGGCAGGTAGATGCAAAAATAAATCAGTCTGCTTTGGAATTCCGACTTTCATTTGTAATACACAACAGTATTAATATATAGATAGCTGGAAAACCCTAATCATGTAGTTATTATTAATGTAAAGAAAACAATTTGGACTGCAACAATTCATTTAATTAATCCCGAAATTCGAATTAACTCTCCAAGCGCCGCTTAGTGAGCATTATTTAAATCGACAGCAATTTATTCCTCCAAAGCATTTAAAGTATTTTGTACGAGTTATTTCGTACGAGGTCACCTTTCCTAAGAAACAATAAATACTTCTGATCAGAGGGATTAATTGGTCTTCTTTTGCGAATAATTTATCGCCTCTTCTAACCGAACGATGTGACCCTGTGCGTTATCGACTTGATTGGATACTGTTGTTTCCAAAATGAACTTGAGGATTAAGGTTGTTAACCCTTAATTCGACTATGTGCGGTATACTTCCCATTGAATGGAAAAAAAACTGCATATTAAAATATACCATATATTCAGTGCTCTGGGTGCTATAAGGCATCCTTAATTATTTACCTACGTGGTCAAAAATCAGGAACGGGTGCACTTGATCCGGACGCGAACAATCGGTGTCGATATGACAGTAAGGAAGGACGTGCCGCGAGGGCTTTCAGTAAGTCGTGTTTTATTCATTATTTTACGGCTTTTTTTTCTTGGAATTTATTGAAACTAAAGATAATATACCCGGATAGCTACTTACAATACTTTTATTGTCTTACTGAGTTTTATTTAGTTTTTATAACGCCCGCAACTTCTACGTCCAATATGCTTCCCAATGTCTATGTACTAATAAAGTAACAGCTTAATATTATGTCCAGTATTCTTCACCTTGCCAAATTAGTTGATAATTAGATACAAAATCATCTTAACATGAGTATAGTGAAAATGCTTTCTTATCTTCTTATTTGTCTACAGAATTCAAATATGCCTAAGTAGCCGACATCATGCCATTAAAACGATTCAAGCAGATTAGACGCAACATTCATTTTGTGGACAACACCTATCCGGTATTACAAGATACGTCCGTTCATTGAAAAAATAAGAAGGAACTGCCTTTTAACAAAAGAAGAAATGGAATATAGTATAGAAGAAATAGCCATACCATACAAGAGCACTAAAGCAGAAAACCGGAGGCAGTATAATCTTATGAAACCCAATAAATGGGGATTCAAGAATTTGTTAATAGATAATAGATGTACCAGAAGATTATACTTTTCGGTACCTTTACTTTAGGGAGGAGGAACAGCAGATGACACTGGGTGCTAAAATGGTATTAGCCCTTTGTAAAACAATTCAGACTCCAGGATGTTCTGTATATTTCGACAATTATTTCACGACGGTCGACTTGATCTGGTATATACGTGAACACCGAGGAATATTCAGTCTCGGAACCATATGACAAAATAGACTGAAAGGTTGCACCAATGGCCTGTTAAGTGACAAGGAACTAAAGAAAAGAGGCAGAGGTTTGTTTAGCCAAGTTGTAGACAACGACAAAAGGATAGCAGCTGTCAAATGGTACGATAATAAAGTTGTAACATTGGCTTATGTAGAATCTTACCCAGTTCATGAAATCAAGAGATGGAGTAAAGAATAGAAAAAGAAAGTGGTTTCCCATTTCCACAATTCGTTCGATATTACAATCAACGTAATATGGGTGGAGTCGACCTGTGCGACATGTTGATAGCTCTCAATAGAATATATTTCAAAAGTCGACGTTGGTACATGAACATTTTTGGCCAAATGTTAGATATAACAGTGTTAACTGTTTGGCTTCTCTATAAGAGGAAATGCAACAAAAAGAGCCTAAAAAATATTAGTCTGAAAAAGCTCTGACAAAGCTTGGCGGTTGAATTGACGCAAAAAGGAGAGTCAGTTCAACCACCAAGTCAGTTATCGAAAAAGGTGCTAATCCTAGTAAATTGAGGCCTCCAGATTCTGTACGTTACGATGACTACAACCACTGGCCTGAATATATAACGTATGGACAATAAAACGAACATACTCTGTTTTATATGCCAGCAGAGGTTATGCTTAGTGACGAAGAGAAATTGCTTTTATAATTTCCATCTTAAGTAAATAAGTAGACAGATGACCAAAGACATCAGTGAGAATTATTCTAGATTATTTTTTATTGATACTTTTGGGAACCAGAAGACTGATTGTTTTTTATATAGATTGGTCTGGTTGGTTTGATTGGTGGAAAATCTTCATAATAATCAATATTATGAAGATTTTATGTACATTAATCACCATGTTCAGAATATAAGTGACTTGTTCCTAATAGTAATGTTCCTAAGGAGACAATTATTTTAGTAAAATAAATATTTTATGACAAAATTACTTGTTTCTTTAATTCTTTCCCTTTGACAGTGGGAACTATACTGCACATGGTAGGAGTGCAGCAGTTTCTTATAAACTTGATAACGTCTAGTATAATGGACGTACATTTTTCAGGAAACTGAAAAAGTTTTATTTTTTCAATTATTTTTTTTAGGGTCTCTTAGAAGCTAAGAATCAAGATCTAAAACCATTTTGCAAATTAAATTTAAAAAAACAATCCGTCGAATTAAGGGTTAAGGAGCTAAATCGTAAAATGGAGAATACGCAATAAGGTATACGGTTTTTTGTGCTGGTAAATGCTGCCTGGCTTGAGACAAGAAGTCGAAGTCAGAGTTGTATTGCGTAGTGGTTGTATGGCACATAAAGTTGTATGGCACATAAAGTAAATCGATAAAAGAATCGACTTAAAAAAAAGACGAAGCCATCAATTCCATTGGACTTTTTATGTGTACCTTTTATCTAGCTCAACCGATTTATTTGAAAGCTGATGCAACTCGTTTGGTCTCATTAGAATTTTATCGAGAAATATTTGACAATTTTTTATTTTATTTTACATTATTATACCGATGAGTTATCTGGAGTTTTTTTTTTATTGCCCTTGTAGGCAGACGAGCACACGGCCCACCTGATGGTGAGAGGTTACCGTCGCCCATGGACTTCAGCAATGCCAGTGGCAGAGCCAAGCCGCTGGACTCGTCTGCAAAAGCGTCTTGCGAACACCATCGCTGCGCATAGAAAGCGAGTGTTCCAGTTTGAAGCGTAAATCGGTCGTTATTCAGGTAATTACAGCTCAGAGGTACACAGTTGCATACATATAAATCCGTGTGATCAAAGGTATACAGAGCCCGCAATGATAGTAGACTGTTCAACTTCTCAAAGCTTTGACGCCCATATATACAATGTAGCGAATCTCATCCCATATCCCAAGCTAAATGGCGGTATTCACTTTCTGATATCTATTGGCTCTGTTGAGTATTAACATAACACATTTCGGGTCGTGAGTCTGTCTATCATTGGAGACCTCAAAAACCGGTACTTCAAAAAATAATCTCAACTGATTTCCAATGGCAAATGTTTAGTATAAATACCGGTAAGCAGGTAACAGCGGTGAGCTAACATACTCGTCTGAATACCCTCCTCCTCCTTCAGTCGATCGCTCATTGCTGAGCATCGTGATGCGCCCGCCTGTGACCTTTTTTGGTATTTTGTTGCCACTTATGTCGGTCAGTGGCACAGTGAAGTGCGCGGCTCAGTCTCATCTCCAGATACTCGGACACTTGGTCACTCCATCTTTTTCGGCTCCGACCTCTTCCTCTGGATCGTCTTCCATCCACTTAACCCGTCACTATAAGTCTCTCCTGACTCACAATAAATAAAACGATCATAAAAATTGTGTATTTTTTTTCCTTTGCATACAGACGAACACACGACCCACTCGATCGTAAATACTCACTGTCACTCATGCACTTGCTAGAGGCCCAGCCAGACCGCTTCCTGCTGTACCAAGCCGGCATAATCAAAAGATCAAAACATCATACGTTCCGTTAAGTCGAAAAGATCTGTGTCATCTTCAGATATTCACTCGGTATGTGAAAATTCCGCGTTCGAAATACGTAAATATTACAGTACATTTATACGATGACAGAGAATCGCAAATTACTAAGGTACAGTAATAAATATAAGAGAAAAAACATCATCCATAAACGAGTAAGTGTACAATTAAATTATCACGCTACAAGGCGGTAATTCGCAATTAAATGCGGTTTCGGACATAATTATTTTTAGTATTATATTTTCTTCGATGATAAAATTAGACTTACTCATTTATTATATTCATTTGTTTATTACCGACGTATCGAATTCTTTACATTTTTCGTGGTCAGGGAAAAAACTGAACTGATTGTTAGTCTTAGAGTTTTAAAAATGGTACTATGGTCAAATAAATTAAAAAATACTACTGAAAACTACAGCACGTAAGCCATTTAATTGCAAAAAAAGATGTGTGGTGTCGTGGGACACCGGATAGGAACGAAATTCCTTATTATAAAAATATTAATTTTAAGTTCTATTCGAGGTATAAAGAAAATAATTATTCGGGTATATATGTATTTTTACTAAGATTTTTTTATTGATAAATATAAAAAAAAATACTTTACTATATTATCAGCTTTATTTTATTCACAATGATTTATAAAAATATATATAATAATTATATACAAAGAAACAGCTATTTATATGAATAATAGTAATAACCGTCATCACGTAGACTATACATTAGACACTGTATAGCCATCATACTAAGACTATACATAAATAATAAAAATCTTACGTTACGGACGTTTTTTCCCGGTTAGGGTACCCCTCCGCATCGTCCCATAAGGAGCTTTGATCCAAAAATAAATTTCCAAATAATAAATTATTATAAAAATACATAAATTAAAACAAATAATAAATTTTTAAAAGTGCCAAATAATAAATTTCGTTAACTCTCACGATGCACAGACTGCAAATTATTGATATTACTGATATACTCGTAAATAATTAGTAATTGGCTTAACGTCCGGCTATAAAGCGTTCGGTACAAACCGCCGACACTCGTTCCCCGCCCGAATACGTACGTCATTAACCCACATAATTCGAAAATTCGATGAAAAATATAGCTTTTAATTTTATTTATGTACGATTTAATTAAACGAACGGAAACGTAAGTCGATCTTTGACTTTAATTGAATTTTGGCGGTTTCGATCCAAGCCAGAAGCGGATGCAATACCAGTACATTTTTGAAAATTTGATGTATATTCGTAAACATTCCGAGAGTACAACCTTCCGAGAGTATCGGGATACTTGGGGTCGACATTTCGAGCGATTTCCAGTTTCGGAGTCATTTGGAAGGCAAAGCCAAGTTGGCGCCCAAAACACTGGGAGTCCTCAACAGAGCGAAGCGGTACTTCACGCCTGGACAAAGACTTTTGCTTTATAAAGCACAAGTCCGGCCTCGCGTGGAGTACTGCTCCCATCTCTGGGCCGGGGCTCCCAAATACCAGCTTCTTCCATTTGACTCCATACAGAGGATGGCCGTTCGGATTGTCGATAATCCCATTCTCACGGATCGTTTGGAACCTCTGGGTCTGCGGAGGGACTTCGGTTCCCTCTGTATTTTGTACCGTATGTAATAATACGTAATAAATTAAAATATCACAAAACCTTTAAGTTTTTCAAATTAGTATTTTTCTGGATTATGACTCAAATGGCTCAAACGACAGATTACCGTATTAAGTATCTTGAATTCATGGAAGCTAACTCGCGGACAAGGAATTTGAAGGCAGTGATGATGCATGTAAATTAAAATCTCGATACGTAATAGACATGTTAATGCGAAGTCTATAACACGTATCAATATCTTTACAGTTCCTTGCAAAGGTTTTTGAGCCACATTAGTATTTTGGATATTGGATACACGTTACATGCAGTTTGTCTTCCGCTGCTTGTAAAGAATAACAGATAAATTATGCTAGTCTATGTCAATAACTTTCTCCTTGTATAACAAAAAAGCATTGACTAGACACAAAAATTCCCGAAGGTCGAAGTTTTAGGCAATTGTTTTCTTGCTCTCAATCATTTATTTTATGGACTAGAAACACCAATATTTTGCATAACTTAAGAACAAAAATGTATCCCTGAATATTATGTCCAAACGAAAGATAATTCAACATTGAAATTAAAAAATCGTCCACCAAGTTTATCAAGAAGTAAAAACATTGTGTTGTCTTTAACGAAAAGCATTGTGTTGTGTAGACTCTTAAATATTGTCTTTGTACCACTTCGATAAAACGGCACGACACGAGAACCCTCTCATCGTGGCCGCCGGTAACTACATTCTCGATCTTGCGGACAGAATGGAAAGCAGTCGACGTCGCCCAAAACACGTCATCTCGGATCCTCCCGATCCACTAACGGTGCTTTTAGGTACTTCAAGCACCGGTCACCGTTCTCATCGAACCCATCGCTTGCGACGAAGGGCTCGACGAGTAAATTAACTCTCAGACACAGCCCACTCAGTTTCTCGCCGGATCTTCTCAGTGGGTCGCGTTTCCGATCCGGTGGTAGATTCTGCGAAGCACGGCTCTTGCTAGGGTTCGTGTTAGCATCGTCATCAGGTTTGAGCCCCGTGAGCTCACCTACTAGCCACGGTTACGGTGAAATAGCCTCTAAAGGCTATCTATCAGATTAGGTTTAAAAAAAAAAATGTCTTTGTAAAGGTTATCTGAAATAGTAGGGCTTACGGTCCTTTGTAATAAGTTCTTTGACCCTGACACGGCATCATCTCTATGGCGCGAGTGATCAATTCCTCGGGATCGTAATTCGGTAACCCGCTGTCGCTATAAAACGTCTCAATAAAACTGTTTACGTTTATGGAATAAGCGATAGCGTTTTTTTTGTAAAGATCGACACGATAGCCATTATATATGTGTTAAATAGTTATCGGATCCCAATAGACATCGCAGCATGAATACCGCCCCTCACTTTTAGACAAGATATTAAAGTGTCAGGTATTGAAGCTGGACTTACCAGTGCGAACTTAGAATACGCCCTATCACCGATAATTATGTAAATTTGTAAAGTTTGCGGGTTTAGTTTTATTACTAGATTTTATTCCTTCATCAAGGAAATCATTTGAGAGCACATTTTATCGATGTTAAGTGAAATGTATGAAATCTGTGACTCAGTCCAATATAAATGATTGCTCTCACTCTGCGAAACATCGTGCCACATGGCGTCGCATCGCAGGAGCATCGGTATCGCGGGGTTCGACTGATGCATGACCACGACCACTCTATCAAGAGTGTACGATTAAGAAGAAGAAGGTGAAATGGAATTATCTATATATTAATACGTGAAGCAAAAACTTTGTATCGCTTTTTACGAAAATTGCGCAGACGGAGAAATATGAAATTTCCCACACTTATAGAGAATATACAGAAGGAGTGCATAATCTTAATATCTTTTTAATTTTTTTAAAAATACATTAAATCATTTTAAAAAAACATCACATACACTGCCATGTATTCGACACACATGCATGCAAACTATTTAATTTTGTTGATTGTCAAACTTTTATTATAAATGAGAATAGATTAAATATTGTTTGTCTTTATTAATATTTGTCTAAAGTGTAGTTTTGGCGAAATCTGTGATTATAGAAAATAGTCTTTAACAATAGAATGATAATAGTGTACAAACTTACAATTTCAATTAATTATAGTCGAATTTCGACTACCGGGGGACCACTAGTCTGTATTAAAACACATATTTGCTGTTACGGTTTCGATACCAATGTTAATATAATCTAGGACTTTGAATAGAGATTGTTATTCGTTAACTGCTCTGACTCTCAATCCTGTGCTACTAAACGAAAGTATAATAATTTTAATTCGTTTTTACAATTCGCCTTTCTCTCATCCCTCACACCACTCGCTGCTATCGTCATATCTCCGTGCCTACCTTTTATGACGCGTAGGTGTGAACAAACTTTTATTCTCAATCAAATCACAATGAAGCCCGATTATAGCGCCGTAATGTCCGCTGACGTAATTAGTCACTTCGTTCGATTACTTAATTGTGATGCTCGACAAGTTAGGGAGTTCGTAGTTCATATGCTTGCGTCATGAGCACGAAGATCAGTCAGGCAATCAGTAAGAAAAGATAATAATATGCTTGCTTATTACATCGTGGTAACTAGTACTTTCTTTTTTTATTGCTTGGATGAGTGGACGAGCTCACAGCCCACCTGGTATTAAGTGATTACTGGAGCCCATGGACATCTACCACGTAAATGCGCCACCCACCTTGAGATATAAGTTCTAATGTCTCAAGCATACTTACAACGGTTGTCCCACCCTTCAAACCGAAACGCATTACTGCTTCACGGCAGAAATAGGCAGGGCGGTGGTACCTACCCGTACGGACTCACAAGAAGCCCTACTACCGTTCTAACAGGAGCTTATATAAACGTATCTTGTTTCGATTCAAAAAGTTAAAATAACAGATTTTCTATTTTATTGGATAGTGGTTCGTGAGTGTATGTTTCCTTCTGTCTAAGTTATCGCAGCACAGAAGTCTATGTGAAAATCTTTAACTGGCCTTGATACAATAGTTTAAATTCTGAAAACGTGAATAAAAATAGTATCGCGTGTCCCTGGCCCTTAAGGCCCAAAAGATCAATGTCGTCCATGCGAGGAATATCCCGCATGGAATTCAGATCAAGGTTGAGACATCCGACGACCATAGGTCGTTGACCGCGTACCTCCGCAAGGAACGCATAGGGTATCATACCTATGCGCTCCAGGAGGAGCGTGAACTCCGCGTCGTAATACGCGGAGTCCCCAAAGAGCTCGACGTCGAGCAAATCAAGAATGACCTGGTAGGTCAGTCCTACCCCGTCATAAGCGTGCACCGGATGCACAGCGGTCGCGATAAATTCGCGTATGATATGGTGCTCGTAGCACTAGAAGCCACACCGGAGGGCAAGAAAATTGCCTCATGTCTCCGCACCGTGTGCGGCCTATCGGGGGTCACCGTAGAGGCCCCCTACAAACGCGGCACTCCCGGGCAGTGCCACCGTTGCCAGTTATATGGCCACTCCGCGCGTAACTGCAACGCGCGACCGCGTTGCGTGAAATGTTTAGACGATCACGCGACCACCGATTGCTCGCGGGTAAAGGAGACCGCGACGGAGCCGCCGAGCTGTGTACTCTGCCGCAAGCAGGGACACACGGCCAACTACCGTGGATGCCCCAAGGCTCCACGGAAGCGCCCGGCAAACGCGCCCCCTAAAACCGCTGGCCCAAAGACTTCGGCGCCCCGCGCGCCGAAACCGGCTTTCGTACCGGCTCCGGTGCCCACCGTCTCCGCGTGGGCGAAACCGTTGCCGTTCACGAAGGCAGGAACGACACCGGCACCCCAACCGCGGTACGCGCCGCAACCTCTACTCGCGCCGCGCCCCGCCCCCGCGCCCGCGCCCGGTCCCGCGCCTCGCCCCGGCCCCGCGCACTCAAACGATTTTACGATTATTCGCGACTACATCGCCGCGATAAACATTGACCGCATGCGTGCATTCGCCGACGCCATGCGCAGAGCGGTCACGGCCGAAGACCGCCTAAACGCGACGTTCGAATACATCGACGTCATCGAGTCCGTCCAGCGCACGCTGGTTTGATTACCGGTAATCAATGGCGTGCAACGCGAGATTAAAACCCCATTCTTTGAAGTTAGCATTCTACAATGCTAACGGACTCGCGCGTCAGCGCGACCAGGTTTATGAGTTTCTACGCGACAATCTCATCGACATCCTTCTGGTGCAGGAGACCTTCCTAAAGCCCTCGCGTCGCGACCCCAAAGTCGCGAATTACGTCATGGTTAGGAATGACAGACTCTCCACCCGCAAGGGCGGGACTGTCATTTACTATAGGAGGGCCCTGCACTGCGTCCCTCTCGATACTCCCTCGCTCTTACATATCGAGGCGTCAGTGTGCCGCATCGCGCTGACGGGACACCAGCCGATCGTCATCGCATCCGTTTATCTCCCTCCTGACAAACCCCTCCTGAGCAGTGACCTCGAGACACTGCTCGGTATGGGGGACGCGGTCATTCTGGCAGGCGATTTAAATTGCCACCACACTAGGTGGAACTGCCATCGCACGAATGTGAACGGTAGGCGTCTCGACGCGTTCATAGACGACCTCACATTCGAAATATTCAACCCCCCGACCCCCACGTGCTATCCGTACAACGCCGCGCGTCGTCCGAGCACAATAGATCTGGCACTGCTGAGGAACGTAACTCTGCGCTTGCGCTCCATCGAGGCAATGTCAGAACTCGACTCAGACCACCGACCTGTCGTCATGCAGCTCGGTCGCCCCCTCAACCGCGAACCAGATACGAGGACCATGGTGGATTGGAAGAAGCTAAGCACGTGCTTAGCTGACACCGCTCCACCAATCCTCCCTTGCGGCCCGGATTCAACTCCATCCCCCGAGGACACCGTCGAATCCATAAACATCTTCACTGATCACGTCTCGACGGCGATCACAAGATCTTCAAAGCAAGTCGATGTGGAGGATAGCTTCCACCGCATCAGACTTTCCCCCGATCTTAGGGACCTCGTAAGAGTTAGGAACGCGGCAATCCGGGCCTACGATCGATATCCCACGGATTCAAACCGGACTCGGATGCGTCGCTTACAGCGGGAGGTCAAATCCCGCTTGAGCGACGCCCGAAACGAAAACTGGGATAGTTATTTAAAAGAACTCGCGCCCACTCACCAAGCATACTGGCGACTAGCTAGGACCCTCAAGTCCGAAACTATCGTCACTATGCCGCCTCTCGTACGCCCCTCAGGCCAACCACCGGCTTACGATGACGATGACAAGGCAGAGTTGCTGGCCGATGCACTGCAAGAACAGTGCACCACCAGCACTCAACACGCGGACCCCGAACACACCGAGTTCGTCGACAGGGAGGTCGAGCGCAGAGCTTCCCTGCCGCCCTCGGACGCGTTACCCCCCATTACCACTTCCGAGGTTAAGGAGGCGATCGATAGCCTACAACCACGGAAAGCTCCCGGCTCCGACGGCATCCGCAACCGCGCGCTAAAACTGTTACCAGCCCAACTGATAACGATGTTGGCCACGATATTAAATGCTGCTATGACGAACTGCATCTTTCCCGCGGCGTGGAAAGAAGCGGACGTTATCGGCATACACAAGCCGGGCAAACCGAATAACGAAACCGCGAGTTACCGCCCCATCAGTCTCCTCCCGGCGATAGGCAAATTATACGAACGGCTCCTTCGTAAACGCCTCTGGGATTTCGTATCCGCGAATAAAATTCTTATAGACGAGCAGTTTGGATTCCGCGCCAGACACTCGTGCGTCCATCAAGTGCACCGCCTCACGGAGCACATCTTACTAGGGCTGAACAGGCGGAAACCCATTCCGACAGGAGCCCTCTTCTTCGATATAGCGAAGGCGTTCGACAAAGTCTGGCACAACGGTTTGATATACAAACTGTATAACATGGGAGTGCCAGACAGACTCGTGCTCATCATACGAGACTACTTGTCGAACCGTTCGTTCCGATATCGAGTCGAGGGAACGCGTTCCCGGCCCCGTCACGTCACAGCCGGAGTCCCGCAAGGCTCCGCCCTCTCCCCGTTACTATTCAGTTTGTATATCAATGATATACCCCGGTCTCCGGAGACCCATCTGGCGCTCTTCGCCGATGACACCGCCATCTACTACTCGTGTAGGAAGAAGGCGTTGCTTCATCGACGACTTCAGACCGCGGCTACCACCATGGGACAGTGGTTCCGGAAGTGGCGCATCGACATCAACCCCACGAAAAGCACAGCGGTGCTCTTCAAAAGGGGTCGCCCTCCGAACACCACGCTGAGCATCCCCCTCCCGACTAGGCGCGTCAATAACCCCGCCCCCGCCGTTCGCCCAATCTCGATGTTCGACCAGCCCATACCGTGGGCCCCGAAGGTCAAATATTTAGGCGTCACCCTCGACAGTAGGATGACATTCCGCCCCCACATCAAGACGGTACGCGACCGTGCCGCCTTCATTCTAGGACGTCTCTACCCGATGATATGTAGGCGAAGTAAAATGTCCCTTAGAAATAAGGTGACACTCTACAAAACTTGCATACGCCCCGTCATGACCTATGCAAGTGTAGTGTTCGCTCACGCGGCCCGCATACACTTAAAATCCTTTCAAAATATTCAATCCCGTTTTTGCAGGATAGCCGTCGGAGCCCCGTGGTTCGTCAGGAACGTCGACCTCCATGACGACCTGGACTTAGAGTCCATCAGTAAGTATCTGCAGTCGGCGTCCATGCGCCACTTCGATAAAGCGGCACGACACGAGAACCCTCTCATCGTGGCCGCCGGTAACTACATTCCCGATCCTGCGGACAGAATGGAAAGCAGTCGACGTCGCCCTAAACACGTCATCTCGGATCCTCCTGATCCACTAACGGTGCTTTTAGGTACTTCAAGCACCGGTCACCGTTCTCGTCGAACCCGTCGCTTGCGACGAAGGGCTCGACGAGTAAATTAACTCTCAGACACAGCCCACTGAGTTTCTCGCCGGATCTTCTCAGTGGGTCACGTTTCCGATCCGGTGGTAGATTCTGCGAAGCACGACTCTTGCTAGGGTTCGTGTTAGCAACATCGTCAGGTTTGAGCCCCGTGAGCTCACCTACTAAAGTTAGGGTTACGCTGACATAGCCGCTAGGGCTATCAGCTTAGGTAGGAAAAAAAAAAAAAAAAAAAAAAAAAAAAAAAAAAAAAAAAAAAAAAAAAAAAAAAAAAAAAAAAAAAAAAAAAAAAAAAAAAAAAAAAAAAATTATTATGACTTTTGTTTTTTCAGAACGTCGCTGTTCGTACTAATATATTTAAAAACGATTTCAAAATGTATTAAATTCTACTCTCTGTTCTTTCTTCTTTATCTACATCATCATTTTACGAGTGTAGTAGTAGCAACATCATTCGATTTTGAGCTCATCAAGGAATAAATTTAAAATCAAATTGAATATGCAATTTCGAAAAGGACACATGTCGCATAGTTTGTCAAATAGGTTTTTTCATATACATGTAGTTTTGATGCTTACCTACACCCATTTTATAATAATTCCAGTAATTTTCAATTGCTAATTAACACTAAAATATATCTCAAAAGTTTATATTTTCAATTTTACACTGATTTAGAAAATAATCAGTTTTTTTTTTCATTTCCTGAACATTTAACATTTTCAGAGATGTGCCCTTTTCGAAATTGCATATTCAATTAAAATCCCACTTAAACTACTGCACGTAGTTCGCACAAGGCGAATGATTCAAAACGTGCTATTAAAAATATAGTTTTATACCAGAACGAAGGCAAAGGAAGGAGAATTTAATACATTCTGTTCACAAGATTTGGACAGAGTAATGAAAACACACGAAGATGTACGGCTTACCAACTGGGACTCGATGAAATATCGCCTGTGCTGAAAACTTTATTGTATTCAAGGTAGAAATCAGTTTTACAAATCGTGGTCTTAATACCTCTCTAATTTTTAAATTCCAATACAATAAGGCAATTTAGCCCTGTGTCAATTCGTGCATGCATGATTATTGAGATAGAAAATCTCTTTTGGGTCACTCGTTGGTCGATTGGTCTTGACTACACGTTGGATCCATAACAGATTACCGGCCTAAATATTCAACATTCCGAACTACTGAAAGATGAGTAACACAGCAATAAAGCAGCAAAATGAATATACGAAATCACTCGCCTTATCTTGATTGCACATGATGACATGAAATGTTTGTCATATTGGAATAACTCCAATTTCTGTAGTCCTATATTTAAATATCAGTTTTGTGATTAATTACAGCTCTTTAAAAATAAAATGTGTCATTAAAATCGATTCTGTAGCTATTCTGTTACCATGAAACTACAGAACAAAACTCACAAAGACAGATAAAAAAATTGGAATTTTGAAGTCAGTGTCATGTGCATGATTTTTTTCGCTTCGCCTTATTTTCAAACTTATTTATCTTGCATATTCCGATTCAAAAAAGAAAATTTTTATTGCTCTTGTAGGCAGACGAGCACACGGCCCACTTGATGGTGAGTGGTTACCGTGGCCCATGGAATTCAGCAAGGCCAGGCGCAGAGCCAAGCCGCTGCCTACCGCGAAACTTTGATATTTTTTAAGACAATTGTAACTCTTCCTTGCATCGATAATCCTCAGTGTTAAGGGTCGTGGCCTCTCTTAAACCTCTAAACCTTCTCCTAGACTATCCTGCGCCAGCCTATGGCATCGTGGATTGAGGTGTTGAGAATAGAGCGTATCTGGTCCGCTGGTCGCATTGGACTTCTGCTTCTGGGCTTTATTCCGCATACCTTGCCTGTTACCAGCAGCTTTTGTAAATTAAATTCAATTCAATTGTAAATAAATAAGAATATGTTTGTGAATGCAATAGATATGATTAATCATCATCATTCTCCTGCCTTTCTCCCAGTCACCTGGGGTCGGCGCAACGTGTTTTCTCCTTCCATACTCCTCTATCATTTACCATTTCTTCGGTCACTCCCCACTTACACATAATATCGTCTTTCACGCAATCCATCCATTTCTTCTTAGGTCATCCTCTTCCCTTAAATCCTTCTAAATTCATAGTTAAAACTCTCTTAACAACTTTATTAACATTTCGTCTCATCACATGTCCATACTATCCAAAAAGCGCACTTCTCAACCTTTCTGTCACAGGTGCCACTTTCAGATTTCGTCTAACATAATTTATTATAGGGCCTGTTAAATTAAGCCAATACAACTTAATGAAGTTAAGAGCACTTTAAGGGACCTTTACTCGCCTGTTTCTAAGCAAATCCACAATATCTCCCCCACTGATTTCTCACCTGCGTTTCTATCTGTTCTATGAAAAACGATATGAATTTTTCATCTACATCGCGAATAAGATATCCATTCACACGTGCTACCCCCAAGCGTTGTGAAGTCACAATCAAATTGGTAATAATATATTAGACCCAAGAGTATTGTAGAATAAAAATTCCCAATTCACAAAAGGGGAGGTCGTTTGTGCGATTTAAAATGAACTTGATTTATGAGTTGTATTTGAATGAGAGTAGCATGCTTATTTTAAAAAGAAAGAAAAAAGAGATTTGTCAAAGATTAATAGTGTAATTTATAAAAAATATTAACCAATAGTACCTACTGTATAGAGTTAAGCAATATACATATTACTTTTATATAAGATACGTTTGCCATAGATTGGCGGATTCCATAGAGGATCTAATGTTAACAAATAACACTGCTATTCGACACCATAACTTATAATAGATATCCTCGCTCACCTTAAGCAATTAGGTCGTGTTTTAACAACAATAACAACAATCCTACAATTTAAGCAAGAATTCGTAATGTCTTTATTTCGATAATAGACATGACATGTCAATACGTTCCATCCTATTTCTGTTCTCGTAAAGCACGAGTGCTTTTTAAAATCATCTATTTTATTTTTTGGCCATTTTGTAATTCAAATTTTTTAAAAAAAGACTAGCCATTTATTCAAGTATTCAAGCCCCTCTTCACAACACACTCGCCTCCAAAGTTATTGAAGATTATTCCTTTGTTCTTTTAATGCTATATAGTTTTCTTTTTGGTCTTAAACTATTTCACTTTTTACACAATACTGCCGAGGGTCGTTTTTTTTGTTACCGAAATAATGAACGTACTTATGATAAAGCACTTTTTAGCTTTTTTATGGTAATGGCTTTGATCCATGAAACTATTGTTACCCAAATTACCGTACAGTTTTTGGAACTTTAACAATTTTTATTCTAATAATTTTTCGATAATCCCAGTTCTCTGTGCTTTCGTTATTCTACTTCTGTTCATTTTTGGTAAGCACGTATAGTTAGTTCTATTACGTGTTAGCTAGACTCTGTTTGATTCTTCACATCAATTTCATGAATCACCCTGATTGTTTTTCGGAGACGGTACTGGTTTTGTAGCACCAACTTTTTCAAGATTTATTTGTTTGCTTATTTTTATTTCGTTATTTTTCTAGTTCATTTATATAGGTTCGGATATTTTTTTTCAAGGTGCTCGAATTTCTTTTTTATTGAACCTTTCAACCGTTTTTATCGAACAGACATATTTAAAAATTTTGCCCGTTTTTCTTAACTTTTTGGGTTTTTTTGGACTTAGTTTGGCCAAAAAAAGCGAAGCATTATTCTAAAGTCTTTGAGTTCGGGAATTCGAGCATAGTTCATAAAATGTATTTCGGAACGATGCAACAATAATCGGGATCAAATAATCTCACTATTAGCATGAAATTAATCAAGAAAATGTAATGTAACAGCTATGATAGTACATTGACAAGTAAATATATAAAAGTTTCAAGAAGCGTGTCAAAGAGAATCAATAAATCTCTTACGTTCTTCTGCTCTAAATATTTTATTAAAATAGATATCGTAAGAAAATAACGGTGATCTAATTCTGTACAGTTTTCATAGACATTATCGTTATTATGAAAAATTTCTAAAACGTAACTCTTTGATATACACTCACTTTTTATTAACTTTATTATTGAATGTTTTATAGATAAGTACTAAGTGTTTTATTGATTTAATCATAATGGTTACGTTTTAAAGACACCTACAAAAAATATAATATATTATGTCAGCGTAATTTGTGTTCGTCAATTAGCGGACGCTTATTTAAATAAGCTTGAAATAAAGTTTAGATATTATTGTTTTTATTTTCATTGGGAAATATTCATTTTTCGTCTACCATAAATGGCCTGAACAGTTCAAGACGCGCCTAGTATATACCGAAACCCATATTATTAGGTATACTTAATAATTTAAAATATGAATGCCAGCTTTTTTATTGACTTTGTAGGCAGAAGAGCTTATGGCCCGCCTAGTGGAAAGTATTAACCGTCGGCCATGTTTTATCGGTGGTAGGACATCTTGCGAGTCCGCGCGGGTAGGTAGCACCATCCTGCCTATTTTCTGCAGTGAATCAGTAATGAGCCCAGAGCCCATCTGGTGTTAAGTGGTTACTGAAGCCCATAGACATCTACAACGTAAATGCGCCACCCACCTTGAGATATAAGTTCTAAGATCGCAGTATAGTTACAATGGCTGCCCCACCCTTCAAACCGAAACGCATTACTGCTTCACGGCAGAAATAGACAGGGTGGCGGTACCTACCCGCGCGGACTCATAAGAGATCCTACCACCAGTAAGAAATTAAACAGTTGCCTTCAGTAAATAAAACTTATTTCCGTTTCAATCTACGTATATCCATAATCTAATTTGTTTTACCATTCACAGTATATTCTGAAAAGGTCTGGTTAAAAATTGCGTTACACTGTGACACATGAAACATTTCGCTCGACCTCTCAATGTTACGAAAAAATCATCACATTCCGCGCACATTAAAAACGCAAAAAAGCACCGAATCGTTAACACCCTGACGGAATTCGGAGTAATCTGTCTTGTCGCAGCGGAACACACGACCAAACAAAAATAACCAACAAATTATTTAAGACTAGCTGACCCGACAGACTTCGTAGTGCCTCAATCGATAAATAAGATACCTAAATTTTTGTATAAAATAAACTTAAAACAAATAAAAGGAATCCGTCCGACGGGGGACGCATCAAAGGAAAAACAAAATTGTTATTTTTATTTAATTCCGAACATTTTCATATTTATCTACCTTTTTTACCTTTTTTGGAGTTCCACAAATAATTTAAGACCGAAATTAGCCAAATCGATCCAGCCGTTCTCGAGTTTTAGCGAAACTAACGAACAGTAATTCATTTATATATATCCATTATTATTTATAATACTCCAACATATATAGATTCTTTCAAAGAGAACGAAAGTAAAAAAAAATAGTCCTATATCTTTAGTTGTACCTTTTATCTTTAAGCTATTGCATAGCTTTTACCGCGGGCCTTGAGCGCGGCGACCGAATCATGAAATTCCGTAACGAAAAAAACCTAACACCCCTCACTCCGCCTACCATGTAGCTCGCGTTCAACACATTCACACGTTGCGCTTGTGTAGTATTTGTGAATAAGCGCGTGGCGTGACGTCACACTGCATGCGCATCATGAAAAGTCTGCCCATCTCTCTCTCGCGCGGTCTAGCTTATGAGTGTGAAGGGGACAGTTAAAGATTTGCTTTTATTAATGTTTAATATAGCTTGGTCTTGTTTTATTATTTTTTTAATATTAAATTATCATTGTCTAATTATAATTGCATAAGTTGATAAAAAATGATATGCAATAGCTTTACCGCGGCAGTTCCCGAGTGCCACACGTTTGTTTTTATGTGCCTTATTTTTTCAGGATTTTGAAGTCATCTTGGCCTAAAAGATGAGACTGTCGATACACTCTTATTAAGCGACACGATAAGGGATTAATGTGTGTAATAAAAATCGAACCATGATAACTTATAGTGTGTGGTGTCAAGTGTACGTAATCAGGTATACTGCGAACGCGCGCTGGATCCAGCAGTGACAGTATTCACAAATTAAAGCTTATGGATACTGAAAAGCCCTTATCACCATGTGATCTAGATTATCCATCCAAATAATAACAAAAAAATATAGACTTACCGGCACAATTTTTCATTCAGGTGACATTATCTGAAAGAATAACAAAATTTTATAATTACACTCTCTAGCATCGTTGTTACTGTTGCACTCTAGTACCTATGGTCATCACCCATGTCGCACTGTAGTGACCCATGGTCATAATATCGCGAGTACCCAAGTCGAAACATTAGGTCAGTGTAACAATTATATAATATAGTATAATATTAGCTAGCCTACTTTTCAAAGTGGAACGTATAAGCTCTTCAAGAGAAAAACATGTTTTCCACCACATTCATACACCCATAAATCAAAGTTTTATTTTCGGCATACGCTATCCTCACTTAAGTCTCCACTGTCGTCATATGAAATTATGCTTTTACTTGATCCCGGGATGGTATGAATTCTCCTAAATACTTACGTCCGACTTAGCGACTGTAACACTAAAAATTGATCACGTCGACTGCGAGGACATTACAATAATATTACTGCGATCTTCCATTCTATACGATCATCCCCTAGTTTTCTTGTTTTTGCGAAAAGTCCGATGTGACCTTTTTTTTTTTATTGCCTAGATGTGTGGACGAGCTCACAGCCCACCTGGTGTTAAGTGGTTACTGGAACCCATAGACATCTACAACGCGTAAATGCGCCACACACCTTGAGATATAAGTTCTAAGGTCTCAGTATAGTTACAACGGCTGCCCCACCCTTCAAGCCGAAACGCATTACTGCTTCACGGCAGAAATAGGCAGGGCAGGCCTATCGTATAAATGTAACAGCAGCATGAAAATAATGTATGAAATCAACAAATTGTAAATACGGAATACCATTAATCGTGGATACCTCGAGGCCAATAGTTTCCGTGCAATAAATTATCAATTTCGAGATTAATTTGCGGGAACCCGTACTCCTGAGAACTAATTCGTAAGATTATCCAGAGCGGTCGAGATCCGTATTTCCCGCAATATAGCCACATTACGTTTGGCCTTGAATGAAGAGGAAGCTGTTTAATTTACACACAAGGGATGAATAATATATAAATTAAATTGTAATGTAAACATAAATGCCGGTTTTTTTGTTCAGCTGGAGTTTGATAATTTTTTAAAGTGGTAGTTGTGATTGCCATAGGCTTCCAAGCGTTAAGTGGGTGCTCACAATACATGACCTACAAAATTTCATTTACTTCAACCCGAAATATATGATTGTATCGTATTGAAGATAGACTGAATGACATGATTTATGTACAAACAGCACTAAAAATGGGTACTGGAGATATATAAGTTTACCAGTATATTGTCAATGCAGTACGACTTAGAGGAGGTACTCGAGAGGCTTAAGAAATATGTTTATACTAGCGACCCGTCTTCGCTTCGCTTCGGAAACTGTATTTTTTCCACTATTCAATGGATGTTATTATACACATAAACCTTTCTCTTTAATCACTCTACCTATTAAAAAAAACCGCATCAAAATCCGTTGCGTAGTTTTAAAGATTTAAGCATATATAGGGACAGACAGATATAGGGACAGAGAAAGCGACTTTGTTTTATACTATGTAGTGATAATAAACTTGCTTCGAATCCTATACAACAGTGTGTAGCGAAACGGCAAACATCGTTTTAGTCCGCATAATGTGTTTCCCTGTTTTCCTTAACACGTCAAGTTCGCGTCAACTTTACACTCTCGTGAGACACACGCGGAACTTTGTTATGAAGATTCCAGTTTGAGCTGGAAAACGAATTCTATTAAATTATATAATGGGATTATAATTTGTTTATCTTCTCTTACTTTTGAAAAAGCCTTTATTGTAAGCTATCATGATAAAATTAAAAAAACATTCGCTCTATATCGTAAGTGAATTGTATAACAAATGTGTTTTAATTTTCGAATCCAATACCTAAGCTCAAGCTATTTGAAAAGTTACAACGACAGGTCCCAACCAAACTAAGTGTTGAGCAGGAATGTCAACTAGAAGCGAGAATGACGCAGCCTACAATTCAGACATTCAGAAATCTCAGTTGCGTTGCAGTGGTCTGGTTGACCGGCCTGCGAACCTACGAGGCGATTCTGGTGGTCCTCGGAATCTGAGTGAATTGTGACCGCAGACGCCTCAGAGCACGATTGCTCCGCGAAGGATTTCCACCAGATCACAGCCTTAGTCAATGGCAGAGTGCCATCATTGGGGATACCACTTGGACAAGGCAAAACACAGGATCGCGGCTTGCCCTGAATTGGGTTGACGTGGTTCCCTTAATGCACAAATATGTATGAACTTGTGTCCACTGAGCCGAGTTGTCGCCGTACTGGGGGCCAAGATACTGGGTCCCGCTCGAATCCTGGCACTCTAAATGTTTCCGTATGCCGTTTTATGGACCGACCAGGGGAACATAAGAAGAAGACGTTTAAATACACGCGTATTGCAATATAGCAAGCAATCCGGTGACGAGGGACGAACGTGATCCACGACAGTTATCCAGCTGGGTATTTTTTATTTTTATTTATTTATTTTTTATTGCTTTGATGTGTGGACGAGCTCACAGCCCACCTGGTGTTAAGTGGTTACTGGAGCCCATAGACATCTACAACGTAAATGCGCCACACACCTTGAGATATAGTTCTAAGGTCTCAGTATAGTCACAACGGCTGCCCCACCCTTCAAACCGAAGCGCATTACTGCTTCACGGCAGAAATAGGCGGGGCGGTGGTACCTACCCGTGCGGACTTACAAGAGGTCCTACCACCAGTAATATAAGAGGTCCTACCACCAGTAAATATATCCCAGGGCTACGATCTGGTGGCACCACCTAAGCGGGTTTCGGATTGCCTGCCGACTGAGAAGCCCGCCAGTTCGTCCAATAGAGCAATGTGGCGAACTAATATGCACTTTGACACAGAGCCTCTGAGTGAAGCGCGTCACCTTATTCACACCCTACCTTCCATGAACTATGCCTTCCGAGGCGGGTTCGCATTGGACATACCCCACCTACTGCCCCCAGCGCGTAATTGGAACTCGTGTGATCTTCTCCTGACCCAAAAAAAACTGGTTGTCCCATCCATCGCACTGGAAGGCAATATTTCTTTATTACCAAAAAGTGACAGTATAATTTTAGACAATGTACCTTTTTTTATCTAAACATATTTAATTTAACACCTTAAAGAAATGTACTAAGTCCACCCAGCTGAATAGTAAAAGCTTTTCGTCGTCGATCGAAGTTTTTTGATATAAAAGCATGAACAAACACAATTAATTATCAAAACAATGACTGTGAACGAACACATTACGGTGCAAGAAATATCTGTACACGGAAAGAATGTAAACATGAAAAAAATTCGTCCGACGTTCCACGATAATAAAAGTTATTTCAAATTTAAATTAAATAAAAATAAACATTAAAACTCTAAATGCTAATGTAGCAAAATCACTTCGGGAACACTTGTAAATAAAACGTACAACGATCTCCGCTGGGGAGAAACTTTTTATCTTTATTGTATCTCTATAATTTTGTGTTTTTTTTTACTTGTTTTTATTGTAAACATAAAAACGTTAACGGTCCCAAAACGATTTGCATCCCGTGTAATTCTCCCTTTATATTCGTCTTTATATTCGTCTTTATATTCGTCGATCCAAACTGATAACATCAGTGATTCCCAGTTTCGAGACACATTATTTGCATTTTCGAGAGCCTGGTGCGAGGAGGGAGACGTCAATTTAGGACTTTTAGTGTTTTTAGTGTCAAATTTTCAGGATTTAAAAACATATTTTAGAATACTCTACACATAATTGAATCCGTGACTTTTGATTGTGCTTACGATGCAGGAACGATCTTTGAGAATCACGCTGTAATTCTACATGCTAAGAAAGTTTTTAGTTTGTTACCTGATTTGCAAAGATTATCAACCATTACTTTGATATCTTCTTCTTTTTCCTCCACCTTATCCCATTAGGTGGAGTCGGCGCAGCTAATTTTTCTCTTCCATTCTCTACTATCAGCCGTCATCTCAACACTTACTCCTCTCTCTCTCATATCGTCAATTCACACACTCCATCCATGTCTTCTTCGGTCGACCTCTTCCCCCTCTAACTTGCACTACCATTTCCATACATCCCCTAGTCACATGCATCTTCTCTCTCCGCATGACATGTCCATACCACGCTAACCGTCCGTTCTTTAATTTGTTGATTACCGGGGCTACTTTCACACTTCCTCCTTTCATTACTTTAATATCAGTTTTTTTTTTTTTTACAGTAGGTAAATAGTAGTTAAGCAGCTTTATCTATTTTTCGAAATAAAACTCGACACAATGCAATTTGATTGTAAACTAAATGCAACATAAGCTTTAACTTTCTCATAAAATTATTTTTTATTTAACTGCCTATTTCTGCCGTGAAGCAGTAATGGGTTTTGGTTTGAAGGGTGGGGCAGCCGTTGTAACTATACCGAGACTTTAAAACTTGTATCTCAAGGTGGGTGGCGCGTCTACGTTGTAGATGTCTATGGGCTCCAGTAACCACTTAACACCAGGTGGGCTGTGAGCTCGTCCAACCATCTAAGCAATAAAAAAAAACTACAGCCGCGCTATACTTTCTTCAATTCTTATTCTCTAATAAAGAAATTGTATTCCAAATGCTACGCCAGACAAAGACAATTACTTACCGCGATATCCATACTAACAGTATAATGCGTAAAGTTGGTGTTGTTACGTATTCATACACGTTGTACAGAAAGAGACATAGAGTGCCTTTCAATAACAAAAAAATATTACTCCGTAGGGATAGATTTGTTTTTACATTACTGCGAGTAAGGTCGCGAGTAAAAGCTAGATTAACCTTATACCTTTAAACGAGCAATTCTTGTATCTATTAATATATATGTATATAATCTGAATCTCGGAAAAGGCTCCAACGATTTTCATAAAATTTAGTATACAGGGGATTTCGGGGGCCATAAATCGATCTAGCTACGATTTATTTTCAGAAAATGTTGTTTTATTCGTGTTTTCAATAAGCAACTCTTCCCGACATCTATTGGCGAATAATAATACTATTTTTCTTAATTGAGGGCAACTATCCGCTTTAAAGACACAACAAGATGGCTTTATCAAAAAAAATCATCATCTAGTAAAAGTTTATTCAAAACAACACTAAAGTTTACATACTCAATCTATTACCTCGTGCTCTGGTGCTGTTTGTTTTAACGTGTCACAAAAGTCACTTACGTCGACAAAATGACCTCACAACTCCAGATTAACGTAACGTCTTCAGTCGACCGAATAAATCGTGTTAGACAGAGCCGTAATCAGGACGTTGGAAGACATTCGGGACTTCCACGGTGAAGGAATAAATAACATCGTGTAACAAAAATCAAACCCGCAAAAAATATAATTTGCGTAATTACTGGACCTCTCGTGAGTCCGTACGGATATGTACCACCACCCTGCCTATTTCTGCTGTGAAGCAGTAATGCGTTTCAGTTTGAAGGGTGGTGCAGCCGTTGTAACTATACTGAGACCTTAGAACTGATATCTCAAGGTGGGTGGCGCATTTAAGTCGTAGATGTCTATGGGCTCCGGTAACCACTTAACATCAGGTGGGCTATGGGCTCATCCACCCATTTAAGCAATAACAAAAAACTAAAACTAAGGGTGCTTGGTTACAAGAGTGCGCCCGTCCTCATTTGAAGTAAAATGCATTTATTGTTCTGCATTCAATTCACGATTATGGCTAAATAAAACTAAGCAAGTTTTAAAATATATTTAATAACTTCAAATATAAAGGTTTAATCTAAATGGTAGTTTCCGCGATGAATGAACAAAGAGTTAAACAAACTTAATGAGAGACTTTGAAACACTCTAAGCCTCGAGGAGAGATTTATCGAAACTCTTCACGTATACTGAGATTGTATCTGTAGAATAGCGGATAGTTTAGTTTTTCAAAGAGTCTGGAAGGAGCTGCCGCAATTATTATTGCGTCATAGGTATGTTTGATCGAGGTGAGTCGTCGAATTCCAACAGTAGCAACCGAAAACAAACTATAGACGAGCGGTCAGGGAACTTTTTTAATTATTACCCCAAAATATTTTTGTGTAAGTTGATATTACCCCATGGCGAAGAACAAAATAAAACAAAATCGCTTCTTTTTAGCATATTTAATATTAGAGCCCCCATGATAATTTTGAAAAGAAAACAATAGCTAAAAAATTTCACGATTCTAAAGAAGTTTCACTTCAATATATACGTTTTACTCACAAAAGTTTCATTTTTACCCCCCAAAATTTCATTTTACCCCATTTAGTGCAAGTTACCCCGATTCGCCGACCGCTGCTATAGACAAATCCGTCTGATTTGTCCTTCATCCTTCTAACAGTAATTATTCTACACACGATGTTTACATCAAGCAATATCGGGAAGCCAATAAAAGTTAAAACAATGATCAAAGTCTGCAAATATAAGTGACTGACTCGGTGGTGCTGTAGTTAGCCGCCCTGGCCGTTGTGCCGAGGGTCGTGGGTTCGATTCCCGGGAAAATATTCGTGGGATGAACAGGTTTATTTGCTCTTTATTTAGTTGTTTATTATCTATATTTGTATATATTTAAACGAATATAAGGACTTTTTGGGGGAAACGCGAGGCGTGAGTTTGTGTGATTTGTTTTATTTTGACTATTTAGTGTTTCTTCAGGTTTAAATGTGTAATATCGGTGGTTTATTAACTGTTTAATATCTGTGAAAGTGCACAAATCTGGGAAAATGAAACAAAGCCGCTGAACGTAACTTCTCGGGATCTTCCAAAAAGTCCACTGAAAAAATCTCAGTAGGTAAATGACCACTACTGAGATTATATTTCATCCCATAACATCTCATATCATTTCATTTAATTTCATCCCAGTTGATTAATGTCTCAAATTAATCATCTTCATTTCATTTCATTTCACTTCACATCATATTATCATTTGTCATAAAAATAAGAATATAAATTATAATAACACATGACTTAAAGGTCTTAGTTACCAGGTCATAAAATCTCTTTAAAGAATCTATATAAGTATGTATGTCAGTCTCTGGTACCGATAACACAGGGAATCCTAAATTGGAATCAGATGACCGTTCGTAACTTGATCCCAATGATTTATTAAAAAAAAAAAAATTATAAGTAATCTTGGCCAATTCTCCTGCCCTTCTCCCAGTCACTTGGTGTCGGCGCAACATGCTTTCTTCTTCAATACTCCTCTATCATATACCGTTTATTCACCCACTCCCCTTTTACACATAATATCGTCTTTCACGCAATTCACAATTTCTTCTTAGGTCTACCTCTTCCTCTATAGCCTTCCACATTCATAGAACACTATCTTACCAACCTCATTGGCATTTCGTCTCATCACATGTCCATACCATCCAATAATCTTGGCCAATGTAGTGTCTATATTACATTTCGCGGACTATAAAATAGTTATTTTCCATATTTATGGAGCCCAGAGCATTGTTTTACGTTGCCAATGAACCTTATAGTAAGTAAGCAAGTTATCCTGTGCCTTCAAGCGTTAGCACGTTATATTTTTACGTTCTATTTTTATGAGCATGTACTGGCTGTAAATAGTATCTGATTTATGATAGGCAATATGTTTATTTACTTTGACTTATTAAAAACCACATAATGGAAAACTTATCTTACTTTATGTTATAAACGTTTTAATTCAACGGCCGTCTGGTGTAGTGGTAAGTGTCATGGGCACTACACAAGGGGGTCGCGGGTTCGAATCCCGCCAAGGGAAGATATTTGTATGATATATATAAAATGTATTTTCCAGGATTTTGGATGTATATTAATTATATGTATGTGTATAATAAAAATCTTAAATCTAACTATATTTCCGTTATTTAATGCAACAGAAGTTCTTTACGAACTTAGCACGGGACCAGTTAACGTGGCGCTATTGTTAGTAAATATTTACTATTTATTAAAAAAAAATATTTTTTTACCTAAGCTTGAGCCTTGAGTGATTTTTACAGCGTAACCTTAACTAGTAGGTGAGCTCACGGGACTCAAACCGGAGTGATGCTAACACTGACCCTAGCAAGAGCAGTGCTTCGCAGAATCTGCCACCGGATCGGAAACGCGACCCACTGAGAAGATCCGGCGAGAAACCCAGTGGGTTGTGTCTATGGGTTGATTCGCTCGTCGAGCAAGCGACAGGTTCGACGAGGACGGTGATCGGTGCTTGTGGTACCTAAAATCACCGTTAATGGATCGGGAGAATCCGTAATGACATGTTTTGGGCGACGTCGACTGTTTACCATTCTGTCTACAGGATCGGGTATATAGTTTCCAGCGGCCACGACAAGAGGGCTCTCATGTCGTGTAAAATAATAATTAAATTATAGGTATATAAACCACCCTCGAAATCGGGACTTTCATTGCGTGCTGGCCTATTATGGACTACAGGTAGCCCTATAACACGATAGATACGTTCCTACAAACTCGTGCGTTGAGCGAACCGTTACAGTTTCTAATCCTATGTGGATTAGAAACTAGTACAAAAAGTAGAGTAATTTTTCTGAATGAAAATCTCGACTATGGTTGTATGTTTTTTTTTTTCATTAACATAAAAAATAAGTAGTAAAATTTCGGTTATTCCCATAATAATATATTGTGTGATCACAAAATGTTTGGGGCAATTTATCTTTTCGTGTTAGAGTGGAACCGTATTGCAACAGACCATCATATAGAAGGGTTAACTGAATTATGTAGTAATTAAAACAGCAATTAGGGCATTAAAAATCATAGTTTTAGGCGTTTTAATGTCTTTTATATGAAATACGTACTTAACAAATGTTCACGATCGACTTTCACGGTGAGGGAATAACATCGTGTAATCAAAATCAAACCAGCAAAATTATAATTTGCGTAATTACTGGTGGTAGGACGTCTTGCGAGTCCGCACGGGTAGGTACCACCACCCTGCCTATTTCTGCCGTGAATCAGGTTTGAAGGGTAGAGCAGCCGTTCTACCTTAGAACTTATATTTCAATGTGTGTGGTGCATTTACGTTGTAAATAGATGTCTACGGGCTCCAGTAACCACAGTAACCACTTAACACCATGTGGGCTGTGAGCTCACCCATTTAAGCAATAAAAAAGATGTGTGGTGCCGTGGGACACCGGATAGGAACGAAGTTCCTTATTATAAAAATATTAATTTTAAGTTCTATTCGAGGTATAAAGAAAATAAAACTGGAGGTTTCACAACAACCCACGGTCACTCGGTAACGTGCGAACTTATAGTGGTACACTTCATTCACGGTTGTTTGCATAAGAGTTAGTGTATTGCGCAAACGAACGCTCTGAGATCGTGGTCAATGAATGATAAAAAATATGTAATTTTTTGTACGTTATTACAAAGTTAAGTCGTTCACTGTGTGCATTACTAAAAAACATCTTACGTTACGGACGTTTTTTCGCAGTTAGGGTACCCCTCAACATCGTCCCATAAGAAACTTCGTTCCAAAAAAAAATATATATATAAACCCTTGAATGCTACTCTGAAACCCTACATGCGAAAGCTATTCACGAATGATGGTTAATTACCTCTTAGCTGGTCATTCGTGACGCTGACGACGTGGTCTCCACGTTCGGGTCAATAGCGATTCGTGACGTCACGTCCTGCAGCATTGTCATTCATTATCTCTTCTTTTCGGTGTTTCTTGTCGGTTTTATTTGAATAATGAATATGCCTTTTCTTTAAATACAATTACTACAGTTGTACTAATAGCTCTCGATAGGATATAGCTTCTCAAAATTTTTTTTATACTTAATGTATTTTTGGTTTTCTATTCGGATCTCAACTACGAAATTTTAATCTGTATATTTTTTTTTATTGCTAGATGGTTGGACGAGCTCGCAGCCCACCTGGTGTTAAGTGGTTACTGGAGCCCATAGACATTTACGACGTAAATGCGCCACCTACCTCGAGATATAAGTTCTAAGGTCTCAATATTTTGCACCCCTTTTTACAAAAATTACGCAGACGGAGGAGTATGAAATTTCCCACACTTATAGAGAATGTAAAGAAGGAGGGCAGAATGTTAATATTTTTTTAATTATGCATTAAAAATACATTAAATCAATAAAAATAACATTACACACACACCGTGTATTTCACACACACACACACACACACACGCATTATCTTATATTTATTAATGACAACATTTTGTTTGTAATATTCTTTGTCTTTAATATTATTTGTCTATAGTGTAATCTTGGCGAAATATTTGACTATAGAAATATAATAGTGTTTGTTAATAGAACCATAACAGTTTTGAAACTTATAATTTCAATTAATTATAGTCGAATTTCGACTACCGGGGGACCACTAGTCAATTATTAAAATCCCACTGTAAAAACTAATCGCATCGATATCTATTAGGTTAGAATGTAACAAGAGATATGAACTATAATTTTTGACAATTATTTTTCATTCTAATGTCGAAGAATAGTTACATAAGCTAGCTGTAGAGCTAAGACGTGCCAGTAAAAAGACTTAGAAGACCATGTACCTATATCTCTCTCTACTGGTGATAGGACCTCTTGTGAGTCCGCACGAGTAGGTACCACCACCCTGCCTATTTCTGCCATAAAGCAGTAATGCGTTTGTCGGCGGCATTTACGTTATAGATGTCTATGGGTTCCGGTAATCACTTAATACCAGGTGAGCCGTGAGCTCGTCCACCCATCTAAGCAATAAAAATAAAAAACTGATGGACCGTTTGGTGGGCTTTAATTTTCTTATTTGATACTAGCGACCCGCCCTCGCTTCGCTTCGGAAACTGTAATTTATTATTGATTTCTCCACTATTTAATGGATGTTATTATACATATAAACCTTCCTCTTCAATCACTCTATCTATTAAAAAAACCGCATAAAAATCAGTTGCGTAGTTTTAAAGATTTAAGCATACATAGGGACATAGGGACAGAGAAAGCGACTTTGTATTACCTATACTATGTGGTGATTAGTTTGTTTGGTATTCAGATTTGACTGTAATTTTACAAACAAAAATAAAAGAGGCTAGCGGAAACGATTGAACAAAAACAGATGAAACCAATACTAATTGACCTCAGAATGACCTCACTCCTCTTGATATTTGAAGTCGAAGTTTCAATTGCACCTCATACCAATTATAATTGTACTAAAACGTGCCTTTAAATTAATTAGTTAATGCAAAAAGTATTACGTAGTTACATACAAAAGCTTTTTAACGCACATTGTAAAGGTCAACGGCACGAGACTAAAAATATCGCAGCAATCCGGTATGCAAACTAAATTTAACACATAACAATTGAACAATATAAATACAGTGACATTTTACAGTCTGATCTTTTCAAGTTTGTCGAGTGTTCTAGAATAGGGGCTCTCAATGTAGTCGTCTTCTTCGTCTCCGGCACGTAAGTGTAGAAGATATGGAAGAGAAAGAGTTCAATTGAAATAAATAATAGTTTAAAAAAACTAACAAAATACGCTTTTATAGAAAATCCAACTAAAAAAATAGAAATTCAATTATAATAAATTTGAATTAAAAATAGTGTAAGAAAAAAGATTTTATTGTAAAAAAATTGTATTGTAAAAAAATCACAATACTACACGTATTGTGATTTTTTTCATTTTTCATCCTTAATACAAATTTCTCTTGTAATAGGGAATGCTGTGTGTAAGAGAAACGACCTAGCTCGCTTTGTCTTTTCCCTCTCTCCACGGTCGAGTGGTTCGCGAGACGCCGTGTCTATTTTCTCACTCTTACTCTTCCTAAGTTGTATCTTTTCTCTCTAGCCGTAACGAATCTGTAGCGAGTTAAATTTTACTCTTAAGGCGCCTGAAAAAGTTTCACTTCACAAAAAGCTCAGTAGGACCTTTGTTTCAGACATTTAAGCATTTTGTATAGTTCGTGTATACTGGTTTGACCTCTTTCAGCATTTCAACATCCTTGGTGACACGATCCGGCGGCACACACATCAAGAGATCGTAAATAAGAGCGTGGCGTGTGTCACGCACGTAATATTTGAAGGTCGTAGCGCCGCGGGTATTAATTGCTAAAACGCAGAGAGAGAGAAGAAGGGTCGTCGTACCCCCTTTCGGGGGTACGGAACGGGCCTCGGGGCAATCCCCACTGCCCGGGACGAAACTCCCTGCCACACAGGGCAGGGGTGATGTGGATGCAAGATGTTATACTAGGGGGGGGCTGTTCGTTATGCGCGTCTCGGCGCACTACATCGACAAAATAAATAAATACTTAAATATAATACGATGGGCTTGAATGGCTCCAGGGATGACGCCCGGCAGCAGGATCCTCCGGCGTCGTGTTGTCCTCTGCTTCCTAAAGCTAAAATTTTTTTTTTTTTTTTTTTTTTTTTTTTTTTTTTTTTTTTTTTTTTTTTTTTTTCCTTACTGACTAACTACAAGCTAACTAAAACTAAACTACACTACTATTTACAACAGCACAGGACAACAGTCAGCGGATACGAGGGGCCCGCCACCGGCCCCATGCCGCGGCCCCGCCTCTACAAGTCAGAGGGGGAGCCGCGGCACTAGTAAGGCGCTCACCCGCTCCGGGCTCCCCAGAAGGGGAAGTCCGTCACGGGGAGGGGCCGACTTAAAACACTCCCCAAACGGGGGAGTGGTCCACCCTCGGGGGTGGAAAATGGGTCCCCATAGGGGGGCACCCCAACAATGTGGGGGGAAGTGACGAGTGTGGACAGCTCAGTCCCATGGGGGCACTCATTATGAGCACTCCCATATCACTCCGATTAAGCCGACTATCTTACCATAGCCGGGGGTTCCAGTAGCTCCCTTGGTAGCGCCAGACCATCAGGTGGTCTAGCGTGCAAGGGAGCTAAATTGTGGAGATGCTCGTGGGGTCCACCGTCAGCCCGCTCGTAAAGATTACGAGCTAGCCTCCGGATGAACTCCTCGAGCGACTCCACATCCAGATCCCGGGCGATTACGGCATTACTGACGTAACGCCCTGCTCCGACTATCGCGCGAAGAGCCAGATTCTGCTGGGCCTGTAACTTCACCCGCATGGCCTGCGGGATGAGGTGATACCAGGCCGCAGCTGCGTACGTGATACGGGAACGGACATACGTCTTATAAATGCCGAGCTTAGTCCTGACCGGCAACCTGGAGGCCAACACCGGCCGGAGGAGGAATCTCGCGTAGCGAGCGGCCGCCAACGCCAATTTGGCGTGGGCGGTCATCCTCAAACTCCGGTCGATATCGACCCCCAAGTACCGGACGCTGGATCTAAACTCGACATTAGCGCCACGGAGACTGAGCTGTCCCGGGACGACTCTTGTGCGGACCGGACCGAAGAGAATAGCCGCGGTCTTCCCCACGTTGACCGCGACCCTCCATCGGTCCAGCCACTGGGGCAGTAAGTCCAATAACCTCTGCATCCTCGAAATGGCCGCAGAGGGGAAGTTGGATGACGCGAAGTAGGCGCTGTCGTCGGCAAACAGCGCCAACTTCACGTCGGCTTCCCACGCTTCGAGGTTGCCCTCGAGCGTGGGAATGTCGTTGGTGTAGAGAGCGTAGAGGAATGGTGCCAGGACGCTCCCCTGCGGAACTCCGGCCGTGACTGGGCGCACCGACGACTTGGCGCCCTCGACCGCGACAAGGAAGGATCTTCCCTCCAGGTACGACCCCAGCAGTCGCACGTAGGCGTGCTGGAGGTCCGTGTTCTGCAACAGCTTGTGGATCAGTCCCGCATGCCAGACACGGTCGAAGGCCTTCTCGATGTCGAGAAAGACTGCGGCCGCGTACTGGCGCGCGTTGGTCCGATCCGCCAAGTGATGCATGACGCGGACCAATTGCAGCGTTGTCGAGTGACCGCTACGAAACCCGAATTGCTCGGGTCTGAGAAGGATGTGCGGCGACATCCTTCTCAGCAGCAGCCGCTCGAACAACTTGCCCACGTGCGACAGCAGCGTGATCGGACGGTAACTGGAGGGATTTCTCCTGTCCTTGCCGGGTTTGGGCAAGGCGATAACCTTGCCCAATTTCCAAATTCCCGGGAAGTGTCCTGTGGACAGAATGGAGTTGAACAGCCGTGTCATATATGACACGACCGTTTCAGGGAAGTGGAAAAAAGCGAGGGAGGGAATACCGTCCTCGCCCGGCGCCTTGCGCCTCTTCATCCGCTTGATGATGAGGCGCAATTCGCTGGGAGTGATGAGATCACCATCTCCCAACGGTGGCACCGGGGAGGAGAGTAGGCTTGCTACGCTCTCTTCCACCGATTGGTGGAATGCGGCCTCTGAGGGTGCAGAGTCATTTGGAGCGAACTGCCGCTCCAGCATTTCGGCCAGGATATCGGCGCGGGCCTGAGCCGAGAAGCATCGGTTGCCCCTCTCGTCCACGAGTGGACAAGTCGGGGCAGGCCGATTTGAGAGCTGGCGACAAAGCCGGTGGAGGGATACTGAGGAGGGGTCCTCGCGGGCCTCCTCGATCCTCTCCTGCCAGGCATAGCCCCGAAAGGTGCTAATCTTTGTCGCCAGCTCCGCTTCCAGCTCGTTAAGCTCGCGCTTTATCCTGGGACAACGAGTTGTCGCCCAGAGCCTCCTCAAGCCCCTCTTCCGGCGAATAATCGCCTTCAGATGGGCCGGGAGTATACCTCTGGGCCCGCCGCTGGGCACAAGAGTCGTCGCCTGGTCGATCGCTCCCCTGATGGAGTCAACAAGGCGGGTTGCCGCATCGTCGACCCCATCAGGGGTGTTGGGGTCCTGAATCACGGGAAGGTCGACTAGTCGTCTCTTAAAGAGCTCCCAGTCGACCTTCGGTCGTAGGGGCGAGGTCGCGACCCGGGTGAGCCCCATTCCCAGTGTCACCAGGATAGGGAGATGCGGGGTACCCAGGTCGTACAGTGCCTCGATCGTTACGGGGCACCGTAGCCCCTTGTGCACACACACATCCAGCACATCGGGCTGGTAGCGCGCGGCGGTCGGGATGTGTGTGGGTTCGTCGGGGCCGACCACAGAGTAGTCGCCCCTATCGGCATCTTCTAACAGCCGCCTGCCCACTGCTGAGTTAAGTCGGGAGCCCCACGCGACGTGCTTCGCGTTGAGGTCCCCGACCAGCAGAGCTGGGCGGCTGTCGTGATTCAGGGCCCGTCTTATGTCCTCGGGGTGAAATTCAGGCCCCGGGGGTCTATACGCGGCATAAATCCGCATATCTCCCCCCGAGGTGTGTACCCTCACACCGACTGACCTTGTCGATGTGAAGGACAGCAAATCCAACTGATCATGCACCACGTCCCGCCTGACGAGGGCCGCAGTGCCCCTGAACGGCCGCCCGGCAGGGGTAAGCTCGTCACGTCGGTACATGAAGTAGTTTGGAATCCTGAACGCATCCCGAGGACGTAGCTTGGTCTCGCCCAGGAGCACAACCTCTGGGTTATACTCCCGGGCGAGAACAAGCAGGTCGTTCTTTCGGGACTTTATCCCGTCGGGGTTCCAATAAATGATGCGCAGCTCCTGGCTAGCCATTGAGCTGCGCAATCATCTGGTAGAACCCCGACAGGAGCGCCCCGAAGGGACTGGCTCCCGAGGCGATCTCACGGATTACTCCGGAGATCACCTCGGACAATTTCTCCCACAGTGCGAGCAGCCATGCAGCAAAGCCGGCAGGCTGGGAGGCCTGTCGACCGCTGCGGCGCTCGCGCTGAGGGCGGGGGGGGAGGGGGGGCTGATTGTTCAAGTCGTGCTTGCCTTCGGCCGGATGGGCTGTAGGCAGTGGTTGGCTTGATGTCGGTTGTTGGGCAGTAAGGGGGGCCTCGGAGACCTCCATGGTTTCTGTGTTGGTTTGTTGGGGTTCTGGCACTGTGGGTTCAGATGTACCCCTTAGTCTCTCTCTTTCTTCCCTTTTTCTTGTTTTCCTTTTGGCCTTTTTCCTCTTGTTCTTCTCCCTTTTAGTGGACGTAGGGCCGCTAGTCGGGAGTGGTTTAGGCACTGATATACCAGCAGATGTACGACCACGGGGAGCAGGAGTGGGTTTGGGTTTATTTATCCGCCGTGGTGGGTTGGCCTGTGCCATCAGCGTAGGCGCCGATGGCAGTGCCTCCACCACCACAGCAGACGGAGCGGAGTGGGATGGGGGAGGGGGCTGGGAAGTTTTCCCTTTCCCCTTCCCCTTCCCCTTTGCTACAGGTATTGAAGCCGGAAGAGCTGCACTCCCGGCTCGAGGTGCCTGTGGTGCAGGAGGGGGGACGGTTGCTCCCATCATCCTGGCCCGTTTGCGGAAGACCGCACACCGTCTGTCGACGGCGGCGTGGTCCTTCCCGCAGTTGGCACAGGAGAACGGGCCGTCCCTCGGCCTCGGGCAGTCCGCTACGATGTGCTCCCCGGCACACCTTACGCAACGGACCGCGCGATGACAGTTGTAGGAGGCGTGTCCGAAGGCCTGGCAGCGATGACACTGCGCAGGCCCTCGGATTGGACGCCATCCTTCGACCGTCACCCCCGGCAGGTACAGCAGTTCGTTGACTGCGTACAAGCGGGCGAGGTCGTCCTTCGAGAGGTGGTCCAGGGCTACGTGAAAAACGCAGCCCGGACGCCCTCTCCGGGACCTAATGCACCTGGCGTATCGAGCCGGGAATCCCAGCTCCTTCAGGGCATTGACTATTTCTGCCTCGTCGGTGTCGGCAGGGAGGCCCCGGACTGCCACCTTCGAAGGCATCTCCTCCGCCAGGGCGTAACAGTACCATTTAATGGTACCGTCCCTGGCAGAGGCCTCCGACAGGTAGGCCTGGACCGCCCTATACTCCTCAGCCGACGTCGGCAGAAATCTGAAACCGGCGCCGAAGGGTCGCACCGAGGGGGCGCGGCCTAGGCGCTCCCTAATGGCCGCCATGTGGCGGGACCAATTTGGAAGGGCCTCCACCATAATTGGCGGGTGTCGGCGCAGTTCCTCCTGGGCGCGACCCTTCGGCCTCGGGGGAGGGACTCGTGAGGATTGGGAAGTCCTCTGGGCGGTAGGGATACCTGGCCTAGCTGCCATGGCAGCATAGGAGGTGGAGGGAGTGGGGTTGGGCTTAGTGACTTGTTGAGGTCTGGTAGACTCGAGGTCCATGTACCTGGTCGAATCCAGGTTGCCCGCCGTGCCGCTTAGGGCGGGGGCACCTCGGGTTGAGTCTACCGGGATTGGAGATAGCGTTGGGGAAGGAGAGCGAGGAGGGGATCTTACTTGCCTTGGGGCTGTTCCTGTCCTGGCGGGAGCCCTAGGCTTCGGAATTGGTTGAGCTGGGATTGGACTCCCAGAGGGGGACGAAGACCTAGACGAGGAAGGAGTGACCGATTCGGTTGAGGAGTGTGCAGAGGATGTGGTCGCACTCTCCTCTCCCTCCGATCTAGACGAGGGGCCTATTCTAGGACGCTTGTCCTTTTCGCTCGATGAGCCTCGGTCAGACTCGGACCTGGCCTTCTTCCGCGGCCGAGAGGGCCCAGAGGGATCGGTCAACGGGGGAAGGACATCTTCCTCCGGTTCGATCCTCGGAGTCCTCTGGGCCGCGACCGGAGGCCCGGGCCGGCTGTCCGTCCCGAGTCCCATCGAGACTGTACGGGTTGCTGGTGCTGGTCTGAATCTTAGACTCGACATAACTTGGCGTCCCTTACGGGACGGGCCGGGGGTGCTGATAATGGGGGGTGATGTCCCCCCAGACATGTTTTAGCCAATTATTTTAACGGGTCCCACGACTGTCGGTACATCCGTGATAGTTACTATATAACCATATACTTCCGCTAACCGACCGATGTATTTGTTGGCTTTAACTAATAAATTAATAGGTGCTTATAATTAACTGAACTAAACTAATTAACTGGTCAAAGATACCATAATTTAAGCTACTTGAAAAGAATTATAGAATAATAATAATAAAAAATTGGATTAAACTAATAGCAAAGACAAAAAATTGAACATACACTAAAATTAATCTGCAACGGTCCACCCTGCAGGCATCCGCCGCAGCCGGCCACTTGTAGTGTGCGTAGGAAAATTAACATAAAATAATAAAAATCTACAAAATTAACAATGTACTTACTATTGAAGACTCGAGTTCTTATTTATAAGGTAAAAGCTCCTAATACGGCGGTAGTCAAAATCGCTTCCTATTACGGTGGTATTTCTATTTTCGAGATTTATTCTTGTTTTATTCAGTTTAAGCTCACCAAAACGGAATCTATTGATTCTAAATCTATTACTTCATAACATAACTGACGTTTTCAAGTGTAGCATATAAACAACACTACAAGATCTATCAGTTTGTATCACGGCATCAACGTGAGAGGAGTTTCCATACAAACGCGGAACAAAAATATAAGTACACTTAATATTTAGAAACTAAATTTTTTGTATTAATAAGTCGTTCATCTTTGTTAATGTGTTATTTATAGCATTTTCCTACTATTATACTTACTTTTTAAATAGCTTGTTTCATATATGTAACTCATTTTTTACTCAAAAAATAAGAAACAAAATACCTCCGTAATACGGTACGAATTTTATAGAATAATCCTAATACGGTGGTATAACTCCGAAATAGGGAATATACTGGGCATATTTAATTGTTTATAACTTTCAATTTATTAAGTTATTGAATTAGTTCCAAGGTTAGTTGGAATAATTATTAATCTTGTAAATTAGAAACCATATTCTGCGGTATGTATTATTCATTAAAAATCTAGTTAAATATGAAAACTGTCGAGTGCAAAATGTTGGTTTCTTAGAAGGGGTAAAAATAGGAAGGTGTATTTTAATTAATCACAAATCATTTGTTTTGTATAACTGTTGACTTGAGTTTTACACATCTGGGCCAAAAAATTGTTATCGTTTGATTAAGTATTTACATTCTTTGTTTATCGAAATTTTGATGGGTCAGAATTAGGATTCAAAAAATACGAGTAGTTTTCCTATTACGGTGGTAGTTATTTCCAGGTAACTCTGTGTTAGGTTCTATGATCTTCTATTACGGTCATATTCATAGAACATAAAATTACAAGTTTTAGGACTATATAGAAATAATAGAAAGGTTATTTATTTATACTAATTTTTCACAAAAAGATAATACAATAAAAACAGATTTAAAGAATGTCTAAATACTATGTACAAAGGCGAGCTTAACTCTTCATGAGTTTTCTTCCAGCAAAGCCTTTTCAGAGAGAAATACGATGTATAAGAGGGGAATAGTGTACAAGTGAAAGGTTATTAAAATATATTAAATACAGTGGATTTCATTAATAACGACCTCGGTTATAGCGACGTCAAACTTACGTCCCTTGAATTTAAAGCATACTTTCGTAAGAAATTCATTCGGTAAGAGCGATTTTGGATACTATAGCGTCAATTTTGGGTATAGCGATTTGTTTTTATGAACCGTTTATGACAGATTCCCAGAAATCCCGTACGGATATTTCTATTGAGTCGGCAAAGGCACAAAGACTCATTCATAAAACTATTAAACTTTCTTATATTTTGTTTACATTCACAGATGGTCAAGCAAATGCTTTATTTGTTTGTTCCTAAGGAGTCCTCAATAAATTTACCATTAAGTAATTCTATTTTGTTCATCTTAAATATGTATAGCTCTATTCAGACAGCAGTGGCAGCGGCCGCCGCATCAGCCACCGAACAGTTTTATCCTTTCAAGCGATACTGCTCTATAAAACAATGTAGATAAGTTTAAAATTCTTTCAAAGCTGAAAGTGCTCTTCGCACCTTTTTTTTCTCCTACCAGTGCTGGTAGCCTTGACAGGCTATTTCAACTTCCCCTTGACGTGTAGATGATCTCATGGGGCTCAAACCGGGAGTGTTGCTAACACTGACCCTACGAAGAGCAGTGCTTCGAAGAATCTACCACTGGATCGGAAACGCGACCAACTGAGAAGATCCGGTTAGAAACTCAGTGGGCTGCGTCTATAGGTTGATTTCTTCTTCGAGTTCTTCATCGCAAGCGACGGGTTTGGCGAGGACGGTAACCGGTGCTTGAGGTACCTAAAAGCACCGTTAATGGATCGGGAAGATCCGTAATGACGTGCTTAGGGCGACGTCGACTGTTTACCATTCGGTCCACAAGATCGGGTAGGCCTTCGCATCGCTGCCGGCCGTTGCCTCCGATGTCTGAATTGAGCCGAAAACTTCGCTTACCTTAGGTTTACCATTAAGTTTAAGAGTAAAAAACCTTAGTTACTCCTTATATCATCAGCTATCTATTGGTGAAAGTCTTGTCAAAATCGGTCCAGTCTTCCAGAGATTAGCCGGAACAAATAGACAGACAGACAAAAATTGTAAAAAATGTTATTTTGGTGTATGTACCGTATATATATTTATATGCATGTGGTAAAAAGCGGTTATTTCAATATTACAAACAGACACTCCAATTTTATTTATGTGAATACATTCGAAATTCTCTAGAATTCTCATGTTAAAATACAATCCAAATCACTTTTAAACGCGGTAAAAATGTACTCTCTTTTCCGAGCCAACCTGTGTGAATGCACGGTTATACTACATTTGTATTATAAATTTCATTAAAAGTGGTCAATTAATGCAAAACTTACAATTTAAGTTCTTCACATTTATATTATTTACTTAATAAATATTATATGTTCGGAACTTAATAAATATAATTTCTGACCCTCTGTTTTAGGAACCGTCTACCGCAGTAATAGGCTCTGAGCTCAACCGTGCCTCCGTATTAGGGAAAATCGACCCGGCTATTTAAAACATTTTTTAAAATAAGTAATTTCTAGAAAAGAAACATAAATTCAACAGTAATACGAAATTTAAATTCCATTTTTGACGACGAAAATTTTTTCCACCTTTAAAAATACTTACAAATGCTTATTTTTCTTTCTTACTTTCAAATTTTGCGAAATACCTCCGTAATAGGTGCTTTTACCTTATGCATCTAAATGTTGTAAAATATTCAACCTAGTAAATAATAAACTATAATAATTTGGTGTAAAATAAAGAAATAAGGAGACTATTAACAATTATGTATATGTATGCGTCGAGCGTTCAATCGCCCCGACACGATACCGATGGACCTGCAGGATTCCACCCCAGCTTGTAGTAAGGTGGGGATAGAATTCCAACAGACACATAAATTTAATCTACAATCTACAAAGAAAACAAACTACTGTAAGTCGGCAACGACGGGGAAACCTACAGCGTGTTTCGTACTAATTACTAAAAGAAAAATTGAAATGACCACTTACAAGGGTCGGTCGGTTCGCCAATATTGGAACGTAAAAATTAAATTTATATTTACATGAATTTAAAATATTAAAACTATGGAGGGTATATTTGAAAAAACTTAATTATAGTAAATAGATCTGCCACAGTGGCGCTAGTGGGTGATTACAAAATAGGAATTATAATTAATATCTCAAAATTAGTTTAAATAATTAGTAATAGAAATAATAACAATTTAAAGACAATAAAGCAAGAATAAAGAAAACTACTATGAACTACTACTATATCTAAAAACAAACTGTATACGGGGTTCCCGACGTTGCCGAGGTCCACCACCGTAAATCGGCTTACGCGGGTTTAGTAACAGCCCCTCCTAACCCCGAAGGGTAGGGGAGGACTGGGAACGGACACAGATGGCCAGACTCGAAGGCGCTAACGTAACTCGGTTTTTATTCTTAGAATAAAATGAGTACGCAGCTTTTCCAGGCTGAACGACAACTACCCGCAATTAACCAATGTTAGGAAAGAAAGTGTCGAACAACTCACCTGTTCCCGGGTCCTGCGTTACGTTGCTCGGAACGTCTCCGCGCCGAAACAACACCGCTAGATAACAACACGCACGCTTTGGGCACTCACTATCCGCACAGCACAACACAGTAGGGGCCTCGTAGCACTGGTGTCCCGGGTTGCTAAAACGCAGATGGCGCCGCGGGATGTATTTACTAGTACACACATATCACATCGTGCAATGATAGTATAGAGGCGTTCAATTTAGCATCGTGTTGGGATCAAGTATTCAAACTTGAACATGCGAGGAAATTTCACAGGGCAAAGTAGTTAAAATTTATTTTTGCACAACAATGAATTTAATACATATATTTTATAAAAATGAAAACCACCTGATATCAAAAATTATACTCTAAGCCCAAGCAAAAAATATTTTGATACCTACGCATACTTTTTATTTACTTATGAGAAATCCAACAGCCACGAATAACCTAAATTTAAAATAAAATAAATAGCTAAAGCTAACCCTATTGTGGGAAAAAGTCTTGTCTAAAAGTCTACGCTTTTTTTTTTTTTTTTAATACCTATTTAATTTTTCATTAAAATAGAAGATTGTCGTTTTGAGGACAGATTCAGATACATTTTGAAATTTAATAAGAAGTCATCTATTATAATTCTTAAAAAATATTTTAAATATTCATTAAGCGTAACTGAAGCTTAAAGTCCACAGAACAGTTTTGTATAATAACCACGTCGAAGAAGTTCCCGAAAAAGTTAATCAAAGGAGAAATGGCGGTTGTTAATCTGGTCACAATTTGAATGTCGCCATTCATAAATTTGGTTTTAATTCATGATTTCCCTCTAGGCTTGGCTACGCTGCTGTTGCCAACTGAATTACACATTTTATCGCCCACGAAGTTACTTTACCTTATTACTTTGATTCTTTTTTCGTCTTTATTTGGATTCGATATTCCTCTGGTTAATCCAAAATGATTTTGAGTTTGATGATAAGTTTTTCTATAAAGTGGATATCTTTTGCACATTTTACTTGAATGTTCCATTATCTTTTCAGATTATAAAATTGCCTGATCAGAGTTCATTCGTATATTAATCAAAATGGCTATGGCTTTTCAAGTTATATTTATTTATCTATATAATTTTTTTAAAAGGGTACAATAACAATTAGCAAAAAAACACTAGCAGTTTATATTTATTCATATATTTATTCATACGACGTCATCACGTTTCCGAGCATTATCTGCATAACCACTACCTCCAAAAGTGTTATGTGACACATATTTTTACTTCTGATCTGTCGCCTTCTGCACCAAAATGATCAAATATTCTTGTTTAATGGATGACACTTATTCCAATGCAGTTAAGTCTTCAATCTCGATCATTCATGTTGTGATTTCTTTGGCTCTTATACTGTTTAACACCATGGCCATCGTTGATCATCTACCCGATCATTACAGATGGGTATGCTAATAACTAAAACGGGTGAACATATAATCATCAAAGGTCTGATCAAAAATGGATAAAACAAACAAAACTCAAAATAACACGAACCTTTGTTTACATTCAGTAGAACTTGTCCATAACCATTGATTCGCTTTATTTGAGCGTAAATAACCTTGGCCTCTGTATTAATATTAAGCGTGTGCCGGTTAAGTGGAGAAAAATAAGGAAACGTTCCCCAAACATTGCACACTGTGTTGCCACTCGTAAAATTATTGACCAAGGCCACGGAGATTTTCCTCGGGATTATAATAGACTCTTTCTTTTTCAGCAATAGTTCCTTGAGTGCATTAAGACCCTTTTTGGCTTGACAGAATACGTGCGCTGCGTCTTTAATGTGTATTTTTTTTTCTGTTAATGTCGTAGATACATTACCAAAAAAGGTTTCTAGTTTCCTGGATGATATTAGGTAGGACGTCCGCTGTAATTGTGTTTCTGGGGCAGATGCCAACTTGGTTACCTAAATTATTGTGTCAACGGCTGAATTCCTAACAAAAAAACCTTTTTTCTTTTTCGTGCAGTACAACTAACCAGGCCTATGGAGAGTATAAACAACTGTAATAAAAAAACATACATTGAAGTCGTCGTGGCCTAAAGGATAAGACATCCGGTGCATTCGTATGTAGCGATGCATTGCTGTTCGAATCCCACAGGCGGGTACCAATTTTTCTAATGAAATACGCACTTAACAAATGTTCACGATTGACTTCCACCGTGAAGGAATAGCATCGTGTAATCAAAATGAAACCCGCAAAATTATAATTTGCACAATTACTTGTGGTAGGACGTCTTGTGATGTCGCACGGGTAGGCACCACCACCCTGCCTATTTCTGCCGTGAAGCAGTAATGCGTTTCGGTTTGAAGGGTGGGGCAGCCGTTGTAACAATGCTTTAGAAATTATATGCCAAGGTGAGTGGTGGCATTTACGTTGTAGATGTCTATGGGCTCCGGTAACCACTTAACAGTAGGCTGTAGGCTCGCCCATTCATATACGCAAAAAATAAAAAAACATACACAAATATTTATTCCGATTTGTTTTCATGACTCAGTAATTCCGCGGCCGCATTTTCACGATTTCATCTTACGGAGGAGTGCGACAGTAGGCTAAGCTGGGAGCCCTTTTTTATTGGCGCAAGGATAATGAATTACGGACGCATCCCTCCCATAAATCTCCGAAGGCACGTGGGACGTCAAGGTCAGAATGTGCAATGGCATTTGGGTTTTCTCTCGAATTACGTTTCACGTTACTACTAATCTCGTGTCGACGATGCCTGGCAACGTTTAGGTAAATTTATCTTTTAGGCGAATGTTAAATAAATGACATCTGTTTTGACATTTACAGTCAAATTGTAAGTATCAGGGTAATTTGACCATATCTGTGGCCTTTATTTTTTATTTAGTCACACAATATAATATGTAGTATGAATTATTTGAATATTATCGATTGAAAACTTTGAAAGGTATCTTTATTGTTTTGTCACATACTTATGTATATTAAAATTCAGTGAAAGGAATGTTTTTTCTTACGTCTTTATTTTTCTTTTTTCTATTTTGGCATAATTTTCATTCAAATTCAAGTAATCGGGGGAGGGAAATATTGAGACTACTCTGAGGAAATGTTTGAGTTAATCCCATCATTTCATGTCTACTTCCTTACTACCTAAAATCACCTCGTTCATCTACAGTGTGTTTCAAAGATCTTTTCTGTGCCGTACCGTCCGATTTTGGAATGGACCCCCTCTACAGTGTTGCCGAAGCGCTGTGACATGTATTTCTGTCAAATGAGGCTCAATGGTAGACAGCGGCTTGGCTGTGCCCCTAGCTTTGCTGATGTCCATGGGCGACGGTAACCACTCACCATCAAATGGGCTGTATGCTCCTCTGCATACAAGGACAATATAATAGTAATAACAATAATTTATTTCAAACTAGCTGACCCAGCAGACTTCGTAGTGCCCCTAATCGATAAATAAAGGACCTAAACTTTTGTATAAAATAAACTTAAAACAACAAAAGGAATCCGAGGGACGGGGGACACATGAAAGGAAAAACAAAATTGTTATTTTTATTTAATTCCGAGTATTTTGATATGTATCTACCTTTTAAATCTTCTCTGGACTTTCGCAAATAATTCAAGACCAAAATTAGCCAAATCGGTCCAGCCGTTCCCGAGTTTTAGCGAGACTAACGAACAGCAATTCATTTTTATATATATATAGATAAAAAATCAAGAAAGATATCTTACGAATAAATAGACTTATTATTTATTCGTAGAAGATATCTGATAGTTGAATGTCAAAAGAAGAACTTACAAGAATCGTCAAAACAAAACACAGCGAGCTTGTCTTTTCAAATTTTAGTATTCCTCCTTTTTTTTTCGATTTTCAAAACCATTAAAAATTACAATCAATGTGGTTTTGTTTTGTATAAAATTTCGTGCAGAGCAAGGCGGACGGGTGTTTGTTTTTACTGAAAATTTCCAAGCTTATAATAATAAACTTTCGATGCTAATTTGTTTGTTTTCGCCTATGATGTTTCTTGGTAAGGGATTTAACGGTACTTTAAATTATCATAATACACACATTCTGGATAATTTTACATATTAACCATTTTATCACGTAGGAACAGAAAAAAAAAACCATGAACCTTAGAAAGTGAATAAGGAATCCGTATTCCATTCAGCAGTAGATGTTTTGTGACGATTCTGAGGCGAAGCAATCCTGCTTTCTAGTTGGAACCGTATGGTAGCGGTTAGTTGTAGATTAGTCTTCTATATTTCCACTGTTGACGTGTTATGAGTCCGCACGGGTAGGTTTTTTTTTTGCCCGTGCAGGCAGACGATCATACGGCCCACCTGGTGGTGAGTGGTTACCGTCGCCCATGGACTTCAGCAATACCAGAGGCAGAGCCAAGCCGCTGCCTACCACCACCCTGCCTATGTCTGCCGTGAAGCATTGATGCGTTTTGGTTTGGAGTGTGGGGTAGCTGTACTGTAAAACTGAGACCTTAGAACTATTATCTCAAGGTAGGTGACGGCATTTACGTTTGTAGATGTCTGTGTGCTCCGGTGACCACTTAACATCAGGTGGGCCATGAGCTCGTCCACCCACCTGAGCAATAAAAAAATCTCCCAATAGAATCGAATCTACGAAATGTTTCGCACTATGTACTATTGTAACTATACTGAGACCTTAGAACTTATATCTCAAGGTGGGTGGCGCATTTACTTTGTAGATGTCTATGGGCTCCAGTAACCACTTAACACCAGGTGGGCTGTGAGCTCATCCACCCATCTAAGCAATAAAAAAAAAAACTCCATTAATCGCGGGTATCTCCGAAAATATTTTGTACATCGAATCGAAAATATTTTGTTTTAAATATCAGTTATGTAAAAATCAGGTAGTTTGGAAAACAAAGAACATAACACAAGGAAAAATATTTCTTATGCCAATACGAATATACAACATTATCGCTTGCAAATAGCAATACATTACGTATTAAATTTCGATTACAGCACTATTGAGTTTATCTTTCGAATCCGATGACGTCACACATTACTATCGCGAATCTTAGCCGAATGAAAATATAACGATTGCGTCACAACATCAAAAGATCTTGTGTTTCCTCGTTGAATACTTGAATTATTTTAAAGAAAACATTTCATTTTATCACAGCCGCGATAATTTATAGCTGACCAAAAAAATTGGTTTTGGCAAGCTGAAGCACTTGATGGAGGCGCCAGTAGTATATCTTCAGCTTATAACATCAGTGTATTAGTATTAATGATAGTATTATTTATAGTGTGAAATTTCTGATGACGTTAGCGCCGGCTTGCATAATTCTAAGATATGTACTGGGCGTTAGCAAGCCGCTTACGAAAACGAAGACAGGCGATAGTTACTAATGACACCTTTGATGATGGGACGGAAAACATTTTTCATTGCTGGTTTTTTTTTAGTAAATTAATGTATTTTTTATGAAACTATCGTTTTATTTAGCTGTACTTGCATGATGGAGCGTAAATAATGCTAATAAAACATTTTAAAAATATGTTTTTTTTTAAATCCGGATCGATTTTTTTCCGTCCCATCATCAAAGGTGTCATTAGTACAATCGTCTGCCTCCGCTTTCGGAAGCGGTCTTCTAACACCCAGTATAGGTTATATGCATGCTTCTATTACTGCGAATGAGCAGTCGACCGAAAATCTAATGCGAATCGGTTACCTGTGCTCATTAGTTTCGATTTGAATAAAGCTCCAAACTTTTTTTTTCCTAACAGAAATGCGTGATTACTGAATGAAACAAACAGTATTGTGTTACTAATACATCTCAACTCATAACATTAATTTATAAATTAAAGGGAATGTTATAAAAAATAAATAGAATAATTAGGAACGTTAAGCTAATAGTATTTAATAGGAAAAAGATGTGTGGTGTCGTGGGACACCGGATAGGAACTATGTCCCACATAAAAAAAAAAAAAAGAATTACGAGAAAAAAATCGCGCGGTGAAATATCGCTGTGCGGAAAACAAGGCCTTATTCCACGGACTTTTTCTTACGGTTTTTACTATCACAATTTTTTCAGTTCGGTCGCGCAGCAAAATCCCTATCCCCTCCAAGCCTGCCGTAAGGAACTTCGTTCCAATAAATAATAAATAATTGAGAACAACTCACCCACGGTCATTCAGCCCCAATTTAGGCCACCCTGTGCTATGAGTACTAGAAGCGGACAAACATACTTACGTATATACGTTTGAATATATAGATATTCGGATTCGGATTTACTTATAATAAGCACCCAGACAAAGAGCAGACAAACCAGTTCACCATACAATTTCAAAAACACTATTTAATTATATAAGTTTTTTTAATGTAAACACAATTTATTTTCAAACATACATCAATATCCTTTTCTGACGAGGCTTATCTCATAAAAATTAACAAAGAAATTGACAAAAAGTCCTGACAAATCTACAGATTAGAAATAAGATTGCGAGCGACCCGAAAAATATGTTAACAAACTGTTTGTATCCGTGGCTGAGTTTACTTTAATATGTTTTGTTGCATTTTTCTTGGCTCATGTCGGTTACATCGTAAAAACGATTTATGAATGTGTTTTACGCGCGATATGGATACAGCCCACAGAGCATTTTGTTGATACGGCTGTTTTATTAACTTTTTAGAGAATCTTTGTCAGTGGTTTTAAATTACCTAAGTATACGATTGTGTTTAAATTTGCATGTCATTCGGTGAGTATGCTAAAGAACTTACTAACGATCTTACTGGTAGACTGGTGGTAGGACCTCTTGTGAGTCTACGTGGGTAGGTACCACCAGCCTGCCTATTTCTGCCGCGAAGCAGTAATACGTTTCGGTTTGAAGGGTGGGGCAGCCATTGTAACTAGGTGGGTGGCGCATTTACGTTGTAGATGTCTATGGGTTCCGATAACCACTTAACACCAGGTGGGCTGTGAGCTCGTCCACCCATCTAAGTAATAAAAAAAAGCCTAGTGTCTTCTGAGCCCGCTCGGGTAGGTGCCACCTTCCTATCTATTTCTACCGAGAAGGAGTAATGCCCTCCAGCGTAAGCGCGGCAGCCGTTATACAACAGAACTGAGACTTACGCGTAGGTTTCCAAGGTGGTGGCGGCATTTTCGTTGTTTATGTCCATGGGTTCTGGTTACCTAACACCAGGTGCCGTGAGCATAAAAGTCTCACTTTGTCAAATCAAAAGAAAACTAATTGAAGCTGGTTGAAAATTTCAGCGACTTATTAAAGGTAGATTTCGTATGATGTATTATGAGTCCGAACCATCAATACATTCGAAATGCAATTCAAAATTTCCGACGACATTCCTTAAATCAACATAATTATTATTAAAGCATCAATTTTATGTTTCAAGATGGCATTCATCTTCTTGTCATTACGATCTCGATGATCTCGAATAATAGTTGAACATCAGAATTTCAGACGAACAGACATACATTGATCAAACGATCATTTTTTTTATTTTTTATTGCCTAGATTTCCGTATCTTCAGGGATGACAGCTGTCTACGGTGCTCAAAGGATCGTTGAGCGACTCCAAACCATACTAAAAAGGTTCAAACTCACATTTTTTTTTATTTTTTTTTATTGCTTAGATGGGTGGACGAGCTCACAGCCCACCTGGTGTTAAGTGGTTACTGGAACCCATAGACATCTACAACGTAAATGCGCCACATACCTTGAGATAGAAGTTCTAAGGTCTCAGTATAGTTACAACGGCTGCCCCATCCTTCAAACCGAAACGCATTACTGCTTCACGGCAGAAATAGGCGGGGCGGTGGTACCTACCCGTGCGGACTCACAAGAGGTCCTACCACCAGTAATTACGCAAATTATAATTTTGCGGGTTTGATTTTTATTACACGATGTTATTCCTTCACCGTGGAAGTCAATCGTGAACAATTATGAAGTACGTATTTCATTAGAAAAATTGGTACCCGCCTGCGGGATTCGAACACCGTTGCATCGCTACGAATGCACCGGACGTCTTATCCCTTAGGCCACGACGACTTCGAATTCGACTTCATATACTTTCACGTCATATATGATTCACCTTATTCTGGCGCTTTAGTAAGAAAATCCAAGAAACGACATAATTACTTTAGTGCGCCACAGAAAGCACTGATGCGTGGTAGTCATCGTGTAAAGATTTTGAGCATTCTTGTGGCAACAGTTTTCACGGGCAACAAACATTATAAAAATCAATTACAAAATAAACTAAATTGAATTCGGCTTAATCGTCACAAATGTCATTTAACTTCACTTTGTACGAATTTGTTTACAAGAGAACGGTTAATACGTACATTACACGGGCCGCGCGAGTCGAACAAATCACCATGTGATTCGTTTAAAGCGGAAACGGAAAAAGAAATTATTGGAAAATAATAACGTTACTTCACAATTTGGATACAATCAAATCTAAGCTCTGTGCGTAGGTAATAAAATCGCTTTTACCGTTTACCTGAGATTTAAGAGACTTCGTATATGTTAAAACGGTTCGCGTTAACTGGTTTGGAAGGTTCTCGTTTAAAATCAATTGTTCAACCGAAAAAATTGGGAATTTTGGTTCTGAATCTCAGAAGCTTTTTTCTCTTTTTGTATGTATAAACATATTATTATGTATGTTTAAAAGATTATTAAAGATCACATTTTCACTTATTTCTTGTAAAGATAAGACAAAAAAATACGTGTTATAAAATAGTACAACTCATCAAACGAAAGAAAATCGGTCGATAAGTAGGAGAATTATGCACTTAACTTTTCCAATTTTCCAACCAATTTCTCTAATGAAATACGTACTCAACAAATGTTCACGATTGACTTCCACGGTGAAGGAATAACATCGTGTTATAAAAATCAAACCCGCAAAATTATAATTTGCGTAATTACTGGTGGTAAGACCTCTTGTGAGTCTGCACGGGTAAGTATCACCGCCCCGCCTATTTCTCCGTGAAACTCCGTATCGCCGTGAAACAGTAATGCGTTTCGCTTTGAAGGGTGGGGCAGCCGTTCTAACTATACTGAGACCTTAGAACTTATATCTCAAGGTGGGTGGCGCATTTACGTTGTAGATGTCTATGGGCTCCAGCAACCACTTAACACCGGGTGGACTGTGAGCTCGTCCACCCTTCTAAGCAATAAAAAAAAGTTCCTACCACCACATACACTACAATATTGTTGCAATGATTTCCTTACAGAATATATAGGTAGTGCTTTATGTAATTTACAAGGAGAATCGAAAATGGAATTATGATTTCGAAGCAGATTATATTTTTTTGTTTTATTTTTGCGTCTTGATCAAAATATTTGATGCTTTATTATTTACTTTGACTGACTACTGACAACGTTCTACTGACAATTCTATTTACGTTATATTTTGACAATCCTAATTTAAAATAACAATCTCAAGCATTCCTATTCATATCACCAACATTTGTTTATCTACGGGAATATTTTCGTAGCCTCAAAGTTTTTTTCATTTACCTGCTGTAATTAACTCATGAGCTCACGGACCGCCCGGTATAAAGTCTACATCCCAGTTTATACATACAGCTAAATTCTAAACTGAAAAACCCCAAACTAGGACTTTCTCTAGTTCGAGAATTTTTTTCACCAGAATTTTTCAGAACTACACATATAAGATAAAAATATATATACTTGGGCCAAAGTTATTATCACGACTAGGTATCAAACTCGTTCTCCATAGTGAGTGATTAATTTTATCTAGGATAGCCTTGTAGTCTTAGTGTAGTTTTATGTAGCCCGAAATTTAACCATTCCATTTGGAACCCATGCCTGCCTTACGCTAGAAATAGGCAGTATGGTGGGTAATACTTACCCGTGCATGCCATAATACGCTCTATTACGAGTCAGTAAGTGTCTAAATGCAATGGCCTGGTTCTATTTGAATCCAAGTTGACCGATCCACATTAGTGAATTTTATAGTCAACAAACTAGTGTTTCTCAGAAACAATTTTCGTAAAAGACATCTCTGGTAACATGAAATATTACAACGGTTATTACCACCAGAACATCAATAAAAGTCGACTCAACATTAGTTTTGAAAAAAGAAGTAGTTTCTAGAGAACTGCTTTGCTTGATTAAAAGATGTTATATAACAAAATCGTAAACCCTTTTCGTCTTCGGGCTTATGGTAATTTTTAGTTTTCAGGGATTCTAATGGTTTTGATTTTTTGTGATCATATCAAACAATCCTACTGTCATTTTCATTGCTAATAAAGGAGAAACAAGAGAGTCATTGCTAATAAATAGGGGTACTCGTAAGGTACAATAGGCAAGAAAACTGGTTTCAAGTATAATTAGTGCTTTCAGGCTTGCTTTCACACTGCACTCAGAGTACAATAATAAAATGGATATCTAGGCATTGTTTTCTAGTGAGATATCCCAGGAGTTACTCATTAGCTACTTTCTCTATTACCTGAGAGGGCAAGAAAAAGAAGGTACTAAAAATATTTAATACTTTTAACACTAGACTCAGTTGAACATTCCTGCTATCGATGTGTCGACCCGACATAGTACCAGAAAAGTAAAATTTCGAACCCGCCTGTCCTCAAATTGTAGATTTAGCCCTGTAATAACTTTCGTTAGGTCAAAGCCACTATATCAAAAAAATAACGATACAAGGTCACACCAAAAAACTGTGAGATATAATAATAATATCCAAAAAATACAAAAGAGCATAGCATACAAAATACAAAAGAGCTTAGGCATAGTCCCCATTCATCTAGAATTTTCTTTGACGAAGTCAATTTGGGCGCGGGCGGTGTAGCCACACAGCTGTGTGCTTTGTGCTCTCAACCTAACCTTAACATTGACCGTGAACGGATGAGAAATGTATCGGAACGTAATCAAGGCAGTACGTCATGAGTTTACACGCATCGGCTAAATGTAATGTTGAATTGTATGGATTTTAGCTTGCATCCGATTCTGACTATTACATTCATAGATATAACGATGAAAATTCAGTGCGGGATAGATTCCTAGACTTGAATTAATCAATTGACTTACCGTGTATTAAACAGGAGTATTAGCAGTATTGTTTGTATAAATTTTAATGCGTAAATTGTATTCGCGTCTGGAATAACATCTAACGTTTAGATTTACTGCAAAATTAAAAGATAACTGTATTGTTTAAGTATATGTATATTTGTTTATTTTTGCTCTACTAACCGTTGGTATTGAGGCTATACCAACTACGCGCGGACCGGTATGTGATCTTACGGAGCTCAACCTGGTAGGACTTGCTAGCCCTAGCAAGAGCACTGCTTCACTGAATATACCACCAAATTGGAATCGCGACACTCTGAGAAGATTTCATAAGAAATTCTGGTGCTTGGAGTACCTAAAAACACCGAGAGTGGATCAGGAGGATCTCATAGCGGCTTTGCATCGCTCCATTGTTTGGATTCTTTTACACAAAATAAAATATGTCGTGCCATCTATGAATGAATTCTGCATTCGTTTGGTATTATAAATATATATACCTATATATCTTAAAAAGTGAACAAAACAAGGCACAATCAAAACTATATATTATTAAAGTAATAAAAAATAAAGTCATTTTACCCTTCTCGGCTCATTACTCTGACGAAGAAAGTATAATTCATGTCAACCCGTGCAAATTACACCACCGACCATTACGTCTGTTTTAAAATGAACGCACATTATACTCTATGCTACTTCAGAATCATCGTTTTGCTGAAATGGAATGCGTACTTTTGTTAATGTCTTAGTAAATTTACGACTCGGACTACATTTGTTTGTTTTACGTTTGATAATGAACAGGCGCGATTTGGAAGAACCAATGAAATGAGCACTGCGTTAGTGTTACATGTTTTTTAACCTTGCGTCTCAAAAAATCTTGTTCGTATCATTGTTTAGTTTTTTTTATTGCTTAGATGAGTGGACGAGCTCACAGCCCACCTGGTGTTAAGTGGTTACTGGAGCCCATAGACATCTACAACCATAAATGCGCCACCCACCTTGAGATATAAATTATAAGGATCTCAGTATAGTTACAACGGCTGCCCCACCCTTCAAACCGAAACGCATTACTGCTTCACGGCAGGGTGGTGGTACCTATCCGCGCAGACTCACAAGAGCTCCTACCACCAGTAATTACGCAAATTATAATTTTGCGGGTTTGATTTTTAATACACGACTTCATCATGGAAGTCAATCGTGAACATTTGTTGAGTACGTATTTCATTAGAAAAATTGGTACCCACCTGAGATTCGAACACCGGTGCATCGCTCAACATGAATGCACCGGTCGTCTTATTGCTTAGGCCACGACGACTTTTTAGATGGAAACACAACCTCACGGCTTTAAGCGGCTACCGAAGTCAATAGAAATACTGGTCGATTATTATCCCTCACATTAAGACTTGGTATTGCATGGCTGCGTTATCTTCAAATGGCACACACACTTTTGCCAACAGTTCGAATCCCGCAAACAGGTACCATTTATTTCTAATGAAATACATATGAACTTATATTTCTGCCGTGTAGCAATAATGCGTTTCGGTTTGAAGGATGGGACAGCCGTTGTACTCTTAAAACTGAGACCTCATAAAAACTTAACTTCATGTCGTAAGGTGGGTGCTAACATTTGCGTTGTAGATGTCTATGGGCTCCAATGACCATTTAAAACTTGGTGGTAGGGAGCTCGTCCAAACATTTAAGAAAAAAATATCGTTTCTGGCGTAGAAGTTGAACAATGACATGGTAGCACATAATCCGAATATAACGAATGCCTTAATGAATGTGACTTCTCCGCGGTCAGATTAAATTTGACATTCAACACGCTACGATTTTGTACATTTAATTTTTGAAAATTTACTTCATTTACTCGTATAATATTTTTTATTTATTTTAAGAATATGAAATTTAAAAGTCTCTTAAACAATAATAATAAGGACCGTATTCATTTTGTATGCTTGTACAGGCAAATTGAACATAATTTCAAAACTATTGCGTTGACGCCATGCCACACGAAAATAGGGTAGGTAAATGATCTCCGAATGTTCCGTCTGCACGCTCCATCTTATCTGCTAGTGTTACTCCGGTAAGTGCATTAATGAGTACCACAATGGGGTATCCTTTACAATCTCAAACCAATAACTTAAATATCCGCGGCTGCTCAAATTGAAGTTCTGTAAATTAATCCGCATAGTTCCTGTTTTTATTTCGGGCACAATTTAGACTACGACAATAGTTGAGCCCATAAATGGGTCTCCTTTAGTTTATACGAATTTATCAGCGCTGAGACCACTGCGCCATTTACAACCGGCAAGTTTGGCGGCGAAAATAGGACTTTGAGTAAAGACGAAACTTATAATATTGCGGCACAGTATGAAAAATCATCGCATGGGCAACCTTCCATGGACTGACCAGATGAAGTCGGCAGTTGGCGGCTGTTTGCATGAGTTTACCAGGCTCACCACAACCGGGATGAGTGGCGATTGCCTGTGAGGCGCATAACATCTGCCCACAGCGATGAAGCTGGATGACGACCACGACCGCTCTGATAGGAGTGATACGACATACAATGGAAAATCATAGCACGAGCATCAGATTTTTTACTTTAAACTTACGAGGACATTGCGGGGAAAAATCCGTAAAATTTCAACGATTTAATTTTTATCCTGATACCTTGGATTCCCCATAAATTTTATCGCAAGGACCCGAACACCATAACTTATATTACGTTATCCACATAAATATTCTCCTAACCCGACCACGATTTGCATGATTTACGGTGGCAATTCTGAATTTTCCACTGACCTTGTCGTTTTTCATTGTAATTTTGACTTATGATCTTCATATTGCTGTTTTTTTAATTCATTTTATACTGTAATCATTCTCATGAGCAAGTTTACCGGTGGAAAGAGTGTTTTTTTTTCCCAATCTATTCACTAGTAGCCTAAAAAAATTTGTCAGAATTGAGCAGCGTGATTCATACTGCGATTCCGAGAAAAAGAAAACTGTAAAGATTTATTGATGTAGTTGCTATATTTGGCTTCTGGAATCTATTCGACACTTTTAATTTGATTTCCACATTGAACTATTGTACCATGGTTCACTTGCGGACTAAATAATAATAATAATAATAATGGTTGGTTCGAAGTAAGTATCAGTTGAATGGAATATTTGAAATGTATTCAACTGATAATTATTTTTAATAAATGTATCTTTTTTATTTGATTGGTTTTGTTAATTTTAAGTATGATTCAAGGATACTATGTACACATATGGACTTGTTGTTGTCTGAAATAAAATAAATCATTAACCATTCATTCATTGGAGTTCTCGCTAATAAAACTCGGAACTCTTTTTGGTCCTTGCTGTACCCCGACCTCACATTCCGATAGAGGCACCCGTCACGCGCGGACGTGCTCATCGACCACTCGATCGCCCGGCCTTTGTTCGCCCGGCTTTTGTTAGCCCGGCCATTGTTCGCGCGGCCTGTGTTCGTGGTACATCTGCCGACCAAGTGTTTTTCCTGGAAGTTTTTATTTGTTTTGTTTCCTTTTGTTATTTCTGTGTCGTGGTACATCTGCCGACAAACTGTCTTCCTGGAAGTGTTTAATTGTTTTGTTTCTTTTTGTTAATTCCGTTTTGTTGTGTTTTTTCTTTGTCCTGTAGTAATCGTGCCGCATCGCCACCTGTGTTCAATAGAACCGCTCAGGTCCGAGAAGTTGGGGCCTCGCCGTAAGGCGAGTGTTTTCTAAGACCCAGGGTAGCCCCACCTGGGCACGTAGACATCATGGACGCTGTATTTGCGGAATTTCTCCGGCTTCGCTACCCAAAGCTCACTTCCGAGTTTCAGGCCTTCAAGGCCGATCACACAGCGAGCCCTCTCGTGGACTCCGCCGAGCTCGCTGCTCCTGCGTCGCCTGTACCTTCGTGCAAAGCTTCTGCATCGAGCACCGCAACCTCCGTCGTGCCTGCCGTTCCCGCGTCGCCTATACTGGCGAGTAAAACTGCTGCGTCGTCCGCCGTGGTCACCGTTCCAGCAGCGCGATCATCCGCGGCCTCCGTCGCGCCCTCCAAAACACCTACTCGTAGGTCACCTGCGCCCGCCTCCTCGTCCTCCGACTCTGACTCGGAGATGGAGGTCGACCTCGCCCCCGCCTCATCGACGGATGGATTCACCCTGGTGCAAAAGGGTAAGAAGCGTGCCGCGGAGTCTCGAGCTCCCGCGGCCGCTAAAATTAGCAAAGCCGCGAACGCGTCGCGCCCCCGCCCTCAGACTCCCGTTGCGCCTCCAGCCCGTGCCACTCCGTCGCCGCGTCCGGTGGCACAAAATAAAACTCAGACCCCTCCCCCGGTAATCCTTCAAGAGAAGGCAGCTTGGGAACGGGTTTCCCTGGCCCTTAAGGCCAAAAATATCAATTTCACGAATGCCCGTAACCTCGCGAACGGCATTCAAATTAAGGTTCGAACACCCGACGACCATAGGGCCCTCTCTTCTTACCTCCGTAAGGAGCGTATAAGTTTCCACACATATACGCTCCAGGAGGAGCGCGAACTCCGTGCCGTTATACGTGGCATCCCTAAAGAGTTGGATGCCGAGCTCGTCAAGGCCGACCTTCTCGAACAAGGCCTACCGGTTAACTCCGTACACCGCATGCACACAGGCCGCGGAAGGGAGCCATATAATATGGTTCTCGTCGCCCTCCAGCCTACCCCCGAGGGTAAGCAAATATTCAACATCCGAACGGTCTGTAGCCTTTCCGGAATCGCCGTCGAAACCCCACACAAGAAAGGCACACCTAGCCAGTGCCATAACTGCCAATTATACGGGCATTCTTCCCGTAACTGTCACGCGCGCCCCCGATGCGTCAAGTGTTTAGGCGATCACGCCACGGCCCTATGCACTCGCGATCAAAAAACCGCGACGGAACCGCCTAGCTGCGTCCTGTGTCGAACACAGGGTCACCCCGCAAATTACCGCGGATGCCCCCGAGCCCCTAAAATAAATCGCCGCGTCGCCCGCCAAAACCGCCTCCGAGCTTCCGGCCCAGACATCAAAGCCTCGGCACCCTCTGTGTCGCAGGCTAAGCCAGCGTTCGTTCCGGCGCCGGTGCCCAGTGTCTCGGCCTGGGCGAAACCGCTGCCGTACACGAACACGGCTACAACTCCCTCCTCCGCGATTCGTCCCGCCCCCGCGACTCGTCCCTCTCCCGCGACTTGCCCTCCGACCGCGTCCGACAATCTCGCTTTAGCGATCGACTTCTTTCAGTCGATCAACTTTGAGCGCGTTAACGCTTTGGGCGACGCCATTCGCGCTGCCTCCACTGCACAACACTTTATCGCCGTTGTGCAAGAATACGCCGACGTATACGCGTCATTAAATACGTACGTCCTCCCCTCACTCCGCCGGTAATCAATGGCGTATATAAGTAGAATAAAGCCCCTATCCGTAACGATAGGATTTTTTAACGCTTACGGTCTCGCAAATCAACGTGATCAGGTTTCTAGCTTTTTGCGTGACCATCAAATTGATATATTTTTAGTGCAGGAGACCCTACTTAAGCCCGCGCGCCGTGACCCTAAAATCGCGAACTATAACATGGTCAGGAACGACAGGCTCTCTGCTCGTGGTGGTGGCACCGTCATTTACTATAGAAGAGCCCTGCATTGCGTCCCGCTCGATCCTCCCGCGCTCGCTAATATCGAAGCATCGGTGTGCCGAATCTCACTGACGGGACACGCGCCGATCGTTATCGCGTCCGTTTATCTTCCACCGGATAAGATCGTTCTAAGCAGTGATATCGAGGCGCTGCTCGGCATGGGAAGCTCTGTCATTCTGGCGGGCGACCTAAATTGTAAACACATCAGGTGGAACTCACACACCACAACCCCGAATGGCAGGCGGCTTGACGCGTTAGTTGATGATCTCGCCTTCGATATCGTCGCTCCGCTAACCCCGACTCACTACCCGCTAAATATCGCGCATCGCCCGGATATACTCGACATAGCGTTATTAAAAAACGTAACTCTGCGCTTACACTCGATCGAAGTAGTTTCAGAGTTAGATTCAGACCACCGTCCCGTCGTTATGAAGCTCGGTCGCGCTCCCGATTCCGTTCCCGTCACGAGGACTGTGGTGGATTGGCACACGCTGGGCGTCAGCCTGGCTGAATCTGATCCACCATCGCTCCCGTTTAGCCTGGACTCTACCCCGTCTCCTCAGAATACCGCTGAAGCCATAGACATCTTAACGTCACACATCACCTCGACATTAGATAGGTCATCGAAACAAGTTGTAGCGGAGGACTTCCTTCACCGCTTCAAATTGTCCGACGATATTAGGGAGCTCCTAAGAGCTAAGAACGCCTCAATACGCGCCTACGACAGGTATCCTACCGCGGAAAATCGTATTCGAATGCGTGCCCTACAACGCGACGTAAAGTCTCGCATCGCCGAAGTCCGAGATGCCAGATGGTCTGATTTCTTAGAAGGACTCGCGCCCTCCCAAAGGTCTTACTACCGCTTAGCTCGTACTCTCAAATCGGATACGGTAGTAACTATGCCCCCCCTCGTAGGCCCCTCAGGCCGACTCGCGGCGTTCGATGATGACGAAAAAGCAGAGCTGCTGGCCGATACATTGCAAACCCAGTGTACGCCCAGCACTCAATCCGTGGACCCTGTTCATGTAGAATTAGTAGACAGTGAGGTAGAACGCAGAGCCTCCTTGCCACCCTCGGATGCGTTACCACCCGTCACCCCGATGGAAGTTAAAGACTTGATCAAAGACCTACGTCCTCGCAAGGCTCCCGGTTCCGACGGTATATCCAACCGCGTTATTAAACTTCTACCCGTCCAACTCATCGTGATGTTGGCATCTATTTTCAATGCCGCTATGGCGAACTGTATCTTTCCCGCGGTGTGGAAAGAAGCGGACGTTATCGGCATACATAAACCTGGTAAACCAAAAAATCATCCGACGAGCTACCGCCCGATCAGCCTCCTCATGTCTCTAGGCAAACTGTATGAGCGTCTGCTCTACAAACGCCTCAGAGACTTCGTCTCATCCAAGGGCATTCTCATCGATGAACAATTCGGATTCCGTACAAATCACTCATGCGTTCAACAGGTGCACCGCCTCACGGAGCACATTCTTGTGGGGCTTAATCGACCAAAACCGTTATACACGGGAGCTCTCTTCTTCGACGTCGCAAAAGCGTTCGACAAAGTCTGGCACAACGGTTTGATTTTCAAACTATTCAACATGGGTGTGCCGGATAGTCTCGTGCTCATCATACGGGACTTCTTGTCGAACCGCTCTTTTCGATATCGAGTCGAGGGAACCCGCTCCTCCCCACGACCTCTCACAGCTGGAGTCCCGCAAGGCTCTGTCCTCTCACCCCTCCTATTTAGCTTATTCGTTAACGATATTCCCCGGTCGCCGCCGACCCATTTAGCTTTATTCGCCGACGACACGACTGTTTACTATTCCAGTAGAAACAAGTCCCTAATCGCGAAGAAGCTTCAGAGCGCAGCCCTAGCTCTAGGACAGTGGTTCCGAAAATGGCGCATAGACATCAACCCAGCGAAAAGTACTGCGGTGCTATTTCAGAGGGGAAGCTCCACACGGATTTCCTCCCGTATTAGGAGGAGGAATCTCACACCCCCGATTACTCTCTTTAGTCAATCCATACCCTGGGCCAGGAAGGTCAAGTACCTGGGCGTTACCCTGGATGCATCGATGACATTCCGCCCGCATATAAAATCAGTCCGTGACCGCGCCGCGTTTATTCTCGGTAGACTCTACCCCATGATCTGTAAGCGGAGTAAAATGTCCCTTCGGAACAAGGTGACACTTTACAAAACTTGCATAAGGCCCGTCATGACTTACGCGAGTGTGGTGTTCGCTCACGCGGCCCGTACACACATAGACACCCTTCAATCTCTACAATCCCGCTTTTGCAGGTTAGCCGTCGGAGCTCCGTGGTTCGTGAGGAACGTTGACCTACACGACGACCTGGGCCTCGAATCTATACAGAAATACATGAAGTCAGCGTCGGAACGGTACTTCGATAAGGCTATGCGTCATGATAATCGCCTTATCGTAGCCGCCGCTGACTACTCCCCGAATCCTGATCATGCAGGAGCCAGTCACCGTCGACGCCCTAGACACGTCCTTACGGATCCATCAGATCCAATAACCTTTGCACTAGACGCCTTCAGCTCTAGGAGCAGGCTTAGGGACCTCGGTAACCGTACTCGTCGAACTCGACAAAGAGTTCGCCGTGCAACCTAACCCATGAATCAGCTCGCTGAGTTTCTCGCCGGATCTTCTCAGCGGGTCGCGATTCCGATCCGGTAGTAGATTCATTCGCGATGCAGCTACTCTTGAGTTGTTAGGTCTCCTTCGGAGGCGCTCGGGTAGCTGTTAGCAAATCCCACCCCTCCTGGCTGAGCCTTTGCTCGCCCACCTGTCCTGGTGAAACTGGAAAGGCCTCCGGGCTACCAGTAATCCTTCAATCATAAAAAAAAAAAAAAAAAAACCCCGACCTAAATCTACAGATTTTTACGCACGCAGCAACGACTAGAAACCAATTTATTTCCTTCACAAACAAAAAACCCGCACCTTCAATCTATCACCCTCGAACAATGTTTTCAAAGGACATATTCAAACACAAACACATGAGATGTTCACGCATGTGAGATGTTTTCTTGAATGATATTTTCCTCTTTTGTATAATAGACGCACACTTGGAACTCACTTACTTACGTCTACCCTCATCTGAATCGTTTTTCAAATTCCAGATCAAAATGCTCATGAGCTGGAATATTATTGGTGGTAGGACCTCTTGTGAGTCCGCACCACAACCCAGAAGTCGTTAAGCAGGAATGCATTTTTGTTTGAAGGGTGGGGCAGCCGTTGTAACTATACTGAGACCTTAGAACTTATAACTCTAGGTGGGTGGCGCATTTACGTTGTAGATGTCTATGGGCTCCAGTTACCACTTAACACCAGGTGGACTGTGAGATCGTTCACCCATCTAAGGAATAAAAAAAACATATTGTGATACGTGCATGTTTTATTAGACGTCACTATAATCTACACCCAATCAGTTCGATCGTCGTGGACATCAAGGTACGTAAATGTATCGTAGGTCAGGAAGTAGTCTTCCTCGCGAGTCCACAAATTTCGCAAGATGTTGTGATTGCAGAATAATCCAAGTCATAGTCCCATCCGCAATGGTAGCTCTATAGGTGGGCCTAACCCCTATCCGATGTAGGTGTTCCACAGTAACCACACACACCAGCTAGAAGGGGAGACGTCTTCAGAGGCAATTCACCTAGTACTCGTCAAGCACAAATCGCTTGGACAGTCTGCACTCGGCTGACACTAGAATGAGGATGCACCGCCGTTGGCAATCAACAATATGCCTCTAATTGATCAGGTACAACTATCCTACCAGTGTCTGTCGCATGAAGCAACCATGACTTAAATCATGCTTTAAAGGATATGACAGCCGCTTCATATCAGACTTAATTCTTCGATTTCGTGCCTCAAAGTACAAATCCAATATAGAACAAACGGCAATAACTGAAGACTTTCTTTAATATTTACCATATTATAAAAAAGTCTTTCAAGTCCAATTCCATTACTGATTCGATGACAATTGAAGACAAACAAGAAAGTTGAAGATTTTATGATTGCTTCAAACTTCAATCTGCATTCAAATATTCATTAGTGTTTTCATTAATCACTAAACTAATTCGATTTAATGTCGTCTATTGTGAGAGGAAAACTTTATCGAACCAAAACAAATAATAATCTGTTGAAACAATAGAAATTTACTTAAAATAAAAATATACTGAACCTCGTAAATGAACCTATTTTATTTCATTGCAAGCTAAAATATCTATACAACATTAGTCCAATGGTAATTTGTAAACGAATAGTATTTATTTCAGTACTGACTTATTAAATCAATAAACTTTCAGATTGTTTTGAGAGCTTATTTTGAAAATTAATAATAATATTATCTCATCAAATTTTAGTAATTTACAGTTTACTTTTGAAAGTTGTGATGAAAGATAAAAGCTCTTTATATTTGTTTATTTTACCAAAACGTAAACTATGTACTTAAACCATGTTATTTTAGATAAGCAAAAGCCTTCATGAGTACACGACATGCTTTAATCTTTCCACTGGTCGAATGACCTTGTCCGCAACACCAAACATCTCAAGGGCTGAAGTGTAGGCCAATTATTTACTCAGCTCCCAAAATCCAGGATAATCCAAGATCCCGATAGCTATGTACCAGCTTGTTTGTATATTTGGTTAGTTAATTGAAAAATCACAGTGGACCATCTGGTTCGAAACTGGGATTCCCTGCACCATGAGATCCAGAGACTGGTATACGTAACTGTGGGAATTGTAGTAGGTCAATAGATAAATTGTATTAAGTGGACAAGAAGTACGAAATGAACAAAATGTCAAGTATTTTGCCTCTATTTAGTAATTGCACATTGTTTAGAATCTAAATGTGGCGGTAGCCATAATACAACGCAAGATATTTGACAGATGCCTGAATCTTGCTTACGACATTTTCAAGATAATTCTATATATAATATATAAGTTCCGAACAACAACATTCGGACCGTCGGTCTACCGAGCAAATATCACCCGCTCGGTGGAAGATCTTCTCTCTGTCGTATATCTTCCCACGCTAAATAAGTTATGTTAGAATCTTTTTTCGTTGCTATTTCGGAAACGGGTCCCTAAAACCGTATTTTAGTGACTGGTGCAACGAATCAGGAATACATTATTTATATACAAAACTATAGATGTAGAGAACCCATTAAACAATAACTCACATTTCCTATTTTCAACTAACGCTATCAATTACAAACAATAGACACTCATATACAGTGTCAGCTCTGGCAAGTTTAATTAATCAATACGTCAATTGCATGAAGAGAGATGATTTATAATAATCTGTACGGTTAGTTAGGTAATATGTCACTGAGTATCTCATGCATTTGTTTGTGTATATTAGTAGCCAGGGGGTAGAAAAATACTTGTATGAGACAAACTATTTTTATAATATAGGTACAAACATTTACTGGTGGTAGGACTTCTTGTGCGTCCGCACGGGTAGGTCCCACCACCCTGCCTATTTCTGCCGTGAAGCAGTAATGCGTTTCGGTTTGAAGGGTGGGACAGCCGTTGTAACTATACTCAGACTTTAGAGCTCATATCTCAAGATGGGTGGTGGCACTTACGTTGTAGGTGTCTATGGGGTTCAGTAACCAGCTAACACCAGGTGGGCTGTGAGCTCGTCCAACCATCCAAGCAATAAAAAGAATTAAGATTCATCCAACTTAATTCCAATAAAAGCTTCTTCAATGTTTTGATATACGTATTAATATAACTAGATTCATTTTCTTTTTGAAGTGAAACTTCTTTATCGGCGTTGGAAAAAAATTTACCGTCACATTTTTCGGTTACGCGTCACATTTTTCCGTTACGCGCCATCTTTTTCTTGCCCCTACCACGGTTGGTTCAGACGAAGAGTACTTTCACTTTCTCCAACGGAGTAGGGATAGCATTAATGTTTCACTTCTTACGTGTGTACACTAGTACACGCACACATTTTTATATTGCCCTTGTAAGCAGACGGCCCAACTGATGCTGAATGGTTACCGTCACTCATGGTCGTCAGTAATACCAGGGGCACAGCCAAGTCCCTGCCTATAAATTCTTAGCCAGGAGAACAGATTCACGACACCTTAGAGATGAGATGAACAACATCTATTTATGATTAAGATGCAACGTAGTTCACTGTCCTCTGTTTTTCAAATCTATTATCGTTTTTTATTTGTTTTTCGTCCATCTTTACAAGAACGAATAATAATAATAATAACAAACGCTAATCTGTCGTCTGTCTAAAAAATCTTCTGAAGCCAAGATCGACAGGAATATTTGGAAAACTATCACGAATTGTATTGGGTAAAAGATAATGCAACATGTGACGAAAATTAAAAACATGTTATTATCAAACCTAGCGTGCAAACCCGATATTTAGATCTCGATTTTTATGATCTTAAACTAGTTCAGTGTATCCGCATGTTCGTAATTTCAAAATCGGTTTTATCGAAGAATATCGATATTTTAATTTTATGTGAATAATATGAGTTTGAACCTTTTTAGCGTGGTTTGAAGTCGCTCAACGATCTTTTGAGCACCGTAGACAACTGTCATCCCTGAAGATACGGAAAGGACAGTAGGACGTGCCCATGTCGGCTGCCAATTTTGACCATTGACATCATACTGTCCTACTAATATTATAAACGCAAAAGTTTGTAAGAATGTATGGAGGTACATTAGTTACTCTTTCACGCAACACCGACTGGATAGGTATTGATGAAACTTTACAATAATATAGCTTACGCTCACAATGTAACGATATGTGTCAAGTGAGAAGGAAAAAAATCTGCATATCATTTTCATCATCAATAATAAATTAGTGCTTCCGCGAATTTTTTTTTTTATTGCTTATATTTTGTTGCTTGGACGAGCTCACAGCCCCCCTGGTGTTAAGTGGTTACTGGAGCCCATATACTTAAACAACGTAAATGCGCCACCCACCTTGAGATATAAGTTCTAACGTCTCAAGTATAGTTACAACAGCTGCCCCACTCTTTATACCGAAACACATTAATGCTTCAAAACAACATTTTAATAAATACCCTCTTTCAAAGAAATCAAATTGTTTCATCTTCTATAGTAATTATATTCGATAATAGCCTAATGACGTAAACCAATTTCACATCATCCAACATTACATACACAAAATAAGGGAGAGACAAATGTTTGTTTCAATGAAAAAAATTTTAAATAATTAATTTTTCGTCATTCACACATAAAATTTTTTTGCATATAATTTAGTCCTGAAATCATTATCTTAATATCATAGCCCAAAGCAGTAATTTTCCATAGAGAAAAAAATAATTTGCTTCTTGAGTATTAGCCCAAAGCGTTGACTATTCTTTCTTCCAACGAGAATAGAGACACACAGAAATATCATTATGTAGCGAGTTGACAATGCCCTCTTTTATGACGTACCCAATTTCTACCAGATCTGCTGAAAATCGTCACGTTAGTCGCAGTTATGCAAATAATTCCCACATATGAGAAAAAGAAGATAGACTTCGAAAATACTACCGAAATCTGCGCAGGCCAGAGATACTTCTGCCAATTCTAGTCGATCTAAGATCTTAACAATGATTTTAATGAATAGAAGTACAAAAGTACTATGGTTTTTGAAAATTTTTCATACGCTATTAACGGAATTTAAGAAGAAATTTTATGTTAAAGTACGTTCTGGTGCTGGTGGTAGGACTTTTTGTGGGTCCGCACGGGTAGCTACCACCACCGTGCCTATTTCTGCCGTGAAGCAGTAACGCGTTTCGGTTTGAAGGGTGGGACAGCCGTTGTAACTATACTGAGACCTTAGAACCCATATCTCAAGGTGGGTGGCGCATTTACGTTGTAGATGAAGAAAACAATCGGATAAACAAACAAGCAAATCGTTGTTTTAATCGATTTTAAAACAAATTAATAAAAAAATAATCGACAAAACCACGAGCGTAAGTGTGTGTACTAATAAATTGTATCCTAATTAAGATTGCCTCACAGCAAATACGCAGATGTTAATAAGTAAAATTATTACGCATCTTAACTCCTAGTTACAGTATAATTATGCTAAATTAATTAATATGTGAAGGAAAACGCGGTAGGTAATTTGTGTTTGATATTGAGTTAGTATAATTTATTATAATACTACATTAGCCTATTTTCGCGGAGGTCTTCGCTAGTTTTATAGTCATTTTAAAGGGCACATGGGGTAATAAGAAATGCTTACGGCTTAATAAGATTATCGGGGCCAGGTAATTTAGAAATATAATGCTAATTGCTAAACTACTATCTATCCCGCGCTTTTTATTCTCACTGTATTATTTCCGGCGTTTCGGAATACTGCACAGCTTCCGTGATCACGTCGTCTGAAGCTGTAATTTAGTTCCAGTTATAATAGTCTTTAAGTCTCACAGACCATATCTGTATGATGACCGCCAAAAACAGAATAATAAAACCAAAATAAGTGAACGAGAACCTTGTCACTTTGTGAACTACAATTCGCGCCAACACATAAATTAAAAAATAATAATTGTATAACGTAAACTATGAATGTGGAAGGATATAGAGGAAGAGGTAGACCTGGATGGATGGATGGATTGCGTGAAAGACGATATGGGTAAGAGGGGAGTGAGCGAAGAAATGGTATATGATAGAAGAGTATGGAAGGAGAAAACATGTTGCGCCGACCCCAGGTAACTGGGAAAAGGGCAGGATAATGATGATGATGAATTCTATAATACCTATAATGCAGCAGGCAATTAGGTGTCCCAAGAGAACGGACTCGTTAGAGTAGCTAGTATCTGTGTATTATCAATTAAGATTCCGCGCTTCAATTCCCCAAAACAATCGCCTTTAGTTTTCAGTTAATTAACGAGATATTCTCAACATGATTTCGCGGATAATCCGACTTCGCTTTTTGTCTTTGTATAGCTAATCAAATTCCTAAAAATTAATTATTATGGCTGGATCGTTTTGCCTCAAAGCGGTCAAAGTCCGTTTGAATATAATGAATCGTATTCATTATTACTCCGGTTGAGAAAACTTTTCTTATTAATCCCAAATGTTATTAATCCCAATCTTATGAATCCCAATCTTATTAATCCCAATCCCTTCGGCAAATCAATTAACAACTACCCGCGTTGAGACATAATATTGACATATTGGTTTTTAAAATAATATTCCACCCTTCTGATCAAAACACAAGGCTTCTTAGCGAAAGAAATACGCAAGATACACATTAAAACCAGTATTTATGTAAGTTTATACATTTTCATTCCCTTCAATTTACTTCATTATTATGAAATAAAGAGACAACATGGAATAGTTTAGCGATTGTAAGCGAAACTATTCCATGCTCTAAAAGCTACTACTATTCATTTTTTTTTTTAATTGCTTAGATGGGTGGACGAGCTCACAGCCCACCTGATGTTAAGTGGTTACTGGAGCCCATAGACATCCACAACGTAAATGCGCCACCCACCTTTGAGATACAAGTTCTAAGGTCTCAAGTATAGTAACGACGGCTGCCCCACCCTTCAAACCGAAACGCATTACTGCTTCACGGCAGAAATAGGCAGGGTGGTGGTACCCACCCGCGCGGACTCACAAGAGGTCCTACCATCAGTAAATTAATTCATTTGTCAACACACGCATTACATTTCTTAATAGTAGGATATCTTCTTCCTCTCAGGAGGCGCCGGAGTTCGACATAACCCGGTCCGTTACCCCCCTCGACCGGGTATCCAAAATGGATTCCCCAGCGTTAAAAAAAAAAAGGATATAGAAGCAAATAAGGTTTATGAAACAGTAAACCGTTCTACATATTAATTTGACTAATGTTATCATCATCATAAGAACAGTGGTTTGACTCGCACGAGTTGGTACCAACGCTCGTTTACTTTTGCGGTAAAGTTCCTTAATATCTTCTGAGACGAGTTCGCATGTACTCTATGTACGATCACAAATCACCGGGTTATATTTTCAGTCACAATACAGAATCGCGACTAATTGTTTATGGTTTGAAGGGTGAACCAGCCGACACGCACGTTATAATGTCTACATGTGGAATCTGGTAACCATTCATCAATTTTTTTTTTATTGCTTAGATGGATGGACGAGCTCACAGCCCCCCTGGTGTTAATTGGCCCATAGACATCTACAACGTAAATGCGCCACCCAACTTGAGATATAAGTTCTAAGGTCTCAGTAAAGTCACAACGGCTGCCCTACCCTTCAAACCGAAACGCATTACTGCTTCCTACCTACCCGCACGGACTCACAAGAGATCCTACCACCAGATGGGCTCGGCCGCATGAATGGAATTCAAGGTATTTGCTATTCCTACCACGGAATATGCATGCCGGCGTGAAAGTAGGTTGTTAGGCAGCGGCTTGGCTCTGCCCCTGGCATTGCTGAAGTCCATGGGTGACGGTAACCACTCACCATCAGGTGGACCGTGTGCTCGTCTGCAAACAAAGGCAATAAAAAAAAAAAAAAAATTGTTATCACACTCATATTAGCCCAGTTCGACTTCATTATCCAAGAACAAACATGAAATGCTCTCAAGTATTTTTGGAGTTTGTGAGAAATTCCAAAATTTCCTATCATTAAAGGGTTCTGGGACTAATGCATTCGATCCGATCTTTATAAATCCCGGTACAGCGTGCAACAAGTCAAGGACTCATCCTTCGAAGCAGCGGACTATTAGAATTTATTTCTGCGGAAAGTTTTGCGAAGGCTGCTCGAGATTTAGGTCAGCTCAGTAAAGGAATTTATGGAAATCACATCGCTAATCAAAACTATGTTTACATGTGCAAATAATTATAATAGTATTTAATGATATCACTTTTTTTTAAAGTATTAAAAGAAAAATGTAAATGGAATTAAAAGTAATATAAATTGCAATAATTTTAAATAGACACGCTTTAACAAAAACCGACTTCAAATAGAAAAAAAAAGATATTCCAAAACAAATTAATTTACACTAAAAACAATAATCATCGAAATCGGTTGGCGTGATATTGAGTTATTCATCTATTTGTCGCGCACGTACTTAATGAAAATTGCAGGCTTATATGGTTTTCTCATGGATACCATTATCAGACCTAGATTAAATTGAAATGGGACACGGAAAGCGTTAGCTTTCTAATAAAAAAAGAACCATCAAAATCGATTCTCTCAGTGCAAAGTTATCTAAGCAATAGAAAAAAAAAAACGTACTCGAATTCAGAACCTCCTCCTTTGTTTGAAGTCGGTTAAAAATAGCATCGTACGGCGCTTGTCGCCCATCTAACAGACATACAGACAGATGACTTTCACCCATGGACTCCTCTCAAATCCTACTCGAAGAATAACGAATGAAAGTTTGATTTCGAAAATTCAAATACTATATTGAATTCGTATACAATTCCGACAAATTTTACAGAACTACTACAGTTACTACTCTGGAAACACCACTAAGTTACTCAACGTCGAACGTAAAGTAATATTTATTTCATTAATATTAACTTAATGAACCCGCAATGTACATAGAAAGTAATGAGGTAGGTGAACGACAGATTTTTCCCTACCTATTCGCTATGAGGCTATTCCAGCTACGCCCTAGTAGGTGAGCTCACGGGCTCAACCTGAGAGAATTTGCTAACACTAGCCCTAGCAAGAGTATAGTGCTTCGCTGAATCTACCACCGGATCGAAATCGCGACTCATTGAGAAGATCCTACGAGAAACTCAGTGGGCTGCGTCTGTGGGCTAGTTCGCTCGTCTAATTCTTCGTCGTGATCGACGAGGACGATGACCAGTGCTTGAGAGCCCTAAAAGCACTGAGAGTGAAGCCGGGGTTCCAACAAGACATGTTTCGGGCGATGGCGGTTTTGCGTTGTCCCGTCGCGGTCGGATAAGAGAACGACCTCGCGCAAAACTAGCAACTTTTTGTCCCATAGGCGGAAAGACGCACTCGCGGCCAGTGCTAGAAACAAACAAACCCCTTGGATACCACAATTTCAATTCCTCAAGGACGTCACAAAAATATTGTTTACAATTATTACGAGTTCACTGAACGTCTCCATCAGTCAACATTTCCTTGTCCATTGAATTATTACTGATTTATTTCCCATTAATATTCGCTTTATTCATTCATATTTGATATTGGCAGCATTCCGGAAATAAGGGCTCGGATCGTATTACTGCCTTAGGGGGAAAGGAAATTGCCGAAAATGTATAAACAGTTTGGTCTCATTTAAATATAGTGAATCCTATAGTGACATTATGGCTTTTACCCTTTTTATTGCTGGCAGATATCGACTTATTACGAAAACCGAATAGAGGCCTATCCACCTGCTAGTAAATTACTGCCGATATGGAGATTTCACACTACGGACAACTATATTTTTTTTTATTTTTTATAACAACTAAGAGGCAAACGAGCAAGACGGGTCACCTGATGGTAAGTGATTCACCGCCGCCCACGATCACCAGCGTTTACGCCAGTGCGTTGCCTACCCTTCGGGTAAGAATATGCTCTTTTCTTGAATAACCCAATGTCGCAGTTGTTGGGGAAGACCGCTGATGCCAACGAATTCCAGAGATTTACTGTGCGTGGCAGAAAACTGTTATATATTTCTTGATATAGTTTCCTAATAGCTAGTATGAAAAAAAGCGTGTCACACTATGTTGACAAGTCTTAAAGCCTAGTTCTTACTTATTAGGCCACGGAAGTTCCTAGTAACAGGCCTCAAAACAATAATCAAATTTGCACCTATTCCTCGTTATTGCTGCCACAAAGCAGTGATGTGTGTCGATTCCATATTTAATTAATTTAATTTTAAATTAACTAGTTGTTTTTACAATGCTGTCTTAAAACGGGTGGTCGTATTTATATTGATATCTATGAGCTAATTGCTGGATGGTCCGAACATGACTATCTTTGTTAATTAGCTATGTATAATTGTTAGATATGAGGGATACGCGAGTGAAACACTTACCTGCTATTAACACACTGTACTATATTTGTTGAAATACCCCGTATGCTCACGCACACATACTTAACATTCCTCCCCTTAGCTTAGATATATGTAGTACATAACTACTCTGAACAAAACAAAAGATACTTACACTAAAAAAACTGCACACATACTTAACAATAATTTAAAAAAAATCTTCTATTTGTCTTTTTAATATTCCCAAACCACAAATATATATATAAAATAAGCAACACAAAATTCCGTTTTTTTGCTTGGATGGGTGAAGAAGCTTAAGCGTTACCTGGTGTTAAATGGCTACCGAAACCCGTAAATATAAACAACGTGAATGCCCCTACGTTAAGACGTGACTTCTAAGTCTCATATCAAAATGAAAATAATTGGAGATAAAACTCAAAACCAAAAAAAGATTACGCCCGTAATCAGATAATTGTGAGGATTATCCCATATCCGAGCTTGTAACACGCAGGTACCTATTAGGAGAGGCGCCAGCGAAATCGTTTATCCTTCATTAACGCTTGATTGATATAGTTAATCCAAATTTCAAGCACTTTTTTTTCCAAATTATTTGATGCAACAGCGTCTTAAATAGAGGGAAGATTCAGGCTGTTAAAAACAAGATTTACACACGCACGATTTGCTTTTAAGTAAAGGTAGACGCGCAGACAAGCAACGCAATCGGTACTGTAGCTAGTTGGTAAATTTCTCATCAATACTTTGACTTAATTGATCTAAATATATTAATTAATTTTCGAAACTATTGCCATTTTTATCATCGCCTATATTTTAAAATATTTATCTTTTTAATTCTAGCTAACCAAAAATTATTTCATTAAAAATGAAATCAGGGTCAAATTATCAATCTCGGACATTTTAGTTTACTAGAGGTCCCGCTGTAGTCGAAATTTGACTATAATTAATTGGAATTGTAAGTTTGTACACTATTATGATTGTAGTTTATACTTCTATAATCACAAATTTCGCCAAGACTACACTATAAAAATATTAACAAAGACAAACAATATTTAATCTATTCTCAATTTGACCATGGGTCTATGATTTGACCACAGACGTCAAGAACAAAAGTTTGACAATAAATAGTATGCATGCGTGTGTGCGTCAAATACATGGTATGTAGTGTGTGTAATGTTTTCTTTATTGATTTAATGTATCTTTTATGCATTATTTAAAAAAAATATTAGCATTGTGCACTTCTTCTCTATATTCTCTATAAGAGTGCAAAATTTCATACTCCTCCGTCCGCGCAATTTTCGTAAAAAAGGATACAAAGTTTTTGCTTCACGTATTAATATATAGATAACAACACTACATTAAAGATCTAGACTTCAATCAACACTACATGAGAGCGATTCGTGATAGAACATGTTTCGCCCGTGTCGAGAAATCGGTTCGTCCTTCATAAGCCGTAATCCGATAACATTCGCCCTTGGTCCGGAGTCTCTACCTTCATGTATTACTATCGCGATTAACGACAACCTCATTGATTTGGCGTATGTAATTCCTACTGAAAACCGGAATGCTTACACGCAATCGTGTTGTGAATCTGTTAACAAAACAACAGAATCAATTTTATAATTTCGGCATTTTTTGTATTATTTATTATTAAGTTATTGCATAGCTTTCATCGCGGGCCTTGAGCGCGGCGACCGAATCATGAAATTTCGTAACGAAAAAAACCTTATACCCCTTACTCCGCCTACCATGTAGCTCACGTTCAACACATTCTCACGTTGCGCTTGTGTAGTGTTTTATTATTGTTTTAATATTAAATTATCATTGTCTAATTATAATTGCATAAGTTGATAAAAAATGCTATGTAATAGCTTTACCGCGGCAGTTCCCGAGTGCCACAAGTTTTTTTTATTTTTTTTATTGCTTATTTGGATGGACGAGTTTACAGCCCACCTGGTGTTAAGGGGTTACTGGAGCCCATAGACATCTACAACGTAAATGCGCCACCCAACTTGAGATATAAGTTCTAAGGGCTCAAGTATAGATACGACGGCTGCCCCACCCTTCAAACTGAAACACATTATGCTTCACGGCAGAAAATAGGCAGGGTGGTGGTACCCACCCGCGCGGACTCACAAGAGGTCCTACCACCAGTAATCGACATCACGAATATTTTACAGAGGGGCGAGCATGAATGGCTATCGAAAAAATATTCATCTCGCTATCGAGAAAAAAAATTATAGGATTTAAATAGTAAAAAAAAAAATTATTACAGCAAACACGAATGAATTTACTTACTTTCGTTTCGCAATGTAATCGTCACATTCTCGAATATTATACTCATAATCGAGAGCAACCGGCATTTCGTCGCCCTAAAACACGTCATTACGTATCCTCCCGATCCATTAACGGTGCTTTTAGGTACCTCAAGCACCGGTCACCGTTCTCGCCGAACCCGTCGCTTGCCACGAAGGGCCCGACGAGTATAGTAACCCATAGACACAGCCCACTGAGTTTCTTGGCGGATCTTCTCAGTGGGTCGCGTTCCGATCCGGTTGTAGATTCTGCGAAGCACTGCTCTTGCTAGAGTCGGTGTTAGCAACACTCCGGTTTGAGCCCCGTGAGCTACACGTCAGGTCAAGCTGAAATAGCCTCTCAAGGCTATCAGTATAGGTATGTTTTGAAATACGGTAACGTAAATCTCGAAGGCTGGCTATCGAGTACCCACTACCATCTAATGTAATGACCCGTTTTCGTATCGAAGACTCGATACATTTACATTACGATTCCGATAGATTTACGTGTTTGACGTACAGAACTAAAGCCTTCGTCAAACAGAACGCGTACTTAGCGCGCGTCAGAGCGCTAAACTAACGCCGCGCTATGACGCCGGGATGTGTTGTACTACTACGGTATCATACCGTCAAACAGAGCGCCAGCGCTATGAGCGCTATATATACGACAATGAAAATATTAAACGTAAACTTAGTTTTAATTATGTCAACGACTTGCGAAAATCGGAAAAATAATGTAGGCGTGTTCTTCAGTCATCGTCGTAGCTTATTGTGTATTTCCAAATAGTACTCTATTCTTATACCATCAAAATACATTTTAATGCACACGTCTAAACGTGAACACGTTACGAACATTCTTGTCTGTGATTCTGTAAATATGCGTTTATTTTATTGAAACATAATTTATGGAGACGATAAATCAGTTTTCTTTGAAACTGACTTTTTTCCTTTCTATTCTGGTAACCTCAAGGGGTTATACTAAGCTCACATAATCATTAGGTGAGCTCACGGGGCTCTAATCTGACGACGTTGGTAACACTAGCCCTAGCAAGGGCAGCGCTTCGCAAATTCTACCAACGGATCGGAAACGCGACCCACTGAGAAGATCCGGCAAGAAACTCAGCTGCTTGTGTCTGTGGGTTAATTTACTCACCGAACCATTTTGACGAGAACGGTGACTGGTGCTTGAGGTACCTAAAAGCACCGCTAGTGGATCGGAAAGAAGCTGACGTGTCGTGAGCCCGGAATCCGATACAATCTAGACTTATACTAGTAAAAATTGAAGCAAAACATTTTTTGATTATTACCGTAAATCAAATTTATTTTAACACTAATCATACCAGCACGTACTTGTACCAATTTCTATCATAACGGGTAAATAACGGTATACAACAAGTATTACTGAAAAAAAAAACAAAAAAAAAGGAAAATAACTGTAATTTAATTGGTCTGAAAATGTCATGTAGTGAAATGTGCAAAAGCAATGTGTATTTTCAATCCAAAAGTTCAAAATGGGGCATTTGACCCGTTATGGTATGTTTAGTGTTAATGTATGATTCCGTACATTCGATGAGTACCTCGACGCGTCCTTCGCGTCATAAATACATTATCACGTTAGAAATAATAAATTTAATTATGTTCAAGTTTTATAAGTTTCAATTTTATTGTGTCTCCGAATTTTAGCGTCTCTGCAAGCTCCACGATCTCACGGTACTTGTTCAGGTCTATTTTATTGAGTCTCCGAATTTTAGCGTCTCTGCAAGCTCCACGATCTCACGGTACTTGTTCAGGTCTATTTTATTGAGTCTCCGAATTTTAGCGTCTCTGCAAGCTCCACGATCTCACGGTACTTGTTCAGGTCTATTTTATTGAGTCTCCGAATTTTAGCGTCTCTGCAAGCTCCACGATCTCACGGTACTTGTTCAGGTCTATTTTATTGAGTCTCCGAATTTTAGCGTCTCTGCAAGCTCCACGATCTCACGGTACTTGTTCAGGTCTATTTTATTGAGTCTCCGAATTTTAGCGTCTCTGCAAGCTCCACGATCTCACGGTACTTGTTCAGGTCTATTTTATTGAGTCTCCGAATTTTAGCGTCTCTGCAAGCTCCACGATCTCACGGTACTTGTTCAGGTCTATTTTATTGAGTCTCCGAATTTTAGCGTCTCTGCAAGCTCCACGATCTCACGGTACTTGTTCAGGTCTATTTTATTGAGTCTCCGAATTTTAGCGTCTCTGCAAGCTCCACGATCTCACGGTACTTGTTCAGGTCTATTTTATTGAGTCTCCGAATTTTAGCGTCTCTGCAAGCTCCACGATCTCACGGTACTTGTTCAGGTCTATTTTATTGAGTCTCCGAATTTTAGCGTCTCTGCAAGCTCCACGATCTCACGGTACTTGTTCAGGTCTATTTTATTGAGTCTCCGAATTTTAGCGTCTCTGCAAGCTCCACGATCCCACGGTACTTGTTCAGGTCTATTTTATTGAGTCTCCGAATTTTAGCGTCTCTGCAAGCTCCATGATCTCACGGTACTTGTTCAGGTAACTTGCATATTTTAGGACATTTTCAAAACACCCTAAATTACGTTTACAATATAAACATAACTCCTGCATCCCGGGAATTACGGTATCCCAACATAACAACGAACAATCAAGGTTGTCGAAGATAAACTATTCTCAATTATTTTCCAAAACGAAATTTATCTTTAAGTTTCTATTCCGAAATTGTTTATCAGTATTTAACTTTATTCCTATAAAAATAAGGTTCAAATAATATGCTCTCTATATTATTTTCTGGAATCGCTCTCTCAGCACCTATTAAGCTACGGAACAGTATAATTTCATGGCAACGTGACGTGTGGTGTTAAGTGCCTCCGGTAATGTGTCACGAATTATTTTATTCCTACTTGAAATATTAAAAGATTAGGCGGGCTTAGAATGTTGAATATTTTCATTAATTGCCTTCAACGTCAGACGTGCTATGTGATTACTGTCGTTCGTGAAAATCTGAAATTTAAAGGGCGCAGTTAATCCGCCACCTATCTCTAAGTTTACTGGTGGTAGGACGTCTTGTGAATCCGCACGGGTAGGTACGACCACCCTGCCCATTTCTGCTGTGAAGCAGTAATGCGTTTCGGTCTGAAGGGCGGGGCAGCCGTTATACTGAGATCATAGAACTTATATCTCAAGGTAGGTGGCGGCATTTACGTTGTAGATGTCTATGGGTTCTGGTAACCACTTAATAGCAGTGTCGTGAGCTCGCCCACCCACCTAAGCAATAAAAAAAAAGTACTCTGCACAAATCTAATTTGAAGAAAGACACGCCACAGCGCTCAGAAAACATCGCGGAGGTAAATTCATTCCAAAGACGGACGGACGGTGCGACGCAGAAAATATATCTGGAAACGCGCTGTGGATGAACGCAATAGTTCTAGATAATATGGATGAAGTCCTATTTACTTTAACTTGTACTTCTACGTGTTAACTTACGTTTATAAGTGACACCGTTAAGCTATCTGGTGAAAACGTACTTAAAAAATTAAGACAAGTACTGTAACATATTTTGGGAAAATATCGTCAATATTATTGATATAAGACCAACTGGAAAGATGTAGTGCTCAAGGACAAAAGGGAATCCAATATTGCTGATGAAGACAGAGCGAAGTGGGGGAGTAAAGGTCAGCTTTCCTTACTTTACCATGATAAATAGCTAGAAAAAGAGAGAGAGAGAGAGAGAGGAGGATAAATCGTTTTTATAGTTTTACTAAATTTAAAAAAGAAGACACATGATGTATTTAAAAAGAGTCCAAAGACAAAGAAGGTAGTGATATCGGTGATATGTAAGAAGAAAAACAGTGAAAATCGCAATTGAAACTTATACATGATGTAGCTAACTGTGGCCTTAAATCTATTTAGAACAGTAAATAAATAAACGTTACCAAAGTCTTGCAGAGATAAACCATTGCAGAGTAATAGAAACCCGGCAAACATCTTAATCGGGCTAACGATATTTTCATTATGCTTGCATATATCAATGTTGCGAATAACAACATACGGACTGCTGGTATATCAAGCAGAAACGTCTACACGGCGAAAAATCTTACCTTCAATGTTTCTCTTAATGTTTTATAATAACACTCAAGTAAAAGACTAAAATATGGTATCTTATTTGTAAACTAATCGTACGGAATGAAATTGCTCTTGTTATATATTTTTAAGGGATTTTATGACCTGTAAACTAAGACCTTAAAGTCATGTCTTATTTTAATTTATATTCTTAATTTTATGAAAATGATAAGATGTAGTGAAATGAAATGAAGATGATTAATTTGATACACTAATCAACTGTGATGACATAGAAATGACAGAAATGAGATGTGATGTTATGGGATGAAATATAATCGGAGTAAAATGGTGGTCATTTACTGAGACTTTTTCAGTGGACTTTTTGGAGGATCCCGAGAAGTTACGTTCAGCGGCTTTGTTTTTATTTTCCCACATTTGTACACTTTCACAGATATTAAACAGTTAATAAACCACCGTTATTACACATTTAAACCTGAAGAAACACTAAATAGACAAAATAAAACAAATCACACAACTTCACTTCTAGCGTTCCCTCCAAAAAGTCGAATTGTTCTTAGAAATGGGTAACCTCGACAAAATCTATAGCATGCGTAAAATCATCAAACGTTGTCTTTTATCAATTTATTCCTTTTTTTTGCTTAGATGGGTGGATGAGCTCCAGCCCACCTGGTGTAGAATACATTCTTCTATATATAGGTATTTCTGGTAGAGAAATGTATAGAAATACAGAATAAAGACACAATAGTGGTTTTGTTTTTAGGGACGCGCGTAAAATCGCGCACGCTCTGTCGAGCTCCCGCGTTTCGTGTAAGTTGTATCAGGTTCGTTTCACGGACCATTGGACAGTATAACTAGCTTAGCAATGGTAACGGCTTTTTGTTTTGTATTCGAGGTCACAATGTTACTGCAAGGTTATTCTTGAAAGGTTTGACTTATTAAATCAAATTGGGACTTCGATATCAGTGGTTTTTTTTTTTCAGGCCGAAACTCATTCATGAGGTTTTCACGACTGGGGAGTGCGCGGGGTATGTTGACGGTCCGCAGATGTTGGGAGCGGACCGCGGGCCCAAGGAATGGAATTATTTATTTATTAAGTTGCACCAATAAAGTGATCATCAATACAAAACATTGACAAACTGACAAAAGTTCATGGCAGATGTCACCTCAATTATAGGTTTTTTTTTATTGCTTAGATGGGTGGACGAGCTCACAGCCCACCCGGTGTTAAGTGGTTACTGGAGCCCATAGCCATCTACAACGTAAATGCGCCACCCACCTTGAGATATAAGTTCTAAGGTCTCACTATAGTTACAACGGCTGCCTCACCCTTCAAACCAAAACGCATTACTGCTTCACGGCAGAAATAGGCAGGGCGGTACCTACCCGTGCGGACTCACAAGAGGTCCTACGATCATTAACAACAAAAATAAAAAAATATATAACTAAGACTTGATTATATTTGATATTTGATTGATTGCTTAAGATTAATTTATATTTAATTGACGACTCTACAGTCTCCTGCACTATTTCTCCCGACGTTCGATCTCCGCTCAGGATCAGAACCCGGTCAGAGTGATTACAAGTAGCCCGCATCTAGTTCGTTTGCTATAACAACACATTGATCGAGGCATCTGCATAATCTGCTTATCAATAGTTCAACGGATGAGTAAATACTTTGGACGTCAGCAAGCTATAAAATTGAGATGGAGAACATTATCGTAACTCTGCGTTCCGTATTAACCCACAAATACAAGGGGCCTCGTGAAATACTGTGGCTTGTTTATTTTTGGTAAAAAAATTCAAGTTATAAAAGCGAACCGAAGATCGAGAAGCAATTTCATGATATTTCCCAAAATTATAATTTGCGTAATTACTGCTGGTAGGTCTTCATGTGAGTCCGCACGGGTAGGTACCACCACCCCTCCTATTTCTGCCGTGAAGCAGTAATGCGTTTCGGCTTGAAGGGTGGGGCAGCCGTTGTAACTATACTGAGACCTTAGAACTCATATCTCAAGGTGGGTGGCGCATTTACGTTGTAAATGTCTATGAGCTCCAGTAACCACTTAACACCAGGTGGGCTGTGAGCTCGTCCTTCCATCTAAGCAATAAAAAAAACATGTTTTACAATTAGGACTGGACTAATCAACACCAGGTGTTCCGGGTTCTTTCCCAGTCTGAGTCATTGCGTGATCTCTAGTAATCACTAACGATCGTGCTGGATTATGAATACACAAGATTTTGTCGCTCCAAGAGTAGACAGGCTTAAACAGTATTAAGCTGCTGTTCGGACTAGTTTCAAAGAGGTAATTGCCTAAACTGCCAAGCTTCAATAATAATAGAGTAACTGCTAACACTCCATTATCGTACAAAAAAGCATTCACTTAAATATTGGGAGCTGTAACTGAAATGCGGTATTGCTATGAGCATATCACATTTCTATCAACAACGCCTGTTCTGACAGAGCAACGCCTACGAGTGTTTGATGTCCAAAACATGTAATGTTTCCACAGTAAGCGGCATGTCATTTGTTACAGCGTTGCCTGCTTGTATCTCCGCAATCTGTTTGTGTATGTTGAGTGCTCTTTGTACCAAAGGTGTGACGTACTTGACAGCCGATGTAATTTTTGCGTCTATTCGTGATGTTTGGGTTACCTTTTAGGAGAAATAGAATTTTCGTGTGGAGCGTGCGTCATCGTTATAGGGTTTCTCAAGCTTATAGCGTCACGTAATTTTCTCGAATTTCTTCAATCAGTTAGTTTTATAAAATACTAGCTGACCCGGCAGACTTCGTAGTGCCTCAATCGATAAATAAAAGACCTCAACTTTTGGTATAAAATAAACTTAAAACAAACAAAAGGAATCCGTCCGACGGGGGACACATCAAAGGAAAAACAAAATTGTTATTTTTATTTATTATAATTCCGAGCATTTTCATATATATGTACCTTTTAAACCTTCTCTGGACTTCCACAAATAATTCAAGACCAAAATTAGCCAAATCGGTCCAGCCGTTCTCGAGTTTTAGCGAGATTAACGAACAGCAATCCATTTTTATATATAAAGACTAGCAGCCCGCCAGGCAGCAGACCTGTTCACTTCTAGTGATCATTTCACATCAGCTGGTTTGGCCAGTTTCGGTCCAGCGATCTCATAACCAAAATCAAAATACAGACCACGGACGTATCTCTCAATACACCTGAACTAGGTTTTTTAATCCTCATCCACAACCAAAGGATAATTTGAAAAAAAAAAGAAACTACAGTGTGTGTGTGTGTGTGTATTTATATGTATATATATTGTTTTGTATCTTGTAATATGTATATATTATTATATGTAATATTTACTGTATGCACTAACTAGGTTTGAGTTCCTAATTCTTCTCTCCTTTTGCGGGCCTACTGGAAGAGATTTCAACATGAAATAAGTAGTGCCCTTTTACTCTGTATCCTTATTGTCGTGTTTTTTCTAACAGCTGTGCGTACAAAATATATTAAATAAATAAAATAAAATACAATATTAAACTCAATTAAGCCAGAGAATCCATACTCAACTTTATTGCGGAGCTTCTGAGAAGCGACCGACGAAATTAGTTTCTTTTTTTTAATTATCGTCCGTAAAACGTTTAATTTTACGAAGGTGAAACATCTTTATGGAACAGATCTGCGTTCTTTACGACCACTGTTGATGTTTTTGATTGAATTATAAACAGTCTACAGTGAATTTGTTTGTTGTGTTATTTATGTTAAATCCAAAAGTAGCTGTTCGATTAATTTGATACTTTTACGATTGCTGTTGGTACTTTGTCATAGTATCATCAGCGAACAATACATGTAGGTAAGTCCCTTTGTTTAGTAGATGACGGGGCTCATCGACATCACAGTGTGAATGCCGCCACACATCTTGAAACTTTTTTTTTTATTGCTTAGATGGTTGGATGAGCTCACAACCCACCTGGTGTTAAGTGGTTACTGGAGCCCATAGACATCCACAACGTAAATGCGCCACCCATCTTGAGATGTAAGTTCTAAGGGTCTCAGTATAGTTACAACGGCTGCCCAACCCTTCAAACCGAAACGCATTACTGCTTCACGGCAGAAATAGGCAGGGTGGTGGTACCTACCCGCGTGGACTCACAAGAGGTCCTACCACCAGTAATGTTTGTTGTGTTATTTACGTTAAATCAAAAAGTAGCTATTCGATTAATTTGATACTTTTACGATTGTTGTTGGCACTTTGTCACAGTATCATCAGCGAACAATACATGTAGGTAAACCCCTTTGTCAAGTAAATACCAAGGTTCATCGACATTAGTGTGACTACCGCCACCTACCTTGAGACTTGAGGTCCTTGTCTTATTTGAATCGTATAACGAGTCAATATCATCCTTCAATCCGGAATACATTGCTGAATAGTTATCGCTCACAAGACGGCCTGTCTCCAGTAAAAGAGCCTAGTACTCAACATTATCTGTCATTTCCTACAGTCCAAATTTAGTGATCACTTGCTCTCTAACTGCATCACACAAACCATGTCCAACATGAGTGATATTAAACAAATTCGACAATCATTGTTATTATTCAATGAATAAAGCAAAAGGTATAAAGTTTGCGGCTTATTTCATTTTGGTTACTGGTGGTAGGACCTCTTGTGAGTCCGTACGGATAGGTACCACTGCCCTGCCTATTTCTACCGTGAAGCAGTTAATGCATTTCGGTTTGAAGGGTGGGGCAGCCATTGTAACTATATTGAGACCTTAGAACTTATATTTCTAGTTGGGTGGCGCATTTACGTTGTAGATGTCTTTGGGTTTCAGTAACCACTTAACACCAGATGGGCTGTGAGCTCGTTCACCTATCTAAGCAATAAAAAAAACGAATAACAAACAAAATAGATCCGTTTCATCCAACATAGTGAGCCACAGGAGCAATCTATCTTATTATATACACTCGTGTTGAACACAGCAGATTTTATTACATCCCGCTCAACACCATCTGTGGGAGATCAAGGAAATACAGATAATGGAGCGATTGTGTGACTCATTCTTCGTAATACTCGTTCAGATATTCAAGAACGTACAAAATAAAGTTTAAAGTTTTTCTCTTGGGATTATTCTGAAGTTTTACTACGCACATCATTATCTATACTAATATTATAAAGAGGAAAGATTTGTTTGTTTGTTTGTATTGAATAGGCTCCGAAACTACTGAACCGAACTACTCAACCACTAAACTTTATAATTTTATTATTTTGAAATTTTTGTTAACGACCTGAGCGAAGCCGGAACTGACCGCTAGTTTTAAATACAATAACAACTTTGGTAATTCCACAATTTTGAACACTCGATCAACTCTATTAAATAAAATCTTAATGTTTATCAAAATACTCAATATCATATGTATATTCATTTTATATATTTTGAAACATTTCACTTGACGAGCGGTCATGGAGAAAATCTACGGCAGACTAAAGTAACGCTAATTAAGACTTGAAGCACGTCTTTATACTTTGCTACATACAATCGATCGGAGCCCAATTTTTTAAATTCAGACATAAAAAACTGTAACGAACAATTTCGCGTGGACCAAAATATACCAGAGCAACTCACTGACTCTATCAAGCAGATAGTCATTGGAGCAGATAGACACTACAGCGTGTCCGATACGGAATAATTTATTGCGTCAGCTTATCTAATAAGAATGGTGGCTAAAGACGTATTATTTTTATATATTATTATTACTATTTTTATATATTATTTTTCCACCAAAATATTTCTCATATCAGTCGCCCAACTGGCGCCAACCAAACAGTTTGTCTTCTTGACTAGGAATGTATTTAAAAAATCACTAAGAAAGATAAAATCACCCATATCGCTATAGCTCAGAGGTCTGTAAATTACGCTTGAATGTTCATATTTATATATCCTTATAATATCCCTTTGTTGTATAAACTAAATCATATGGAATAACGAGAAACTCGTTCATGTTATTGTACTAACAATCTCGAAAAATATTAAATGTTCATTTCTATATGAAGTAAATAAGAAAGACGACAATTTTATTGGAGAGGTCATGTCGTTGTTTACGAATGAAATAACGCGATCCTTATCAGGAGCTAGCTCTGGTCGGTACCATCGCCCTTCCGTTTCAGACGTAAAGACCTTTTTTTTTTATTGCCCTTATAGGCTGACGATTATACGGCCCACCTGATGGTGAGTGGTTAGCGTCGCCCATGGACTTCAGTAAAGCCAGGGCCAGAGCTAAACCGCTGCCTACCGCTAATCGCTAATAATGCTATGGTACTTGAAGGTCAGAATGGTTTTTACACGCCTTCATTAGTGTAACCTGTTTATTAAACGGAGATAGTTTCAAAGTAGCCTTCACCGTCTTCGCGACATCGTATTAACTTGAAAATTTGCACATGTAACAAGGACCAATGACATTTAATTTAATATCTAATTATATTACTGTATCCGGCTGATTTAGATGTACCCATTTCTTCTCATGGATGTCGTAAAAGGCGACTAAAGAGTTCACAGGCGAAAGGGCAGTAGCCTGATCCAAGTAGCAATTACTGTTGGTAGGGCCTATTTTTTTTATTGCCCTTGTAGGCAGACGACGATACGGCCCACCCGATGGTGAGTGGTTACCGTCGCCCATGGCCTTCGGCAATGCCAGGGGCAGAGCCAAGCCGCTGCCTACGTCAATATTTATGTCAAGTATGGAAGTAAAGTATTGAATTGCAGTACTATTGAGAATTCGACTTCATGCCCCAAGGTGGATGGAGACATTCACGTTGGGATGTCGATAGGCTAGTTACCATCATTTAACACCAGATATGCCGTGACCTAGTTCACCCATTTAAGCGATAAAAAAAACATTATTATTAACGCGTTATACACAAAATTACGGTTATCTCCACTGGCTCAGTCTTAAGCATAAAATACTTAAATATAATTATTAAGACACTTAATTTTTTTTAATTATTATATTGCTTAGATGGGTGGACGAGCTCACAGCCCAACTGGTGTTAAGTGGTTACTGGAGCCCATAGACATCTATAACGTAGATGCGCCACCCATCTTGAGATATAAGTTCTAAGGTCTCAAGTATAGTTACAACATATCGTCTTTTCGCATTAAAAGCATACAATTTCCAAAAATATTCGAAATTGAGTTAATATGCGGAATCATTTGATATCACCAGTATTTTTCTAACAAATACTGTCAAAAGAGCGTAGATTAGTTTTAGTTTTTTTTTTGTTTACCTATCTTTTGATTTCTATTAACAAAATTATATTATACATAATTTTATCTTAGTTTAAAAGACAGATAATATAATTAATAATAAAAAATAAAAAATTGTTGCAAAGATGATTAATATTAAATATTATGTTAAACCTTCAAAACACTTTCCTGTGAAATTAATAAGTTTTGAGATTATACAGTTTTAATGCGAGAAGACAATATAGTATTACAACATATAGTATACAACATATAGTATACAACATATAGTATACAACATATAGTATTAAGTACAGTTACAAATTTCAAATAACAAACTGCCTACTTAATCCTGATATTGACCTACATGTAGATCCACACTATCATTTCCGATGTCGCCGCGCCGTGACTCATATTTGTTTCCGAACACAATTGGTTCACACGGAAGCCCCGATAACGGGATTCTGTGAAAGAGATGAAACGGTTCCGTATGTATAATGCAACCGGCTTTTTTACAAGCTCACGATTCGCTTCACGAGAGGAGGAGAACACTTTACTACAGCTTTTTGCTTTCTTTTGAGCTTCTTTTAAGGAGCGTGTCAGGAAATGGCATGATAGAGTGGGTTTTTTTTATTGCTTAGATGGGTGGACGAGCTCACAGTCCACCTAGTGCTAAGTGGTTACTGGAGCCCATAGACATCTACAACGTAAATGCGCCACCCACCTTTAGATATAAGTTCTAAGGTCTCAGTATAGTTACAACGGCTGCCCCACCCTTCAAACCGAAACGCATTACTGCTTCACGGCAGAAATATGCAGGGCGGTGGTACTTACCCGTGTGGACTCACAAGAGGTCCTACCACCAGTAAAATAAAGTAAAATTCCAGAGATAATTGCTTTTTTTTCACCAGGATCGTTAGGCGAGCATCGGCTAATCCAGAAAGGTTGGGGATTGCTGCTAGAAAGCCTCTGAAGAAGACCTAATAGCTCAAAAGCAGCTGTTTGGTATATACTACCGGGTCCGGATTGCGACCCGCTGAGAAGATCTACCGAGAAGTTCAGCAGACTAGTGCTTAGGGTTAGGTTTCATGTCGAACACTTTGTCGAGTTCAACGAGTACCCTTGCCAGGGTCTATGCCTGCTCTTAATGCGAGAGCTGTAGGCGGCTAATAGCATTGTCAGTAGATCGGGTCGACTGTCTACACTCTGCCTTCGCCGTGCACTCGAGTACTTAGGTCATATTGCTCGGAAAACGCCCGATAGCCTAGAGACTATTCGTAACAGGGAAGATCGAGAGAAAGAGACCGCGCGAGCGCAGACCAACAAGGTCTTTCGACCAAATCCGCACCACACTAGGAATCCCATTCCTGGAAGCCCTTCATGCGGCCAATCAAATGAAATGAATTTTTTTTTTATTCAACATAAATGAAAGTACACACTTGCTGAACGTCAAAAAGAACTACCGCCAATTCACAAAAACTAGCCTCCGTCCTGAGAAGAACTGGCAAGAAACTCAGCGGGCATGTCTTTTTTTTTATAAATAGATTTTTTTTAATATTCATTTTTACAAGATGTATTATAACGTAACAATTATTACAATATTGAAATGCCCGGAGCGAGCAACTCATTCCCACTTTGTGCAATCTTCTAGATAATCATTGACTTCATAGTAAGCTTTATTGCACAGATGTTCTTTAATAGTTTTCTTAAACCTATGTATATATAGGTTCTGAACATCTTGTAGGATTTTCTTGTACAAGCGCACAGACAAACACCCGAATGAATTTCGTATTTTATGTACTCATCGGCACATCAATGATCGGCGGCGCTGGAGGGACATTGCAAGAAGTAAAATCCTGTCAAAATATGACGGTCACGACCCTCAGCAGTGAGGAAAGGACGCGAGGAGGAGGATCTGGGGATCTATAAAAACGTTAGGATGTCGACAATGACTGGCTCCTGCGTGATCCTGAATCGGGGAGTAGTCAGCGGCAACCATGATGATGCGATTTTCAAGACACATCGTATTATCGTTGTTCACTGATTGGTACGTCGCAAAAACGATCAGCGAAATCGTGTTTCAATTACGAAATTCCTGTGGCAGAATTCAAGGAATGTAATGATTGTGTCTGAGCCTAAAGTAACAAATATCAATCAAACAAACAGTGTTGCGTTAATACAAATTAAAACAAACAATCATTGTCAAACAACTAACAAAACAATTGTTTGAGATAATTAAAACAATTATCTGGCGTCTGTGAAAACAAATAACTCAGGACTAAGTTATGAGTGTAACTTTAGGCGCGTGAGCTCGTAACTTAAGTTTGACTGATTTTGCGTTAAGCACAATTACAAATTGAAATTATTTGCTCGAAAACTGAACAAAAAAGTCACCTTAGCAGAGAGAAACGAACACTAAGTTTTTATCCAATTCTAGTAACAAAACAGGTTTATAATTTATTTATAATATTTATATCTCTGGAATGAACCAAACTCTTGCATTTTTTTTAATTCTTCGATGGGTAGACGAGCTCACGGCCCACCTGGTTTCAAGTGGTTACCGGAGCCCATAGACATCTACAACGTAAATGCCGCCACCCACCTCGAGACATGAGTTCTATGTCTCAGTTTTTACAGTACATGTTTCATTGGTTCTTTGGATTCGTATGAATCGCTCTTCTGTAATGGAGGTTTGAATAAAAAGATGTGTGGTGTCGTGGGACACCGGACAGGAACGAAGTAAAAATATTAATTTTAAGTTCTATTCGAGGTATAAAGAAAATAAAACTGGAGGTTTCGCTACAACCCACGGTCATTCGGTAACGTGAGAACTTATTGTGGTACACTTCATTCACGATTGTTTGCATAAGAGTTAGTGTATTGCGCAAACGAACGCTCTGAGATTGTGGTCAATGAATGATAGAAAACATATTTTTTTAACGTTTTTGCAAAGCTAAGTCGTACACTGTGTGCACTAATAAAATTCTTACGTTACGGACGTTTTTTTTCCCGGTTAGGGTACCCCTCCGCATCGTCCCATAAGGAACTTCGTTCCAAAACCTCAGCATTGTCTTCATGAACAATAATGACTCGTACTAAGTACCATGCGTTCTGTATGGACTATAACACTACTCTGCGATTCCTTCAAACAAGACCTTCACTACATTATTTAATATAAGCCCTAATCCAACACAGTCCTTTGTTAATAGTTGCGCATTTAAATATCCTGCATACTAGAAAATTAACGACTTGTAAAGCTATAAAACGTCATGCTTTACAATTTCTTGTATGTCACCTTTTTAAATACTAAGCTAAGGTTTGAAATTCCAAAGTTGTTAACCTACATGAGAGAAACTATATAATCGAAGTATAAACATATCAGGTTTTTTTTATTGCTTAGATGGGTGGACGAGCTCACAGCTCACCTGGTGTTAAGTGGTCACTGGAGCCCATAGACATCTACAACCATAAATGCGCCACCCACCTTGATACATAAGTTCTAAGGTCTCAGTATAGTTACAACGGCTGTCCTGACTTGAAGATTAGGATACTTCCACGGTGAAGGAATAACATCGTGTAACAAAAATCAAACCCGTAAAATTATAATTTGCGTAATTACTGGTGGTAGGACCTCTTGTGAGTCCGCGCGGGTAGGCTACCATCACCCTGCCTATTTCTGCCGTGAAACAGTAATGCGTTTCAGTTTGAAGGGCGGGCCAGTCGTTGTACTGCTAAAAGTGAGACCTTAAAACTCATATCTCAAGGTAGATGGCGGCATTTACGTTGTTGATGTCTATGGGCTACGGTAACCACTGCGCCGTAAGCTCGCCCATTCATCTAAGCAATAAAAATATGTAAAACTAGCGGCCCGCTCCGGCTCCGCTCGAGTCTTTAACAAAAATTTCAACGATGTGTGACGCTGTTTTATTTTTTTAAATAAAAGAACACTTATTGCGGCATAACTATAATAGTTAGACATATGGTGTTGCGACACTTTTTGTAAATAATAATATGTTCTACAAAGTCGTAGAACATTATATTATTCTATCATCAATAGTTTTCGCGGGGCACGGGATGTAAAGAATATTTTAGGTAATTTTTTTACACCTTGGGTTACATTATTGGAGTTTTAGCAAGGATCCCTAATTTTTTTCAAAAAATATTATAGCCTATGTCACTCGGGAATAGTGAGGATTCCAGACAATGAAACAATTTTTCAAATCGGTTCAGCAGTTTCGGAGCCTATTCAATACAAACAAACAAACAAATCTTTCCTCTTTATAATATTAGTATAGAAAAAGAACATGTTTGATGAAAACAATAAAAATCAAATCATTAAAATCATTATTGAACTCAATAACTGCTATCCAACGTATTTTTGGCATCTACACACACATATATAATACACATACATATTTACATTTACATATAAATAATTTGTAGCTGAATATATTATAACTACACAAGGTGAACCGGAATTAAAATTCAACTGATAAATTATTTCAGAGAAGCTACAGGGAGCATTGTAATAACAAAATGATAATAATGTACAAAACCCAGTGGAGCGGAACGAGGAAAAATTCGATTAATTAATTATTTTTTTAACCAACTATTTAAAGAATGTTTGGAATTGTGACGGTTATTTAGTTCCTAAGTTTGTTCCTTAATTGATTGCTCTTGTAGGCAGACGAGCATACGGCTCACCTGATGATGAGTGGCTACCGTCACTCTTGGAGGTCAACAATGCCAAGGGCAGAGCCAAGCCGCTGCCTACCAGATTCTGTGAAACACTGTTCTCGCTAGGGCTAGCGTTAGCAAATTCACTCAGGTTGAGCCCGCGAGCTCACCTACCCGTCCGAGCTTAGCTGGAATAGCCCCATAGCAAATAGGTGGCAAAAAAAGCTTTTCGGCAAATCATTTATTTTTATTTTTATTGATTAGTTACTGGAGCACATAGATATCTACAACGTAAACGCGCCACCCGCCTTGAGATATAAGTTCTAAAGTCTCAGTATAGTTACAACGGCTGCCCCACCCTTCAAACCGAAACGCAATTACTGCTTCACGGCAGAAATAGGCAGGACGCCTACCCGTGCGGACTCACAAGAGGTCCTACCACCAGTAATTACGCAAATTTTAATATTGCGGGTTTAATTTTTATTACACGATGTTATTCCTTCATCATGGAAGTCAATCGTGAACATTTGTTAAGTATGTATTTCATTAGAAAAATTGGTACCCGCCGGTGGGATTCGAACACCGTTGCATCGCTACATACGAATGCACCGGACGTGTTATCCTTTAGGCCACGACGACTTCAAAAATACTTCTCATATTTATTTAGCTAGGTAGACTATTCATCGGACGGTAAGTAGTAACAATCTAACAATGCCGGGGGTACAACGAGGTCGCTACTGAATCATGTTATAAATCAGCGCGTTATACCACAACGTCAAATAATATAGTCTAATAAATCATACACCTTGAATTTTGCTAGTAATTTTCCGCTTTGTTGGTCGGTCTTTATTCTGATGGCTATCAAACTATACCCACTAGGTCAATGTGAAGATTTCCTAAATATTTCATCGAAATCGCTCCAGTTTCGATATGTAGTCTACAGAGGCCTATACACGCTTAGAAATATTTTGATATTGAACTAAGGCGGTACGTGTTCATCGTATTTTAATAATTTTATAAAATATAACAGAACTTCTTGATTCTAGAAGTTCCACCCGCAATAAATCTAAGATTTTAGCTGTCCAATCCTTGAAGAACAATTCAACTAATTTGACTTTTGTATTTTGATAATAATCACGGTAAAACAAATAGTCTACGCCTCAAGAGGCGAATTAACTGAATCGTAAACATTTGTGAATTCGTAGAATTAAGGCTTTTTTTCTTTTTTTTTGATAGTCTGGATATATTAGGGGTAGATTATCTAAGAAACAAAGCTGTTGAAACTTAAACAAGAAACTCATTTTCGAGACAATTCGTTTTGAGAAAAAAAAAATTTTTTTTGCTTCGTTGGTTGGACGAGCTCGCAGCCCACCTAGTGTTAAATAATTACTGGAACCCATAGATATGTACAGCGTAAATTTGCCACCCACCTTGTATAAATTCAACGGTCTCAGTATAGTTACAACGGCTGCCCCTTCAAACCGAAACGCATTACTACTCCACCACAGAAATAAGCAGGGTGGTGGTACCTACCCGCGCGGACTCACAAGAGGTCCTACCACCACCAATTACGTAAATTATAACAATAACTAAGTAAAATATAATATTGGAAACGCTATACTTGAACTGGTTGCTACAGGGTGTATTATAAGTTTATACAGCCAATATTGTAGCTTTCCTACTTGTAAAATGATTTATTATAAGGAACTACAATTTTACAGAAATTAGGTGTAAATTTTCGATTTTGTCTGTGGATATCGTGAAAGTAACTCGAACGGTACCGACGGAAAACCTGCGTCACAATATTGAATGATGCAGCACTTTTTTTTAATACGTCCATACGTATGCCTGTGTACAACCTATTTAATTTATTTAATATTTTTTATTCCTAAATAAATTCTAATGGTACCTAATAATTATAATTTAATTGATTATATAATAGGAAACTGCTGCTCATAGTAGCGATGTAAGATAAATTTTCAAGATTCTTATTTTTATAAGCTCTTCTTAATACAAAATTTTAATTAGTAATGTTAAATCATATTTGCGTGACTCCAACCAAAACAAAGAAACAGACCAATATTTTTTTTAATATATCGATTATTGTGTTATAGGTATCGTTTTTTTTTTGTAAATTCCTTTCCACTTTTATAATAGAAGTACGTGTACATGTAAGGATGTACTCGAATCTGTAGACGACAAAAATAATGCGTATGTCTTGAGCTTTCTTGCACTTAGACTTTGCAGCAGAATCTAAGGCGTGACTGTAAAAATATTATCCTTTGTGCGCTTACTATACAAGAAAACACCATACAACTATCCGACAGTCAATAGACATAAAATTCACGTTAAACAAAATTTGGTATTAAAATTAGTCCACAAAAGAAGATTAATGAAGCCCAAAATAAATTTCGGAATGATCGTGCGTCGCTAGTTTAAAAATAAACGTATTTATTTTTATCTCAAAGGTCGGGTCATCTAAATTAATATAACACAGATAGCTACAAGAACAATGTAGGGAATTCATATTTTTAAACTAAAAACATATTGCTGATTATTAAAGTAATTAAAATATTTAACGTGAGGTTATTCTTAGACGAATAGACAGGTTTTGTTGTACAAGCAAAGTGATTCATACAAATAACGTATAAAAATCTAATAGGTATCACTGAAGGCAAAACACAAATCAACAAGAATAAAGAAAAAAATATAGACTTCGGTGTACTTACAGAATCTTTAAGCTTTTCATAGCAAAAAAAAACTGAACTAACTTAAAAAATATATATATTTAGGTATACATCGGCTTTTATTTCTATAAAAAAATTGGGTAAGTAACTTTTACCCGTTTACTATTTTTTTTTTTTTAAATCTTTAAATATAATTATGACTTTCGTATGTGGAACACAAAAAAAACATGACGAATAACTACGATTAACTAAAACAAAACTGTGGTTTTTTTTTAACGCAAAATATTTACTTATAAAATAATACACGTTACTGCGATGATAAAAAAAAGAGTACTTACAATCAATTCACTCGGAAATGCACAAAAAAATTCAAAAAAAGTTGATGACCAAATTTCACTAAGAGCACAAAATATTAAATGAAAAATTTACGTCATTTTCAAATCAACTAAAACTTTAGAACGTCTTTTGTTTTCTCAATTTGAATCGTCGAAGTTTCGACGCATCGAGTCTCTCTGCGGCCGCACGTTTTGGCGCGTTCGCTCTCAGCCGGCGCTGTGTAGCGAATGCCTGAGGGAGCATTCAACATTCCCGCTTGTTCAATCAAATACATACAGACAATTCCCGATGTATTCAGTCAATTAAGATTACGATATTGAAGACTATTATAAATCTTCTTGTGCCTTAGTAACTTAATTGAGCCGACAAGAAGAAAGTATATATCTATGAAAGAATTTGGATTCGGTTTCCTTTTTTCTTATTTTCCTACCTATGCTGATAGCCTTGAGAGGCTATATCAGTTTCGCCCTAACGTGTAGGTGAGCTCACGGGGCCAAACCGGAATGGTGCTAACACTGGCCCTAGCAAGAGCAGTGCTTCGCAGAATCTACCACCGGATCGGAAACGCGACCCACTGAGAAGATCCGGCGAGAAACTCAGTGGGCTGTGTCTGTGGGTTAATTCGCTCGTCGGATATTCTTGTTATAATGATATCCCATACACAAAAGCCATTGAGTTTCTTGTCGGATCTTCTTAGTGGGGCGCGATTTCGATCCGGTGGTATATTCGCATTGCTCTTGCTAAGTCACAGTTTAGCAAAATCAGGCCGGGGTAGGGCGCCGGCTGTGAGCGGCAGGAGTTTTTAGTAAGGTTCGACTCCCACATACCCCACCTGCCGTGAGGGTGGGAATCCGGCGATTTCCTCCTGTGGAAAAAAAAAGAGCCCCGTGAGTTCGCCCTACTAATTTGGTAAAACTAGAATAGCTCCCCGAGGCTACTTGTAATGAGGTAGGGAAAAAAATCCCAAATATGTATCTGGCAGTAATTTTTCTTAACTTATAAATCTCACAAATACCATCATCAACTTGGAGACATAACATTACTTTGATCCATCTAATGCAAAATTCTCATAACCAAAACATTACAAGGTTTACGTTAAATAATTAATATAAATATACTAATACTCTTTCATAATGGATTTGAATTGAATACCCAATGTATAATATTAAAGAAATAAATGTCTTTTTTTTTCAAATGTTGCATTTTAGCGCTTTTTTGTCAAATAATACTTTTTTTTCCTACCTAACCTGGTAACCTTAGAGGGTTATGCCGGCGTTACCGAGCGAGAACCAAACATAACGATGCGACGTCCATACCGCTTCGCTAAGGCCATGACGGCAGATAGGTCACCCAAAAAAGAAATATAGAAAAAAAAACATTATCCTGAATTTCGGGAAGAACTGCGCACATTATTCCAATTGCTGAATATGTAGAACGCGTGAAAGCTAAACTTATTTTCCTTAAACGTACCCACAAAGTTTCTGATGAAGAAAAAAATCTAAATAAATTCCTCGAACCGGTTTTCGTTGTAAAGCGATGAGTCTGGTTCTCATGAACGTATTCATGAAAAATTTAACTCGAAGTTAGAATTTCAATGATTTTTCCTCGAACATTTACTAAATTTTAGTTTACTAACAACCACGCCACGGTAACTGGTCCCGTGATAAGTTCGTAAAGAACCTGTGTTACAAGTACCAGATAACGGATATAAATGTAAGATTTTTATTATACACATACATATATTTAATATTTAATATACATCCATAACTCTGGAAAAGACATTTATATTTATCATACGAATATCTACCCTTGGCGGGATTCGAACCCGCGCCCCCTTGTGTAGTGACCATGTCACTTACCACTACACCAGACGGCCAACATTAGGAGAGTTTTAAGATTAAGTGTTTGAATTTCGTCTAATAATATAAGTCCAGATTTTTTTTCCTACCTATTCTAGTAACCTCGTGGGGTTATTCTAGATTCACCGAACTAGTAGGTGAGCTCACGGGGCTCAAACCGGGAATGTTGCTAACACGAACCCTAGCAAGAGCCGTGCTTCGCAGAATCTACCACCGGACCGTAAACTCGACCCACTGAGAAGATCCGGTGAGAAACTCAGTGGGCTGTGTCTGTGGGTTAATTTACTCGCCAAGCCCTTCGTCGCAAGCAACGAGTTAAGACGAGAACGATGACCGGACTCCAGATATTACAGAGCTGTAATTACGTCTATTAGTCTTTTATTGGTTATTTCTAATGATGGAAGACGCGGCAATCGAACGCAAAATGATAATATATCGCTACGTACCTTGGAACTAGAATACTGTTTTGCCGGTAACAGTAACGCCATCTATTGCCGAATAGCCGAACGAATATCAAAGCATCTCGAGCTCTCGAGAAGTACAACGCCATCTATTGCCAGATAGCGGAAACACAATACTCGTATTGCTTGGAACATTCTTGATAATTCTAGGGATGTTGTGTCGACTATAAAAGCGCTGCAGAGATGGCACGCAGTCAGTAATCGGAACTACTCAAAGCGAAACAGCGAACGGATCACCTGAAGCGAAGGGGAAGAAGCGAATTGAGAATTTTAAAGTGTTTGTGAAGTGTTTTAAGTGTTCTAAGTGATAAATACAGTTTTTAAGTTGTACTCCGGTAGAATTTTTATTTATCCCGAACCCTAGCGCGTAACAATACTCAATTTTATCAGTAGTCACTTAATCATATAAACAAAAACCTTTATTAATTCAAACTCTTTAATTTTTAAAATTAGTTCCCTCATCAATTCATTTATTGAAGCTAATTTTCTAGAAATCTAAGGATCAAGTACACTCTTCTTATCTTGTACATAGTCGGGACCTATAATATAGCGTACATTTTAAACTAAAGACCGTTAACTGTGATACTTCGATTGGTTATTTATACATGTAACATAAAAAGGGTTCTAATTGACCGTCACTCTAATCTTCCAATATTCTAGCAGAAATAAGCAGGAACGTTACGCTGTCACACTCCCCTACTGTATAAGAAGTATATCTAAACCTGTACATCTTCGAGAAAGCATAGTAGGAGAAAAGATTGCGACTGCTGACCTATTTTTAAGGATCTCTGCCTGTTACGACCAAGGACGCAACTAAAAGGGTAGGTATTTCTCGCGAACTTACCAACTACTTACTGTTATAAGACTATTGTGCAGCGGAATGAAATATAAATACCGAGTAACTAAAGAAAGCGTTCACGGGTCGCAATCTAGTTTGTTAATAAACAAATAAAACTCTTCATCGCAAACAAGTCCTGATTCAGATTTGAAAACAGTGAACATAGACCATATTAATAATGAGAGGGAAAAAACAATACATTGTAACTTAACACAAGCATAGATAAAAAACTTTTTTTGTGTTTTTGAACACCAAATTATACAAACTAGTGGCCGCCCGGTAGTCGAAATTCGACTATAATTAATTGGAATTGTAAGTTTGTACACTATTATGATTGTATTTTATACTTCTATAATCACAAATTTCGCCAAGACTACACTATAAAAAATATTAACAAAGACAAACAATATTTAATCTATTCTCAATTTGACAACAGACGTCAAGAACAAAAGTTTGACAATAAATAAATAGTATGAATGCGTGTGTGCGTCAAATACATGGTAGTGGTTGTAATGTTTTCTTTATTGATTGAATTATTAATGCATAATTTAAAAAAAAATTAGCATCATGCACTTCTTCTCTATATTCTCTATAAGTGTGGAAAATTTCATAATCCTCCGTCCGTGCAATTTTCGTAATAAGGGATACAAAGTTTTTGCTTTACGTATTAATATATAGATAATTATTTAATACAGGTTTGCTTTTAATTATACGATACTTTTTAATATGCGTTTCGATACCTATTCTATTATCAGTCCTCATACTTAAGGTACCACCACCCCGCCTATTTCTGCCATAAAGCACTAATGCGTTTCGGTTTGAAGGGTGGAGCAGCCGTTGTAACTATACTAGAGACCTTAGAACTTATATCTCAAGGTGGGTCGCGCATTTACATTGTAGGTGTCTATGGGCTACAGTAACCACTTAGCACCAGGTGGGCTGTGAGCTCGTCCACCCATCTGAACCCACTGAGAAGTTACTCGCCGAGCCCTTTGTCGCAAGCGACGGGCTTGACGAGAACGATGACCGGGGGAAGAGCTCACGGCATTTCGTCGTATTAGGTAAATACGGTTAGTGGAGCCCATAGACATCAGCGAAGTTAAGGCGGTCACCCGTCTTGAGATATGGGTTCTGTGCTTCTGCTTTATAGTACAATGGTTACTCCACCCTTCAAACCGAATCGCATTACTGGTTCACGGCAGAAATAGGCAGCGGCAACCTAACTGTGCGGACTCACATGACACCATACCGCATCAGTAATTACGCAAATTATATTTTTGCCGTGTTTAATTATATTACACGATATTATTTCTTCATCGTGAAAGTCATTCGTGAATATCTGTTAAGTACGTACATAATTCATTAGAAAAAATAGTACCTGCCTGCGGAATTCGAACACCGTAGCATCGCTAAATACGAATGTACCGGACATCTTATCCTTCAGGAAACGATGTCTTAGAAATATGACTCAGCATCAACTCAATATCAAGACGTCCACAAGTTGAACATCCGAAATCAAATAACTAAACTCTTACGCGAATTCACTTATTAAATTCAATAAGGATATCCAGTTGACACACGCTTAAGTTATTAACAATGTCAATACATTACTAATACGCTGCCAAAGGTCTTTATACTTAAATAAAATTCATTTACCAAGCATACTTTAATCAAAATTGAAAAAAACAATCATAATCTTCCTTTGTCGTATTCGTAACATATCTAATTAAAAAGAGAAATATTAAAATTAATATAAAAAAAAACAAGATTAAGCTGAGTGAGTTTTTTAATAAAGATGATATTATAACCCGAGCATTGCTTCCTTCGGTTTCAACCACTTTTAATAATAGCGTATCGAAAACCGATTTGAGGTAATTGAGACTGTAATTTGATTTTATTGTAATTTTATTGTGACCGACTAAAATTTTATATTTAAAATCACAAAAGCATTAAGTGTTCTTACTTATTAAAGATGTTATCAAACATTCATTACGCTCGCTCGACTAATCCAATTTTTATTTTATTTTTATTGCTAGATGGGGGGACGAGCTCACAGCCCACCCGGTCTTAAGTGGTTACTGGAGCCCATAGACATCTACGACGTAAATGCGCCACCCACTTTGAGATATAAGTTCTAAGATCTCAAGTATAGTTACAACGGCTGCCCCACCCTTCAAACCGAAACGCATTACTGCTTCACGGCAGAAATAGACAGGGCGGTGGTACCTATCCGCGCGGACTCACAAGAGATTCTACCACCAGTAATTACGCTAATTCGAATTTTGCGGGGGTTACATTTTTATTACACGATCTTATTCCGTCACCGTGGAAGTCAATCGTGAACATTTGTTGAGTACGTACTTATTGGTACCCGCCTGAGATTCGAACACCGGTGCATCGCTCAACACGAATGCACCGGACGTCTTTTCCCTTAGGCCACGACCAATTGAAAATAAAAACATAATTTTACTATGTACTTTTCTGGTTCTACATGTCAAGGGGGGAAAGACTATTTGGTTTAAATGACATTTCGCTTAATAAGCGACATTTATCTTTATAATTAAAGGTGCATTTTATTTGATACTAGCTGACCCGGCAGACTTCGTAGTGCCTCAATCGATACAGTAAATTGTGCACCAAGGGAGAAAAGTTGGACATTTCCTCCCGCGTGTGAAATTTCCAACGCCAACACAAATTGCCAAAACTGGCAAACACGCTGGAGGAAATGTCCAACTTTTCTCCCGCGGTGCACATACTATTTTTTCTCTTACCAGACCGAAAATTCGTGGAGTACCGAGCCGGGGTCCAGGGCCGAAGTATGGCTACCCCCAGCCATACTCATAAAAAAAACAATTTAACTGTTTTTTAATTTTTTAATAAACTACTACTAATTGAATAAGAACTGTCTGATGAACTCATCTTTGTTTAATACTTCACTATTAAATTTTATTGCCTTTTATTTATTTCACTTTTACACTAAACACAATATTGCAAATTACCCGAGCACAACAATGGCGGAGAATTTTAGGTGCGTGAGAGCAGACGTAGACACTAACGCGCATGCGCACTTGTACCCAGGGAGAAAAATTTACACTTTCTTCCCTGTACAGCGGGAGGAAAACCGAACTTTCGGCGTAGGTAGGAGAAAAAATAAAAGACCTAAACTTTTGTATAAAATAAACTTAAAACAAACAAAAGGAATCCGTCCGACGGGAAACACGTCAACGGAAAAACAAAATTGTTATTTTTATTTAATTCCGAGCATTTTCATATTTATCTGCCTTTTAAACCTTCCCTGGACTTCCACAAATAATTCAAGACCAAAATTTGCCAAATCGGTCCAGCCGTTCTCGAGTCTTAGCAAGACTAACGAACAGTACTTCATTTTTATAAATATAGATAGATAGATAAACAATCAATCATCATCAATAGTTCGATATTTTTAATTGAACTTCAATTAAGATTACTTCCTCCTCCTACGAGATGTCTACGCCGTGGGAGCACACAGGGTACTTGGGACTTCACGATCTGCAGCTGTTACCTGCTATGTCTTACCCGAGATTTTACCAACAATTAAGAAGTATCTCCCAATAAGTTCTCTTTACGGAAGTAACGAGAATAAAATATCAGTTTCAGTAGATAATTTCGGCGATTACCGATGACACGTATATACACAATTTCAATTATTTTAATTGAAGTGGGGAGTGCTCTGAGGAATTGTTCGAGACGATACCGGCATCTCGTTTTTACCATCGCACCGTCCGCCACCGGAGTAGAGTTCATCCGTAATACCTGGAGCCACTGCGGTCATCCACAGTGCGTTTCCAGAGGTCTTTTTTGCCACGTACCATCCGGCTATGGAATGAGCTCCCCTCCACGGTGTTTCCCGAGCGCTATGACATGTCCTTCTTCAAACGAGGCTTGTGGAGAGTATTAAGCGGTAGGCAGCGGCTTGGCTCTGGCCCTGGCATTGCTGAAGTCCATGGGCGACAGTAACCACTCACCATCAGGTGGGCCGTATGCTCGTCTGCCTACAAAGGGGAAGATTTTTTTTTAGTAAAGATACATTAATAAATATTAATATAACTGAGCAATACAATATAAACAAACAAATTACAAATTCATGTAAATACAATTAAACATAACAAACAAAGCGAACATCCATTCACCGTCTAAATCAAGTTGGCTGTAACAACTTGAAACTAGAAACTGTAACATTAACTACAATCTAGGCGACGTTTCAAACTGCAAACTCATGTTAATGGTAAGAACTCATATTTCAGCAATATACCGGACAGCGGGAGGACGTGAAACCTAACAAGGAATTAGAGGAAAACTTTACAACCAAGCATCGTAAATGTCTTGTTACAAATCTTGATGCTGTGCGATACGAAAATCCGCTTAAGGCTCCGGTTTTACGTTCGTTATGAAGACAGAGCTTGTCTCAAGTTAGTCTAATGATTATTGGGAAAGCGTCTTCTGATATTCGTTATAGATAATAGCTTCCCAATGAATATGTTACGAAGTAATCATTTATGTTTGAAGATTCCTCAGATTTTAATGTAAGTCATTTTGAGTTTCATCTCACAAATTAGGTAGCTGCTTGATGTAGTGAGCTGTTGTACTTGACTTTACAATTAAATCTTGAATATCATGCTGCATTACTTTCTTTATCAAACATTTAAATTGAACTAGAGGTCCCGCAGTAGTCGAAATTCGACTATAATTAATTCGAATTGTAAGTTTGTACACTATTATGATTGTATTTTATACTTCTATAATCACAAATTTCACAAAGACTACACTATAAAAAATATTAACAAAGACGAACAATATTTAATCTATTCTCAATTTGACAACAAACGTCAAGAACAAAAGTTTGACAATAAATAGTATGCATGCGTGTGTGCGTCAAATACATGGTATGTAGTGTCTGTAATGTTTTCTTTATAGCTTTAATGTATCTTTTATGCATTATTGAAAAAAATATTAGCATTGTGCACTTCTTCTCTATATTCTCTATAAGTGTGGAAAATTTAATACTCCTCCGTCCGCGCAATTTTCGTAAAAAGGGATACAAAGTTTTTGCTTCACGTATTAATATTATATAGATGATTGCCAAAAGAAACGTCACATGTAAATCCATGAAGAATCTACCTAAAGTTGTAAATGAAAGAAATATATTATAAATTAATCAATAGTATTTTTTTTTATTGCTTAGATGTGTGGACGAGCTCACAGCCCACCTGGTGTTAAGTGGTTACTGGAGCCCATAGACATCTACAACGTAAATGCGCCACCCACCTTGAGATATAAGTTCTAAGGTCTCAATTATAGATACAACGGCTGCCCCACTTTTCAAACCGAAACGCATTATTGCTTCACGGCAGAAATAAGCACAGTGGTGGTACCCACCCGCGCGGACTCACAAGAGGTCCTACCACCAGTAAAAATTAAAATGTATGTATGAAAAGTAATTCATTTCAAATATCAACGCAACGCTTCGAATCAGAAATTAACCCAAAAACAAGATAAAACCTTCAACACGAGCTGTTCGGTCACATCGTGCTCGTAATTCGGGTGCGTGTTAAACCAGCCAGATAAGTTTTATCCAGATAATCAATACAAACATACGGCTTTTTATGTCTTTATGTAGGTATTTAATCTATGTCTCTGACGTGTGGACCGATCGATACGTGTGTGGGAAGGTCTACAATAAATGAAAGCGTTCTCGAGGACATGCCATTGTTTCGTAATCACTACTTGAAATTTTATTGGGTCGTAGATGATAGAGTATTTGGGTTATTAGGAATTGGTACAGTAGCTTGTTTTAGCACGGGGAAAAACTATCGTACGTAGCTTGGTCGCGAAGGCAGCTGGGTACTAGTGTAGCAGGCAAACCGTAGAGACTCGGCAAGGCAAAAATATAAGATAACGCGTCCACAGTCCACCTGATATTAAGGAGCTACCAGAACGTCCTGATTGCAGCCTTCTCTTGTCAGATACTAAAAGGCAGCTCTTATCTCCGAACGATGCTGTTACTCGATAATGGTGGTCAGAATATTTTGGCTGGGAGCCTATATTTTTTTATTGCTTAGATGGGTGGACGAGCTCACAGCCCACCTGTTGTTAATTGGCTACTGGAGCCCATAGACATCTACAACGTAAATGTGCCACCCAGCTTGAGATATAAGTTCTAGGGTCTCAGTATAGTCACAACGGCTGCCCCACCCTTCAAACCGAAACGCATTACTGCTTTACGACAGAAATGGGCGCGGTGGTGGTACCTACCCGTGCGGACTCACAAGAGGTCCTACCACCAGTAATTACGCAAATTATAATTTTGCGGGTTTTGATTTTTATTACACTGTTATTCCTTCACCGTGGAAGTCAATCGTGAACATTCGTTAAGTATGTATTTCATTAGAAAAATGGTAACCGCCTGCGGGATTCGAACACCGGTGCATCGCTATATACGAATGCAATGGACGTTTTATTATTTAGGCCACGACGACTTTTTACGACGAGTTATATTTGCAAACTTACCTTTAAAATGTAATCAATTCGCATCTGATTTCATATATCTTCCGTTTTGTGTATCTATAGCAACTGATGAAATCACTGCCTGTCCTTAAATGATCAAATTCTTAATCACATTTATACATCGGCTTGTAGAGTTCGACCCTAACAGTACCGTATGTTCCATGGGGAGTGCTCTCAAGAATTGTTCGAGATGATACCGGCATCTCGTTTTTACCATCGCACCGCCCGCCATCGGAGTAGAGTTCATCCATACTACCTGGAGCCACTGCGGTCATCCACAGTGCGTTTCCAGAGGTCTTTTTTGCCACGTACCATCCGGCTATGGAATGAGCTCCCCTCCACGGTGTTTCCCGAGCGCTATGACATGTCCTTCTTCAAACGAGGCTTGTGGAGAGTACTAAGCGGTAGGCAGCGGCTTGGCTCTGCCCCTGGCATTGCTGAAGTCCATGGGCGACGGTAACCACTCACCATCAGGTGGGCCGTATGCTCGTCTGCCTACAAGGGCAATAAAAAAAAAAAAAAAAAGACTTGCAAAATACTCCACCACCAAAAAAATAATTGATATCGAAGCACAATATGCTCGCTGCACATTTAGTGCAACAATAAAAAAGTAAAAACATCTTCCAACCTTATATCTATAGCGTTCGAAGGCGGACAAGTATACAACTCGCCTGGACCAACAATGAGCCAAGAGATTGAAGACTATTCTCAAACCCCATTTGAAGAAACGTATAGCGCTCGTGAAATACCGCAAAAGGGATTCAAACTTGTAAGTTGCAAGAACGATCTCTACACTGCCGTTGAGAGGCTGGACCAGGTAGTAGAGATGAAGGATCATTCAAATAACTCCCCACTGAGTTTCTCGCCGGATCTTCTCAATGGGTCGTGTTTCCGATCCGGCGGTAGATTCTGCGAAGCACTGCTCTTGCTAGGGCCAGTGTTAGCATCACTCCGGTTTGAGCACCGTGAGCTCACCTACATGTTAGGGCGAAGCTGAAATAGCCACTCAAGGCTATCAGCATACTGGAAAAAAAACAAACAACTCTCTACAGCACTCCCCATGATAAACTTGATGGAAAACATTTGTCTAAAAGTATAATAATATGTGTCTGCGATTCCTAAACAGATGGGAGCTCATATTTTATTGGTTACACACAATGTTGTAAAAAAACATTTTATTGTTACGTCTGTGCTTCAGTTACCGTAAAATATTACACCAGTTATAAGCGTACAGTCTATTCACTTGATGTAAACACATAGAGTTTTATCAGATTAAGGAAAATACAATATTGTAAGGAATACCCTACAAAAAGGGTATAAAACCGGCGCGCAGCTCCGTCACCCGCGCATTTGTCGGTTGACATTCGTCGAGAGAACATCTTTCAAAGACTTTAAGTGTTAATTTAGGAAACACGAATTTTATAATAATGTTGAGGGTACAGTGCCTATAAATAGCAACGCCTTTGCTCGAAACATTCCCATTCCGACAGGAGCCCTCTTCTTCGATATAGCGAAGGCGTTCGATAAAGTCTGGCACAACGGTTTGATATACAAACTGTATAACATGGGAGTGCCAGACAGGCTCGTGCTCATCATACGAGACTACTTGTCGAACCGTTCGTTCCGATATCGAGTCGAGGGAACGCGTTCCCGGCCCCGTCACGTCACAGCCGGAGTCCCGCAAGGCTCCGCCCTCTCCCCGTTACTATTCAGTTTGTATATCAACGATATACCCCGGTCTCCGGAGACCCATCTGGCGCTCTTCGCCGATGTCACCGCCATCTACTACTCGTGTAGGAAGAAGGCGTTGCTTCATCGACGACTTCAGACCGCAGCTACCACCATGGGACAGTGGTTCCGGAAGTGGCGCATCGACATTAACCCCACGAAAAGCACAGCGGTGCTCTTCAAAAGGGGTCGCCCTCCGAACACCACGCTGAGCATCCCTCTCCCGACTAGGCGCGTCAATAACCCCGCCCCCGCCGTTCGCCCAATCACGATGTTCGACCAGCCCATACCGTGGGCCCCGAAGGTCAAATATTTAGGCGTCACCCTCGACAGTAGGATGACATTCCGCCCCCACATCAAGACGGTACGCGACCGTGCCGCCTTCATTCTAGGACGTCTCTACCCGATGATATGTAGGCGAAGTAAAATGTCCCTTAGAAATAAGGTGACACTCTACAAAACTTGCATACGCCCCGTCATGACCTATGCAAGTGTAGTGTTCGCTCACGCGGCCCGCATACACTTAAAATCCTTTCAAATTATTCAATCCCGTTTTTGCAGGATAGCCGTCGGAGCCCCGTGGTTCGTCAGGAACGTCGACCTCCATGACGACCTGGACTTAGAGTCCATCAGTAAGTATCTTCAGTCGGCGTCCATGCGCCACTTCGATAAAGCGGCACGACACGAGAACCCTCTCATCGTGGCCGCCGGTAACTACATTCCCGATCCTGCGGACAGAATGGAAAGCAGTCGACGTCGCCCTAAACACGTCATCTCGGATCCTCCTGATCCACTAACGGTGCTTTTAGGTACTTCAAGCACCGGTCACCGTTCTCGTCGAACCCGTCGCTTGCGACGAAGGGCTCGACGAGTAAATTAACTCTCAGACACAGCCCACTGAGTTTCTCGCCGGATCTTCTCAGTGGGTCGCGTTTCCGATCCGGTGGTAGATTCTGCGAAGCACGACTCTTGCTAGGGTTCGTGTTAGCAACATCGTCAGGTTTGAGCCCCGTGAGCTCACCTACTAAAGTTAAGGCTACGCTGAAATAGCCGCTAGGGCTATCAGCTTAGGTAGGGAAAAAAAAAAAAAAAAAACGAAACATTCATTCGATCGGCGGCGTTCGTGAGAGAAGGTAGTCGTGGACATGGTGTGCGTGAGTCATTGTCTTAAGTCTCTGTAAACTTGTGCAAATTGTTATTTTTTTTAAATGGTTTTTCTTCTGATTCCTAATAATTATGTATTATTACATATATATATATATATATAAATATATATTATTACATTATTATGTATTATTATATTTATATACTTTAATACGCGTTCCGCGGTTTCACCAGGGTCGAATTTGTAATTCAGAGATAGTGAATCAAGCTACATTTTATCGGGAAATAAATAATAACTAAAATAAGTATAAAAATAGTGAAGAACTACAGTTACTGGTGTTAAAATGCTTGGATTCCTTTTGAATCACATTGTTCTGTACACTCCAGTTAATAAAGTACATTTCTTAAATCACATGAGAGGAATGTTACCCAATCAATATTCAGAAATACCGATATCCCAAATTGGAGGAATTGTTCAAAATCAATGGAGTTTCATACGCCCATTGACCGAGTTCCCGGTACCGAAGCGATCTCAACGCCATACAGTTGCCGATCACGTATCGCGTCCTATTCCATCCTTTAATGGGCCACTTTCATCTTTCGATTTCCCCTTAAAACTTTTATTGATGTGATAGCAAGAGAACGTTCCAAGAATTAAAATGACGGTCATAATACATATATCCGTGTCACTTATTTTATCTGCACTTTTTGAAATGACTCGTTCTCGGAGTTTAATACAAATATTATACTTTATTTGTACATAACATTTACTTTATCATCAAGCGCTGCGTAACATGTTTTTTTTTATTGCTTAGATGAGTGGACGAGCTCACAGCCCACCTTGTGTTAAGCGGTTACTGGAGCCCATAGATATCTACGACGTAAATGCGCCACCCACCTTGAGATATATAAGTTCTAAGGTCTCAAGTATAGTTACAATGGCTGCCCCACCCTTCAAACCGAAACGCATTACTCCTTCACGGCAGAATTAGGCAGGGTGGTGGTACCTACCCGAGCGAGGTCCTTCCCGAAGAGGTCCTTCCTACGTAGCTGGTTAGGTACGCTAGTGCATAATACTTAAGTTATTGAAATCAAAAAGAAAATCCCTTCGGAAACTCATTGCAGCTACCATAACAGAAAAAGGTGGTTCAAGGATAGAATAGTATACATATTAGAAATGAAAATGAATTTCTTAGTTGTTAAGATAAAATATAATGTAAATACGTTCCACAAATTGAAACCCTGACTTGTATGTAAACTATTCATTTAAGCAATGAAACAGACTATCAATTTCTAGGACTTAATATGTAAGCAATAAAACATCGTCCACCTATCTAAGCAATAAAAAAAAAAAAAAAAAAATAAAAAAAAAAAAAAAAAAATGTAATAGGTCTGTTCTAAGTAGAAGGTTCGTAGTAGAAGTAGAAGGTACTATTTCGGTCACAAAGCGAATTTCATTTCCGGTTCGAAGATTACGATAATTAAATTAACCTCTATGTTGTATTAAATTAATTATTCGCAGTGACTAATCTAACTGATCGCGTATTTATTTTAGACTACGGGCAACCATCAGCCGACGGTTCCATTGTACCATTAATACCAGCCCGCAGCAGTAGGTACCACCACCATTTCTGCCGCGAAGCAGTAATGCGTTCCACTTTGAAGGGCGGGGCAATCATTGTACTATGGAACCGAAGTTTAGAGATAACGTCTTAAAGTGGGGAGCAACATTTAACGAATTACACACGGTTGGCTGTAAATTCGTTGTCCTGTTACCGGTAGAACGACTCTAATGTTATTAGACTAGTAATAATGTATATTAGTTCTCAATAATTTGCAGTGAGTCTGTGTTGTCGCTGCCAGTCCTACTGTCCACTCCTGTTGCTTACACGCAACCAGCATCAAGCCGAGTCTTTTTTTTATTTTTTTATTGCTTGGATGGATGGACGAGCTCACAGCTCACCTGGTGTTAAGTGGTTACTGGAGCCCATAGACATCTACAACGTGAATGCGCCACCCAGCTTGAGATATAAGCTCTAAGGTCTCAAGTATAGGTACAACAGCTGCCCCACCCTTCAAACCGAAACGCATTACTCCTTCACGGCAGAAATAGGTAGGTACCTCCCCGTGCGGACTCACAAGAGATCCAACCACCAGTAATGAAATAAATAATAATGAGGGACAAATCATCCGCGCTCATCTGACCCAAACTCTCTGTACTATAGGAACCAGTGATGATTACTAATTCAATATAATTCAAATATTAATTATAGATTTTCCATTATCTTCTATTGTACATAAGAAAGAGCGTAACTTATACATTTAATTATCAGGTGACTCTTTGTTCGTAAGCTCCTAAATTTCTAAATCTAGTACCTTGTTAATAAGCGTGTGTAAGGATTGCAGCGCTTAAAGTAATTTAGTTAAAATAATCTTATGTAGATATTTTGACTTAAAATTCAAGATGGCTATCGTTGAGACCGAAGCGCCATTCTTTTAAAACGATAATGGACTCGGTACGTCGCCCATTAAGTAAATACACCCTCCAGCTAAATGTACTGAAGAATAAAAGTATAGACATTTGAAACATTAACTCACACCTATCGACATCGTTTTGCTGAAAGAAATCTGCTCAAAATAAATGCAGATTTAAATTTAAATGTTGTTGTTATGAAGGTAAATAGATAAGGACCGAAAACCATTAACGTAGACACTTCATTTTATGTTTTATTTGGTTTCGAATAGCATTATGAAGTGATTTTTAGAAGCACATAATATAAGTTATGTATGTACATATCAACATAGATAAAACGTAAGAGAAGTATTATGTAAGCGTTATTGTATAGCGGCTATCCCAATATTCAAAACAGCATGTCTGGGCGAAATAGGCATATGGTGATATTTACTCATGCCAGTAAATAAGTAGAGTTTAAAATTTTGGTAAAAAAGCGGTTTTCCTCCAAAAAAATACTGTTTTACTTCAAAAAGATAATGTCGAATTAAGATTTTTTTAAAGAGTAACTAATTATATTTTTTTCTCGCATCAACAAAGTATTATTTTCAATAAATTATTAAATTCCATATAAATTATTTTTAATTCTGAATTTAAGTAGAAATTAAATAAAAATAATAATTAAACTATCCACCAATAAAACATTTTATTATGTACCAAGCCAGTCTTACTGGTGGTAGGACCTCTTGTGAGTCCGCACGGGTAGGTACCACCGCCCCGCCTATTTCTGCCGTGAAGCAGTAATGTGTTTCGGTTTGAAGGGTGGGGCAGCCGTTGTGACAATACTGAGACCTTAGAACTATATCTCAAGGTGTGTGGCGCATTTACGTTGTAGATGTCTATGGGCTCCAGTAACCACTTAACACCTGGTGGGCTATGAGCTCGTCCACACATCTAAGCAATAAAAAAAAAAGCCATCAGCACAAAATATCACTGTTATATTTAGGGATGCAGCGAACAAAATAAAATAAAAATTGAATTTAGAGGCAGAGAGAGCTTTGCACTAGGCATTAACTAGAATTACATATGAACATACTAGTGAAGCCTTTGAGTGAACACATATAACAAAACAAAGAAATAACCTTTTTTATCTTATTAAATAAAAATATGAAATCTATCTGAATTCGACTCAACAAAAATACAAACGCCTTATATTATTATAAAAGATACAAAGAACGGAAATAGAATAATAGGAAACAAAATAAAACGTGTAGTTGGTAATACGCGAAATCTTCTTACAGCGTGAAGCTGTCAGGGGCATCAACAAAGTCTTACATAACGTTACGTTGCCTTGAGCAGATTTATTTACTAGCTTTTGCCCGCGACTCCGTCTGCGTGGAATAGTTACTTTGACATAACGCTAAATTTCACCCCCGCTTCATTTACGTAGAAGGTGAAAATATTTTCGAATTATAGAATGTTAAGGAGCTGTTTAATCCCTATCTTGAAACATTCTTTATTGGTACTCCACTTGTATTGGTCTTACCGTGATGTTATATAACCTATAGCCTTCCTCAATAAATGGGCTATCTAACACTGAAAGAATTTCAAATCGGCCCAGTAGTTCCTGAGATTAGCGCGTTCAAACAAACAAACTCTTCAGCTTTATAATATTAGTATAGATGTTAGCAGATCTACGGTTTTCTACAAATTTTGTTTCAGTTATATGAAAACACTCACAAATGAAACCTGGATCCGCCTTATAAAATTGTTCTCATATATTTCAACAACATTTTACCTTTTCACCTATTTCGGTAGGCAGCGGCTTGGCTCTACCCGGTAGGCAGTGGCTTGGCTCTGCTCCTGGCATTGCTGAAGTCCATGGGCGACGGTAATCACTTACCATCAGGTGGGCCGTATGCTCGTCTGCCTACAAGGGCAATAAAAAACATAAAAAATAAAAAATATTTCCTCCCTTAAAATGCTTTTACGAATAAAGGTAGTCTAATATGGAATATTCTATTGAAATCTGTAATTTGCTATTAAATTTTCCGCGCTGGCATCTCCAGTCCATTCTCGGTTGCTCCACATTAATTGCTCATTTAGTAGTCTAGTCTTCTCCTTAAATTATGTCCAGTATTAGTTAGAGGAGTTGATATTTTTACTAAGCACGTGACTCAATTTCGGGCTTTTGATAGTTTGTATTCTCTTTGTCTGGGTAATTAATATCTACATATGCAGATAAATATCTAAACGTAAATAAGTATGTATGCGATTCTCTGGTTCCCATAGTACGGGAAGTCTTAGTTAGGGTCCATAATAATATGCGTGTTCCCGGCTCTTTTTACTGGTGGTAGGACCTCTTATGAGTCCGGACGGGTAGGTACCACCGCCTTGCCTATTTCTGCCGTGAAGCAGTAATGCGTTTCGGTTTGAAGAGTGGGGCAGCCGTTGTAACTATAGAACCTTAGAACTTATATCTCAAGGTGGGTGGCGCATTTACGTTATAGATGTCTATGGGTTCCAGTAACCACTTAACATCAGGTGGGCTGTGAGCTCGTCCACCCATCTAAGATGATCTAAGTAATAAAAAATAAACTTTATTATTTATTAATTACTGTCGGGCTATGTAGCTGTAGGACCTTATTGTTTATTATGAAGGTATTTAAGATTTCAAATATTTGTCTGCACTTAAGAATGCTAGAATTTAGCGATTAAGAGATATCAAATATGAGATATTATTATGAACGTTACAAAACAGAGTTTTATCGTTTCTCAATACAAGAGTTTTATTGATTTTCGAGGCCTGTTAATTCTATTATTGGCCGAACGTTTTGTTTAGATATTCTTTTATTTTTATAAAGCACTAGACTCGGTTAAAACGAGTTAAAACGATACTAAATATTTTTATTGGATTTTTATTGTGTTTTCTGATCGAGAAGCTTATATACTTACAAATAAATAAATGTAACTATTTGCTAGCTTGTTTTTATCATATGGATTGATCGACGTGCTCACAGTCCTCGTTCTTGTTGTTGCTGCGTTAATAGGTAAACGAACTCACGGATCACCTGGTGCAAAGTATTTACCGGAGATCATTGATGTCCCGATGTGAGCTCCGACACCCATCTTCGGAATTCAATTTATAACGGCCATCTCACGCCTCAGAAACAGAAACACAAGGCAGATTCGCGTCTGTAATAGATATGATAATGGTACCTACACCTGCGGGTACACAATACGCCTTACGACTAGTAAATGATGATTACGCTGAGTACGCTGATCGAATGCACAGAGAACTGTGGTATCCATTTTGCTGTGAATGCCTTAGTCGCTTTTTACGACAAAGAGAAGACTGGTGCTATGCACAACACAGCTCTTTTTTTTTTTAAGTGGTTACTGGAGCCCATAGACATCCATAACGTAAATGCGCTACCCACCTTGAGATATAAGCTCTAAAGTCTCAAGTATAGTTACACGGCTGCCCCACCCTTCAAACCGAAAAGCATTACTGCTTCACGGCAGAAATAGGCAGGGTGGTGGTACCCACCCGCCCGGATTCACAGGAGGTCCTACCACCAGTAATTACGTCGTTAGGCCACGACGACTTCCTTATGTTGTTATCCTCTATTCCTTATGTTATGTCCTTCTTAATATTGTGCTATTAGCGGAATGCAGCATACGGCATCATGACTGCCCACTTGTCCTACTTGGTATAAGGTTTTATGGTCCTTGTGAACAGACGACCAAAGGGCCAGCCTGATGGTGAGTATTTAACATCGCTTATGAAAGTCAGCGATTTCAGAGGCAAGCCTCTGTTAGCCTTTAATTACTCCCCAAAAGTTTTTCTAAAAATAAAGGCTTGTTATAGCTCTCGGGAAACACGGTGAGGAGTAGTCCATTTCAAAGCCGGGTGGTACGTAGCAAACAAAATATCTGGAAACGCACTGTTGATGAACACAGTGGTTCTAGTATGGAAAGCTCTGTTCCACTGACGGGTGGTGCGATGGCCAAAACGAGATGACGGGATCATCTCAAACAAATTTGCAGAACACTGCGCATGACACATTCGAAGTATCGAATGCATTTGAATAATAGCTATCCGGAACTTTCGCACGGAATGTTTGATTGCGTCCTCACAGTAAGAGGTAGAACCACCAACAATACTAGCTCATAACACCTACTTGACTAACTATTTTGAGACATCTACATACCTACAACAGCATTAACAGTCTTTTTAGTTCTAAGAGCACGCGACCACCTCGATATTTTCTGGTCATCGACAGACGAAGTGTTGTTGTATCTGTTAATAGTACGATATGCGAACATACGGCTAATACCAAGCTTTTGAAGTGTCTAGAATATGACCGACGACTCCATACCCAATTTGTGCAAGGCGATCACTACAATCCGATTTTCTTTAACAATTACAATATGGAATGGGGCATTCCATATTGTAATTTGATAATGAACACGAAAAAATATGTGAAATGACGCAATATCGAAAGAAGTTTTTAAAATAATATACGTGTTCCAAATTCAAAATAAATAAAAAGGTGAAAAAAAAAAGAAAAGTGTTTACGTATGTAACAGTATTTACGGTCAGACTAGTTACATGCCCATACGAATTAGGTTAAGCTTGGTCCACAAGCGTTTGTCTGGTTGTAGTGTTGACCGCGGGAACCCCCCTACTCTGACCGGGTTTTGACACCGGACGGACATCCCACATACCCCCCGCGCCCCCCCTATCCGCGGGGACCTCGTAAAAGGTTCGCCCCCGGCCCGAAAAAAAAAAAACGCGCCACAAGCGTTAACCAATTATCATTGAACCTGAATCGGTCGAAGTGACGGCAATCTGGAGCGATTATACCGAGTAGTCTCCGAAAAACGTTCAGAATATATTAAAGAGAAAACTAAAGTTTCTCCACACAGACAGAGTCTTCGAGCACTACTTATGTGTGCACGCCTAAAGCCTCACTATTATTGAGTTAAGCCCTAACACATAAGCTCGACCTCCCAACAAGTTAAATTTAATTATATCAAGCAACGTCTCTCATCCATTTATCTCTATCCAAAGCAACGTTAATTTCTCAAATGCTTTTCGAATATTTACATTCCATATAAATATTATCTATTTTTACGATAATGCGCTTTGGATTGGAGACGGTACGCAATAGTTCGCCTCTTTTATCTAATCTTAATTAACCCTGATCATTGTACAAAGAGATCCGATTTCAACTGAAGAAAATAGTCCGCTTCTTTAAATCTGAAATGCTCTCGTATATCCTTGGTGTGCACTAATTAGACAGCTATACAACCTTCACTGCAATGATTCTGGAAAACCCCTATTTTTGGACCTTCTCGTCTAAACTTGACTATGAATATACACATTGAATGTTCTAGTTCGAGTCATCCTTATGTGGACTGATCTAATAAATTCTCGTAATAATACTGATACTGATATAGTAAATACTGATATAATACACGTAAAAATTCTGTGCGATGTTCATCTTAAAAGTGAAATACCACTCACTCATCACGATATCTCACTATCCATTCGATAGACTTAAAATTTGACATAGATTCCGCTTTTGCGATGTAGGCGCTCAATATGTACGGATATTACGTAAATTCAATACGGAATGAACTTTTCAATTACCGTGTTATTACGGTCAAGTAACTATAGTAAACCTGTTCAAATTACTTTTTTTTAGGATTGAAAGATTACTGGTGGCCCTGAGGCCTTTCCAGTTTCACCAGGACTTGAAAACAGCTGCCGAGCGCCTCCGAAGGAGACCTAACAACTCAAGAGCAGCTGCTTCGCAAATGACCCGCTGAGAATATCCGGCGAGAAACTCAGCGGGCTGATGCATGGGTTAGGTTGCACGTCGAACTCTTTGTCGAGTTCTACGAGTACGGTTACCGGGTTTCCAAAGCCTCCTATTGTTAGAGCTGAAGGAGTCTAATAATAAATAAATAAATATTTATTAACACACACGCCACGTTAACTGGACCCGTGCTAAGTTCGTAAAAAACTTATGTTACAGGTACCAGATAACGGTAATAAATGTAAGATTTTTATTATATATATATATGTCGTGGATAACGACTTTTAGTAATATTAAGACGGTGGTTTTGATTATTATTTTAAATGATGAAATGTTGTTTTGATAAATATCACAAAACGAAGGGTAGACTCCGTAACGCCACAGTATAAAATGGCGGTACGTGGACAGAGTCGTGGCATTCCGTGTCAGACAGTAATTCCGTCCGTCTCAGTCAGTGAGTCTCTGTCAGTCAGTCAGTCGGTCAGTCGGTCTGTCAGTATATGCAACGAAACTGTCGGTTTATCCTGTCATTGTGAAAGTTGTGTGTGTTGAGTTTCAATAATTGTTATTCAAAAAGTTTTATTAACTAAACTGAGTTCAATCGAATACGAGTGATGACGAACCTACCGCTCAGCCATCCCTGACGCGTGCTGACATCAGAAGTGAGATCAGGACTCTACTCTCACTGGCGTGACGTGTTTGAACATGTTCGAAGTACAGCAAAAAAAAACATGATGCAGATCAGAATACTAGTAGTGGTACGCCACAAGAGCGTGAATGCAGCATACGTAAGTCGTGTAATAACGTCTCTGTTACCTCAATGGAAGATCTGAGCCACGAAGAAATCGTCACATCTTACGTTCTGGCTCATGTTGCCCAGTTTGACTGTCGACTTCATCACATGGCATTTACTAGCGGAAATACAACACGTAACAAGCTATTGCAAGAAATTAAGACAAGTGCAAATCTCAAGTGAAACTTCGATCGCAATAATGGATCTGTCATGACGAGTGGGTAGTTCCGACAAGAATTATTTTAAACGGCTGACTTCTGCTAGAGTTACATGGCACTAGTGCAGTAAAACCAGGACATGAGACTGTGAATTGTCGCTGAAATTTTAGAATCTACTAGATTCAATACCAATAACATTACACGTTCGATGACTTCGGGCTCCAGCAAGCAAGCAAACAAGAAAGCAAGCAAGTTTCCGTGGGGAAGAAAAATTGACACATCTGAAGTCGTCGTGACCTGTAAGATAAGACGTCCGGTGCGTTCGTGTCTGGCGATGCGGCGGTGTTCGGGTTCCGCTGGCGGATGCAGGTTTTTCCGGTGAAGTGCGTGCTTGTGCGTGCTTGACAAGTGTTCGCGGTTGGCTTCCTCAGTGTGGGAGTAACATCGTGTAGGAGAGGTGGAACCCGTAAAATTGTAGTCTGCGTGGTGGCTGGTAAGATTTGTTGCGGTAAGAAGTTTGCATGGTGGTAAAATGTCTTGTGAGTCTGCACAGGTAGCCGGAGGTGAGACTTCCGCGGTCGCGGCCCACCCAGTCTGCGAGAACCGGGCAGATCGCCTCGACGATACGGAGGCCGGCCGACGGGTCCGCCAAACGACGAGACCACGCCTCCAGCACGGACTGCCGAGATTGGAGCCCCCGCGCTCCGGCTGCACTTGCGCTAGGGCGCGCCGCCTCGTAGGAGACTGTGAGGTATCCTTGAATAACTCTGACTGCGATCGCGCGCTGCCGGCGTCGCAGCGCGGCGACGTTCTCGTGGGTAAGGACGTGGCACCAGACGGGTGCTCCGTATAGTGCCATCGACCGCACGGGTATCATCACCCTGCCTATTTCTGCCGTGAAGCAGTGGTGTATTTCGGTTTGAAGGGTGGGGCAGCGGTTGTAACTATACTGAGACCTTAGAACTTCTATCTCAAGGTGTGTGGTGAGTTTGCGCTGTGGATGTCTATGGGTTCCAGTAACCACTTAACACAAGGTGGGCTGTGAGCTCGTCCACACATTAAATCGAAGAGCGAAATCAAACGAAATTAGATACGAAGTTTAAAGGGCCGTTTAAAGTAGTTGAAGTATTGGATGGTGACCGTTACACATTGAAAGCTTTAAATTCAAAACTTACTTACAAATACCCACATGATAGGCTAAGAAAAATGCCAGCATGACACATACCAGTCGAGGTTGATGTAAATGATGATGATGAAGAGCAAGCTTAAATTGTGGTGAAAACTCGAGTAAGGATAGTCTATCGGCCGTATTGTGTTCGACCGTACCAGTAGCTATTACGTAGTCGTAGCCCGGTAGAAATCGGTGTCTCTTGAGGCAACTCAAGTAGTCCGTGGGTGCGCGGTGCGCGTTTGGCTGTGGCGGAGGTCGGGGTCTGTAAAGACCATCGTGTGTAGTCAGCGGGTGATGCACACGGGCGATCCACGCTGTGGATGCGCATCATGAGGGCAATTGCGATTGCTGGTCGGCTGGAGAGCCGTGGCGTTAGATATTTTTACTCGGAAGTTTTCTTTGATCTGAGTTCCTGTAAGCTATGCCTGATTTGTACAGAGTAAATTTGAAGTTTGATGAACGACTGTGGTACGTGCTCTGGCTGCTGAATAGTGAACTTTGTATACCCTATTGTTTGATTTGGTTAAAATGGTATTAAAACAGTTTAAAGCTTTGATGACTTTAAAGTTTCCGATAAGTCGTAAAGTGTAGTCAGGAGTGATCGAGCGGAACAAGTGTTCTCGTGGATGTTTTTGATTGTAGGTTAAGCATCACACGAGGACATGTACAATCAGGAAGACCATGTCGCAATCAACACGTGATTGCTGCAGCCAATACGAGATATGGGACGCAAGCACAGTCTGTCGGCGCTCGATGGGTCAACTATTCACCGGCCGAGCGGAGCGACGTGCCGGTAGCTGCGTAATATCGGTATTTTTGGTAAATAAGAACAATCTGGTGAGTCGTATTATTTTTATTTGGATTCTGGTGCCGAATGCTCTCTTGTCAAGAAATCTATTAGTAGTAGCTTCATAATTCAGCAATTTTATACGATGGTTCTCATAAAAGGTTTCTGTTGTTTTGACTCAAAACTGTACGGAACAAATCCTATGCGATGGTTTATTGCTTACCTATTGTATGTCATGTACTACCTGATAGTTGTTTTAATCGGTTCAGTGAGATTGAGCATTCAGCGAAATAGAACTCTTAAATCTAGTGTCCTTATTCGAAGCCCAGACTTGCGTTATTGATGACCAAGCTCGCGATGAGCTCGTGGAATTGTTCTTGACAAGAAGTGCTAGAAGCCGTACATCTTTTGAAGTGAAAACTTCTTTAGAATCGTTGTGATTTCAAACCGGATGCAACGAAAAAAAAAAAACGACAGGTAAGAGACAAATACAAAAATGTGTAGGATGAAGCCAGCAAAGAATGAGACAGAAATATACAACATACTATTTAATACAGCGCCATCTGTGAGATTTTTTAATACTAACGTGTGTATGAAAGCTCTTGTAGTGAATTTTAATTTAGGATTATACGTGAAATTAAAATATCAATTCACAGAGGGCGCTACCTTACAATTATTTACTAATGACAAAATTTTACATTTACTTAAGACGTTTAGGATAATTGTATTTTAATTTTGGAAGGTTTCACTTCTACCACGTGTGAATTGCACACATTTTGTTTGTTTTTAAATTGTTCTACCATAAGAATAACAGAGGCGAGCCCCTTCGAATTCTTTATAGTTCGCGTGCCATATCCCAAAAGGTTTTTACTTAAAATGATACTGAAAGTAAGAGATTAACTTTGACGAGACCAGAACATTGGAAATTTAGTAAAATTCGATGTTGAATTTTGTTGAAATGAAGACAGATTGCTTTAACTGGTAATAGAACCTATGATTACATAAGGTTGCCTCTAAGTAGTGCTACTGACGAGACTGATCAGTGAGGTGAGAGTATCTCCATCGATTGGTACAGCGGAGACCTGGGTCTCAATGGAGACTATTGTTGTGTTGGTCTACTAATGACCTTGACTCTATATTGTGAAATGATGTGTATTGGTTTTATCATTTGTTTTAATGATAATGTGGGTGGTAATGTCACTAGCTGCACCGGCAGCCAGGCCAGGAGCGTTCTATATGATTTTGTTGACACTAGTGATGTAGAAGATGTAGGATCAAATGACCACGATACAACTGACTGATTAAAGTAAGGATTTTGTTGTCCTATTTTGTGTGATTAGTAAAGAACAGTATTCAGTGTTATTTATGACTGGTAATTGAACACCTCGCTCGATTTAGGTGATGTGTTCGTTTTATTGCCGGATGGAGGCATTGCGATGTGTTTTATGGTTGAAGTGGGTACTGGATGGAAGTTCCACTTGCGTGCCGGATGGAGGCATTAGTGTTTTGTGTTGAAGTTGGGTACCGGATGGAGGTCCCACTTATTTGCCAGATGGAGGCAATAAGTAGTCAAGAGCTACTCGATGGAGGTGGCACTTGAATTGGGTTATCGTCACTCGATATAGGTGGCATGAGTTACTCTCACTAGATGGAAGTAATTGTAACGATAGTTTGTGGTTGATACATAATACTGATGAAATACTGCTCAGATTGAGTTGTTTTGTAATAACTCGGGTTTCTAATGCTTATTGAGCATTAATGAAATTTTTCAGTTGTATAGTGTGTCACGAATAGTTGGGTAATTAAGTTATCTACTCACACAGGTTAACATAGTCTGTTAAAGATCTTGTTGAAAGCTAACGTTATGGTTTGTAATAAAACGAATCCCAATCCTCAATCGTGAATGTATCAGGAGTGGCCGAGACGAAACCTGTTTGATATTGCAGAAGGTTGTTTTCCTTGCAGGAGCGTCACACAGGGACGTGTGACATGTCAGAATGGCCGTGTCGTGGATAACGACTTTTAGTTGTCGTGGATAACGACTTTTAGTAATATTAAGACGGTGGTTTTGATTATTATTTTAAATGATGAAATGTTGTTTTGATAAATATCACAAAACGAAGGGTAGACTCCGTAACGCCACAGTATAAAATGGCGGTACGTGGACAGAGTCGTGGCATTCCGTGTCAGACAGTAATTCCGTCCGTCTCAGTCAGTGAGTCTCTGTCAGTCAGTCAGTCGGTCAGTCGGTCTGTCAGTATATGCAACGAAACTGTCGGTTTATCCTGTCATTGTGAAAGTTGTGTGTGTTGAGTTTCAATAATTGTTATTCAAAAAGTTTTATTAACTAAACTGAGTTCAATCGAATACGAGTGATGACGAACCTACCGCTCAGCCATCCCTGACGCGTGCTGACATATATATATATTTAAAATACATCCATAGCCCTGGAAAATACATTTTATATTTATCATACAAATATCTTCCCTTGGCGGGATTCGAACCCGCGACCCCCTTATGTAGTGACCATGTCACTAACACACTACACCAGACGGCCGTTATGTCTAATGCAAAGGTTAGTTGATCTGATGAATCCGTAAGGACGAGACAACGTTCATACCATGTTGAAGACACCGGTTCGGGTTGGTTAAAATTACTATACGATATGATCGCTTATGGACCAGAGAGAGACGCAAGCATCGCATTATTCCAGAAAATCTTTTGATTCACCGCACGTGAAATCGTAGAGCGCGTCTAGCAAAGATATATTTGGAAAAGAGCAAGTCAAATTCTCAATTGCGAATAAATGTTAAACTGGTGGTAGGACCTCTTGTGAGTCCGCACAGGTAGGTACCACCGCCCTGCCTATTTCTGCCGTGAAGCAGTTAATGCGTTTCGGTTTGAAGGGTGGGGTTGCTGCTGTAACTATACTGAGACCTTAGAACTTATATCTCAAGATGGGTGGCGCATTTACGTTGTAGATGTCTGTGGGCTCCAGTAACCACTTAACACCAGGTGGGCTGTGAGCTCGTCCACCCACCTAAGAAAAAAAAAAAAAAAGAAAAAAAAAATGATACAAATCTTTAGAAGCGCCCGTGAAAACAATACATAAACAACAAATTGTTTTATTTTGTATTTTTGATGCGATCGAGGCTATTTGCATTAATAAACAATCAGACTATTCTCAAATAAGCACATTTGATAACTATTATGAAGTAATAGACTGTTCTCCCTACCTCCAATCACCACTGAACTATCAAAGTGCCGAACTATCGTAGTATGATTACACAAATTTTGTCCAAAATCTCTTAACTTATCTTGTACCACGAAACGTGTCCGTTTTCTGAGATCTTCGTCTTAGATAAAAAAATTACTGTAACTTTTCATATATTTTATCATGAAAGCTGTTCTCGGTGAACCTTAATAAAAGTTTGTAATCCTTTACAACATAGGAGACGATTTTCCCACACTTACAGTCTGCGAGGACAAAGGATTTTTAGAAGAATGTCGAATTACTTTTTATTTAATGATTTTCTTATGATTTAATATAATGATATGATAAAGATTGAATATTAATGATTGAATTTATCACTAAATCACTATATTTATAATTTTTATTGCTATCGATCGATTAAGGACCTCACAGCTCACCTCATATTAAATCTTCACTGGCGCCCATGGATATCACACTAGTATTGCTACCACTCATCAAAAAAAGAAAATCTGGAATCGATTTTAATTGGAAAAACTATCATAAACTGCTTGTAAATGTCAGTCGGGTGTAATTACGCCCAAAGAGTTGCCGTGGGTCATGAAGTTGTTGCCACCGTTGGCAGAAAAGAAATAAGAACAACCATGTTTGGTTTTACCTAATACTACTACAGATTTTTTTAGTGCTTTTTTATTTCTTACATGGGTGGACGAGCTCACGGCCCACTTAGTGTTAAGTGGTTACTGAAGCCCATAGACACCTGCAACGTACCACAACGTAAATGCCCACCTCAGACTCGAGTTTAAAGTCTCCGTTTCTACAGTATAATAGGTAGCGGCTTGGATCTGTCTCTGACATTGCTGAAGTCTATGGGCGACGGTAACTACTCGCCATCAGATGGGTCGTATGCTCGTCTGCCTACAAGGGCATTAAAAAAGGTACTATTGTTTATTAAAAATGAAATTGGGTATTTATCATAATTTATTACTCAAAGAAAAAAAAATTCAGTTAGACCTTTACAAATTTCTCAAGTTTTTCTTTTTAATATAACTAAAAACACCAAGTGTTTTCGATGGCAACGTTCAAAGTAACAGATGATTTATTTAAACTGAAAAAAAAAATGTTTTTAAAGTAAATTCTTTTCTTCAAATCGTGAACAGATGCAAACACTTTTGGGACGACCGATCGAAGTTTTCATTTTACGACTCAAGAATGAACGTAATTTTTCATCAGTTTTATATTGATTACGACCATTATATCTCTCAACGAATGCTAAATTGCAGATTTTATTAACAATTGCCAAGAATCTTTGTAATGATTGCAAAAAAATATTATTTGTAAACTCACTTTTCTTGATAATTTTAAAGCATTCGATTAATATTATTTACATGTAAACGCGTATCCAGGATAGACAGCAAAACAATAAATAGTGATTATTTGGTATAAAACTAAGACTTCTTCTTCTTCTTCGTCGCTTTCTTCATTGCTGAAGGTCGTGTCCCTGAAACTTGACCGTTGCCTGTCTCGTGAGCTGTTTCCATCTCGTCAGGTCCTCAGCTGCTCGAATGGCGGTTGCGACTGGCAACCCAGTTAGAGCGGTTACTTGAAAACTAAGACAATCAGCCCAATATCTCGCTAATAAACATCGTCAAAGTCTCATTAGATAACAAACAGAGCTCCTTCTGTCTTTCCGCCGTTACGTTGTAAATGCCTACTTAGCACCAAGTGGGCCGTGGCTCGTTCACCCATGTAAGCAATAAAAAAGCGCTAAAAAAGCAAAAAGCTGTTGTATTAATAGGTAAAACCAAACATGGTTGTTCTTATTTCTTTTCTGCCAACGGTGGCAACGACTTCATGACCCACGGCCACTCTCTGGGCGTAATTACACCCGACTTACATTTACAAACAGCTTATGATAGTTTTCCCAATTAAAATCTAACCCAGATTTTCTTTTTTCCAAGCAAAAAAGGAGATTCAGTACTAAAGTTATTTATCACAGCACAACTTTCACGTGAATGCACTCAGATTAAAAGCGAATTCCTTAATTGCAAACAAACCAGATTGCTTCCATAAATCGGGCGTACTCCTAACACATATTTCGCTGCCGTAGCTCTGTAGCCGATTGACCTTGATTCATAGTTGGGTTACTAAAAGTATTCGCTAGTTTTTTGTTTTTTTTTTTGTTTTCGTGATTTATAAGTGTTAATGTTAATAGCGTATAGCGTGCTTCGAAATAATCAAAGTTTAAAAATGGATAATATAACCGCGAAATAAATCTTAAAGGTCTTATAATCAACGCGCCCGATAAGATTAGAAAATACCATGGTGTAGAGTGTAGACTCTATATATCAAAAGGTCATTAGAAACCGTACCATTTTCTTCATTCGACATTCTTTCTTCATTCCTCATTCGACATTATTTTCTTTTTTTTAGTTCTAATAAGGAGCTTTTCGCCCACCGAGTTTCTCGCCGGATCTTCTCAGTGGGTTGCAATTTCGATCCGGTGGTAGATTCTGCGAAGCACTGCTCTTCGTAGGGCTAGTGGTTGCAAACTCTCTTAGGCTGAGCCCGTGAGCTCAACTACCCGCCCGAGTATAGGCCCTTAGGCTACCAGTGAATAGGTAGGGGAAAAAAGAGCTTCTGTGTTTTCAATAAAAAGATTACGCTTTTTTTTTAATTAGTAACGAAACAAATTAATGTAATGTAAATTATTTTCAATCCTGAAGTGAAGAATTATGATCGACTTTCAATAATTGAGCGAACTACATATACACAGTACTGCTGGGCCGAAGATCGTGGATTCAATTCCCGAATTGAGAAAATGTTCGTCTAATGAACAAGTTTGTTTGCACTTGGTCTGAGTGTTTAATATCTAATTGTGAATATGTTTAAAGATTAAAATTGTGTAAGTCTCTGGTTTCCGCAGTACCGGGAATCCTAATTTGGAATTGTAAGTGACTTTTCCCTTAGATTATTATCACTTCATAGTATTAAACAAAGTCGCTTCCTCAGTCCCTATATCCTTATGTATGCTTAAATCTTTAAAACTACGCAACAGATTTTACCATCGCACCGCCCGCCACCGGAGTAGAGTTCATCCATACTACCTGGAGCCACTGCGGTCATCCACAGTGCGTTTCCAGAGGTCTTTTTTGCCACGTACCATCCGGCTATGGAATGAGCTCCCCTCCACGGTGTTTCCCGAGCGCTATGACATGTCCTTCTTCAAACGAGGCTTGTGGAGAGTATTAAGCGGTAGGCAGCGGCTTGGCTCTGCCCCTGGCATTGCTGAAGTCCATGGGCGACGGTAACCACTCACCATCAGGTGGGCCGTATGCTCGTCTGCCTACAAGGGCAATAAAATAAAAAAAAGATTTTGATGCAGTTTTTTTTAATAGATAGAGTGATTGAAGAGGAAGGTTAATATGTACAATAACATCCATTAAATAGTGGAGAAATCAATAATAAATTACAGTTTCAGAAGCGAAGCGATGGCGGGTCGCTAGTTATAGATACATAGTTTCAATCTACAGTTAATATGAGAAATTATTTTTTTACAATCAAAGCTAACTCATAGGTCATCATCGTTCACGACATTCATAAATTAGATTTCACCATAAAAATAAGATTTTCTAAAAACAACTTTAATGATAATATAGTGACCGAACTATCCGCTAAATTCATCCTACACATACAGCACTGAGATATCCTAAAATTATCCAAATGCATGAATCGTTCAGTTCGCTCGTAAAGATTGGAAAACGGTTCCGGTAAAATATATCGCTTCTCCCGCACAAAGGGTGTGAAATGTGAATAACTGAACGGTGACTTGCTTTCGCGATTTTAATGGCGTTTTCCATTAGTTATATATTGGTTTTCTGACGCAGTAACGTTTCACGATGGACAGTCACTTGATAAACGTTTAGCTTCTATTTCTCACTCACTTACGATCCGCATGCTGACGAATGGTACCTAAGCTTGATAAGTAATTATTTAATTATTACTGGCGGTAAGACCCCTTGTGAGCCCGCACGGGTAGGTATCACCGCCCTGCCTATTTCTGCCGTGAAGCAGTAATGCGTTTGGGTTTGAAGGGTGGGGCAGCCGTTGTAACTATACTGAGACCTTAGAGCTTATATCTCAAGGTGGGTGGCGCATTTACGTTGTAGATGTCTATGGGCTCCAGTAACCACTTAACACCAAGTGGCCTGTGAGCTCGTCCACCCATCTAAGCAACAAAAAAAATAAAAAAAATCATAGTTTCATATTTCGTCTATTATATAGCTTTTATTGGCAACATTCCCCGTGGTCTGGTTCCTTCTACTTTGCCCTTAACGACAAGATGCTCCATGGAGTCATTTCCTCGCCGGGAGACTTGTCAAAAAAATTATAATATGCACTCACTCATGTACGAACGCTGACCGACGAAGTCAAGTCTGGCTGGCAGTTATTTATATGAGTGTACCAAGCTCGCCACTGGGAGAAGTGGAGATTGCTCATGAGGCACATAGCATCTGCCCACAGAAATTATACTGACTGACGATCACGACCGCTCTGACAATAGGGTACGCTGCGCGGACCCCGCAAAGTGCAATGCGGGGTCAAAGCAAGAAGTTTTTTTTCCCTACCTATGTTATGGCTATGCTTTGAGAGGCTATATCAGCGTTACCGGACGAGTAGGTGAGCTCACGGGGCTGAAACCTGGCGAAGTTACTAATACTGACCCTAGCAAGAGCATTGCTTCGCAGAATCTACCACGGGATCGGAAACGCGACCCACTGAGAAGATCGGGCGAGAAACTCAGTGGGCTAGGGCAAGAAGAAAAATCTTTCGCCATCGCTGAACGTAACTAAAGCAAATGATTGCCTCTTAAAATGATGCGTAACTCTTTGGAAATCAATAACTTTTTCTGAGAAGTGACGATTTCTTTATCACTCTCTGAACAAAGAAATGGTTTTTGTTATTTATTGTTTACGTTTGAATATTTACACCATTTAAAAAAAACGTTTTTGTTTAATTTAGCTTTATTATTGAATCTTATAATTTGTTTCAACAGCATTAATTCAATTTTCGTATGAAAGGAAAACAAAAGTTGAGCCGCCTTGAGCAATCTCTTATGAGAAGTAAAGATGTTAGTCTAAGGAATATCATGGGACAAGAAAAAGCAATTCTAAGACAATTCTTAAATAAATTTAACTAGGCCTCTCAGGCTTTCTCGTATCTAACATTATAAATAATTTTACGGCTTAAACTAATGTTTATTTTGTGAATTTACAAAACGAATAAATTAAGCAGAAGATTAAACTTCAATCGTATTTTGTAACGTGTCTATTACTAATCGATTCGCTTGCTTAGTTTATATTTACTTACTGTATTCTTTTTAAATTGTAAGCAACAACTTATTCTAATTCTATTCATATTATACTAAAACGTTATTTTTTTGTATAAAATTGTGCACGCTGACTTCGTTTTGATTTAATAGGTTGCAAAAATAACCTGCCTAGTTTGGCAAGAGCCATCAGCGCCAAATGACACCTTGGCTATGCCCTTGTCCTTGCTGATGTCCCAGAGCACATGGACTACTTATCAAACAAACCATAAATTTCATTATTAGACTAACATGGTATACAAACTGTTTCAATTAAAAATGATGTAATTATCAAGTGAGATATGCACAATATTTAAACCATTTAGCTTGCTATTTCAACCCTACAATCAATGTATTAAATATCGTTCACTTCTATGTTAAACACTGTTTCCCACACTGATACATCTTGATTTAATGCTGAAACAAAGAGCCATTGATATAACATTCAATGGATATATTCAAACAAGCCTCTCCATAGTAAATTTTCACACATATGTGAACAAATAAGATCAGATAGTAATGGATTAGACAGACGTAAAACATTCGCATAATGATTTTTGTTTTTTATCGAACTTTATTACATTAATTATTGCTGGTAGGGCTGGTTTGATTATCTCCTGGTAAACGTGTCCTGAATACTTCTGTAGTAAAGGAATGCTAGTAACGATAATTTAGAAGATCTCATGTCTCAAGGCTCCACTATCACCAACGCTGGAGGCTGCGAAGATGAGATCCGAAGGCGTTGCGCCGTGACAAGATCCTCAGTTGAGAGGCTAACAAAGATTTGGAGAGACCGCAGAATAACCAAAAATACAAAAGTTCGGTTAATGAGATGCCTGGTCTTTCCAATCTTTCTGTATGGGGCTGAGACGTGGACGCTGAGGATGCAAGACCGTCGTAAGATCGACGCACTGGAAATGTGATGTTGGAGACGTCTCCTCAGAATTCCGTGGACCGCGCACCGTACCAACATTTCGATCCTGAAAGAGCTCAACATCAAGGAGAGACTATCGTCAACAGTCCAATTACGAATCCTCAAGTTCTTCGGGCACATCACTCGTAATGAGGACTCCATTGAGCGGTTGGTGGTGCAAGGGAAAGTCGAGGGCAAAAGATCTCGCGGACGATCTCCAACACGATGGACCGACCTCATAAAATCTGTTACTCACTCCAACATAAATGTTTGCTCTCACTCTGCGAAATATTGTGCCACATGGCGTCGCATCGCGAAAGCATCGGTATCGCAGGATCCGACTGATGCATGACCACGACCACTCTGTCAAGAGTGTACGAATAGGAAGAAATGTCTCAAGGCGCTACTTATTTACGGGAATGTTCTGGTTTTAAGAAACTACAAACTCGCAGGAAAAGATTTCCTGCGCAATAAATATTAATATAATTCACTTGTTTGATAGTATTTTCTCCACGCGAGCAGTTGCTCCTAATATCAAAACGCATTAATCTGAACATATTTATTTAATGGAAGTGTTAATTATAAAATGGATCACGCTGTATATAGTCCAAACTCGAATGGTTAGTTTATCGTCAATTGATATAATATAGTGCATAACCGGGTCAATGCCCTGACGATTGATTGAATTAGGCTGATACCATTTTTACATCTATAAGTTCGCTTAAATACTCCTTATTTCTCGTTGAATAAAATTAAACTTACCACACCAAAGTCTACGATTTTTTTCTTACTGTAGAATTAAATAAAAAATAAATGTACACAGCAAATAACAAAAATATATTGAAAGCTAAAGATAGTAGCTCCGATCGAGATTCGAATCCCGACCAGATCAGGTTCACTAAGCACTCGATAAACAAGTTAGTCACGAAAATATAAATGCAAACATACTTAGAGCCCCCAAAAAGTCCCACGTAAAAGCAACCAGAGAAGCCAAACTCTTGTCGAAAATTTCTGTAACAAATCATTTATTATTTGCAATCTCGCCAACACGCTGGTGAACAGTAACTGTAAAAGTGCTTTGGTTCATTTCCAACTCTAATACAAAATATATGTTTGTCCGTTCACTGAATTTGTGAATTAAGTGCGCTACTATGAATTTACAGTATGAAATCGATAAAGTGAAATCATGGATGTGTTTCAGATTTTTTTTCTTTTTTTTTTCTATTGCTTAGATGGGTGGACGAGCTCACAGCCCACCTGGTGTTAAGTGGTTACTGGAGCCCATAGACATCCACAGCGTGTAAATGCACCATCCACCTTGAGATATAAGTTCTAAGGTCTTAGGTATAGTTACAACGGCTGCCCCACCCTTCAAACCGAAACGCATTACTGGTTCACAGCAGAAACAGGCAGGGCGGTGGTACCCACCCGCGCGGACTCTCAAGAGGTCCTGCCACCAGACCAGTGGACCAGTTTAGTTTTAGATTTCGGTGGTAAGAAGGCGCGATGCTCTCACGGCTTGGTACCAAAGTCCTCCCACTAACGACGAGAACCCATCTCGCGTTCCAATCTGAAGAGCGGGATAGTCCTTTTCGCTGTGCAGTTGACACTTCAACATAAACTCTAATAGTGTTCATATTGAAGTTTCTTTGATTCTTCGTCTACCTCTGCACACTGATTTTTCACCAATTACATACCAAACATGATTTCACGAACCTATGACCCAATAATATTGTATGAAAGGAACCAACTATACTATTATGATTTTTTTTCCTAATTGTTGATTAAAAAAATGAGGTATACCAATACTATGTATCTGCTTCAGCTGTGATACAATCATGGGTTCAATTTCGTACATGCCCTTAAGCGTTTATTGTAGCGTCGTAGCATTATCAAGATTCAATGTATGTATTTTATTTAGCGAATGTTTGTCTTCAAAGCATGGCAGGCATTAACTAGTTAGTGTCTTAACTGTGATGGCAGGAAGTGTTCTGAGCCCACATTTAGGATCCACCAAAGTTCCGCCCATTACTGCCGCCATCCATTCTATTCGGTCTTTTAACTATTTGACCGTATTTCAATATTAGGAGCTTTGCGTGTCGACTTTCACGTGTTACTGTTGATAGGTTGCGGTAAACAAATAACATCGTGTAGTCTATGAAATTATTTAATTCCTACCCTATTCTTCTCAATTGTGTCACTCTTGACATAGTGGTCGTGGTCGTCAAGTAGTGTTGGAGAGAGGGCAGACTTGATGCGTCTCACGATATTCCACCATCTCTCCCTGCTCGAGGCCATTCTACGGCATTCATTTACAGGACCTCCCATTGTAGTTTTGATTTGGTGCACCGCATTGATGACATCCCGCGCGGTTTGGTACCATACAACCTTCCCTGTACAATGAGGCGTTCTATGGACCGGATATGTCCTCGCGAAACCTGTCCGAAGAAACTGTATCATAGCAAACAGACATTGATGATTGATTGATGATATATTGAGTCCCAAAAACGATTTTAGTAACTAATGCTTTTTTTTATTGCTTAAATGGGTGGACGAGCTCACAGCCCACCTGGTGTTAAGTGGTTACTGGAGCCCATAGACATCCACAACGTGAATGCGCCATCCACCCTGAGATATAGGTTCTAAGGTCTTAGGTATAATTACAACGGCTGACCCACCCTTCAAACCGAAACGCATCACTGCTTCACGGCAGAAATAGGCAGGGTGGTGGTACCCACCCGCGCGGACTCACAAGAGGTCCTACCACCAGTAAAATATCATAAATATTGTGTTCATTAATTATGCGAGTGAATACTGATTGAGTTAATCATTTTAAAAGCTATTGACTATTCAGTAAATCATTTCTGAAATAGTATCATCAGTGTACAAAAAAGATGTTGCGGGTAAATTTTATCAACAAATTAATACGTTGAGAAACATAGCCAGTATTAATAAGCCTCAAACAAATTTGATGTCGTAGCAAAATAAAAGCTTTCGGATCTCATATCAAACTAATTCTATTACGTATGCAGCTCGTCCGACCAACTTCGTAACACTTTAGTTTCCAACCCACGACCCGGCGAACAGAAACGGCATCTTGATGCGTACGCCACCGCTTCTTTGTTGTTGTGACTTATATTTTCAGCGTTTAATCAAACTTCATAAGAGCGAAATTTTTTATTAATAAATACTAGTTTAAAAAAACTAACAAAATACGCTTTTATAGAAAATACAACTAAAAAAATCGGTTGTCTGTAAAGTCGGTTTACTGACGATAGTTGAACGTGACAACGTCATAAGAAAATACTGATGGAATGGTTTCATTTTTCAATTATCGCAATTATCGTTGCTATAAACAATTGATACCACATTCACTTTTCACTGAACTTCATACTTGACGAAAACATGTAAATGTATTATTGTATAGCAGCTGTCCACGCGGATGCATCGCTCACTCAAGTAGGAGAGAGACAGATGTCGAACGCTGTCGAACGCGGAGGCCGATTGTGCCTCTTTATCGCTCGTTGCGCGCTCTCGCTTGCATTTCAAGCCTTAAGTGGAACGCCTCAGAGCGAGGTAACGCTGCATGAGTCATGTTTTTTCGTGCGCGCAGCCGGCTCCATCGAATTATAAGACGTTGTCATGTCAAAAAGAAAATAAATTTTAATAAATTTGAATTAAAAATAATGTAAGAAAAAATGATTTTATTGTAAAAAAAGAATTTCAATATATCAATATTTTTTTTAATACTGAATTGTCATCGGTCCTTCATAAGTATACCAAATTTCGAGTTAATCCGACGTTTTGAAGGGGGTCAAATTCGTGTTCAAAGATTCCGTTACAAACATACATACATCTGAAGCTAGTAAAAGCGTAATAAGAACTATTCCACAAAATTGTATATTTTATAGCGTCTAATCGAGATCGGAGCAAAAAAGTCATGATTTCACAACCTTATTTACTCTTTATTTGAAGTTGACAAGTTTGACATTAAGAATGATTAAATATTTTGGACTTTTTGGCGGGAACGCGAGGAGTGAAGTTGTGTGATTTGTTTTATTTTGTATAAATAGTGTTTCTTCAGATTTAAATGTGTAATAACGGTGGTTTATTAACTGTTTAGTATCTGTGAAATTGCACAAATGTGGGCAAATGAAACAAAGCCGCTGAACGTACCTAATTTCTCGGGATTTTCCAAAAAGTCCACTGAAAAAGTCTCAGTAGATGACCACCATTTTACTGAGATTATACTTCATCCCACATCATTTCTCATTTCATTGCATTTTCATTTCATGCCATGTTTCATAATAATCAACTATATTTCATTTCATAATATCATTTTTCATATAAAAAAGCTATGTATCATTAAAATTAAAATAAGACTTGACCTAAAGGTCTTAGCTACCAGGTCATAAAATCCTTTAAAAAAAAAATACTAAATATTTTCTCAAGCAACGATTCCAGGCGAAGGGATCCTACATGATAAATAGTAATTAAAACCGCGTAATGACTTCGTATCACTTACCTTTCTTTCTTGCTCTTCTCCTTGTAATAAATATCTTGAATAACAAAGTAGTTTAGAGCAATATATGGTGCCCTCATACAGGTCGGTACAATGATCCTGCGTATTTATGCCCTGAAGCGATCACTTTTATCTGAAGGGTTAGTATAAGAGAAATCTACAACAGATATTTCTAGAGCAAATACGCCAAAAGAACATCCAGCTTTACCTATAATTCTCCGAATGTTACCAACCAAAACTTACACCAAAAAAATGATCATTATCGAATACAATAACTCACAATAACTGTCATTGTCATTCTAAACTTTTAACGGTAGGCAGCGGCTTGGCTCTGCCCCTGGCATTGCTGAAGTCCATGGGCGACGGTAACCACTCACCATCAGGTGGGCCGTATGCTCGTCTGCCTACAAGGGCAATAAAAAAAAAGACATTTAAAGTCAATATGACATCTGTCCAAAAGAATAAAAGATTGTAAACGCGGTCCCCTGAACTTATCACTGAAAGGGCGAACCTTACAATCTCCACATTTGATGAGGCAGTCCATCGCAATGTCACATGTAATCCACTCACGGAGTATTCTCATACGAAAATGAAATACTACGGTCACGTGCCCACTAACAGAAAGGCTGATAAATTGCCAAGTTCACTGATAAAAGCACGCCCACACACGCTCCATTGTGGCTGATCTTTGAGCGTATAATTGGCCGATGGATCGCGAATAAAGTGACATTCGTTTATATATTTTTGACGTTACTTTGTCGTGTTTATGCGTGGCTTAACAGGCAAAATGTCTTTTGTTGTTTCAGCGCGTGCTTTGATCGCTCTGTGGTTCGGGTCCTGGAAATAAGTTTAGGGTATTTTTATGAACAATTCTTTTTTTTATTTATTGCTTAGATGGGTGAACCAGCTCACAGCCCATCTGGTGTTGAGTGGTTACTGGAGCCCATAGACATCTACAACGTAAATGCGCCACTCACCTTGAGATATAAGTTCTAAAGTCTCAAGTACAGTTACAACGGCTACCCCACCCTTCAAACCGAAACGCATTACTGCTTCACGGCAGAAATAGGTAAGGTGGTGGTACCCACCCGCGCGGACTCACAAGAGGTCCTACCACCAGTAATTACGCAATTTATAATTTTTGCGGGTTTGCTTTTTATTACACGATGTCTATTCCTTCACCGCGGAAGTCAATCGTGAACATTTGTTGAATACGTATTTCATTAGAAAAATTGGTACCCGCCTGAGATTCGAACACGGGTGCATCGCTCAACAAGTATGCATCAGACGTCTTATCCTTTAGGCCACGACGACTTCAAATTCATCTCACAGTCACTGTATTGAGTGATTAACGGACCTCTAACTCACCAAACCGCGAATTTTGCTGTCCAAGTGAGACATAGGTCGAATCTCAGTTAGAATATGAGGTATGTATATATACTCCACTAACCTTATTAAATTTGATAAAAATGAAGCTAAGTTCAAAGATTCGTTGTAATAAATGCTTTAATTCAAAACGCCTTTAAGGCGATATAATCATTATAAACGTAACGTTTTTTTTTTTTACTTTTGTGGCAGATGAGCATACCTGATAGTGAGTAATCACCGTCGCTCATGGACGGCGCACATAAGGCACAGCTTAGCCGCTGCAATTAGAGCTGTGAATGAAACCTTGTATAAAGTATACAAATATAACACACAATAAAGTTACTTTAAAAAAAAACTGTGTGTGCAAGTCACACACAGTAGAAGAAACTTATATAAAATAAAAATAACCGCAAGGGTCAACCACCAACCACTCCGCAGTGCATTGGAGCAGCCGCACCCTGGGGGAACCGCCTGCATGATCACGGTGTCTCTACGCCAGATAAGTATGGTTTACCAAGAGAAATACGAGAACGTCTATCAACTGTGTAACATCTCGTCATCGCGATTCAGGAATTGTTGAAGTTACGTGCAGTGTTATCTGTTAATAACAAACTAAATAGAAATAATTGTAAATCATCTTTTATAGTATGAGGTAGCGCCCTCTGTGAATTGATATTTTAACTTCACGTTTCATTTTTTCGTTTCATCGAGTTTGAAATCACATCACAACGATTCTAAAGAAGTTTCACTTCAAAAATGTAGTGTCTGTAAATTTTGTATTAAAGTGGACTAATCAAAATTAAATGCTTAATGTATTAATAAGGTTCCGAGAATTCAAAAGATGAATTATTCATTACCTGAAACACATTTCTTTATTGCCCTTGTAAGTAGACGAGCATACGGCCCAACTAATGATGAGTGGTTACCGTCGCCCATGGACGTCAGCAATGCCAGAGGCACAGCCAAGCTGCTGCTATCGATCAGTTTTTAACCTGGTCCAATAACCTTTCAATTAGACGCCTTCAGCTCTAATGCTAAGAGCAGACTTAGGGACCCCGGTAACCGTACTCATAGAACTCGACAAAGACTTCGACATGCAACGTAGCCCATGCATCAGCTCGCTGAGTTTCTCGTCGGATCTTCTTAGCGGGTCGTGATTACGATCCGGTAGTAGATTCATTCGCGAAGCAGCTGCTCTTTAGTTGTTAGGTCTCCTTCGGAGGCGCTCGGGCAGCTGTTAGCAAATCCCACCCCTCCTGGCTGAGTCTTTGCTCGCCCACCTGTCCTGGTGAAACTGGAAAGGCCTCCTACAATTATAAAAAAAGTACTATTATTATTATGTTTTAGCCATTTAGATCTTCAAATGCTTGTGTCAGTGCACGGTTTTATAACGAAAATCACAAAGAACAGCTTAAATACCCCAGAACACAATAGGACCTGGGAAATAAATATAAATTTTACTTTAATAAAAAATATATCTGGTCACACTATTGGCTATCATATTTTATCAGGCACAGTCGTACTATCAACGATTCCCCTTCCGGTTCCCAAGTCGAGTGTGAAATCGGTTTTCTTGGAAAACTTTCTGGGCATTCTCCCCTTATGTCGCCTCACAGATAATAGCAATAAATCTTTCGAAGTTTTTATTCTTAGAACTACATTATCGTATAGATTGTGAAAGAGTGCAATTTAGTTTTAATTACAATTGGCAGTCTATCGGCAGTGTAATAAAAAAAAACGAAAAAAGATCTTGCATCGAACGCGTGATATTACTCGGTCGATCGCCGATATGAAAGATCGTTTCAATCGGATTCCGCATGATTTCTGTAAACCTGTAATAAGTATCTCTGCATTTTCAAAAAGAGATTTTTAAAAAGCCCGCTTTTAGCCCGCGTGGACGGAAGGAAATCCGCAGAAGAAGCTCTATGAAAATAAAATGGATTGTTTACAATTCTCACACAACATTATTTTAATGCTATCAAAGATTGAGCTTACTATATACGATACACCAGATAATAAGTGGTGACAACATCTCAAAGACCTCAGCAATTTCAAGGCCATAGATACCCAACCCTATCGTAAGGGACTTCTTTGCAAACCTTGTTGAAAGTTGAACTTAATAGTAGTGCTATGAGATCATGGAGAGGAGTTCGTTCCATAAAACATAAACGCAAACACGGAAGGCCTTGCTGTCAGATTTATTTGATAATTTCTACTCAGGTAGCTAGAAGGGATCTACTGCCAATAAAGGTCACCCCAAACTCTAAAATTTTTGAGTTGTTGGTTATGTAAACAGTGATTTAGACCCGTATAACACTTAGCCCTATTACCTCTAAAGTTATGCTAGATATGTTATAATACCGTTACAATAGACCGGTACAACATAATATAGATTATCAAAAGACATCAATCACCTTCTGCGAGCGATATGAGCCCTCTCGTCGTGGCCGCTGCTAATTACAAATCTAACCCAGGTGACGAGGAAATGCAAAGCCACTCTCGATGCTTTTATGCTCTTCAAGCACGGGCCACGATCCCTGTCGAACTCGTCGATTTTGACGAACTAACCCATGGACATAGCCAACTGAGTTGCTCGCCGACTCTTCTCAATGAGTCGCTCAATGAGTCGATTCCGATCCAATGATAGATTCTACAAAGCACTGCTCTTGCTAGGGCCAGTATTAGCACATAGCTCACAGACTGAGACCTCACCTACCTCAGTCTCAGCGTAACTAAATTAGCCCCATAGGCTACCAGCGAATAGGCAGGAAAAAAGCTATATAGGTATGTCCTTTGGACAGCAGATCATGGCGTCCTTATTCCCCAGTATTGCCGTTGTCCAAGAACGTCGGTTACTACTACTTAATTAGGTGGTTAATATCAGCGAAAGTCTCAACAATTCAAATTCTTAACTTCGATACATTTAAAACTGTTTACGAATTTAGCTCTGCGCGTAGGCAAGAAACTCATAAAGCGTTTCCGTTGAAACTAAAATAAATGACACTTACTGTATTATTTACGATTTCCTTTGATTCCTGGTTTATTTGAAGAATGAAAAAGAGTGCCTATTATCAAATACGTTTGTGTAGTTCTTGTTGTAATATGGAGTATACTAGTGGAGAGATAGGAGAATATCTCTTAAAACCAAAATGCGACTTGTCCGAACTCTGGTGTTCTCAATCTTTCTCTATGGTGCTGAGACGTGGATTCTGAAGTCAACTGATCGCCACCGCATTGATCCCTTCGAGATGTGATGCTGGAGGAAGATGCTACGAACCCCGTGGACAGCATATCGGAGTAACGCATCTATATTAACACAGCTCAATATCCAAACCAAGCTCTTTACCATCTGCCTCAAAAGGATATTAAAGTTCTTCGGTCACATTGCCAGAAAGAGCGGTGATAATCTTGAAAAATTAATAGTAACTGCCAAAATTGCAGGCAAGAGATCTCGTGGCCGCAATCCAATGCGCTGCTCCGACCAAATCCGCACCACTATTCTACGATGCCATACACACCGCCAAGAACAGAGGAAGATGGCGAAACATCATCCAGAGAAAGATAATGGGAGGAAATGGTCACGACCCTCAGACATGAGGAATGACACTCAGGGGGAGAACTGGGGAGTATTTTATGTAATTAACACCACCCTGCCTAAACACGAAGCGGTCTTACCTTCTTCTTTAATCTGTGTTAACCCTTAATGTAATTTATTTATTCCTAAGTAATGGAAAGTTTAGCCTCAGGGTCAGGTAGGATGAGACCTCTTCGAATCCATAACATTAATAGCTTTTATTTATCCGTACCTAATACCGTAATAATCATACCAAATGAAATACGTTTTATTTTAAAAATGTACATTTCCATAAAGAAGCACCTTGAAATACATTAAAGAGAAGCCAAGGATATCGTGTTCTGATTAATTGCTTCATCGGAGTTAAGTAGAAAATTAAGTCGTTATTTATCCAAGACCCTGGAAGCTTTTTGTGATTAAAGAATACGAAGGCATTACGTTTATTTGCTTAGATTCAATCTTGACGTGGTTTGATTGCCTAAGAATCCGTTTTATGTTTCGCGGACAACTTATTGTAGTTTTTTTTCGTCGTTTATAAACAGTCTGTCTATAAACAAAATCAGAGACACTGAAACTACTGTCTTCATTTTGTAAAATTTTCAATATTATGTACTCAAACTAATGTACGTCATTGTTGTAGTTTTTAAGTCTCAGCACAGCGGGTGGTATCGTTGTATAGAACCAAAGCTTTTATATTTACATATTCACTTAGCGTTGTAAGATAATGTTTAAGGAATCGTCTCACGCTGTTTCTATTATTATGTCATAAAATGTTTTTTTTATTGAACTTTAAGACAAAAACATTCGGCTGACCTGATGGTGAGTGGTTACTGTCGCCTATGGACGTCAGCAATGTCAGGGGCGGGGCCAAGCCGCTGTCTAGCGTTAAGTACTCTCCACAAGCCTGGTTTGAAGAAGTATATGTCATAGCGCTCGGGAAACTGTGGAGGGGAGCTCATTCCATAGCCGGATGGTACGTGGCAAAAAAAATCTCTGGAAACATACTGCGGATGAACGCAATGGCTCCAAGTAGTATGGATGAACTCTACTCCGGCGGCGGGTGGTGCGATGGTAAAAACGAGATGATAGTATCATCTCAAACAATTCATCAGAACGATCCCCATGGAATATACGGTACAAAATACAGAGGGACCCGAAGTCCCTCCGCAGACCCATGGGTTCCAAGCGTTCCGTGAGAAATTATCTACATCTCCTTCTTCGATTCCCAACGTTCTCAATGATGTATTGTAAAAGGTTTGCTAAAAATAAAATAAATAAGATACCTATACTATAATTAATATTATAAAGAGGAAAGATTTGTTTGTTTGTTTGTTTCGAATAGGCTCCGAAACTACTGGACCGATTTGAAAAATTCTTTTCCCATTAGAAGCCGACATTGTCCCTGATGAACATAGGCTACTTTTTTTAATTTTTTTTTAATTTTTTTTTTTTGGTTTCATGTGTGTTTTAATGTTTCCGAAGCGAAGCGAGGGCGGGTCGCTAGTATAATATAATTACAAGCATAGAAATACGGAAACATTAAACAGCGTGTGGTTACGTACAATGACTACAATGAGAAAAGTTACGATTTTTTTTTTGCCTCAATCAACCTTGCTCTGTTGACATTGAGAACGGAAACATGTGAGTTTAATATTCAAAAGGACAAAATTTTGATTGGAAATTGTGTTTGTGTTTTTTTTACCGATTCGCATGCGTGACTTGCCAGTTCTCGTTTCATGAAACAGAAGCTGCCCGTGGACAGCACACACGGACACGTTGATATTTCAGTTACATACCGTTAGACTATATGAGCTCAAGCTGACTAAGACTACGTGGTATTTTATTCGATTTTTCTGAGTAGATAGGTATATCATTTTTTTTATAAAACTACTTTTAAGAGCAGTTTTACTAGCCATAGTCATAGTAATTATGACAGCGACTCGTTCAAGCTTAAAATTTATGGAATAATCAATCCGATAAGGGCAAAATAATTTGACTAATTACCAGAATGACCATTCACTCATGCGTCAATTTAAAGATATAATATGCTTATTTAGAATTTTACAGATATAATTGTCTCCGCTGCCATGATTTTAATAACACAGCATTAATACGAGAGGAGCGGTAACGCGCGAGTAATTTTCATGGTATTTCATATCTATCAATCAATCTATCAGCCCTCAGACGTCCACAGCTGGACACACTGCCTCCCCCCAGCGTCACCACAAATAACGGTCCTGCCCTGCTTGCATCTAGCGGATCCCCGTGAACCTTATTCACGCTACGTCTTCCGGTATGCGGTCGCCACTCGAGAAATAGCCATCCGTGCCAGTCCATTTCATATATTTAGTTTTATTAGTTACCATCATCATCATCATCATTATCCTGCCCTTCTCCCAGTCACCTGGGGTCGGCGCAACATGTTTTCTCCTTCCATACTCTTCTATCATATACCATTTCTTCGCTCACTCCCCTCCTACCCATATCGTCTTTCACACAATCCATCCATTTCTTCTTAGGTCTACCTCTTCCTCTAAATCCTTCCACATTCATAGTTAACACTCTCTTAACAACCTCATTTTCATTCCGTCTCATCACATGTCCATACCATCCAGTTTTATTAGTTACCGAAATATATTATATTGTAAAGAGGAAAGATTTGTTTATTTGTTTGTTTGTATTGAATAAGCTGCGAAACTACTGAACCGATTTGAAAAATTATTTCACTGTTTGGAAGCTACACTATTCCCGAGTGACGTAGGCTATAATTTTTTTGAAAAAAAAATTAGCGATCCTTACTAATACTCCAATAATGTAACCCAAGGTGTAAAAAATTACCCAAAATATTCTTAAAATCACGTGCCCTGCAAAAACTATTGATGATAGAATAAAATAATGTACTACGACTTTGTAGAACACATTATTATTTACAAAAAGCGTCACGACAACATACGTCTAACTATTAGAGTTATGCCGCAACAAGTGTTATTTTATTTAAAAAAATAAAACAATGTCAAATATCGTTGAATTTTTTGTTAAAGACCCCAGCGGAGTCGGAGCGGGCCGCTAGTTCGTTTATAAACGCAATTATTACGATGCTAAATATTTGTATAATTACACACGAACAATGTATATCGATTGTCGCTGCACGAACAAAGATGCCGCAAACATTTGCGTTGTGCCTCATACAAATATTGTCACAGACGAGTACTAAAATAACATTATAAATGTTGATTTTGGAGAGTGCCACTGTCTTACGGGAGTTCGCGGCTTACGAGCAGGGAATGTAGAGTACCTACTGACAAATGACGTCACATGTCATGAACGCTCCGAATAACATGCCCGTAAAGTGATTTGTTGTGTTCTTTTATTTATAACCAGCAGACCCGGCAGAATTCGTAGTGCCTCAATCGATAAATAAAAGACCTAAACTTTTGTATAAAATAAACTTAAAACAAACTAAAGGAATCCGTCCGACGGGGGACACATCAGAGGGAAAACAAAATTGTTATTTTTAGTTAATTCCGAGCATTTTCATAATAAACCTTCTCTAGACTTCCACAAATAATTCAAGACCAAAATAAGCCAAATCGGTTGAGCCGTTCTCGAATTTTAGCGAGACTAACGAACAGCAATTCATTTTTATATATAATATATAAGATTAAACTATTTTTTACCGTTTAATACTTTTACCGTTTTACCGCTTAATAGTTTCGAATACATAGTTTTTGTGGCTACGGATGGCAGACGGTTAATTACTATTATTATTTTTTATTGCTTTGATGGGTAGACGAGCTCACAGCCCACCTGGTGTTAAGTAGTTACTTGAGCCCATAGACACTTACCCCGTAAATGCGCCACCCACCTTGAGATATAAGTTCTAAGGTCTCAGTATAGTTACAACGGCTGCCCCACCCTTCAAACCAAAACGCATTACTGCTTCACGGCAGAAATTGCGGTGGTGCTGCCTATCCGTGCACCTACCCGCGCGGACTCTCAAGAGGTTCTACCACCAGTATTTGCATTACTCTTATCTCTACGTTACTGTGTATCTTTATCTACATTTTAAGGAGCTGTACGACGCTGTATGAAAGCAAGTTAATGTATATGTTTAGACTCACCGGGAATTCCCAGAAAATAATAATATAAAATGTACGTTTGATTCAATAAAGAAGAATAGGGTGAGGCTATGGATTTTTATCTGTACACGATTTCTTGCGAAAAGCGCAAAGTGAAGGTATAATGCGCGACCATCGCTAACGAGACAATGTAATAGTACCTATGTATAACAGAGGATTAATGTCGCTTCTGTCATACGTAACGGATCCGCCAGAAATTTGCAGAAATAACAATAATAATGTTCCCTGTATGTACTGATTCGAGTGGTTTTTATTACGAAGTGAATAAGTAGAACGGATTCGATGTTATGAGTGTGCTAGTGTGATGTGAGTGCGGAAAAAATGTTTTTTGGCCTAAAAACTTTATAGCGGTGTGGATGTTTATTTTGCCAGTAAAAGATGTGTTTGTTGGTTTAATGTGTGGCGAAATACTTGGTCTATGAGAAGAAAAGGTAACTTGGAAAATTATCTTTAGTTCCTGAGACGATGAAAAATCAAACTTTGTAATAACGATCGCCGACGACGACCGAAGATTTTGCGTTAATTTTTTTTATCTTAGACACCGAATTAGAAATGAGGAGATGCGTAAGAAAACCAAGTTGACTCAAAGTCTGATTTTAGGTGGTAATAGACACATTATTCGTAGGACAACTAGGCAAGCAAGAACTGTATGAGTCAACAAACCGGACGGAGACAGCCAGGTCAAGATCGTAGGAGTCCGCACTAAGCGCGTAGCACTGGGTAGAACTGCCATGTGTTGCAGCGACGTAGCACGTAGAAGGATTTTTTTTAATGCATAGATGGATTAATCTATACTAATATATAAATCTAGAGTGGTTTTTACGGATGTTCCATTATAACTACTGAACCATGCATCCGATTGACTTGAAACTTGGTATCCATGTAGAAAATACGTGTACTTGATGGATAGACTAATATTAATATGAGTGTTGGACTCCCTACATCAGTTGTGGGGGCGTTAATGATGAGAATCTTTGTGGGGGTTAGAAATAATAATGTTAATTTTAAATGCCCAGCGAAGCGGACGGGTACAACTAGTCTGTAATATAATAATTTAATGGATAGGTGGACGAGCTTACAGCCCACCTGGTGTTAACCTGTTACTGGAGCCCATAGACACCTATAATCTAAATACCGCCACCCACCTTGAGATATGAGTTTTAAAGACTTAGTATACTTAGCCTGGCCATAAATAGTGTTACAATTAAAAATAAACAAAATATTACATTTGAATTTGGAATCTGTCATTTTTATATGATTGCTCATTGAGTTTTCTCATTTAGGCGCCAATACATTGTACAATATTTTGCGATCTTAAAATGGAGTGGGGTGATAAAGAGAACCGAATCGCTGTGATTGCATTACACAAAGTAGGTATAGAGCCAAATGCAATTTTTAAAACTCTCCATACGCTTGGTATTAGTAAAATGTTTGTGTACCGGGCTATTAATAGTGCAATGAGACCTCCTACTCCACCCTTCAAAACGAAATGCACTACTGCTTCACGCCAGAAATAGCCAGGGCGGTGGTACCTACCCGTGCGGACTCACAAGAGTTGTTACCACGAGTAATTACGCAAATTATAATTTTACGGGTTTGGGTTTTATTACACGGTGTTATTCCTTCACCGTGGAATTCAATTGAGTTGGATTGGATTGGAATTCAATAGAATTCAAATCAATCGTGAACATTTTTAATTACGTATTTCATTAGATAAATTGGTACACGCCTGCAGGATTCAAACACTGATCCATCGCTAGATACGAATTCATCGGACGTCTTATCCTTTAGGCCACAACGACACAAGGTGGCATCTTTCAGCTGATAATTATGATATTATGTATAATCGGAGTATTATTATTTCTGTAACAGTGGTTAGAAAACAAAGGAAGACCTTCTTCTTTAAATAGGGGCATAAAATGATTTCCCCGTCTGTGTACATTTTATCAACGCCTGCATGCGTGTACATGGATCGCTAGGCACACCAAAGGCAGGGAGCTCGTAAAATAAACTGAGCGATGATCACGAGCAACATACAGTACGTGACAAGGCGAAGCGTTGAGAGCGACTCCGTTTATTAAAGTCATTTCACTTTGTGCGTCCCTTTGTTTAAGCTAGGTTTTTCATCTTCATTTTAATAATGATGTTACGCATGATTCAAGTTGCTCTGCCTTACTTCTGAAGCGTTTTACGTGTTTGTAAATACTTTTGTTTGAATCAACAGAGAAAACTCAAATATAATTTATTTTCAAACAAAGAATTTCGTCTTTTATATTGTTTGAGGTAATCCCATGATTTCCTTTTACCATCAGTGAACAAAGCAATGTTCGTCTGCACTAAGTAATACATCCACGTCTTTTTTATTTATTTATTGCTTAGGTGTGTGGACGAGCTCACAGCCCACCTGATGTTAAGTGGATACCGGAGCCCATAGACATCTACAACGTAAATGCCGACACTCACCTTGAGACATGAGTTCTAAGGTCTCATTTTTAACTACGGCTGCTCCGCCCTTCAAACCGAAACGCATTACTGCTTCACGGCAGAAGTAAGTAGGGTACCTATCCCGGGGGACTTGCAAATTTTTACTTTTCGGGACTCTGACTCTGAAAGGCCTCGCTCCCTATCCAGATTCATTCTTACTCAGATAAGTATTCTGGGGGTGCGTATGGTGCCATCTAGATGATTTTTAGGTACCCAATCGACCAAAAAGCCCGGAGGCTGTGGCATTAAGACACCATGGTCCAGTGTCGCATAGGGGAAAGTTGGTAAAGCGAGATGAGTTTGACACCAAATATGTCACCTCGTGCAGGCGAGGCTGATTCAATTGAGTTCTGCCTCATCCAAAGCTTGGAAACAGGTTAAAGATAAGGGATTCTGGTAGGTCCGACTTCAAATTACTCTGCCCATTACCCCCCAAATGCGTGAGTGGCGTTTCAGAGATTTCCTCTTGACCCAAAAAATGTGAAGTATTATCCTGCCTGTTTTACGCTCTCTTTGTAAATTTCTTCCTAATATTCTAAATATATTCTATTCTAAATTCAAACCCAAACAAGTCGACATTAACTCCTTATCCATTTGTGTCGCTTTCATGTTTCATGTGTACTGATCTAAAAGTTGGAATAGTATGAAAATACGATAGGGACTTCCCTATCTTGTTTTAAAGAGGGCACGACATTCGCATTGTTATGTTTACGAGTTCCGGCAACTATGTATAATGTATGCCTATTTCTGCCGTGAAGCAGTAATGCGTTTCGGTTTGAAAGGTGGGGGCAGCCGTTGTAACTATACTGAGACCTTAGAACTTATATCTCAAGGTGTGTGGCGCATTTACGTTGTAGATATCTATGGGCTCCAGTAACCACTTAACTCCAGGTGGGCTGTGAGCTCGTCCACACATCTAAGCAATAAAAAAAAAGTATTATTAAAAAAGCCGTTAGCGATAAATTAAATATTCCATATTATTTTATTTTTTTGAGCGCGGAGTGCTCTCGGTGAGCGTTCAAACTGATTTGGTAAAAATATTTACGTTACCTGTTATTATTAAAACAATAAATATTTCATAAGCTCTGCCTGTTGTTTATTATCGAAACATAAATCAAATCGCGAATGTAAATCAATCGTTCTGATCGATAAAAAGTGTTTACTGAGTAGTACTATAAAATTGTTTAACCGCTTCGGTGAGGTATGAGTAAGTCTAATTCTTTTACAGTTTTTTTTTTTCAACAATCACGGTGTTATTATTTCAACATGAAAAAAATATGTTTTGAAACTAAAAAGAAGCACTAAAAGCAAGCCGAAATAAAATATATTTTTTTATCTTGATGACCCTGGTTAGGATATTAGGCAGATAAAGTAATAAAATTATTGTATTGTCATCGGTATTGATAAGTGTGCTTTCAAGTTTATCGAACATCTTCTGTGCTGTGTGTGTGTGCGAGTATCTGTGTGTGAAAAGATAGTGATAAAATAACCTTTTTTTTGCACAGGAAAAATCGCCGGATCCTCATCCGCCGTCCGTGTGGGGTATGTGGAAGTTGAACCTTACTAAAAACTCCTGCCGCTCACACCCTACCCCGGACCGGGCCGGAGCCCAGTTGGGGCTATTAAGATTGACAGGGCGGGACAGGGTCGACGCAGAGGATATAACATCCATCCCGCCGTCCCCCAGACGCCGGACCGGCGGCCGCCGCCGACACGACCACCGGTCCCTTGGTCGACGGGCCGGGAGCCAGCCTTGATGGCGCCACGCTGCAGATAAAAAAACCTACGCGTTTTTATTTTTACATGCCTTACGTTCAAATCACTGCTAGCTCTTGTCTTCGTTTTTAAAAACGGTCCCCTTACATTTTGTTACTTAAAAAGAAATATCTCAAAGTAAATCTCCTTAGTTTGCATCATATACAATTTAATAGCACTAATCAAAGGCTAAGGTTTTCAGTTCTCCGTAAATCCCCAGGTAAAAAGGTTAACACACGCTCCGGGGCTTCGCTTCTCAATTAATCCTTCGCAGAAAAAAATACGTTCCAAGCATTAAGGGTAAGCTCGCGAGGTTTTACCGGCAAAGCTTCTGATACGGACAAAGCTCGAACACTGTTAACATTCCGTGTTTCTATTACTTTTGTACGCTTTATGTAAATTGGAACAGTATATTTGAAGCTATTCGTTTGTTATATTTCGATCGAAATTTGTAATAATTAGGCCTCAAGTACTTGCGATCGAATGACAGGGTATTAAAATTACGTATTTCGTTTTTTTTTTAACATATCGACGCTTGAAAGGCAGTCGTGACTAAGCGACGATAACTGCTTTGTACATAAATGATAGGCAATAACCATATTCAATGCGTAAAAAAATATATATTTCTAGGTCTATTAAAATCATTTCAATCTTACAGCTAGATTCGTTAAAATAGATTTTTTTCGGGTATTTCAACTTTAAATTAGTCTACTGTAAAGGTCACGCATTGTCGCTTAGTCACGTTTGCCTTTCAAGCGTCGATATATTTAGGCGTTTGTATCAACAAAGAAAAGATCTTCCACTGAGCGGGTGAAACAGCTCGGTAGACCGACGGTTCGAATGTTATCCGTAACTTTGATAAATAGCGTGATTCAGGCATTTGCAAAATACCTTTTCTCTTTCTCTATCTTTCTCTCTGTCTCTCTTCTATCTCTTTTGTTATTGTCTACTGTATTCAACTATGGTTTAAGAAAAACAGTTTTATAGGCAGCGCATGCACAATGTCCATTAACATGGCCATCAATCATCAAGTAGATCTTTAGGCACTCTTCTTCTAAGTCTTCTTGCAGTCATTTTGTCCATTACTTTAGCAAGATTATCTGTGTGGGTTTCTTATCATTGTTAATTTAGGTTCTATGGATTACTTCATCTTTAACTTTTCTTATGGCAAGATCGTATTGGATTCTTATCATAGACTTTGTAGCATACCATGGCGCGTTCAAAATTAACCTGAGCGTTTTTGATTTAAATCTTTGGAGGATTTCAATGTTAGTGTTTGAAGCGATACCCCACAGCTGGACGCTATAAGCTCAAATCGGCTTGATAATAGATTTGTATAGCAATAACTTGTATTCAATCTTCTGCGATATCTTCTACTTTCATATCTCCTATGATAGCTACCGCTACAAGGATTTTTGTTGAACTTTAAAGACATGTCCGCGAAATTGATTCTGATTCTTTTAATATCATAAAATCCGTCGCAAAAACAAAATATCCCGTCCTTGTGTTTGGAAAAGCAATACTGAGTTTGTCGTGTTCGTTTCCCAGAGGTGTCATTTACAGATACCTAACTTCCGAACAGGGCACATGCTAGTTTTTCTGAGAGTCACGTGTACTTAAAATGTAACGTAAAACCTTAACTGGCAATAGTCAATGTAAGCTAAATTATTCGACAACATTTAGAAATACATGTAAACCAGACATCAGGTAACATCTAGAATTCAAAGGCCTCAAGCTAACCATTTTCCTTCGATATTTTTTGAATTAGCTCTTGGAATAGTATTAAGCGGTGACCAGAACTTGTGGCCATACAAAAATCAATGCAGCCTTTTGGAGAAGTGAGATCAAAGTCTCAATTGTCTTCTAGATGAACTGTCTCATCCTTCGAAACAAAAAGTAGGTAGGTTATCAGGTCGTTTTATCAGGTTCACTGCTGTATGACTTTGTATTTAGACATTCAGTACTACATGCAGTGCGTTGGAGAAAATGTTATCATTCCACTCGGTTCTATCCAGTTCTTTTTCATTTTCTCTTCGAACTAAAAACAAATGATTAAACATAATATTATTATGTACATTGCCATGATTATACTTTTTCAATGTTTTTTATTGCATAGATTGGTGGGCGAGCTCACAGCCCACCTATAACGTAAATCCCGCCACCCACCTTGAGATATGAGTTCTAAGGTCTCAGTATAGTTACAACGGCTGCCCCATCCTTTAAACCGAAACTGCTTCACGGCTGAAATAGGCAGGGCGGTCGTACCTACCCTTGCGAATTGACAAAAGGTCCTACCACCAAAAGGAGTTTCGTCAAGGAACCACAGTCACATTAAAAACTTTATGTCTAATTTAACCTTACACTGGTTTTGGGTTTATGTGACCGTATAATATACTAGTTGAAGACTAGACACTAGAGAATGCAATAGTTAGACTTCGCATATCTCACGGTGGGCAGTATACGCATATAATAGTATCTGTTATCCAGTTAGAATCATGGATATCAGCTCGTGCATTCTCGCTCGGTGATAGTAGATCAATTGAATAGAATGACATTTGAAATTCCTGAACAAAAGGTTTAACGTCCCACGCTCATAATGTCGGCATTGACTTCATACAATTTCCGTGATTTATTTTGAAACAGAACCAACTTAAAGGCTTCCACACGTGTATCTCTTCAAAAGACATTATCCAAGTATATTTCTGGATCCGCCATTATCAGACATCTAATTATGGTAAATATGAATTTTCTTTAGAGAATTGATTTATGTACAGGAGAGATAAATTATTTTGAAAACTTTTACCTTAATGATTTATCGGTTTGATATGGTTGTGAAAAGTTATGTATTTTTAGTTCAAAAGATGTCCTAAGAAAATAACATGTGTGTCAATCGATTTTCTTTTTCTATTTTTTTTTTTAGTAACTATTGACGAGAAGTGCTATAATTGTATTATTATTTTTCACGATCACTGGTGTAGTCAATTCCTCATTTGCTATTCTCAGTTCGCAATATTTATGAATAAATATTTTAAATCTAAAGTAGGTATATTAGATCCATAAAGTTAGGGTTGTCATATTAGTGGTGTCGTGGTTGTATTTGGCGCGATTATCAAAAATATAATTTATGCTTCGTTATTAAGATACATTTCTCTTATATCTACTTACTCTGAATAGCAGTCACGTTTACTGATCGTTGCTGCTTAATAGATGTTGGCGACAATTTCCTTTACACTCTTGAAACAGTTATTTAAAATCCCACTTGTTTAATTCGAGCTTTTTTCTGGCATCATCATCGTAGTGCCTATAGTCTAATCTAATCTAATCTAATCTAATCTAATCTAATCTAATCTAATCTATATATATATAAATGAATTGCTGTTCGTTAGTCTCGCTAAAACTCGAGAACGGCTGGACCGATTTGGCTAATTTTGGTCTTGAAGTATTTGTAGAAGTCCAGAGAAGGTATAAAAGGTAGATAAATATGAAAATGCTCGGAATTAAATAAAAATAACAGTTTTCCGGACGGATTCCTTTTGTTTGTTTTAAGTTTATTTTATACAAAACCTTAGGTCTTTTATATATCGATTGAGGCACTACGAAGTCTGCCGGGTCAGCTAGTCAACTATAGTTTTTAAGTTTTTACGTTTTATAAAACGCTAAAGTTGATACATGATAAAAGTTGTGCAGGGCGATAGCGCGTCTTTAAGTAAACCTCATTGAATTTAAAAGCAAAAGCTTTCGAAAATTTCGTTGATTTGTTTCGCTCTCATCATACAATACGATGGTAGTCATCTTTCCAATTATTCGCAAAAGTATTCATTGCGAAATGAAAAAAGCGATATCAACTATGTTACTATGAATATGTCATTTAAAAATACATTGTTATAAGAAACGGTTGTACATATATCATTCATGAATAATTCTACAGAATCTCAATCCTAAATTACTAACTACAATAAAGATGTATTTTATTTAAAACGACAAAAAAAAACCCTCAATCCAAATGATCTTACTGAGCCAACAAAACATATCGTTGAGTTACTTCGGTTTACCAAGACTCATAAGAACACATTTCTAAATACATATTCTAATAACATGTCTTACTTACATTTTCAAGCAATATCAGGTTTTGTTTTCTAACTATTAGAATTGCTAGAGCTATGGAATTTCAAGCCTTAATTTTTGACATGCCGTCACACTATGTGCAGCTTAGTTCTAGACAGGTAATAGGCTGTTCAAATCGAACATATTATTTCAAAGATATTTTTTCAACGTTAGGAGCGTCTGTCGATTATCACCTCGAAAACTAATAAAGCCCACTTTTTTTTTTTCTACCTACGCTGATGGCCTTGAGTGGCTATTTCAGGTTCTCCTTGACGTATGGGTGAGCTCACCGGGTTCTAACCGGGAATGTTGCTAACATTGGCCCTAGCAAAAGCAGTGCTTCGCAGAATCTACCACCGGATCGGTAACGCGACCCACTGAGAAGATCCGGCAAGAAACTCAGTGGGCAAGTCCTCTAAGTGACCAATCAAACAATTGATCCGGAAACGCATGTGGTGATGCGTACACGAGCGTCCTGCTTATAGCCGATAAACAACTTTATTATACTATACAGGGTGCTATAAATCTGATATGGTAATACTATATTAAAATAAGGTCAGGTCTGGTTTTTTTTAAATATCGCTTCCGTCTTCTTTTGTTTTTTTTTCTTGGGTTACCGTTAATTATCTTTAGATCAACGACATTTTTAGCATATTTTTTTTTATACCGTTTGTATAAAGATAATTAATATAATAATTATAAATTAATGGTATAAAAAAATAATACGCTAAAAATGTCGTATAGATATCATAATATAATAGAAACAATTACAACTTGATAAATTTAACTTTAAAAGTCATTCAAACTTTAAAAAAAACTTTCTATTGTATCATTTTAGTGATTAACGTTTTATTAGTGATTAACTGTTTAAAAAGAAAGAATTGTCATGAAGCTAATTTTCACAAGCTTCGCTACAAGTCTCGCGTAATAGGATCGATTTTTTTTTATTAAAAAGTCATACTTTCTTTTACAAAATCCTGAAAATTCTCTGTACCTGTCTTTCTTCTCAAATTGGATGATTATCAAATCACAAATATTTGACGAGTAGAATAAAATAAAAGTAAACCAAACAGCCTTAGGCAAATCTTCGGTAATCAGTCAATCAGCTCAACAAAAACTTATTCAAAACATACTCAAAATTTATTTTGAGATTTCGGCTGGGTGATAATTTCTTAACACCCTGTATATATCCTTTGTGGAATAGTCAATAGTAATCAATAGTCACTCGGGCTTTGTAGTTGCTTGCTATAATGACTAACGCGAAATCGAATTATGCCAATACCACCCTAGTCTAGTTTCGCCAAGCAACGATCGGGCCTACTGATTTGAACAAAAGATAGATTTCATACTATTGATACTATTATGGTTGTTTGTCTTGAGGTAGCAATTCAAAACTAAATTAGCTCTCCAAGACAACTGACCGAATTGTCTTCCCCATCCATGAAAACATAGATATATTTAGACCATAAACAATAAAATGTATACATTCATCCACATATGGTTAACAGCCTTTTTGTCAGCGTTTTGTGGATGCTTACTAATCTCAACAATGGCTGGACTAATTTAGACGTTTCACAGTGATAAGATAATCTCGGGATAAAATGTATTGTTTGTTTCCTTTGAAACAGTCTAAAATGTGCAATTTTTTTATTTTTTTTATTGCTTAGATGGGTGGACGAGCTCACAGCCCACCTGGTGTTAAGTGGTTACTGGAGCCCATAGACATCCACAACGTAAATGCGCCACCCACCTGGAGATGTAAGTTCTAAGGTCTCAGTATAGTTACAACGGCCGCCGCGCCCTTCAAACCGAAACGCATTACTGCTTCACGGCAGAAATAGGTAGGTCGGTGGTACCTACCCGCGCGGACTCACCTACCAAATCGCGAAAATTTAAACGTATCTAAAAAACATGTTGACTACGTCTATAAGAAATACCATACATATAAAATGATTTAACGCTTCTCATAAAAGTAAAAACGAAAATATCAGACTTGTACATCGTCACTTACAAGTCTATGTTGTTAACAAAACTGCTAAGTAGATCAACTCGAACAACCTTATATCTATTTCTTTTACTATAAGTTTATTTTCAATCTGTGACATATGAGTTCATATTCTAGATAGTATCACGGTCTATTATCCTATATTTCTACCACTAGACTTTTCTCAGGTTATCATTATGATTCAAACCTTGATGAGATTAATATCAATTTTATGACCAAATCACGTCTTCTCCGAAACCACGAGACTTCGTTTCTTAGTATTGAATCTTCGGGAATTTTTTGCCATAAGAAATACTAAACAATAATGTATTTTAGTTCGTTTTGCCGGGTGACACCATAAGCTAACTTAATTACATAGTAAAACAAAATAACGTTTGAAAAAGATCAGATTTATTTATTGTTATGTTGTTATTCAAAATTAGTAAATTCGTATTTTGGCATGAAAGTCCTGTGATACCAACATAAACGAATTTTTGGCAACATTTCTGATGGGCTGTATGCAGAAACTTTGATGTACCTACTCTTACTACCATTGCCGATGTCTATGAAAAAGACTAACCACTTGCGATCACAGGAGACATATAGCATTTTTTTACGATTTTGACTTGTTATAAATAGACTGTAGACTAATTTTACGATTTAATCTTACTATTTTCACTAGTGGTCGCTCAGCAGTCGAAATTGGACCTTAATTAGTAATTTAAATTATGTTTATAATTATTATGTTTCTATTGTCAAAAACTTTACTTTTTTAATCACAGATTTCGCCAAGGCTGCACTATAGACAAATAATATTAAAGACAATGAATATTTAGCTATTCTCAATTTGACCACAGACTTTAACAATAACTAAAAGATTTTGTATAAATGCGTGTGTGTGTGTCAAACACATGTTAGTGTGTGTAATGTTTTTTTTATTGATTTAATGTACATATTTTTTATGCACAATTAAAATATAATATTAGTATTCTACACTCCTTCTCTATATAAACTATAAGTGTGGAAGTTTCCATGCATTTTCGTAAAAAGGAGTACAAAGTTTTTGCTTCACGTATTAATATATAGATTATCGTTATAATATCCTTACTAACATTTCGAATATTTTACAGTTTTCGTGGTCACGGACGTCAGTGGTCCGAATTAAGACAAGCGATAGTCTACTTTGCGATTCCAAACTGCAAATTCATTTTAAAATAGTATTTCACAGCTAACAATTTTACTGCTTTTTTTTAAATGCGTCACAAAAAAGATCAAAGCCAACAACGACTGGCTTTAGATGGTGTTTTACAAAGAACAATACCTTAATATGTCTGTCTTTGAAAACTGAAACGTTCGGTTTCACATTGCAGTGACCCTTTAATCCCGTTCTGATTTTCGTGTTCAATCTCGAATGAGAAACCAGAGTTTGTTTATGTACTTCAATAAGTTCGAAGAGATGCCTATTATTCAGCTATTGCATAGCTTTTATCGCGAGCTTTGAGCGCGGCGACCGAACCAAGAAATTCCGTAACGAAAATAAAACCTAACACCCCCCCACTCCGTCTACCATGTAGCTCGCGTTCAACACTTTCACACGTTGCGCTTGTGTAGTGTTTGTGAATAAGCGCGCGGCGTGACGTCGCACTGGATGCGCATCATGAAAATTCTGCCCATCTCTCTCTCGCGCGGTCTAACTTATGAGTGTGAAGGGGAAAGTTAATGTTTTGCTTTTGTTAATGTTTATAAGTATAGCGTGGTCTTATTTTATTATCTTTTTAATATTAAATTATTATTGTCTAATTATAATTGCATAAGTTTATACAAAATGCTATGCAATAGCTTTACTGCAGCAGTCCCCGAGTGCCACGCGTGTTTTTTTTAACTGGTTTTAGGACGTTTTATGATGCACGGACAGACACCACCGTCCTGTTTTTCTCTACCACAAAACTATCTTGAGCTCCAGTTCGATGAGTAGGACAACCGCTGTCCAATAATATCTGAGCCATCAAGCTCGAGATAGGTGACGGCATTCACCTCATTAAATATATAGGATCCGGTAGATCAGACTTAAAATCAGTTGGACTATGAACTGACCACTAAAAACTCACAGGACAATAAAAAAAATAGTTATTGAACTTTTTGTTTTTTTTTTTCTACTTAAGCTGATGGTCTAGAGCAGTCTTTCTCAAAGTGGGCGATAACGCCCCCTTGGGGGCGTTTGAAACCTCGAGGGGGGCGTTAAGGGGTCCAGGAAAAAATGGGGGGCGTTGATGTGGGTTAGGGGGGCGCTGTAAAATTTGTAATTTCATTTACTCTATAGTATTTTAAATTTCACTAAAATTAAAACTCACCTACTACACAATAACGAATAATTCGTTTATATTTCTACCCTGTATGATGTTATAAAAACTTAAAATAATTAACATAGATTTCGTAGGATAGCCCACACACCGTACGCAATCAAGTTGTAACAAGTTTCTGCGGAACATGATCGCTGATAGTTAAAAAATTAGAGCTATTTTACCTTAATTATATTGCACCAGAAATTATTTTAAAAATTAGAAAAAAAACTACCATGCAGTTTTAAAATATTACACTTACGTAAACTAACACAAATTGAGGCTTTCTTTACTTTCTTTCTTGTTTTTAACATAAGGGCATTTTACAGCATTTTCCTAGCATTTTATAAGAAATTACTGATGTAAGAATCATAATTTTTATATAAAATGGAAATGCGTATATAATTATTGTTCAAAAACTTATCTTAGATTATTATTTTTTACAATTTACCCATTACCTTCCAATGTCAAATAGTGTAGTAAGCCTAAACAGCTTACTTATTGTAAACATTGTTTACTATTTTATTTCTATATAATAATAAATAGGTTGGGGAAAAAGTTTCTTCGCATTTTTTAAGAAAATTCACAACATTTTTTAATATAGTTTATTCACATTTAACTAAAGTATGTCGGTACCATTTTGTTCGATAACTTTTTGCCATCTTGTAGGTAGGGACATGATCCCATTGCTATAGAAATTTTGCATCAAAATACCGAGACAATTGGTTTTGGCAGTCCTCTCGTGATGTTAACCTGACACTGCCTAAAGAATTCTGAAGAGACCGAAACAGGTAGAAATCTGAAGGTGCAAGGTCAGGACTATACGGCGGATACATTAAAACCTCCCAGCCAAGCTCTCTTAATTTTTGCTGAGTGGCTAAAGTGTGTGAGGTCTAGCGTTATCGTGATGAAAAACCACACCCCTTCTGTTGATTAATTCCGGCCGCTTTCTCTCAACTTCTTGCTTTAATCTCATCAGTTGTTCGCAGTAGAGTTTAGAATCGATGGTCCTGCCTGGTGGTAACAGCTCATAATGTATAATGAGCTCATAATGTATAATGAGCTCATAATGTATAATGAGCTCATAATGTATAATGAGCTCATAATGTATAATGAGCTCATAATGTATAATGCCCTTCCAATCCCACCATACACAAAGCATCACCTTGTTGCGAGTTAACCCGGGTTTCGCCAAAGTCTGTGAAGCCTGACTGGCCTTTGACCACAACCTTTCTCGTACGTTCTTGTCACACGTGATCCACTTTTCATCACCAGCTATCAGCTTCTTCGAAAATGGTTCGGTTTCATTATGTCGTAATAAAGAATCACAAATGAGTACACGGTTCATTAGGTTTCTTTCAATGAGCTTTTTTGTGTACCCAGTTTTTTTCAAATGCGCCATAACAATTTTGTGGTCAATTCCCAGTTCTTCAGTTACGTCGTAACTACTGATATGCCGATCTTGCCCCACTTTTTCAAAAATGGTATCGATTTTATCCGTAATAGGGCGACCAGAGCGACGTGCATTTTTGACATCAACATTTCCGGATTGAAAACGCTTAAACCAAATTTGTGCTACTCTGACAGACACGGCACTAGGTCCATAAACATTGCAATTTTTTTTCACGGCTTGCGTTGCTTTTTTACCTTTTTTGTAGTAAAAATTTAAAATGTATCGAATATCTTCATTAGATTCACTCATCTTGACAGTACGAAAAATAAATAAAAATCACATATCTTCATAATTTTAATTTGGAATTATCTTCTTTCGAATTTAAACTTTTAATGATACCAAAACCAGTCAGATACATATAGTATAGCCAAAGAGATTTTATTACATGTTCATACATTTTTCAGCTATTGCATAGCTTTTATCGCGGGCTTTGAGCGCGGCGACCGAATCATGAAATTCCGTATCGAAAAAAACCTAACATCCCTCACTCCGCCTACCATGTAGCTCGCGTTCAACACATTCACACGTTGCGCTTGTGTAGTGTTTGTTAATAAGCGCGTGGCGTGACGTCACACTGCATGCGCATCATGAAAAGTCTGCCCATCTCTCTCTCGCGCGGTTTAGCTTATGAGTGTGCAGGGGACAGTTAAGGTTTTCCCTTAATAAATTTTTATATAGCGTGGTCTTGTTTTATTCTTGTTTTAATATTAAATTATCATTGTCTAATTATAATGTCATAAGTTGATAAAAAATGCTATGCAATAGCTTTAACGCCGCAGTTCCCGAGTGCCACCCGTTTTTTTTTTTTGTCAGGAGGAAATCACCGGACTTCCGCCCTTCACTGGGGATGGAGGGCGGGGCATGTCGGAGTCGAACCGACTAAAACCTCCTGTCGCTCAACAACCAGCATCCAAACCTCGTATGAGACAGAGCTCATGAAAAGTCAAAGGGGGGAAAGTGAAGCGTTTAGTGCGGAGCACATCTCTCCCATCACCCTCCCCCTCGGGACGCCGGACTGGTGGTCGTCGGTGCCACGACCACCAGCCCTCTCGGTCGGCAGGCTGTCCGAAGCCCGCCTAGATGGCGCCGGTTAGAATGGTCTATCCTACGGAATACCCCGCTGGGTCAGAACCAGCGTGGGTTGAGGATAGCCGGCCTTCCATCACCCGGATGCTCATGCGTAAAACATGTGCAGAGCAGCTTGCACGTCGTTTTCTCAGGCCCCCTTCGCCAGTCCCCAGGCCGACATGTGAGGAAGACCCGAAGCACTTAGAGGGCCAGGGCTTGGGCGAGATCCGCCCTCCTGGACCCCGCTCAACGGCGGCGGGCCTGTGCATCTCTCACGCGCCCCGCCGCCTTCTTTTGCGAGATGGTGTACTCGCAGAAGTCGAGCATCGCCTTCCACGACTCGTCGTCACCGAGCATCGATGCCAGAACACTCGGCAACGACAAATCGTTTCCTATTTTTGCGACGAGGACACGCCGCCACCCCTCCCATGCGGGGCAGGCGACGAGCGTATGCTCTGCCGTGTCCAAGTCACAACCACAATGGTGGCACTATGCCATCGGCTCGGCTCCGATCCGGTGCAGGAACTCACCGAAGCAACCATGCCCAGTAAGTACCTGCGTGAGCCGGAAAGTGAAGCGTCCTCTGTCACGATTCACCCAATTCACAAGAACCGGGCGAATCGCCTCGACGGTCCTACGACTAGCCAAAGGATCGGCCAGCCGCCTGGACCATGACTTCAGCACGGACCGCCGAGATTGGGCCCTCCGCGCTCTGATCACACTGGGGCTGGGACGCGCCACGCCACACGGGCACCTCGTATAAGGCCATTGACCGCACCACCCCCGTATAGAGACGGCGCGTCACCTGGTCAGGCCCCCCGGATGTTGGGAAGGAGCCGGCTTAACGCGCCGGCCACCCCTAACAAACGAGGGACCAGGTTCTGAAAGTGAACACGGAAGGTCCAACGACTGTCCAGAATGAGGCCGAGGTACTTCAACTGCACCCCGGTCTGATACGGACGCCTCCAACCACGATATGGGCATCGACAGGTGGCACTCTCCGGGGCCCGTGGAACCACATTGCCTCGGATTTACTGAGTGTCACGTCGAGGCCCAATCTCCTGATTTTGCTGACAACATGCGCCACCCCGGCGGTGGCAAGACGAGCAAACTCAGCAAAACTCCCCCCCGGGACACGACCAGCGTGTCGTCTGCGTGACAGATTACGCTTAGGTCCGGGAGGAGGGGCCCCTCTCAGTACCCAGTCATACCCGATATTCCACAAAAGGGGGCCGAGCACCGACCCCTGTGGAACCACCGCGCACAACCGGGAACCTGTGCACGATCCCACCGTGTCCAGTACATGTGACCGATCTGTCCTCCAAGTAGGAAGCCACCAGTCGGCGAAGGTAGGGGGGCACTCAGTGTCTTACCAGGGGCATTTTTTTAAATAAAAGAACACTTATTGCGGCATAACTATAATAGTTAGATATATGCTGTTGCGACACTTTTTGTAAATAATAATGTTTTTTACAAAGTCGTAGTACATTATTTTATTCTATCATCAATAGTTTTCGAAGGGCACGCGACGTAAAGAATATTTTAGGTAATTTTTTTTACACCTTGGGTTAAATTATGGGAGTTTTAGTAAGGATACCTATTTTTATTTTCAAAAAAGATTATAGCCTATGTCACTCGGGAATAGTGAAGCTTCCAAACAGTGAAAGAATTTTTCAAATCGGTTTAGTAGTTTCAGAGCCTATTGAATAGAAACAAACAAACAAATATTTCCTCTTTATAATATTAGTATAGATATTAATTATTACAAATAATAAAAACGCTGACTTAGGCGGCGGTTTTTATTTGAACCAGTTCTAAATTATAAACTAAAGTTCTATGAAAAATTACCCATATTTATCTATAATACGAAATGATATTAATTTATTTTTCGTAGTTTCCTTCTTTTTTGCGTCGATAATCCTCAGTGCTGAGGGTTGTGGCCTCCTCTAATAACTTTCTCCTGCAACATCTTGCGCCATTCCTGCCTGTCCTCGGCTGTGTGGATAGCAACGTGGACTGCGGTATTGAGAGTGGAGCGTATTTGGTCCGACCAGCGCATTGGAGATCTGCCTCTATGCCTTCTCCCGCATACCTTGCCTGTTACCAGCAGCTTTTCCAGATTGTCACCTCTGTTTCTGGCGATATGTCCAAAGATCTCGAAGCTCCTCCGCGTGCATGTAGTGCTAAGGCGCATTGGAATCTTGAGCTCGGTAAGAATGGATTCGTTGGTTCTGTGTTCTGTCCAACGAATCCCGAGCATTTTCCTCCAGCACCACATCTCAAATGCGTCGATGCGTTGGCGGTCGGCTTTCTTGAGGGTCCAAGTCTCTGCGCCGTAGAGAAAAATGGAAAAGACAAGGGAGGCGTCGAGCTACTTTTTGGTATTCCTCGAGATGTTTCTGTCCGCCCAAACACGGTCCATTTGGGATATAGCTCTCTTTGCCATTCTGATTCGCCTTCTGAGGTCCTTTTCGGTCCATTACTAGCTATGACGGAGCCCAGATAAATGAAATCCTCTACGACTTCCAGGTTTAGCTTATTCGTAGTTTAATAAGTTATTATTGTTAGTAGTATTATTTACTAGTCGAAATATAAATTTTTAATTATCTTATGATGAGAATCTTATATTAATGAGAAAGATATTCAACAAAAATAGTTTCGTTCTAATAAATTAGCATAGTAATAGTACAGTGAACTAGCAATTTATTTTGCTAATTCTGAATTTAAGCAAACATATTGATGAGAAGAATTCATTTTTACTTTGCAAATTTGTAAATACACGCTCTGTAGCAATGTACGGACATATAATAACATGAAGAAACAATAATAGCATCTACAAATACATATGTACTACGTGGTAGTACATTTACTAAAATTAATACAACATTTATTAATTTAATTAATGAAATTGTGGTTTTAAAGTTTTAGGGGTATATAAAAATGGGGGGCGCTGAAAAATAATTGATTTTCAAAGGGGGCGGTAAAAGAAATAAGTTTGATAATCACTGGTCTAGAGAGACGATGTCAGCGTCGCTGGGCTAGTAGGTGAGCTCACGGGGCTCAAACCTGACGATGTTGGTAACACGAACCCTATCAAGAGCCGTGCTTCGCAGAGTCTACCACCGGATCGGGAACGCGACCCACTGAGAAAATCCGGCGAGAAACTGAGTGAGCTGTGTCTGTGGGTTAATTTACTCGCCGAGCCCTTTATCGCAATTGACGGGTTCGACGAGAACGATGACCGGTGCTTGGGGTACCTAAAAGCACCGTTAGTGCATCGAGAGGATCCGAGATGACGTGTTTTGGGCATTATTGAACAATTCAGTTTCAAATGTGTTGAATCGGGGCCAATTCTTTTTTGTCAGATTGGGGAAACTCAGCTTAGGAAGACCCTTACCTAACTCTACAAAAAAACACCTGAATTCATCACGCCAAACCAAGCCACCTCACATAAATAGATGGAAAAAATATAGCAAGTCACTTATGACTTTATTATTTACCGTCAAAACACAATACAGTCTGGCACGTCTTTCAGATTCTTGTGCATGAAGGGTATGTTAAGCGCCTGATAGATGCGACGGCGAGATTCCCCCAGAGCGATATGAATACGAGCAAGTCATGCAATGAAATTTCAAACCATAAAGTGCGATGAATCTTTATTTTCCCGGTTTCCATAAAGATTACATGAGTCACGTTACTTAAAAGTCTTTGCCATTTTTTGACAATGTAAAATACGTAATTTATGTAACTCAATATACACACACATGAACTTATAATTATATGTCCACAACATATATAAGTTCATGTGCTTGCTTGTTCATGTGTTCGACGTTTATTCAATTGAATTAAAATGTCTTTGGCACCTCAACAGTGGTTTTTGTCTGCGTTATTAATGTCAACAAATAGCTGCACTACATAAGATATTGAACTAATAGAACCGTAGCTGGAATTTATTAGTGAGGTGTAAAATATCTCTGCATCTTGACAGGAATAATGATAATTTAATTAAAAAAGTCAAACTTAGAACATGGCCTACTGAAGGCAAAATTGGAACGTATCATTTCTTATTTTGGTGCGCAACAAACATTCTTTCTCGTTAGAGTTTTAATTTGGTCACAGATATGTATATTTGTTAGGTAGCGGATTCAAATAAGGATTAATACATATGTAATCTTTTCGCAATACGCGTTACGTTAAGTATACTGTAAGTATATCTTTTTTTCTACTCTTAACTATTACGCTTATAGCTATTCTCGTAAACAGTTGAAGAAACTGGAAATTACAGTAGATACACTGTTTAGTCTGAGACCGAAAGCATTTAGGACCGGCCTCAATCTAATTAATACTTTAGCAAAATTCTTAGTAATCAATGTCAATTATTAATGATACTATCGTGATGAAAATCGATATTGTGTCAATTCGTAATCGATCATGACCTCTATCCAATATTGAACTAATACAAATGGAAGTGTCCGCAGGGGATGAAATTGTTTGATCTCGGACCCACGTAATTACGGGTGATCAATCTTTGCTTCGTAGTTTCGTCTTACCCTAATGCTACTCGATTCGCGTTCATCGTCTCACATAATAGCTCCGACTATGTAGTCTATGACTATCTGCAGTTATCGATTCTAGAAATTAATTTCTTATTATCGATGTCCAATATAAATACATTTGAAATAATCTGTGGTGTATCCGAAACAATTCTTAGGACTTTTTGGCGGGAACGCGAGAAGTGAATTTGTGTGATTTGCTTTATTTAGTCTATTTAGTGTTTCTTCAGGTTTAAATGTACAATAACGGTGGTTTATTAACTGTTTAATGTCTGTGAAAGTGCACAAATGTGGGAAAATTAAATAAAAGCCGCTGGATGTAGCTTCTCGTCGAGATCCTCCAAAGAGTCCACTGAAATTACCTGAGTTACTGCCAGTTTTTACCGATCCTCGCTACAAGATCTTGTAAAATAATTTGCAGAAGTTTTCTTATTTTTTATACATTTATTGTTTTTTTTTATTGCTTACTGATGTCGAGCTCACGATCCACCTGGTGTTAAGTGGTTACCGGAACCCATAAACATCAACAACGTTAATGCCGCCACCTACCTTGAGACATGAGTTCTAAGGTCTCAGTTTTACAGTACAACTGTTGCCATACCCTTCAAACCGAAACGCATTAGTGCTTCATGACAAAAATAAACGTTTTAAAGGATCCATATGTAAAAAAAGCGAATTGTGGAGTACTTCGGTCAAACTTCAAAGCCTTTGACTTTGTTGACCATAACATTCTTCTACGGAAGTGTAATAATTATGGCATTAGAGGGATAGCTGAAAAATGGCTTAGTAGTTATCTAAGCAACAGACAACAATATGTTGAAATTAGGGATATTGATAATAACAATGAAGAAGTGGCTTTTAAATCTTCATTAGCGTATAATAAAGTAGGTGTCCCACAAGGGAGCATTTTAGGACCGCTACTCTTTATCATTTATATAAATGATCTCCCAGAACACATACATTACCCATGCAGCTTATTTGCTGATGATATAGCCGTTGTAATCACCAAAGATGCCACACTAGATTTAAATGATGAGATAAATGCTACTGTTAGTAAGGTCATAGATTGGATGAATAAGAATAACTTAAAAGCTAATTTAGACAAAACGAGATATATACAATTCTATAATAGACACAAATTTATTAATAACTTAAATATAACTTATAATAATAACACACTAAATGAATGTAATAGCATAACATTTTTAGGATTAAATGTGGATAATCAATGTAGCTGGAATCTTCACATAGATATTACTTGTAGTAAAATTAATCGATTCTCATATGCACTTTGGCGACTTACAAAAATATGTAATTTAAAAACTGCATTACAGGCCTATCATGGATATGTCGCCTCAAATATCAGATACTTTATACCCCTCTGGGGAAATTCTAGTCACATAAATAGAGTGTTCATTGCACAAAAGCAATGTGTTCGTGCCATGTGCAATATTCATCCTCTGACTTCTTGTAAACCATTCTTCCAAAAACATAATATTTTAACTGTACCATCCATATATATACAAGAATGTTGTTTGTTTGTTAAAAAGCACCCACAATTATATAAATCGTGTGGCGAGTACTGTCAATTTAATACAAGATACCCTACTAAACTAATGTTACCAAGTATAAATACTCGTTACTACCATACAAACTGTTATCCTATGACTATCAGAATATTTAATAAGATACCAAACAGCATAAGAGATCTTCCACTAACTCAATTTAAAAGAAAATTATATTTATGGCTGATGGATAAGGCTTATTATAGTGTGCAAGAATTTTTAAATGATAAGTGTTGTACATAATAAAATATTAGAATAAGAAGTGATAGAATGTAAAAATAGATAGATTTAGTAAATTTTGTGTTATAATTAATATAAAAATAAATTAAATTTTCGCATGCCTAAACAGGCGAAATATATGAAGCTATGTCCTATATCTTGTAAACTATATTTCTGGCGAATAAAGATTTTCTTTCTTTCTTTCTTTCTTTCTTTCTTATATCAAAGTAGACCAATTTGCGGACAGCTTCATACTTTCCTCCTTGCGTCGTATTCCTCATTGCTGAGGGTCGTGACCACCCTTTTGTATCACCTTCGCACGCACGATTTTTCTCCATCCATTCTTGTCTCTGTCTTCATACTTAGTGTATATCAGATTTAGATTAGTTAGACTTAGCTATTTAAAAAAAAAAAAAACGTGAATCCCAATTGAGCTCAAGTGTATCTCATACTAAGAGGCTCTGAAGACCTTAGAGAACAGAAATGAATAGAATATCTCCTGTTGACTCCACGAGTCCTAGACATAATTAAAGATACTTTTACGGTTTAATCACTTGTGTCACTACGTTTATTGTGACACATTATATAGCGTCACTCATCATGAGGTTGAAGTCACAATTGAATTGAATGACAAAGGCTATAGTAATGTTACCCAAAGTTTTAAAGTGAACATAATAGGCAAAAAACATTACAATGTTCACTTTTTAGTTCTATGAAGTATGCACTAAGAAAATAGCAGATTACAAGACTCGACGGGCCGGTCATTTATTTCTTTGACCATAAAGTAGGCATCCGTTGTGGAAAAACTTACTTTTTAAGTACAAAACTTTTATAAAATGGAAGTGCTTAAACTTAAGAAATGAAACTTGGTCTCTGGGAATAGCTAGGTTTTTTTTTGCTTTCGTCGATTTTTTATAAGTTATAAGCTTTCCTTTTCTTGTCAAGTTCCTTCATAAATTACATTATTATAACAATGTTTCTGTTTTTTACCTACTTAATTGTTCTATCGGTGATCATTTATGATAGGGATCATTTATTATTATGAGACATGACTACTATTTCATCGGAGTAGGTATCCGTTGATACCGACGGGCCTTTGAAATTTCTGGTGAATAATAAGGCAAGCCTACGCCTATTGTTGATCCAAAATTAAACATCAATTTGCGATAGCGGTTTTATCGTAATTTTTCACATTAAATTAGTTTTCAATACTTCGGTGCTGTTGTAAGCGCTGTGATTATATGCGAACTGCAGGTAGGATGTTAGGGGTAGACAAATTTGTGAACCCTCTTTTCAATCCGCTCCGTCCATAAGGTCCATTGTGATATGATCTCTATATATACTACTGTCTGTAAAGGATCTTGTGATTTTGGAATACTGAAGAGCGAGACAGAAGGTGTAATGTGAAATGTATTATTTTGTGAATTTAACGGTTTTTCTAAGTCAACCGTTAATCGGGCACAGGAAACTACGTTCCCACCCTCCCAATCTAGATAAAATTTCGAATATTCTTGAAATGGCAACCTTTCAGGTTGTAATTTTTACATAAATACGGTATGTACATAGATTCTTAGATAATTAGTTAATTACAAAATGATTTAACTGGCAGCCCCACCCTTACTTAATGTCACGTGTAACGTCAGAATCAAATTAATGTCACTTTTGAAAAAATTGCGCGAGTTTTGCCACATTACAAACATTTTTACATAGTGGAGACAAAAATTTATAAAGTTTCTTCAAAAAAGATTCTTGTAAGTAGATTGATTCGTTATTACTAATTTATTATATTATGACAATGTGTCATTTTGATAAGTTATTGATGTAATTCAATGCAAAAACGTAGTTTTTGTGTGGTTTTCATTCATTTGACATATATATTTGCAAGTGGGAAAATAGTTCACTTTGTCCATTCTCCGACTCCGTTTTGCGTCACTTTAATAAATAAAAAATAGGGATTTATTTCTGTCGACTTTTTTAATTTTGTCAAGTTATTTAGTTTATTTCAAAATGTTGGTTTCAATTGTTTTAAGCGCTTGAAAATATATTACTAAATCTTTCTGATTTATCGGACATCGATACTGATGATGACGATATTTATGGCGATATGGCGATTGCCTGATAAGTCCACCCTAATAGTTTTTATTGTTTATTGGATCCTTTATTTGCATACTGACACTCCACCTCACTTCTACATAAATAATTCTGTGCACATTTATTGAGGAAAATAAATTCAAAAGCAGAGTCAGGGTAAATTAGTAATCTATTTAAATTTACAGACATAATCGGGCAAAGGGAAGTTATTTCCCACTTTGGTTGTCCATGAACAGGCAAAGCGAAATAATTTCCCACCCGTAAAACATCATTATTTTCAGTTTCAATAATTTATATATATGATTTTATGTACACTGATATCCAACACGATCCGAGAGCATATACTTAAGCCATGAAAAATATTGTTCTGCCGATTAAGGGTTAATGCTACGCACAATACCGTCTTTACCATAATGCCGAGTTTACATTACGAAATTAGTGTCATGCATGTTGAGCTCAGTTTCACGAAAGTAGTTTCGATATATGCGAAAGTAATTTCGTCAAAAAATTAGTGTCGCGAAATCCACAGTATCGCAGTAACCACGGCGCCGTCAGCATCAAAGCTAAATTCTATGCTATATGCTATATTCAATGTAGCTAAAGAAATGCTTATATACCTATAAACTTTAAAAAAAGACTATCAAGAAAAAAAAGGTTGGTAGATTCGAGGATGGTCAACAAGAAGGCATTTAGGTGCAATGAAGTTAGTCTCTGAATTAGCAGATAAAGATCCTGAGAGTTATAAAAACTATTATCGAATGAGTGAATATAATTTTACTTTTTTACTGTAGGTGTTTCGGGTCCCAGAGACACCGTTGTCGCTGATATTCATTAATAAGATCTATATTTTTATCTGTACTCCATCGTTGGTTTGCCATTTTCAACGTTTGAAGCGCGTCCGAACTAACAATACACACGTCCGCACAGCGCAGGCCCTTTCGCGACATTAGTTTCACGTCGCGTTTACACTATGAAATTAGTTGCATGACATTAATTTCACCAAAAAATCGCGCAGGGCACGAAACTAATTTCCATGCATGAAATTAATGCATGCATTACGAAAGTATTAAATTACACGTGAAACTGTCGGTAAAACTAATGTCACGAAATTAGTTTCATGTCACTAATTTCGTAATGTAAATTAGGCTTAAGGGCACACGGGGCACGTGCCCAGGGCCCCTACTCTCAGGGGGGGCCGAAGGACCGGCAATTTCTCTCACACATTTATTCTCAACACATTTTTGTCGGGCACATTACACTTTTTTCACAAATCAGTAATCTTATCAGAAGCTATTTACAAGGCATATACTACGCCATTATATCAATGACTGTGCTATTCCTACTGTACTAATTAATAATATTGCCGAACGCATCCTACTAATTTACTATGTACACCATTTAGCGATCACTCACGCAATCACTCCGATTCCAAAGTCAAACTGCACCGTTTAAACAAGGCCTAACATAAATGTCGACATTGCTTATGGTTGGGGGAATCCCCGAATTATGTACTGAGCTTTCAGTTTGATAGGAATGAGTGGCGTTATTTTGTTTCGTTTGATATTTAAAATGAAGTAAGATAAACAGAAATTTTGATTTGTTTGTTTAAACATTATTTCTTTATGTCGAAAAGAACATATTTAAGTGGTTCACAAAAAAAATTATAGCTCAAAAAGAAATAACGGAAAAACTTCCAAAGCTCACTTCGTTTTTTACGGTTGAAGAAACAAATAAACCGAGGGATTATTCATCCTCATCACCGCAAGATACAAGTAACTCTGAATGTCACCAGGAAAAAGAAGTTACGTGTGACGAAAATGACAAACACACATTAGATGCTGAACCATCGACTTTAAGCTACTGTGAATTAATAACTGCAAGCTTAGAAAATGTATCTGTGTCTACCCCGTGTGTACCCCGATACTTACTGTGACGACATTTTACCGGAAAAAGTCCGTGATATCTGGATTCGAAAAGAGCCAGAGCTTTCCAAAATATAAATAGTGACTCCGAAAGTTCTACAAGTTATCCAGATTCAAATGGTAAAACTTGACTAAAAATATTTTTATACGTAAATTGACGAATCATGAGTCTTTAGAAAGAAAATGGCTCCTTTATTCACCAGTAAAGAAATCTGTATACTGTTATTGCTGCCGTCTATTTAGGTAATACTACTACTGCTACTGTACATAATTTAAGTTCTCCTAATGGATATAAAGATTGGAAGCATTTAAATAACTTATTGATAGAGCATGAGAACAGCTTACAGCACAGCTTCGATCATCAATAGTAATGGCTGGTGGGCTGTGAGCTCGTCCACACATCTAAGCAATAAAAAAAAATTAACAAATAACTGATTATAATTTTAAAAACGTTTCAATTGAACACTATCAAAATGAGTGAAAGTGAAACCGAAAAAAATTCTCCTCGAAAATGAAAAAAGATGCATTACAATCAAAAATATTCTCAACTATGGGAAAAAGAAGAATATTAGCGGCCTGTAATTCTGTTTTATCATTGGATTTCTAATAAAAATATTTCAAATATGTCTTATCCAATCGAAAAGTAAATTAAGGATGCCAGATTCTTATTGGAAGGTCTCTAAAAGACTTGAAAAGTATGGGTGGTAGATCCACCAACTTTTCATAGTAGGGTTTGTTGGAAACTACCAACTTGTAAAACCCTATCTCCCACCTTGACGAATTTCGAGTTGGCAACGCTGGCATATATAGGCTGTGTTCCCTTTGCCTGCAAAATAGTAAAAAAAAGAGTTGTTTCAGTTGTTTGTTTAGTTTCTTAAACATGTGTGACAATAGTATTTTTTATTTATTCATTTCTTTTTATTTACGTACTGTTTAGTTATTTAGCATTAAAAGTCTAATATGAATAAAGAATATAAAATATCACACACAGTAGTTTGAAGACAAACATTCTGAAATTTAACGATATTTAAAAATAAGTATTAGTGAAATTAATATTATAGGGTTTAGTGCTTAGTGCATCAGTAGAACATTGCTTAGTAAAAATAAGATTTGATCCCTGTTCATTAAAGTACAAATTTAAAATTAAAACTATTTAACAATTGTGAAAATATGAAAAAGTACGCACATCGCAGCTACACATATACACCTCTTTTGGACGCGTAAGTTTTTTTTATGCCAACTGATTTATAGTTATGGACACCTTTACAAAACCTTCCGCAGCCTTAAAATACGTTTATAGCGTGCTGAATAGCGATGTTTTGAAAATTTCCGAATATCCTAGAAACAGTTAAACATGCTGATGATCTCTGCTTACAATATTGTTCAGTATTTAAAGGCTATTTTCGCAATATTAAGATCAATCAATCACTCATATAAAATCACTAAAATAAAGCATGATAAAAACTACTGGACTTTTTTCAAATTAAACAATCATCTGATAGTTCTTCTTAAAATTATAATTTAGAATTTAAAAAAATTAGATCTAACCTTATTAATTTAAAGATCAACTTTTTGCAAAACTTCTTGTGTGCCTTACTGCCAAGACAATACACCTAAATTATTCCAATCTGAATAATATTTTCTACCCTTATTTAAATAAATAAAAAAGACAGAATAAACTCTTTTTTTTTTCATCATAAATTCAAACTCCAAATTTTCATAATAATAGACTACTTTGCTTTTATTTTAATAGCATTAATATAATACATATAAGTTACTTTTAGTATTTGAGTTGAATTATATTTAAATCATGCAGCAAGAAATGTAACATGGGACGCCCCCCCTAACTATACTGAGACCTTAGAACTTATATCTCAAGGTGGGTGGCACCATTTACATTGTAGATGTCTATGATCTCCAGTAAACACATAACATGAGGTGAGCCGTGAGCTCGTCCACCCACCTTAGCAATAAAAAAAAAAGATTCTGTAAATAAATAGATTACTCAGAAGCATTTTTTATCTTAAGCTACTTTATGCCAAATCTGTGTGAGTTCATTTGTATAGTGGTTTAAAAATGTCTAGCCGTAATGTAATGAGTATCTTTTATATTTACTATCATTACTTTTTTGTACAATGTAGAATACAACCGAATATTATATAAAAAAATCTATTGAATACCACAGAAAAAATTAAAAACATTCACTTAGGCAATATCAATTCCAGGAAACCCTATGTGGGTAGAAAATATTTAGCTTAATAGTGCTGAGGTGTATTGTAAAACTGTTTGAAGATGTACCACCATCCTGCCTATATCTGCTTCGAAGCAGCCATGCATTCTGGTTTGAAGGGTACACCAAACATTATGAAACAAAATTAGTACTTTCACTACATCTGTCAAAGCAGGTTGTGGTATTTGTCAATGACCCTTTAATACCAGATGGCCTGTGAGCTAATTACTGGTGGTAGGACCTCTTGTGAGTCCGCGCGGGTAGGTACCACCACCCTGCCTATTTCTGCCGTGAAGCAGTAATGCGTTTCGGTTTGAATGTGGGGCAGCCGTTGTAATTATACTGAGACCTTTGAACTTATCTAAAGGTGGGTGGCGCATTTACATTGTAGATGTCTATAGGCTCCCGTAACCACTTAACACCAGGTGGGCTGTGAGCTCGTCCACCCATTTAAGCAATAAAAAAAAATTCACTGTAAAATAATTAAAAATAGTAAATGATGGTAATTTTTCAGTTATGAAGTACAACATTCACAGTTTAGTTTTAAAATACTTACGCAAATCCTTACCTGCATATTTTTTTTGCGTAACTACTACATAATTATATAATGTGCTATTTACCCATACAGATTAGTACCACTATACTGCAATTTTTTTTCATTTTCTAATAGATCTTGTCACTGTAGATGTAACGATAGATTCTACAAAAACTAACAACATCATTTATTTATTTTTGAAAGCCTTCGTTTTTATTTTACTGCAGAAAATCACAAATCACAAAGGAAAATAATAGTGAGTAAATTTGTAAATATTAGCAGATTGAAATGTTTTACCTGAGATAAAACCCTGAGATATCATTGTTTGGACTACAAGCTGGCTAACATTACAGTGGTAATTTTTTTTATGTTTGTTTTCATTATACCTACATAAATGTTAATGTTAGTATGTCAATTGATTGGCCTGGACAAATTTGCCAGGTTTGACAGTGGGATTATTTGGATACATTTCGGTATTTTTAAATTTCTGGAGGCCAATTTTGCTGATTTATATCTACAAAAGAGATCCTTTTCTCATCAACCTCATGAGGTTTTAATTTCAATTTTCCCAAGAACCTTCAATTACTTAAAAGGCGCCTAAATGCAAACGTTTTTCCTGGTCTTTAGAGGAGAAATTAATTATGTTTCATCAACTGTGAATTGACGATTCAAACTTACAATTTTTTTCACCATGAAACAAAAAAAGTAAGATCTAGAACTAGATTTAATTCTTATTATTCAGTAATTACTGGGAAAAATAAAACTAAATCCCACCCTTTTTGAGATTGAACCAAACCATTGCTTTGTGGTGGGTAGCCATCATACAATGCAAGATATTTGACAGATGCCTGAATCTCGCTTACGTCATTTTCAAGATAAGCTTGCTTAAAATGCAAGTTCCGACAACAACATTCGGACCGTCGGTCTACCGAGCAATATCACCCGCTCGGTGGAAGATCTTCCTTTCGTTGTAAATCTCCCAAAGCTTCATGGAGAAATAGTCAAGATATTAACCCCCTCACTTCTCAGAATACACTTTAATGACTACTAGTAAAAAGTAAAAAAAAACCGGGAAACAGACTGTAAACAAATGATAATCAATCTCTTGGGTTAATGGCGTTTCCTTATAGATTTCGCCAATATCAAGTGTACATAATACTCTGCTTTATAAAGCGGGCTTTGTGGACGAACAAGGTCACAGATCGTAACTAAGAATTAAGAGAGTAGCTAAGAATGTTTGATCGCTGTTGATGTACCTAAAACAAATAAGATGCACACAATATATATACAGGGGTTAGTTGGTTAAAAGACAGACAAACTAAAACAAATGATAGAACTTGACGTGCTAAATGTTTGACATTCAAATTGCCACTTCATCCTAACGACCGCTATGAACTGCTGTATAAATAAGTATTACAATTGTTTTTCAAATAATTCACATTTTTAACTTCGCACAATGAGAGCAGCTAGTCATGTCCGCTGTAGGAACATTTAGATCAATTTGTAATATATTCTAACATCGACTTATGGTTAATATTAATTTATTGAACTCGTTCCGATGAATTCCTTCCAGAAATATTACAAGATAAAAGACTAACATGTTTCCTAAAAACAACACAAATAAAAACAAAATATAATTTGAGCATAAATCCTGTTTCATTTGAATTCCGTATGTTCGAATAACGGTTGTTAATGGATATTTTAATACTCCTATAGTTTAGTGTCAAATAAAAATAACGTAAAGAAAAAATATCGTGTCGTCCACAACAACGAAAACACAGCATTAATAAGCAGAGAGGGGGTGTCACACACCGCGAGTGGGTGATCCAATAGCTCAGTGCGCGGACCGCGAGCTAAAGTAAGAGGCGCGGGCGTCGGGCGTCTACTTTGCGGCCTAGAGAACCTCACCTCTAAATCCCCTGCCAAGCCATTCAAAACTTTATCACACCACTAACAAAGATACTTTTTATGGAACTAAAAACGACAGTGACCCCATTGTGCAGTGCAAAATGAACGAAGAAAACACCGTCGCCGAAGACTTGAAACGTCAAGCAGCTATGTTTTATAATACAACAAGAAGGTTCGTTACAATATCCAACGCGTGTTTTACGAACGTACAATCACTTAAATAGTTTACGTAATATGTTTATAACTATGCGCGAAACTTAACGGATATTCCAACATGTTTTTGAACTAGAAATTAAGTATCAAACTTAGAAAACGATTCTGGAACTAACGAGAAAGTTGAAGATGAATTTTGGAAAACAAGTACTTCGTCATGTGGACTATATATAGTGTCAAAGATTCGAAAAATCTCCCTAATATATAATTTATCTTATTTTGACAGATGGTCTCGCAAAACAAACGTGAAATTAAAAAAAAAAGAAACTCTCAACCATTGCGTTCGTTTCCCAGAAAGCGTGAACATGTAATCACGGCAGAATATTTGTTTCGCATAATTTTAAAAGTCAAATCATGAATCTTTTATGTTACGACCTCGTTTGTTCATCATTCTTTCAAAGAAATATTATGCATATGGGTATATGTACATGTATATTAATATAATTATGAATTTCGTACAAACATGAACATTACGTTGATAGTTTCTCAAACGGACGTAACATGTCATTGACAACTATTCATATCGAAAAGGCTGTTGACATTTCTATTAGGAAAAAAATTGAGGACTACTAGCTACTATTTGTAATTTTAGAGTAGTCAAACCGTAATAAAATTCGTCATATTATATATAGAATTTACTTATAACTTCGTTTGTGACCTGTACCTCTAGTTCGTCGGGTTTCGATCTTGATGGGTCCTGGGTGTATTCGTGACAGTATTACCCAAGAAAAATTCATATTAGTTTCGTTGGAAACTGAATCGTTAATTAAATTAACATTTTAGTTATCAGAATCAGAATCTAAGCATTGTGTAGGTTTGTGTAATCATTTCAGGCTGAACTTTAATACAAAACGCCCACGTATGTCTGTTCCACCATTGTTCATTGTACGTGCAACCACAAGCCGTGAAGACAGGGACGTATCGTGGACAGATCGTGGGGGGTAATAAAGGCCATTTGAAAAACTGAGATATTATATATTTTTGATGTTGGTAGATCATTAGGTAGTAATGAGTCCGTGTTGGGCTTCTAGACCCTATATGCGTCAAGTGAAATATATAATTTGTATAATCAGACTAAACTGGTACATATGGTATTTGCAACTATGTTACTTCTTTGCCATTGTTAGATATAATGTATGTAATAGGTAATTAGCGTTAGTGCAGCAAGGCGACCATAAATCAATATACATTTTATAGTTAATTAGCAATGGCTTGACATTGTCAATAATCTAGGCGACAGTTGCATTTAAATCTAACGCATCTTCTGACTCCAACCAAAATCACTTAATTTTTGTTCTGTTGTAAACTCTTCAACGGACCGTCCCTGGAATCCATCACGTTCGTAAACACGTCTCATATTATTACTTTTACAACGCCAAAGCCGAGACCGAACTCGATAAAAACACATAAAAACTAATCATCGGAAAAGTACAGGGTATGAAAACACTATTAGTAACGACTTTGGTCGTCTAATAACGTTACATCAAATATCAATTCACTCTGACGTCATTCTACATTTCTAAATTAGGTTTCTTTTTTTCATACCTATTCTAAAGCGTTGGTAGTCAACGCTGGTAGTCTAAAAGAACTATTTTAGCTACGCGCGAACGGGTAAGTGAGCTCGCGGGTTCAATCTGAGGGAATTTGTTGACACTAGCCCTGGCAGTGCTTCGCAAAATCTACCGGCAGATCGCGACCAACTAAAAAGATCAGGCGAGAAATTTAGTGGGCACCTGCGAATCATTCAAGATGATGGTAACCACATGCGGGCTCGTAATTTGCCTTGCCATCAGTACTTACTAACTACAGAGTTACAAGATTTCCTAATCTAAAACGAAACTTCTGGACAGCCCGACTACATCTCTAAATAAATCTAAATCGATATTTCTGAGTAGCGCATTGACTCTTTTCGGAATCACTACTTTTTTTTACCACAACTCAATCATAAGTATTATGTTCCGGTTTGAATAGTAGGGCAGCCATTATCGCGTTATGCTAATGTACGAGTAAGTGCTCTAAAGTCCGACCTTGGGTCTCAAGGATAGTGGCGGCGTTCACATTACGATATCAACATAAAATACTAGCTGCTACCCGCGGCATTGACCGCGTGGTCAACGAAAATTGTCAGTATAGATTCCCATGCAAATGAGTTATTATTTCGGGATAAACGATAGCCTATAGGTCTAAAACTATCAATCACACAAAAAAATTCTGCTGCTTTGTTTCGATGTGAAAGAAAGACAAATAAACACACTTACACATTTACATTATCAATAAAATAAAGAAAAATATATATTGTATGGTTAAGTGTAATACGGCTGCTTCTTAGTAACTCCTTAACTTGAAGTAATCCTTGACACAATATATATTTTAGGAGTTTAATGTATTCGATAACAAGAGTTAACTTACCTAACAGAACTAATCAATTTTAATTTATTTAAATACTCAGGCTGTGTCTAAAAAAGTATAAAATATGCATTTCTAAGCAACACATTTTCGAAAAAGGAAATGGTGTCATACATGTAATATGCCGTAGTTTGATATGATGCATCGCATCGCAGTCCGCAGCCGCCGACGCGTCGTCCCGTCCTCCTGGTGCCAGCGCGCTAGAGTAACGGTAGCGTGCGGCGCAGCCTAACGCCCTTAGGTCGCCCCGTGACCATCACCGGTAGGAGACTGCCTCCTCATAGGGGCCGGAGCTGGACAAACGCCCTCCTCCGACCCCCGGCACGGCGCCGAGAGGGAAGAAGAGCTCTCCCTCTCCCGTTCCGCCGCCTCCTTCTGCGAGATGGTGGACTCGCAGAAGTCGAGCATCGCCTGCCAAGACTCGTCGCTGCCGAACATCGTAGCCACGACGATCGGAAGCGACAAGTCCGGAACCTAACTCAGCCTAACTTAATGTAACTTAGAGCAAAGTGACGGCATCGCGCCGCTCCTGCACTACCTGGAGTGCCAGGGCAGCGCGCGCCGTCACACCTAAGCCTCAACCTAATGTAACTTAAGCTAAGATAACCTAATATGGGGGAGAGAGCGAATCCGCACTTCACGCTAGAGTCCTCTCCCCCTCTCCCCATCATTTACAATATTGATGGGAGAGAGGACTAACGGGTATGAGAAACCCCATCCCTAAAGGGGGTGGGGGTAGGAACTAATCCTCCAATAGAAATGAGGCTGCAGCTACGGGTCGCAGCCGTGTTCCCCATATGAGGGACCCGCCAAATGGGCAAGAGGCATGTAGGACAAGAGGCTGACGAAACTCAGCTCCGAGAGGGGCGCTCATAGGAGCTTTATCTCCGAACGATCGTCGGGGGTACCAGTAGCTCCCGCGTCAACGCCGTACCATCGTGTGGCCTGGCGTGCAGCGAGGCTGTTGTAGAGATGCTCATGGGGGCCGTTTTCGACTCGCTCGTATATATTACGAGCGAGCCTAGTCACAAACTCCCTGAGCGACTCCACACCTAGGTCCCGGGCGATGACGTAATTTCTGACGTATCGCCCGACCCCGACGATTGTACGGAGGCAAAGACTGCTGGGCCTGCAACCTAGATCGCTGGGACCGCGACAACAGGTGATACCAGGCCTCAGCAGCGTATGACTTACTTTTTCTCCGAGTCCTCGTCTTTTGTAGCAGCATAATACTTTAAAAGCGTTTCCATTGAATCAACGAAAGTGCTGGCATTTCACAATATTATTTAGTACAACTGTCTGGTATTGTACGTCAGCAGTGAAATAAGTTACAAGTTAATGTAATTAATATTCTGTGCGAAGCATTTTGCGTTAGCTTAGCGAGATTGAGAAAAAAATACGGTCGGAATTTAAAACTCCTTCAAGAGACTTAAAAAGTGAATGTGACCGTTTCAAATTTAAAATCATTGTGGATATCTGAATTTGAATTCTCTACGTCTTTATTAGATAAATTAGTAAAGCATATAAAAAAATCTCTAAGTCGTGGTGAGTAAATAGAGGCGTTCATCCAGCTATGTATCTATATTAATTTTTAATTAACCGGCAATTTTTGGAATAGCTAAAAAGCCGTTAATGTAGTCTAATAAAAGTGGACAAATGAACGTTTGTTCTTTCGTATTCCACGCGTCAAGCGTCTTATCCGATTGAATAGAAAATTTCTGTCATGAGCACTTCAGAGAAGACATCTTACTTTCATACTTAGTACCAAATTGCGATTGGTTGCGCGCGAATTGTTTTAGCAAATACATTCAGCAATTGCATAGTCAGCGTGGAAGTTCGGCTTTTATTCACTAGACAGTTTATCTTCTGAGTCGGTCTCTTTATTGCTGAAGGGCTTGTCTAGCTTGAACTATGCTTCTCCACGTCTTCCTGTCCTCGGCGGTCTTTATAGCCTCGGCATTTTAAAGCACTCACTAAGTAAACAAATTATTGATAACTTATTCCTAACTTTTTTTTCTCAAGTCCTGATTTACTTAAACAATAATATTCAATTTTTAAAATTACTCATACATTTATTTATTATTTCAAGTTTTGAACCATGCTGTTGATGTATTGTGGCGGTCAGTGCTAGATATACTAAGTCTAATTTAGTGAAGAGAAGAAACAAACTCTGGAAAAGCCTTGTAGTACTTTGTAAGAATTCTATATTGCTACGTAAAGGTATATCACGTCAAACAATATATCTAGCAAGCTATATATATCGCTACGTGGGTAGGCCTCCCACGAAGGGCACGACAATGTGTTGAGGCTCGCGGGAATCCGCTTGGCGCAGACAGCCCAAGACCGGTCGTTGTGGCGAGGCTTAGGTGAGGCCTGTGTCCAATAATGGACGTCCGTGGGCTGAAAGATAGATCAAGCTATTCTTACCTTATCGATTTGATGCAAATAACCTAATATTTTTTAATGTTAACGTCTAAAACTACCCTCGCATCATAACATGCATGTTTTTTTTTTTTATTGCTTAGATGGGTGGACGAGCTCACAGCCCACCTGGTGTTAAGTGGTTACTGGAGCCCATAGACATCTACAACGTAAATGCGCCACCCACCTTGAGATATAAGTTCTAAGGTCTCAGTATAGTTACAACGGCTACCCCACCCTTTGAACCGAAACGCATTACTGCTTCACGGCGGAAATAGGCGGGGTGGTGGTACCTACCCGTGCGGACTCCCAAGAGGTCCTACCACCAGTGATTACGCAAATTATAATTTTGCGGGTTTCATTTTTATTACACGATGTTATTCCTTCACCGTGGAAGTCAATCGTGAACATTTGTTGAGTACGTATTTCATTAGAAAAATTGGTACCCGCCTGCGGGATTCGAACACCGGTGCATCGCTACACACGAATGCACCGGACGTCTTATCCTTTAGGCCACGACGACTTTTATGCATAACTGAACAATCCTTAGTAACTCAATCATAATCCAAAATTATCAGATAATCACGGAGCTCATTTTTCAGATCGAATTTTCCAGAACGAAAGTGTTAAATCCAAAACACGTCCCCGCGTTTGTTATTTCATTATTATTATTTTTTTATTGCCCTTGTAGGCAGACGAGCATACGGCCCACCTGATCGTATTATCATTACTGTATTATAACTATAGAACATATAATATAATAGTTAAAGATCTATCACGTCTCTCATACATATAAACACATTATAATAAAATAATAAACAGACTACTTGTCCTAATTATAATTTAAAATAATTTTGTGACACGACCTTCGTATTTCCTGATCTCATACAAGCGCCTTCATGTTGTTTGTATTATTATTATTGCGTAAACGAACAATAATTATTGCCTCATTTTTTCAAAACAAAATCAAATACACTAAATGCTAAAATATGTTCCAGAAACTTCGAATAGATTGACAGAGATCGACTGACTGGATGTCTTGAGGGCGGCGGTATTCAATTCTATTAGTTCAAACCAATTTGCGTTAAAAGTTTCATCCAAATTCCATAATGTCAATGTTTTCCTAAATTTTACTCAGTGGTTTCAGTTGAAAAGTTAGAGAAGTGACACTTTATTTATTTAATTTTTAAGCTATTGCATAGCGTTTATCGCGTGCTTTGAGCGCGGCGAACGAATCAAGAAATTTCGTAACGAAAATAAAACCTAACACCACCCCGCTCCGCCTATCATGTAGCTCGCGCTCAACACATTCACACGTTGCGCTTGTGTAGTGTTTGTGGATAAGCGCGCGGCGTGATGTCGCACTGCATGTGCATCATGAAAAGTCTGCTCAACTCTCCCTCGCGCGGTCTAGCTTATGAGTGTGAAGGGGACAGTTAATGTTTTGCTTTTGTTAATGTTTATATATATAGCGCGGTCTTATTTTATTATTAGATTCAGAACATTGTTAAAGTCATATAACCTCTCAAACTTATTTTTAGAGCCTACTAGGACCACGACCACATCGGCAATATGTTTAGATAATATATTTACAAATGTAACACCGATTAACAAAAAAAATATTAATCAGTTAACATCAGACCATAGTGGACAATTTGTGTCTTTTGAATCTAATATGAATTCTAAAGATAAAAATACTCTTGTGATTGTTCCTATTAATAAAAAACGAATTGAGAAGTTTAGAAATAATATTAAGCAAGAACATTCAGAAATTATTTATAACAAAAACCCAAATTTTTCATACCAGAATATGTTTGAGAGAATTAATTTGGTCTTTACTGATGTATTTATTCCTAAAACTGTAACATTAAAAAACAAAACAGTGTTCAGCGAGTGGGCCACCACCGGAGTGCACAAAAGTAGAAAAAAGTTATATGATCTGTACTCTGAAAAAGCTTATAATAATGATGAAACATTTCATCAATATGTCAGGAACTATTCAAAACTATTTAGAAAAGTTTGTTTAGCGGCAAAATGTTTACATTTAAGTGATTTAATAAAAAATGCCCCTGACAAGATAAAGATGACTTGGAACATCATTGGTAGAGAAAGTGGAAAAGTCAGAAATAGCCACCAAGAATTCTCATTAAAAATAGATGATAAATTGGTAACTAGTCATGAAGATGTGGCTAATGCTTTTGAAAAGTTTTTCTCTGACATTCCAGTTTCAACTACCACTTCTCTAAATTCATCCCCCACAGCAGCTGAAATATTATTGCATAACCATGCCAACAAATGTAATGACATTTTTAAATTTCAGAAAATTAATTCAAGCAATATAATAAAAAGTTTTAATAGCCTTAATGTAAAAAATACAGCTGACTTGTGGGGAATATCAGTAAAGGTTTTGAAGTCTGTAATAGACATTATTGCTCCTCATCTTGTTAGTATTTTTAATGATTGTATTAGGTGTGGTGTATTTCCTGACTTAATGAAACATAGTAAAGTGATTCCTCTTTTTAAATCTGGTAGTACTGATGACCCCTCTAACTATAGACCTATGTCAGTACTCCTTACGTTGAGTAAAATCTTTGAAAAAATTACGACAATTACAAGTCTATGACTAAGTGCATGATGCGATTTCGTGTGTGATTCATTGGTTCCGTATCAATAACCTATTATTGAATAATAACAAAACTAAATGTATTAAATTTATTTTAAAATGTATTAAATCATCTTTAAATGTGAGACAAGTGGATAGTGATGTAATTGTTTCTGAGGAATCATTGGAGCTTGTTGAGTCAACCGTATTTCTTGGTATAACAGTGGACTCCAAACTGCAGTGGGGACCCCATATTCATAAATTGGCGAGTAAGCTCAGCTCTTCAGCATACGCAGTAAAAAAATTAGAATGTTAACAAACGTGGACACGGCTCGTTTAGTTTACTTTAGTTACTTCCAGTGTCATGTCCTATGGCATTTTGCTATGGGGCAAAGCGACGTATGTAAAAAAAAAAATAATTCATATTAAAAAAAAAAAGACATGCCCGCTGAGTTTCTTGCCAATTCTTCTCAGGACGGAGGCTAGTTTTTGTGAATTGGCGGTAGTTCTTTTGACGTTCAACAAGTATGTACTTTCATTTATGTTGAATGAAAATGGTTTGATTTGATTTAAAAAAAAAATGATTTGATTTTGATTTGATTATTGTTTTAATATTCAATTATTATTGTCTAATTATAATTGCATAAGTTTATAAAAAATGTATGCAATATAGCATTACCACACAGTCCCCGAGTGCTACACGTGTTTTTTTATATATCTAGTAGGTAGTAAATCCAATGGGTACAATGATGGAATCAATGTCTGAAGTCTATCCTATCAGTTGGTAATTATTATTATAAAAAAGTGTCTGTTAAGTTCAGAAGCGCATATATATGCGATGGTGACTATTTACCATCAGGTAGCTACCTTATGCTCCTTTGTCTAGCCTAGAACAATGACAAACAATGATTGACACTATCTATACTAATATTATAAAGAGGAAAGATTTGTTTGTTTGTTTGTTTCGAATAGGCTCCGAAACTACTGGACCGATTTGAAAAATTCTTTTGCCATTAGAAGCCGACATTGTCCCTGATGAACATAGGCTATTTTTTTTTTTTTTTTGGTTTCATGTGTGTTTTAATGTTTCCGAAGCGAAGCGAGGGCGGGTCGCTAGTCAATGATAATGATAACAAAAATAAATATTGTCTAAAATTATCGATTATTTATTACGATTCTAGAGATACTCACAACTGATAAATTAATACACAAGATTGATTGAATGAAGAACTAACCATTTTATGAACTCGATATGATCCGTTTTTAACAAGATTTTATGAGCTTCACTTCCATATACTCGTATGTGCCAGAATCTTTCAACTTGATTTTTCATAATCTCTTTAGTACTGCCACATATGTTTAAACATTACCCTTATTTTCTAAGATTCTTGTTCTCCGTTCAAGCGAGAAATACGCACAGAAAATGGATTTCAAAGAACTTTTACGTACAGGGGCCGTGCTGATTGTAAAATAATGATTCAGCTACGAACCGGTCGGCCTTCCGTTCTCTGCGTGCTGTTTTACCCACAATTGCCCCAATTACATTTCCATCAGACCCAAATAGCCTTCAAGCTGTTAGTCCTTGCTCCCAAAGGACAATCTTATCCTGTTCCTTGCTTAGACTATTCTGTTCAATTTTAACTTAGCAATGAGGAAAATTGAAAATAGTATTCGATTTTTCTTTAAGTGACGAAAAATTTAACTATTTCAGATCTTGCGATTTTGAATGTTTTCACGGAGTTGCATGGATTTGCAGCTATAGTTTTGATACTTTCGTGTCACCAAATGCAAAAAATTAGCTCACGGCTATTACGTTCCTATCTTTCAAAGCTATTATATTCGTGATCATCATCAAACCACAGTCGTCCACTACTGGACACAGGCCTCTTTCAATTACACCACTGAGCCCGGTCTTCGAATAATGCTTCTCTACTTTGGATTTTCACTGTAATCGTTTCCGTAACAAGACAATATGTGTTATATGGAGCTTAAATTTCCAGATCATAAACTGGCGGCCGCTATAAAAATCTCAAGAATTCGTTACCGGTTTTACGGCTTATCCTTTTCTAAAGCTCTTTTATTTATTAAATTATGTCCACACAGAATACAAAACGAGAGAGGATACTTAATGATGGGGTAATTTAATCATTGTTTAAATCTCGTTTTAAATACTCATATGAATCTAGAAGTTTAAAAAAAATGTATAGCGGTAGGCAGCGACTTAGCTCTGCCCCTGGCATTGCTGAAGTCCATGGGCGACGGTAACCACTCACCATCAGGTGGGCCGTATGCTCGTCTGCCTACAAAGGCAATAAAAAAAAAACATGAACATTGAATTGTTTTGAGTACATAATTCATGTTTTAACTTTTCGAAAAATTTGCTGTCTCATATCCATTTGTATTAGCAGTATATACCTACAATAAACTAGATTTTCCTGGTTGTTTCACTTAATTAAAGTTAAAACGTCACTCAAAAAATAATATAGTAGTAACGCATGCCATTTTTGATACAGAGCACACACACGTAAACTGTCTACTTAATAACCTATTTACACTACTGAACTATCGTATAATTTATGGTATAGAAATATCACACTTTATGACTGTGAAAGTCTAGCAAGCACAAGAATTAATCTTAGGCAAGGACTGCGCGGACTAAGATGTCTTTAAGCTCTTATCGCCAAACGCTATTGCGGAATTTATGCGCGCGTTTAGAGGACAAGAGAATGACAAACAATCCAAGGGTCGAACTGTCGTATCAGTCTTTGCCCCATAACTAAAGACTAAGCAATTACACTACTGTTATATATTTTATCTTATAAGACTAAGATAAGATAAAATATATAGTAGAAGTGTAATTGCTTAGGTGCGTTAACCTTATAGTTATAGTAGGTTATAGTTCACTAAAAGTCTGACGGTGGCTTACTTGGCTTTAGATTTTTATTATTTACCATTAATCCATAATTCATTTAAACTGCCGAAACTATTTGGATATTAACTATCGTAGAGTTTATTTACTTGCATATCGTTATTCTATACATTTCCTAAATAAACAATGAGATAATTAAAATTGACAATTATTTTGTATTCAAAATTACTATTGTACTATAGCCATTATAACACATTGATAAGACAGATGCCTGAATCACGCTTAAAATATTTTCTAGATAAGTTTGAATGTATACAAATTCCGAACAACAACATTTGGACCGTCGGTCTACCGAGCAATATCAGGCGCTCTTGATGATTTGTGTTTAACTGCGAGAGTGCCGGATATGATAGTCGACGTTGATGACTCATGTTGTATAGCTTGAAGGCTGCAGTTTTTTAGTCATCATCATCATCATCATCATCATCAGCCTTTATCTGTCCACTGCTGGACATAGGCCTTCCCCAATGCCTTCCACATAATGCGGTCCTCCGCCTTCCGCATCCAACGACTTCCCGCCGTGCGCACTAAGTCGTCAGTCCACCTGGTTGGAGGACGCCCCACGCTCCTTATGCCCATCCAGTCACCAATTTTTAAGTAAGTAAGCATAGACAAAGGGTAGAACTTCTACCGAGCGGCCTATCTTTGGCTGTTTAACATATCGTCTTCTCGCATTATAACTGTGTAGTCTCAAAACTTACTAATTTTATAGGAGAGTGTTTTAAAGGCTTAACATGTGATATATTTTTTTTATTTTAATCATCTTTGCAATATTATTTTTTTATTTTTTACCTGTTACATTATCTGTCTTTTAAATTAAGATAAAATTATGTATTAATTTTGTTAATAGTAGTCAAAACATAGGTAAACTAAAAACAAAAAAACTAAACTACGCTCTTTTGGCAGTATTTAGGAGAAAAACACTGGTGATACCAAATTATTCCGCATATTAACTCAATTTCGAATATTTTTGGAAATTGTACACTTTTAATGCGACAAGACGATATATTGTGTGCTTAGCGCGAGTTTTAGTTTGCCGCTAGGGGCGCTGTTCCAACTCGATACAAATTTGAGTTAACTCTGACGCGATCGAGAAGTTAAAAATCTCGCACTAAGCTCACTGATGATTGATTTCAAACATACATGAAATCTATTATTTTTACTCATACCTATGTCCATGAAAGAATTTTACTATATAAAATAAAGGCATCACAACGAAAATAAAATCAAATATATGAGTCGACTATTATCAAAGCCGGCAATGTGACTTTTGGACAATTATTGGTAAATCAGAAAAACGAATTATTGACTTTGTATTCCATTGGCAGTCACAAAACTCTTCTGAACGACATCTTAGATAAATAACAGGTTAAGTATAACCTTTATTTAATGCAGGTTTTGAACCGTATTCTTTGAAGGAGACGATTATATTCAAATCAATTTGTATTGACATATCAATAACATTTTTTTGTCCAAATGCACAGATTGCCACCTTTGATAATAGACGACTCATATACCGTTGAGAAAATTTTGAAATTTCAGTATTATATTTGGATATCTTTTTTCCTTTCGGTTATCTAACGAAATAATGAGTCCCCGTTATTATCGTACCATGATGCTATACATATAACAAATTACCCTAAGAATGTTACTCATTTCCGTAAACATGTTGCGGAAATTCCGCTACAAAACGTTATCATTACCAGAAAAATTTCCAGAAATTTCACGAATAACATACTTCATGTAAATAATTTATCCCGTATTAATATGCTCTTATTATTTGATTCGATTTAAATTTAACTGTGACAGTATAATTTCAACAAGACAAATGTAACAATGTAATTTTGAGTATAACATTGTAAATTGTAAGCAATTTTCTAAGTTTAGCATTATACAATTCCACTGTTTATTCTTAAATTAAAATTTATAACTCACCTTTGGAGATCTAAAGCGATGCAGAGCTAGATTTTGTGGAAAACCCACAGGATAGCACCATCAGTCTTCAGAAAAGTGTATCTTTCGAAAACAAGATTGAAAGTTGTTAAGCACGTCTTCAGTATTGAGTTATTAGCAGGAATTACTTGGTGTACTTTTGGTTTTCCGCAATAATGGCTTAAAACATTTGTTAACGCGATTTTATAATTTTTGAGGGTTTGGATCCTTTGTGTTTTCATGGTCACTGTATAGCCGCCAAGCCGGAAAGACGTTTGCCTTATCAACTGCGGCAATAAAAAATGAGAAACCCTTTAATTTCTCAAATTAATTAATTAATTAAACTACCGAATTAAATGTAAATGTTCAAGCGTTTCTTAAATTAATTAACTACACCTAAATTGCTGAGAAAGTTTTTTGTTCTAATTTTTTTTTCTGTTGGTTTATTCAACAATTAACCTAAAATAATTCATCAATATGTAATTAGGCTGGTTAGATAAACATAGATAGCTGGTTAGATATGTCACTAACACGTTCTGAGAATAATCGATACACAGATAACTTACAGATACTTTAAAGTATTTTTGGTAGTTTCATTTTTTTTTGTAAGATATTATAACATTCTATCCTACCGTTAATCAGTGCTAGCATTGCTGTGTTCAAAATACGCCCCTAAAGTCAAGCAATTAATTTGTTTTGAAAATTGTGTCAGGTTTTACTCACCTTAACAAAAGCAGATAGATTTTAGTTTTATTCACTTCCATAGACATAATACTATGCAATAATGATATAATAGCATAATACTTTTAGGGTGATACATTTCAGTCCCATCAATATCTTAAAAAGGACTTCACTTATTTTTACGATAAAATTATTTTCTTCTTAATCACTATATTTTAACTTATAAAATCATCTACTTTTTAGTTGAGCATGTTAAACTGTCTATTATTTGTAATTAAAACAAGGAATAGTACGGAAATTTGTGAATAAACATTGCGGTCCCTCTGTCCCTTCGATTTTGTGGGAAACATGTATCGCAGTTGTGGCTTACAGTTCTAAAACCCTCCGTTTTGACGTCATCAAATCTAGGAAAAGGTGCGCCTCGGATTCGCAAATATTGGAACTAATAGGAAAGCTGTGTTACAAATTAAAGTTATAGGAATATAAAAAATACAAGAGAACGATGAGAAAGTACGTACTACAATTTCAATAACTGGAAACCTAACCTATCGATCCTCCGCCATATTAAGATACACTTGATTCTGGGGCGTAGTGTGGCTTTCTATTATTATACTCGGCTCCAAACATGTCTGTGTAAATAATATTACAGACAGAAAAGTTTTGCTAGAAGACTATTTCGTCTAGTCCCTATTTTAGATTCAAGTCGTAAAAAATGAGTGTGACCTACATTATGATAAGGATAAGCTCGCCCTTCGTACAAACCCTCACGAGACGCAGATTTTTCTTCTTGTTTTTATCGTTCAACTAAATTGTTTTATTCGGACACTTGAGTAAAATTGAGTACAGAGTTTTATGGTGCAATAAAAAAAAGTTTTTCATTAACACAGATGGAACAATGAGCTTGCGAGTAAGATTAGAAAACACAGCTTAAAGCCGCGGCCTACCTTGAGAGCCGAGTTGAGGAAGATAAAGTTATCGAAGGCTATTCTTTAACATCATTGCGTTGCCAAAGAGATTGGATGGTGGTAGACACTTCTGCAGGCACACATTGTCGGTTTTAGGATCCTGCTAACATTGTTTTGTCATGCCAATTATATACTTAGATGACAATTTTGTTAAGTGTAGGCAGCGGCTTGGCTGTGTCCCTGACATTGCTGAAGTCCATGGGCGACGGTAACCATTCACCATCAGATGGACCGTATGCTCGTCTGCTTACAAGCGCAATAAAGAAAAAGTCACTTTGTCTTGAAACTAATTACAGAGCTTACGACATCTGGGGTGGCCACTGGGAGACACTGAATGATCCTTTAAAGGTGCGGAAAATTCAATATCTATGTCTATAATGTTGCGAATTTATCCATGCAACCCTTAATCTTTTGTCCTTCTACCGTTTAGTTCTTATCGCCACTGACCCCTACCTATAGAAAGAACTTGGATAAACTAAATTCTAAATTCAGGGCGTTACCAAAAATACATGCCTAAATCACCTGTGCCTCTCTCCTACTTACAATCAACCAACCAAGATATAGTTTTGAGTGTAGCTATTCATACGCCAGATAATGTTTCGTCTACCAGTGTAAGTTTACAGAAAGGCCCATCTACTTGAGGACTTAAGAAAAACTTTATAGTTTATAGAACGACTGTTCAAATAATGACATCTCAAAATCCCTTTTATGACTCAATAAAAGTAAGTCTGGTTGTAAAATGATTGTATTTTAGGTCGTTCTTATTTCGGTTTTGTATTGTGGGATTGAAAGAGATCATTTCCAGAGTTCGTTAGGGAACTCGGTCATTTTTTATTTGAAGGTTTTTCTTATAACTTTACTTATGAATCGAAGCGATATTATTTAAAGTCACTAGTAAAACAATTCAACGGGTAGTAAAACCGAACGATTACAGAAAAGCGTAATTTTTTTTCATTCAAATATAATAATAAATAGATCGTTTCTTAAAACACGTACAAAGGTATCTATTTATATTGTATTCAATTGTCAAGTACCATCTAGTAAAATATAGTTCAGTAAAATATCTAGGTACTTGTTGATACTTATTATTGAGTTCGTGTACCAAAATTTGACATATGGCAGTAATTACTTTAATACTATTAGTGTTTTTGCAACGTTTCGGTCTTTTATTAGACCTTCATCAGGCATCTGAAAATTACACATATTGATAACCAACAATATAAAAAAAAAAAACCACTTATATTGTTGGTTATCAATATGTGTAATTTTCAGATGCCTGATGAAGGTCTAATAAAAGACCGAAACGTTGCAAATATAATAATGTAATTTGTTATTATGGTCCTATCTTGTCCACATTCCTGAGATACAAAAAAATATTTTATAATAATTATGGACGACAATATTGATAATACTATTAGTGTATTCATTTAAATTAATAAGTTTGTTATATGTGTAATGACTATATTGACTTGTGATCCAACAGTAACTGAGCTAGATATTTTTATGTATCAAAACATTGGCCCAAGATAACTAACTGCTCAATAGTGCTCACAAAGTTTGAGTGAACTTCTAAATTTTTTATGTTATAGTATTATGCTATGCTATGATAAATAATAATATTATGCTATGATAGACACGCGCACACTGCTTGAAATTTGGAAATATTTCACGAATCTGGTTTCATGAACAAGTTAAAGAGGCTTTGTTTGTACTTATTTTATTTTCGTAACTTGATTTATTGTAGTAAATTATATTGCCATGATCGCTTTCTTGTTGGTACTACCCTTGGACCGCCCCTAAGGAATTGGTTTGTTTTCGTTACACAAAGATTTTAACAGCATAGCAATATCAACATAAAATACCGATTTATTGCCAACTATTAGCTTGAAAGACTACTAAAGTTAGATATATGTTCATTACATAATTTAATTCGACAGAATCGAAATGCAACAAATATGAAACGCGGGTTTTGAAGCTACTGTCCAAAAGTTATGAAATCTTAGGCTGTAGATAATAAGGTATCGAATTGTAAAACAAAAATTATTGAATAGAAAAAAGAAATGCCAATAATTCTACATTTTAAAATATAAATTGCTTTTCGGAACCTATCCTCTCCGAACAGCGCATGAAAAGAACAATCGAAATGAAAATAACAGATTTAATCGATTTTGTTGCATTTCACTTTCCAATACTGGCAACAAATTTTTTTATTTTAGTCTTAAAATACGCTTGCTAGAAATAAGGCTTTAGAGTGGTATGCGAAATCTGCTGCTGTTGCAGAATGGTATCGACTAAAAGATTTGCTCGAGAATGGGAGGAATCCAGGGAGGGAAATAGGTTTGTGGGCCACTTAACGCAGACTCGTTTCCTCCATAAACGCCTTTTTATTAAACTTGTTTCATATTCTAGTTTCCGCATTGCTCAACCGAAGGTGGTCGCATTCGTTGCCGCAATGAAGTGCTTTGTGTGTGCAGCCTCGAATGTGAAAGGAAAATATCATACAATCTTGTGTACGCTTACATTGTGGTATTGTCGGGTTACGTACGCCAACATAGATTGAAGGTTCCTGTAAAGAACACCACTGCGTTTGACAGAAAATTGGTACCTACATCCTAGGTTATAAACATTTATTTTATTGGCAATAATTGTCTGTTGTGTTCCCTTTTGATAGTCCCTCTGATAAAATAGTAGTAGTAGATATAAAACATTCATAAAATAAAATAAAAGTATGGAAATTATAAAATATACTTAATTAGTATTCTAAATCTAATTTAGTGCTTACATAGCTTAGATCATTTTCAAAATTACCCTCAGCAAATCTGAACAGGAAAAGCTGCAGATAAAAATGTGAAATTCCAATTCACTCGAGCTCTTTGCTAGCGCGCGCAGATGACTTTAAACTCAAGTTAAATAAACTTGAAACTGAATCAATATACTTGTAATTATAACACAGAAAACAATCAGGTATTCTGTCGATCAAATAAAATGAAATGTCATCAAGAATGCATTAAAACAGCAATTGGGTCACAACCTAATTAGGTCGGTTGACACTGTCGAATCTCACGGTTGCCATCAGATTAATTCAACCACGGGGAAGTTAATGACGTGTGCGTAAGAGATGAATCTCTGATAATTCTTGTCGAGTAAGACGTAATGTTTCCGTTTTAGTTCACATTGTGATGATACTGAAATGGTGAACAAAGAAAGAACTTCAAAGAGTAAAGCCCATGACACGTCATTACGGATCCTCCCGATCCATTAACGGTGCTTTTAAGTACCACAGGTACCGGTCACCGTCCTCGTCGGACCTGTCGCTTGCGAAGAAGGGCTTGATGAGCGAATTAACCTATAGACACAGCCCACTAAGTTTCTGGGCGGATCTTCTCAGTGGGTCGCGTTTCCGATCCGATGTTAGATTCTGCGAAGCGCTGTTCTTGCTAGGGCCAGTGTTAGCACCACTCCGGTTTGAGCCCCGTGAGCTCACCTACACATTAGGGCGAAGCTGAAATAGCCTCTCAAGGCTATCGGCATAGGTAGGGAAAAAAAAAGAGTAAAATCTTTATTCAAAAAGAGATGTAATTTTATCGAACTAAAATCGAACTCGGGGCAAACGGGCGACGGTTGTCCGTTATGACGAAATTCGCAGATGTACCTTACTCGAAATGTTGAAAGTTGAACAGCGAGATGGAGTTGACAAAACTGTTTGTGTGTATTTGTGGTTGTTTGTATGAACTCGAAAGATCGCAAAACTTACTTTCCTTAACAGCCTTCTTTTGTCCTACCAATTGAAAGATTTTTGTAAGTTTCCAATCTACAAAATACCGATGTTTTTGACGGATCCGAAAATTCTGTACCCCAAAACACGCACCCTCTATTCTTCTCAAATAATACGACCATTCTTATACAAGGTTAATATTTTATTCTCTTTACTAGAAATCGTTAATACGAAACAAAATTTAGGTAAACACTATTTTATCTTACCCGTTTTTCTGTTGACTGTGTGACTGTTGTACTCATAAAATAGAGAAGCTATTTACCGGATTATCTTCAAGTGGTCTCTTTATATTTTATGATAAAGCTGCCCATTGGTGTATCATTAAAAGCAAAGCAAAATTTTGTCGACAAAAACTACGCATTTTCCTACACATAAATGGCACCGGTGTGAGATGTCGGCCTAAATATACAGAACCCTCTGATCTACTCCGGTAACAACTTTACAGCAGGTAGACCGGGATTAGTTATCTGTGCCAAAATATATTTAAAAAAGAACTCAATTACTAAAACATTGAATTTTAGACGAGAAAAGTGAACTTAGTAAAACTTTATATACTAACCTATAAAAGATCGAACGCCGTTCAGACTGTACCCCCAGGGCCATTGATTAAGGCTTCTCATTGTGTAAGTACCTAATGGACTGCATTACTTACATTGTATCGTAAGTTATTTCTACAGGTGGCGATCTTTGACACCAACGTGATTTCGTACAGAGGCTTGTAAAGCCACATTTTGCTTTGCCATTACCTCTGTCTAACATGAATATACGAGTAGAAATAGGCAGGATAGTGGTGGCTACGATAAGTACGGTACAATAACTATATTGGTTTGGTTGCGATTGATCACGAGTTGATTTCGTTAAGGGTGACCTTAGGCGTAAACGTGGTGAACTCTGTGCTTAGTGCGAGTTTTTTAACGTTCTCGACGGCGTAAAAGTTAACTCAAATTTGTATGCAGTTGGAAAAGCGCCCCTAGCGGCAAACGTAGGCAAAGGTTTCAACTCCATACAAAGAGTTAACTTTTACGCTATCGAGAAAGTTAAAAAACTCGCACTAAGCACACAGTTCTGAAATATATTAATGTGCTGAAGAAGCATATAGGGATTGACTCCACTTGGAAATTGCAAGTTGCCAGTGACTCCGATTAATAATAACACACACGGAAAAGAGTTTGTTAACTAAAAAATAATAATTATATCATAATAATCGTACATCGTACTGAGCTGAAGATTTTTCTTCATTCATATCGATCAATTTTTTTTGTAAAATATTGCTTTTACCTTTTTTCAATAAATCTATTACGGAACCAAGCTCTGGTGAATGTAAAAATGATATTATGTACATATTTTTGTGTATAATTTAACTTTTTAAAGGAATGCCTTTTATCTGGCGCTTAATTCAATTACAAGCTTTCGATCGCCAAAAACCGAACTCGTCAAAGCTTTTAAAGAAAATAAACCTACCTGCCTAGTACTTTAATTAAATACTAGTGGTCCCGTAGTTGTCGAAATTCGACTATAATTAATTGAAATTGTAAGTTTGTACACTATTATGATTCTATTTTCAAAGCCTATTATACTTCTATAATCACAAATTTCGACAAGACTACACTATAGAAAAATATTAATAAAGACAAACAATATTTAATCTATTCTCAATTTGACCACAAACGTCAAGAACAAAAGTTTGACAATAAATAAATAGTATGCATGCGTGTGTGCGTCAAATACATGGTAGTGTGTGTAATGTTTTTTTTATTGATTTAATGTATTTTTTAGGCTTAATTTAAAAAAATATTAACATTCTGCACTCCTTCTCTATATTCTCTATAAGTGTGGAAAATTTCATACTCCTCCGTCCGCGCAATTTTCGTAAAAAGGGGTACAAAGTTTTTGCTTCACGTATTAATATATAGATATAATATAGATAACAAAAATATACTAGGCTGCATTTTGACTCTCATTTTACGTTTGTCTCAGGAAAAATAATAACACCACATTACTTTTAGATTTGGATGCTCTGCTGATTTCTATAGCTACGCAATTACATTATCCGGCTGTGGATCTCTGATCACTGGGCCCGCATGAGCTTCGTACATTTGTGCGGAACTGGCATTATACCCTGAGTAATCGAATCTGCAATTATTATTTTTTCAAGTTTGTTTTTTAACTTTTTTTTTCTGTTTTTATTGCTTAGATGGGTGGACGAGCTCACAGCCCACCTGGTGTTAAATGGTTGTTGGAGCCCATAGACATCCACAACGTAAATGCGCCACCCACCTTGAGATATAAGTTCTAAGGTCTCAAGTATAGCTACAACGGCTGCCCCACTCTTCAAACCGAAACGCATTACTGCTTCACGGCAGAAATAGGCAGGGTGGTGGTACCCACCCGCGCGGACTCACAAGAGGTCCTACCACCAGTAACTGACGTTATGACGACGAATCACAGCTGTCATATCGTTCAAACCGGAAACCATTAGTTTAATCAATATATGTAATAGGTAGTAGGAAATCGTATAGCTATTATTTTTAGCATTCTTGTTAGAATTATTCATATTTCTGCCGTAAAGCAGTAATGCGTTTCGGTTTGAATGGCGGGGCAGCCGTTGTACTGTAAAAAGTGAGACCTTACAACTCATTTCTCAAGTTGGGTGGCGACATTTACGTTGTGGATGTCTATGGGCTCCGGTAACCCCTTAATACCAGGTGGGCCGTGAGCTCGTCCACCCATCTAAGCAGTAAAAAAATATTTGATTTTATTAAATGTTAGTTCTAATCGGAGCCGGTAGAATCGATCCTGACAAGGACACCGGGCGTCAGTGGAGATTCTTGAGGCTATAACATTTAAAAACAAACGAATTCAAAATTAATGCCTTGTGCGTTGCACATTAAGATCGCTTTTAGCGATCGCTTTTAGCGATAAGACCGCCAATTGTACTTTTTGTTTTTAATGTATCGCACTGTTCATTTGTTTTTTTTTGGTGTACAATAAAGAATACTCTCTCTCTCTCTCTAATAAGCGGTAGGCAGCGGCTTGGCTCTGCCCCTGGCATTGTTGAAGTCCATGGGCGACGGTAACCACTCACCATCAGGTGGGCTGTATGCTCGTCTGCCTACAAGGGCAATAAAAAAAAACATTTGTTAACAATTTAAATTCAGTTAACACGCGGTGTTTTCAAGGTCTGTTGTGAGTTGCAACGCGGGACCGCCTACTATTTATTAGCTTTCGCTTTGCGGGTTCGCAAATTGAAACTTGAACAATAAATATTCTTGGGTACGCAAATAGATTTTGCAACATTTTCGTCTCCATGAACGGTTTTCATACAGCCTACAGTGACATTGTTAGTAACATCTAACACGTCGCTCTGTAAATGTTGTTTCATTTGCCAGTTCACGGAGATTTTTCATTTATTTTATCTATACTAATATTATAAAGCTGAAGAGTTTGTTTGTTTGATCGCGCTAATCTCAGGACCTACCAGTCCGATCTTAGAAATTCTTTCAATGTTACCTAGCCCATTTATTGAGGAAGGCTATAGGCTATATAACATCACAGTAAGACCAATACAAGTGGAGCACCAATAAAGAATGTTTCAAAATATTTTCACTTTTTACGTAAATGAAGTTGGGGTAAATTTTTACGTTATGCTAAAGTAACTATTCCACGCAGTTGTGAGCAAAAGCTAGTAATGAAATAAAACAATAACCTAAACATCGATTTTGATTCGACATCGATCATTATACTAAAATCGTTCTTACGATTATTTTCTGTTTCGATTTTGTGTATTGATTTATACATACTAGAGGTCCCGCAGTAGTCGAAATTCGACTATGATTAATTGGAATTGTAAGTTTGTACACTATTATGATTGTATTTTATACTTCTATAATCACAAATTTCGCCAAGACTACACAATAAAAAATATTAACAAAGACACAAAATTTAATCTATTCTCAATTTGATCACAGACGTCAATAACAAAAGTTTGACAATAAATAGTATGCATGCGTGTGTGCGTCAAATACATGGTATGTAGTGTGTGTAATGTTTTCTTAATTGGTGCAATGTATCTTTTATGCATTATTTAAAAAAAAAAATTAGCATTGTGCACTTCTTCTCTATATTCTTAATAAGTGTGGAAAATTTCATACTCCTCCGTCCGCGCAATATTCGTAAAAAGGGATACAAAGTTTTTGCTTCACGTATTAATATATAGATAGTCACAGTTATTCAAATGAGACACTTGAAAAAAACACAGCATTGGAATTTATAGGAGGCGCAAAATGAAGCCGCAGTCTTTTGAGTTTGCTTAGTTTTGTTTGCCTGGTTAATGTTTAGGGATTGGCGACGCTACTAATCACGCAAAAGTCCAGCTTCGATTGCAAGTTGAAGTCAGCATCTCTGCTAATTACATTCGGTTTCCGGGTTTCGGGTTGGATCAGTTCTCGTCACGTATATTTTTGGCATCCATAACATAGGAGAATATTTTATCTTCCGTCCGTTGAATGCGTAAAGTTAGTTATTTCATTAAATTAGACACAGGAATGATATTTTCATTTTTTACGTTCTGTTCTGATAAAATTATATACGGCTAATAATGAATACATTGCGCCAGTTGATTAGGAATCTTATCAGGGTACTTGTGGCTTGAGAGTTATATTTAATCATTTGTGGCATAACTTAATTAAGCATTATTTTTTTATTGTCTTTTGTAGGCAGACGAGATTTCGGACCACCTGATTGTAAGTGATAACAGTCGCTCATGGATGTTAACAATGCCAGAGGAACAGCGAAGTCGCTGCCTACCATAAATGTATTTATTTAGTATTTTTACAAATGGTTCTTTTTCCATGAAATGACCCAGTCTTCATTTGAAACTTATTATTCTTATACGGGGTGCTCTGTAAGTACTAAGTATCTCAGATTTAAGGTGTGCACAGGAAGTTAGAAAAATCTTTTTTCCGGCATATTTATTGTTTTAACAAAAAAATTTGTTTAAAGCCTTTGTATTGTAATCAAAGTGTCTCACTATCGAAAATAACCTGGTCTTCATATTTTGTAATAGTAATCGGTATCGTTTATAAAATGTACTTGTCTATTTTATGGTTTTTAGAATTTAAAATATTGTCTATTGTTATGTAAAGATTCATAGTTTATTCAGTTAAGTTTTCCAACAAGGGATATACACAATACAAATGTGTATTTAATTTACAAGTTTTAAGCAAGGATCTAGTTCCAAATAGGTAATAAAAATTTACCTTTAGGAATTAGTGAAAATAAGAAAAAGTTATTATGTTGAAATTACAAAAAAATATATTTTTACATACCTGCTCAAATTGCGAGTCTGCTCCACGGATATAAAGTTTTATGGTCGATAAAATATTATGCAAATAGTGCATATCTGATCTGCTATCAGCCTTTCACATATCGATAATAATATTATGATAAAACGCTTGAAAATGTTCTATTTTGTCAATGTGTTTACAGGTATCATTTTGAAAAAAGCCTTAGGTACCATTCAACTTTTTAAAACCTATTTGGTAATATTTTTAATTTACACAAATGTTACGTTAAATGTAAAGTTAATTGTAATTCTGAGTCTCCTACATTGATTATGACTAGTGCGCTTATACATCAGGATATATGGGACCATGATCTTGCCATCTAGCCACTGCTAGTACCTAGCATATTAATCCTACACGTATCAACGTCTTATTTTAAAAAAATATTCTTAGATGGGTGGACGAGCTCACAGCCCACCTGGTGTTAAGTGGTTACTGGAGCCCATAGACATCTACAACGTAAATGCGCCACCCACCTTGAGATATAAGTTCTAAGGTCTCAAGTATAGTCACAACGACTGGGGCAGCCCTTCAAACCGAAACGTATTACTGCTTCACAGCAGAAATAGCGGACTCACAAGAGGTCCTACCACCGGTAATTACACAAATTATAATTTTGCGGGTTTGGTTTTTATTATTACACGATCTTATTCCTTCATCTTGGAAGTCAATCGTGAAGATTTGTTCAGTACGTATTTCATTAGAAAAGTGCTCTCATTTTCAAATCTCCTAAATTCCTCGCCAAGCGAATCGTAAAAAAATCCGTTCTTTCCGCAGAGAACAAACAAAAGACCATGAGATGACGTGGCGTTTCTGGCGACGGCGGCGTTTAGTGGTAGCGCTGTTGGCATTCTTCGGGTTCTTCAACGTTTACGCTCTTCGCGTGAACCTCTCAGTGGCCGTCGTGGCCATGACGGAACCGGTGGAAACGAAACTGGAAAACGGTACCATTGCTATGGTAAGAATTTTAAAGTCGCCATTTTGTAATTTAAATACGGGGTTTTTTTTTGTTAATTGCTTAGATGGATGGACGAGCTCACAGCCCACCTGGTGTTAAGTGGTTACTGGAGCCCATGGACATCTACAACGTAAATGCACCACCCACCTTGAGACATAAGTTCTAAGGTCTCAGGTATAGTTACAACGGCTGCTCCACCCTTCAAACCGAAACGCATTACTGCTTCACGGCAGAAATAAGCAGGGTGGTGGTACCTACCCGCGCGGAATCTCAAGAGGTCCTACCACCATAAAAACTTTCTTTACCCTTACCCCACTATTAGCGTCATCATCATCTCAGCCTGTCCACAGCTGAACATAGGCCTATCCAACTGATATCCAGTGCGGCCGGTCCATCGTCACCTGCATACAACGCTACCCAGTGATTCTCACTAGTACTTTGGGCCGTCTGGTTGGTGGCCGTCGTACACTGCGCTTGCCAGTATGTTGTCTCCACTCGCGGATCTTTCTCCTCCATCGGCCGTCCGATCTTCGCGCTATTTGGCCTGCCCACTGCCTAAGCTTCCTAATTCTGTGGGCTGTGTCAGCAACTTTGGTTCTTCTTTGGATCTCCTTCTTTCTGATCCGGTCTCGTAGAGAAACACCAAGCATAGCCCTCTCCATAGCTCGCTGCGCGACACTAAGCTTCTATAAGAGATCCCTTTTGAAGAACCAATAACATACATTCATTTAAGGACAATAAGATAATGCAGTTGATTTAGGTAGGACGCGAGATTTGTACACATGACTTTGGATAAGTCCATCTGCGTCAGTGATTACTAATCATTTAGCGAGCCATATGTTCGTCTATCTACGAAGGCAGTAAAGCGATTGTAAATCTATATCTATACTAATACTAATACTAATAATATTATAAAGAGGAAAGATTTGTTTGTTTGTTTGTTTCGAATAGGCTCCGAAACTACTGGACCGATTTGAAAAATTCTTTTTCCATTAGAAGCCGACATTGTCCCTGATGAACATAGGCTACTTTTTTTAATTTTTATTTATTTATTTTTTTTGGTTTCATGTGTGTTTTAATGTTTCCGAAGCGAAGCGAGGGCGAGTCGCTAGTTTATTAATAATTTGTAGAATTTAATTTCAAATATTTGCATGAATAATCTAAAAATAGATTGAACTGAGCAGAAATTAAACAAACTGTAATAAAAGAGGAACGTTAGGATGTCCATAAATTGTTACAGCCATTCCCGTAAATTATGGATGGTATAAAATGAGACTTGAACAATTATTCAGTGTCCCATTACACGTCCTTACGGATCCATCAGATCCAATAACCTTTGCATTAGATGCCTTCAGCTCTAATACTAGGGGCAGGCTTAGGGACCCCGGTAACCGTACTCGTCGAACTCGACAAAGAGGTCGACGTGCAACCTAACCCATGCATCAGCCCGCTGAGTTTCTCGCCGGATCTTCTCAGCGGGTCGCGATTCCGATCCGGTAGTAGATTCATTCGCGAAACAATTGCTCTTGAGTTGTTAGGTCTCCTTCGGAGGCGCTCGGGCAGTTGTTAGCAAATCCCACCCCTCTTGGCTGAGCCTTTGCTCGCCCACCTGTCCTGGTGAAACTGGAAAGGCCTTCGGGCCACCAGTAAACTTTCAATCATAAAAAAAAAAAAAAAAAAGAAATTGTCCCATTGATATGCTGTTAAGGTTAAATTGTTCTGTACTTTAATCAATTATAATAGAACAATTTCTGAGGATTACCGTTTAGGAACACGTATTTTTAATTAATATATCAATGTATCTTTAAGTAAATATACACTGAGATATGAAGAACCTCTTTACTGGTGGTAGGACCTCTTGTGAGTCCGCACGGGTAGGTACCACCACCCTGCCTATTTCTGCCGTGAAGCAGTAATGCATTTCGGTTTGAAAGGTGATGCAGCCGTTGTAACCATACTGAGACCTTAGAACTTATGTCTCAAGGTGGGTGGCGCATTTACGTTGCAGATGTCTATGGGCTCCAGTAACCACTTAACACCAGGTGGGCTGTGAGCTCGTCCTCTCATCTAAGCAATAAATAAAAAAACTTATAAAAATTATAATACTTTTACGATATCGTATATTTGATTTCTGACGTCGCGAATATATTACAGTTTTCTTGGTTCACGTACGACTAAGGTGTCGATATTTGAATATTGTGTTAACTGCCGTCTAATTTTGTATCAATAAAATTTCTTAACATTTGCGTTTCTAATGGAACGATCGGAAGTAATAAAATAAAAATAAAAAAACGTTAAAACCGTAAAGTAGATTACATTTGGTGTACGACTCACGGAGATTGAATAAAATACTGTAAGGTAATTGTTCTGCAAAATAAAGATTGTTTGGTATTTTTAAAGTATTTGTTTTTGTAAAATCGTATTTTGAAAAGTGGGGGAGGCCAAGATGCTGTTATAGACGCCTACATCCATTGCACATAAATCAAATTCTAACATAAAGCCACTGCGCTCCGCTTCACTCCGTACACACTCCTTCATTATGTGGGTTGCATCCTCGACTACTCCACACTCGACACAGTTTGGTGAATCGCATATTTTCATCAAAAATCCAAAACTATTTAGAGGAATGTGTCCAGACCGAAGTCTGAAGGCAGTCACAATATGGTTTCGATGCATATCTACTCCAGTGAACCAATACCCGATTACTTAAACATCACAAAGTCAAGCCGATGTCTCAATTGTGTATCTATAGCCTATCCTACAGACTAAAAACAAATATAAACAGATGACGAGGTGTCATGTGGCTAATGACATCAGCCAATAAAAGTATAATAACGACTTCGGAGCGATTATTATTCTGAAAAGAGTAAAACGCCTCAGAGAAATATGCAGAAAAGTTGCGCTGCGGAAAATGGATAGATCGATTGATGAATTCTAGACGGTAACCGCTTAACCAATTAGTTGACCCGCGAACTCTTTCACCCAAATAGTAACGCTAAAAAGGAGAACTAGGAAACCAGGGTCGTATATATTGCTCGTCAGACAAATAAAGCTTCCTCCTGGCTGAGCCTTTGCTCGCCCACCTGTCCTGGTGAAATTGGAAAGGTCTTCGGGCCACCAGTAATATTTCAATCATAAAAAAAAACAATTAAGTTATATCATATATGTAATTTCCAGATTCCAGAATTCGACTGGAGCACGCAAACGAAAGGCCTCGTCCTAAGTTCGTTTTTCTACGGATACCTAGTCACTCAGCTCCCTGGCGGCTGGCTCGCTGCTAAAATAGGAGGTAACAGGTTTGTTCCATCTATAACAATAATATAAATAATTACAATAATGTGTCCATTCTACATTAACACGATTCTATGGTCGCATGGTTAAAATCATATTATTATATACTTAGTCTGGCCATAAATACTGTTGCAATTAAAAATAAACAAAATATTGCATTTGAATTTGGAATCTGTAATTTTTATGTGATTGCTCATTGAGTTGTCTCATTTTGGCGCCAATGCATTGTACAATATTTTGCGGTATTAAAATGAAGTGGAGTGATAAAGAGAACCGAATCGCTGTGATTGCATTACACAAAGTAGGTATGGAGCCAAATGCAATTTTTAAAACTCTCCATACGCTTGGTATTAGTAAAATGTTTGTGTACCGGGCTATTAATAGGTGCAATGAGACCTCCTCAGTTTGTGACAGAAAAAGATCTGGCCGTCCGCGTAGTGTTCGTACGAAAAAGGTGGTCAAAGCAGTAAGGGAAAGAATTCGAAGAAATCCTGTCCGAAAGCAAAAGGTTTTATCTCGGGAGATGAAGATAGCACCTAGAACCATGTCGCGTATTTTAAAAGATGACTTAGGACTTGCAGCCTATAAGAGACGTACTGGTCATTTCTTAACTGATAATTTAAAAGAGAATAGGGTGGTAAAATCGAAACAACTACTGAAGCGGTACGCAAAGGGAGGTCATAGAAAAATTTTGTTTACGGATGAGAAAATTTTTACAATTGAGCTACATTTTAACAAACAAAATGACCGTATTTATGCTCAAAGCTCTAAGGAAGCTTCCCAATTAGTCGACAGAGTGCAAAGTGGGCACTATTCGACTTCAGTGATGGTTTGGTGGGGTTTTTACTGGTGGTAGGACCTCTTGTGAGTCTGCACGGGTAGGTACCACCACCCTGCCTTTTTCTGCCGCGAAGCTTTAATGCGTTTCGGTTTGAAGGGTGGGGCAGCCGTCGTAACTATACTGAGACCTTAGAACTGATATCTCAAGGTGGGTGGCGCATTTACGTCGTAGATGTCTATGGGCTCCAGTAACCACTTAACACCAGGTGGGCTGTGAGCTCGTACACCTATCTAAGCAATAAAAAAAAAAGTATTAGCTATGAAGGAGTGACTGAGCCATACTTTTGTGAAAAAGGTATCAAAACATCGGCATAAGTGTATCAAGATACCATTCTTGAGAAGGTAGTGAAGCCCCTTAACAACACCACGTTCAATAATCAAGAACGGTCTTTCCAGCAAAACTCGGCGCCAGGTCATAAAGCTCGGTCTACGCAGTCTTGGTTGGAAACGATCGTTTCGGACTTCATCAGAGCTGAAGACTGGTCGTCGTCTAGTCCCGATCTTAATCCGCTGGATTATGATTTATGGTCAGTTTTAGAGAGTACGGCTTGCTCTAAACGCCATGATAATTTGGAGTCCCTAAAACAATCCGTACGATTGGCAGTGAAAAATTTTCCCATGGAAAGAGTGCGTGCTTCTATTGATAACTGGCCTCAACGTTTAAAGGACTGTATTTTAGCCAATGGAGACCACTTCGAATAAGCTTTTTATACTTTAAATTGTTTTATATTTATATATTAAACTAACACACTGTAAAAGTAATAAATGTTATTTGCAATAGTTTTTTATTTTTTTTATTGTAACAGTATTTATGGCCAGACTAAGTATTTCAAGATTTCAGCCGCCAGCTTTTCTGCCAATTTACAGAAATTAAAAAGTATTTACAATTCTCTCAGACTCCTCCTTCCCCGGTAATGGTCTGAGTTTACCAGTCTGCGATTGCCATTACTATACCATATACCTACTATTAGAGTAGAAGTCGTTATTGCCTAAAGGATAAGATGCCCTTGTCCGGTGCGCGATGCGACCGTGCCTGTGCTTAAATCCTGCAGGAAGGTACCAATTTGTTAAGAAAGTTGTAGGTATACGACAAAGGGAAAGATCTTCCACCGAGCGGGTGATATTGCTCGGTAGACAGTCCGTATGTTGTTGTTCGGAACTTGCATATAGGGAAGCTTATCTTGAAAAGATCGTAAGCGAGATTCTAGCATTTGTCAAATATCTTGTGTTGTATGATGGCTGCCGCCACAAAATATTTAACGCATGTTCACGAACGACTTCTATATTTCCATGACGTGGCAGGTGATCCGAAAAACATCAGGAATTGGACAAATAACCCGATTTTTATTGTTTACCGACTTTTGGCGGGAAAGCGAGGAGTGAAGTTGTGTGATTTTTTTCATTTTGTCTATTTAGTGTTTCTTCGAGTTTAAATGTGTAATAACGGTGGTTTATTAACTATTTAGTATCTGTGAAAGTGCACATATGTGGGAAAATGAAAAAAGCTGCAAAGCCGCTGGACGTAGCTTCTCGGGATCCTACAAAAACTCCACTGAAAATGTCTCAGTAAATGACCACCATTTTGCTGGGATTATATTCATCCCATATCATCTCATCTCATTTCATTTAATTTCATCCCAGTTGATTAATGTCACAAATTAATCATCTTCATTTCATTCCATTTCACTTCATGTTATCATTTTTCATAAAAATAAGAATATAAATTAAAATAAGACATTACCTAAAAGGTCTCAGCTACCAGTTCATACAATCCCTTACAAAAATATTATTGTTTACCCTAAACTCTAAAATCGTTTCGGACGAGCTCACGATTTAGGGACGATTATCCCCTACCACCGCTGTCCCGATATCGCCACTAATTTTAGGCTTATGTGTAGGCCGTATAAACGTGCTACATTTTGTTTTTCTGCAGGGTGTTCGCTATCGGCATCGGGACCACGTCGCTGCTAACCCTGTTCACGCCTCCGCTCGCCCACACCAGCACGGCGCTACTCATCGCCGTCAGAGTTATCGAAGGATTCTTCGAGGTGACGATACTCATGTTACTCACTATCTCTTTATTTAAGTTGCCAGCAAAAGGACCCTCTTTATTGACTCTCTCTCTCTCTCTCTCTCTCTCTCTCTCTCTACCCACTTATGTCGTCGTGGCCTAAAGGATAAAACGTCCGGTGCATTCGTGTTGAGCGATGCACCGATGTTCGTATCCCAGGCGAATACCATTTTTTCTAATGAAATACGTATTCAACAAATGTTCACGATTGACTTCCACGGTGAAGGAATAAGATCGTGTAATAAAAATCAAACCTGCAAAATTATAATTTGCGTAATTACTGGTGGTAGAACCTGTTGTGAGTCCGCGCAGGTAGGTACCACCGCCCCGGCTATTTCTGCCGTGAAGCAGTAATGCGTTTCGGTTTGAAGGGTGGGGCAGCCGTTGTAACTACCCATCTAAGCAATATAAAATATATATATATGATATCTGTGTATCTGACGGTGGCAGGGCGTGACGTACCCGTGCATCCACGCGGTGTGGGCGCGCTGGGCGCCGGGCGAGGAGCGCGCGCGGCTGGCCACGCTCGCCTTCAGCGGCAGCTACGCCGGCACCGTGGTGGCCATGCCGCTGTGCTCGCTGCTGGCGCACTACACGGGCTGGCCCGGCATCTTCTACGTCTTCGGTCAGTCTATTTATTTATTTATTGAAGTGAAGAAGTTCTCTAGGATCGTTGTGATTTCAAACTCGATGAAACGAAACGAAAAAATAAGTGTGCCGCGATTGGCTGGCCGAAGCGGCTCCGAGCGGCGCCGACAAATCACGAAGCGCTCCACACGGTCTCGCGTCGTGAGATACTTTTATTTCTATTTAGTTTGTTACCAATAGATGTTGCTGCACGTAAATTCAACAATTCCTGAATCGCGGTGACAAGATGTTACACAGTTAGACGTTTTCGTATTTCTCTTGCTAAATCATACTTACCTGGCGTAGGGATCCCGTGATCATGCAGGCGGTTCCCCAGGGTGAGGCGGCCCTATTGCACTGCGGAGTAGTTAACCCTTACGATTTTTTTTATTTTTTTATAAGTTTCACTTCTACCGTGTGTGACTTGCTTGCACATACACACATATTTTTATTTTATTTGGAAAACAAACAGTACAATACAAACATATAGATGACATTTAAAAAAAATAGCTAAATCAATAACCAAATATGTTTCCACAATCAAAATCACATATACCTAAGTAGAAAGTGAACAGAGAAGAGAAATTTAGAAATTTAAGTTACAAAAAAACGAAACTATAAACACTATAAACACTATAAAACTGTAATACTCATCGGACTAAATCCACTATAAGGCAATGATGTTTCAGGTATACTGGGATTGATTTGGACGACAGTGTGGTGGATAGTTGTGAAGGAGTCCCCGGAGAAGGACCCAAGGATTAGCGCCGCAGAACTCAAGTACATACAGGTCAGTGTCGCTGCACCAGCGTGATCTGCCTATCTAAAAAGACTTTTTAGTTGGAACGCGAGGACCGAACTTGTGTTGTATTTTATTTTCATAATTTAGTGCAGGTCTGACCAGATAACGGCCCGTATGTTTTTATGCGGCCCGCGACGTAGGTTTTAATCAGAAAAATATTTTAGATATAAATAGTTTGGATAAATTTTAGAATTCTATGTCAAAATATATTATTAATATTTGGTATAATTTCTTAAAATCCTCTTTCTTGTAATATTCTTTTTGAACTGTAACTTCTTTAGGATCGTTGTGATTTCAAACTCGATGAAACGAAAAAATAAGTCCATAGAGACACAAACACATAAATGTATAGGATTCAGCCGGCGAGAGAATGAGATAGAACACATTAGACGTGTAGTGTTTTTAATACAGCGCCATCTATAAGATTTTTTAATACCAACGTGTGTATGAAACCTCTTGTAGTGAATTTTATGTAGGATTATACGTGAAGTTAAAATATCAATTCACAGAGGGCGCTACCTCATACTATAAAAGCTGATTTACAATTATATTTACTAATGACAAAATTTTACATATACTTTGACATTTAGGATAATTGTATTTAAATTTTTGAAGGTTTAACTTCTACCACGTATGAATTGCACACATGTTTTTTGTTTTATCCTACCTATGCTAATAGTCTTGAGAGAGTATATCAGCGTTAGCTCGCGAGGCTCAAACCGGAGGTGTTGCTAACACTGGCCCTAGTAAGAGCAGTGCTTCGCAGAATCTACCGGCGAGAAACTCAGTGGGCTGCATTCTCATGACATCATTTTGAAAGTGAAGCAACTTTTACTATTATTAGGGGAATTCCGGAAAGTATTTTGTTTTTGAAAATATATCTTTCTGCGGCCCTCCGGCTTTTGTAGTAAAATCAATAAGCCCGCATAGGTATGTAGTTTAGACAGTCCTGATTTAGCATCTGTCGCGGTGCACAAATGTCGGGAAAATGAAACAAAGCCGTTGGACATGGCTTCTCTTACAAATAAACCATTAATACCACAGTAAATAACCACTATTTTGTTGAGATTCCATCCTGTCTCATCTCGTTCCGTTTAACTTGATGCCAATTGATTAAAGTTTTATATAAATCAAATTAATCTCATTTCGCTCAATATAATTGTTCATATAATAGAATAATGTATCTATTTAATAATTTAAGGCTTTTATGAGCTCAGTGGCAACAATGGCGTCGTAAAAAGCTAATTGCCACACTAAGAACAAAGAAGAACAAGAATGCCTTAAAAGCTGATTTGCGATTTAAGTTAATACATCGGATATTTTTATATTTTAGCTTTTTGAATCCTATCAACTTTTGCATGTACTAACTACAATACCTTATTTAACGCGCACTCTTCGATAAAATATGACACTTAAAAATGATTTTAGTTTTTTTTTATTCTTATGTACTTACTTACATAAAGTTCAACAACTATAAATAAGTTCTTACCATGCAAAAAAGTTTATTTCACAAATATTGGATTGGTGTTTGGGTGGACTCACAATACGCACGTTGCTACCGCCAATATAACTGTTACTGCCACCAAGCAGTAATGCGTTGCGTTGAAGGGTCAGAACAAAGTGGCTCCTGACATACACGTCGCTGTTATCCACACTGCGAGGTGGAGGGATACATAGTATAAAACAAAGTCGCTTTCTCTGTCCCTATATCTGTCTGTCCCTATGTATTCTTAAATCTTTAAAACTATGCAACGGATTTTGATGAGGTTTTTTTAATAGATAAAGTGATTGAAGAGGAAGGTTTATATGTATAATAACATCCATTAAATAGCGGAGAAATCACTAATAAATTACAGTTTCCGAAGCGAAGCGAGGGCGGGTCGCTAGTTTTATCTAATTCAATAAAATAATGGGTGTTCCGTGTGGTTTCAGGAGACTCGAGGCACGACGCTGACTGATGGAGCGAAGCACCCCTGGAAGGCGATGCTGACGTCGGGTCCGGTGTGGGCCATTGTGGTGGCGCACTTCAGCGAGAACTGGGGCTTCTATACTTTACTCACGTTCTTGCCTACGTTCATGAAAGGTTTCTCATTATTTGAGTCACGTCCAAAGTCTAAACAAGCGAGCATTAATTTACTATTTCCTTTTAGATTCATATTCATACATTCGTACGCCATAAGGTCCCACAACCCTCTTCTTCTTAGAGAGTTATTTGTAATTTTAAGCAGCTGGAGTATTTATCGTTAGGTACATGCGTTTTAGAGATCGAAAATTTAGTTGTATTAACCGACCCATACACCCGTCCGGTCATCGTTCTCGTCGAACCCGTCGCTTGCGACGAAGGGCTCGGTGAGTAAATTAATCCATAGATACAGCCCACTGAGTTTATCGCCAGATCTTCTCAGTGGGTCGCGTTTCCGATCCGGTGGTAGATTCTGTGAAGCACGGCTCTTGCTAAGGTTAATGTTAGCAACTCACCTACTTGTTAGGGTTACGCTGACATAGTCTCTCAAGGTTATTAGCCCGCGGCCGTCAACTCGAGTAGACCAGACCAGACGACTGATTGCAGATGTGTACAAGTTCGAGACGTCGGCCACGGGCTGGCTGTCGGCCATCCCGTACCTGGCGATGGCGGCCACGCTGCAGGGCGCCGGACACCTGGCCGACTGCCTGCTGCGCCGCGGCCTGCTGTCCCGGACCAACATACGGAAGCTGTTCAACTGCGGAGCCTTCCTGTCCCAGGTGCGCCCAGCATCCGAGCTACGATACAAACTGTGCCCGGGATGAACTGACCCGTGGAAGGAAGCTCTAGAATGACTTTAGATCGGTTCGATTCCGTTGAAAGTCTTAAACGTTCGTTAAATATACGCTGTCGTATACCACGCGGGAGGTCACCGCGATGAGACGGCGCGGTAGGACAGCACGGGGGGACATAGCGGGTAGTTGTTTTTTTTTATTGCTTAGATGAGTGAACGAGCTCACAGCCCACCTGGTGTTGTTAAGTTGTGTGACTGGAGCCCATAGACATCTACAACGTAAATGCACCACCCAGCTTGAGATATAAGCTCTAAAGTCTCAAGTATAGTTACAACGGCTGCCCTGCCCAACCCTTCGAACCGAAACGCATTACTGCTTCACGGCAGAAATAGGGAGGGCGGTGGTACCTACTCACGCGGACTGATAAGAGGTCCTACCACCAGTATTCGACGTATGATCTATTCAACCCCGAACTGCCCGTTTCTGTGATAAAGGACAATGCCCAAAAGTGGGCCAACTTCATGACAAAACTATTTGTACTTGAAAAACTATGCCTTACTTTTTCATGTTGTTTAGTTTATGTATCAACATTTCTTTCACCCTGGCATTGTTTTACAACAAAATAAATTACTTATTTGATAACATCCCAAAACTGAGTGCCATAGTTTTTAAATTCGCCAATAGACAAAGGGAAAATTAGCCCATACAGCCTTATAGTAAGAAACTTATATGACAAACGAAAGAGTTGTCTGTGACTTGAACAACAAATTAAAAAAATTGCTAATGGTTATAATTCACAGACTTTTTAGTTTATTGTTGTTCAATTCAATATTTATGTATTGTAATAATAATTATTACCTAAAACCATGAATTATTTAATATTTTTAGATATTAATGATTCCATTAGTAAAAATCTCAATGGCCTACCATTACTCTATTCTTATTATATACGATCAGAGAGTTTTGGCAGCAACCCGAGTGAAGCGTCACTTGAAGTTTTATTTTAATGATTTTTTAATAGCTTATTGTGATGTATAATATACAAATTGGGTGTTGTTTTGTGTATTAAATGTCAATAATCGTTGTTCACGATTATTGAGGCATTGGGAATAAAACTGTGGCTAACATAGCAGTGACTGTTTTTTTTTTTCAAGATAAATGGTCTGCGGAAATTCACGCTCACTCAATGTGCTATTCATCAAGTTGACGTCAAAACTCCCAAAAAGCAATAAAAAGAAATACACCGGATTTTTATTAACATAAAAAAAATATAAAAAATATAACTATGACAGACTAGGCTGTATAGGCTGCGCTCTTTGCCTGCTTGTTGGCGAATTTAAAAACAACAACAACAATATCGTTGCCGGCTTCCGGATTTCATTTCATTTTATTATTATCATGAGGATATAATAATAATAAAATGTACGTAAGGGCTTATTTCTAGCAACATTAACCACAATTAACTTATTTAATACTGTAAATAATGATGAGAGCGATTATTGATTTCGAAGAAAACAATTAACAACTTAATTTTAGCTACAGAAAAAAACAGATTTCTCTTAAACCTGGGTGAGAATATAAAAATCGTTTTCTAAATATGAAACGATATTTCTTTGTCTATCAAATTAAGTTAAAATCATCATCACCCGACAACTTTTTTTAGGGGCCCAAACGCCCATAGAAAATGGGCATTGTCCTTTTACAAATCGAATCACCAGAGGTAGCGCGCATTGGAACCCTGCACGGACCGCAAATCTGGTCTGCTAAAAAGCTGTGACGCGGACTGGGTGTGAGGGTGGGGCAGCGGTCGAAGCGCACAGATGACGTCAGCAGCCGCCGCCCCGTGAGCCCTCGGCTCGTGACGTCACGCCAGAATATTCATATTAGTGCTAATATTTGCAGACCGTGTTCATGATAGCGGCGGCCTACTCCACGTCGGTGGTGGGCTGCGTCGTGTGCCTGACTATAGCCGTCGGCCTGGGGGGCTTCGCGTGGTCCGGCTTCAGGTAACGGACTCACTGGACATCACTGGACATCACTGACCATTGCGGGTGAACACAGAGCCCGCGCGGTGCAGCGATGAACTGATGACGTAATGGAACAACGTCATGCTATGATGGAAATACCGTCAAAAATGCATTAGTTTCATTTTTCAAAAACTAACCCAGTGTATAATCTCACGGTTGATGATAAGTGGCTACTGAAACTCGTAGACATGTGATTGTCACCACTAACGTTGAGACATGAAGTCTCAACTGTATTAGAGCGACAGTTCCGCTGCCCAGAGCGGCATTTACTGATGGTAGGACCTCTTATTGGTCCGCGCGGGCAGGTACCACCGCCCTGCCTATTTCTGCCGTGAAGCAGTAATGCGTTTTGGTTTGAAGAGTGGGGCAGCCGTTGTAACTATACTGAGATCTTAGAACTTATATCTCAAGGTGGGTGGCACAATTACGTTGTAGATGGGCTCCAGTAACCACTTAACACCAGGTGGGCTGTGAGCTCGTCCACCCATCTAAGCAATAAAAGAATGCACATAGCGGTTAGCCACGCTCCGTCGCTCTAAGTAACGTGACGTGTGTTCGTTCCCAGCGTGAACCACCTGGACATCGCGCCGCCCCACGCCAGCGTGCTGATGGGCGTCTCCAACACGTTCGCCACGCTGCCCGGGATCGTGAGCCCGCCCCTCGCCGGGAGCATCGTGCTCGACAAGGTACACCCGCACCAATCCGCATCTAGATAATTTTTTTTGCTTAGGTGTTTGGACGATCTCACAGCCCATTTGGTGTTAAGTGGTTACCGGACCCCATAGACAACTACAACGTAAATGCCGCCACCCACATTGGGATATGAGTTCTAAGGTCTCAGTATAGTTACAACGACTGCCCCACCCTTCAAACCGCACTACTGCTGCAGAGATACACTACGGCAGAGATAGGCAGGGTGGTGGTACCTACCCGTGCGGACTCACAGGGGGTCCTACCACCAGTAAACCACTAGTATTTCTATTAATAATGAGCGGTGGACAAGCCGATGATAGCCAGCGCCCGTATAGTAACATCACAGCACCGCGCGCTTTGCAGACCTACGATGTACTGTATTTCTCGCCGGATCGTCTCATTTGGACCCGATTCTGTGGTAGATTCAGCGAAGCCCTGCTCTCACTAGGGCAGATGTCTTTTTTATTGTCTTTTTTGACAGATGAGCACACGGCCCACCTGGTAGAAAGTGATTACCGTCGTCCACGGGACATCAGCAATCCCAGTTTAAAACCTGTTAGCGAGTTCTCTCAGGGTGAAAACCGGAGTCGCTATCCTTTCGGTGAAATCAGTAAAGTCCCGCTATAATGTACAATACTGGCAGCTAGATAGGCAAAGAAAAGCAAACGTACAGTCACAGCGTCGACTGTAATAGTGTATATTCTGCTCTTAGACACATCATGCACTAAATGTTTTACAAAAACAAACAAAACAATATCGCGTATCCGCCGACAGCTCGGGATAATCCTTCAGTTTCATTTTTACTCCCGATGCCTTGTCGCTCTGTGCGCTCCGCCCCGTCACGCCACGTCACGCCACGCCACGTCACGCCACGCCACGCCACACCGCGCCAACGTACACTCTGTTGCAGACGGCGGAGCAATGGCGCGTCGTGTTCTTCATATCGAGCGCGATCTATCTGTTCGGCGCCGTCGTGTACTACATATTCTGCTCGGCCGAGCTGCAGCCCTGGGTGCTGCACGACCAGTCCGACGCCAGCTTCGACACGGACGGCGCCTCCGTCACCACGGCCGGCGGATACGACAACAGGGCCACGGACCACAACTCGGAAATGTAAAAACTACTTTAACTGATAAGCCAGATAGAGATTTGCCGTCTCGTTCACTCGAAACTTTCTGAACTACATACAGCTTTAGTTAGACACGGGTAATTTATTGTAAACAGCTCGAAATACATTATTAAGTAACAATAATCTGTGAAATGGTGATAAATGGACGAGGTGAAGATTCCATCAACCGAGAGAGGGCGCGCGGTGCAAATCTGCCCCCCCACAAATGAACTCAAACCTAGCCTATACTCTTATCAGACAGGCTACGACAAAACTCAACCCGAGCTGCTTACAGTGACCCCGGTCGAGCATAAAGGGAATCGATAGTTTTTAACACCACCTGTGACGTCATACGGGGCTAAAACAAGCTACGGGGACCATCGAGCAATGACGGGTACCTGCTCCATCACGGTGGCTCACGACGGCTATAAACCTATGAACTACACCATATTATTATTATAAAGTCTAAAACGCATAGACCATATTATGACGTCATGCATTGTATTAGGTATCAAAAAAGCGTCAGAACAATTAGATATTGTTCGGCGATTTCAAACAAAAATTGTCAACGGATTATCGATTTAACGCAATTATAATGCCGTATAAATAATTCATAGAATATTTTACGATCGGCCTGTTTATTAGAACGCTAAATAAATAAATAAAATTTAAATCGTTTCAAGTATTGTTTCATGATGCATTTAGGTAATATGGAACAATGTTGACGAGTTATCACGATTGACATTCCGTAGAGCATTGACAGTGTTAATGGTCATCACAAACTTCCTACTTTAATACCTTAGCTATGAAGCAACAGGGTATTGTACTTTGTAAATAAACAATAGCGTAATTAAATAAATGTGATATATTATTTAGATGTAGGGATGCTATCTCCGTGCTTAAAGCGCCTTGCGTTTAGCACTAGCACGGTCCGCGAGCTTTTTAATTTCTCAATCGTGTAAAAGTTAACTAAAATTTCTATAGACTTAGAACAGCGCCCCTAGCGGTAAACGAAGGGAATCTGATCTATCTCTGTATACCAGCGGTCGGGGAACCGGGGTAAATTACCCCAAATGGGGTAAAATGTAATTTTGGGGGGTAAAAATGAAACTTTTGTGGGTAAAAAATATATATTGAAGTGAAACTTCTTTAGAATCGTTAAATTTTTAGTTATTGTTTTCTTTTCAAAATTATCATGGGGGCTATATTATGAAAAATACTAAAAAGAAGCGCTTTCTTTTTTTTTTGTTCTTAGCCATGGGGTAATATAACTTACACAAAAATATTTTGGGGTAATAATTAGAAAACTTCCCCGACCGCTGCTTTATACAAATTCGAGTTAACTTTTACGTGATCGAGAAGTTAAACACACCGGTGACTCGGGTCGCTGACCCCGCCAAGTCTCACCGGACGCGCGACGCGAACGTAGGTACCACCATTTGTACCAATGTTCTAATTGAATATGCAATTTCGAAAAGGGCACATGTCGCATATTTTGACAAATACGTTTTTTCATATACATGTAGTTTTGAGGCCCACCTACACCCATTTTATAATAATTCCAGTAATTTTCAATTGCTAATTAACACTTAAATATATCTCAAAAGTTAATAGGTATTTTAAATTTTACACTGTTTTAGAAAACTAATCAGTTTTTTTTTTCATTTCCAGAACATTTTACATTTTCAGAGATGTGCCCTTTTCGAAATTGCATATTCAATTGTTTCCGAAACATCTCACAAGGGTAGAGAAATTAAATAGAAATTTAAATTTTGTTGAATCTCACATAATTGATTAATCTGTTTTAAGTCTTAAAAAAACAGACAAATTCCGTTTTAAGTTATATAAAAGGAACGTTGGTCCAACAAAAAAAATTGTATAATTTTTGTTAGAAATATTTACAATGTATATTATATAGAAAATGTTTACATTTCGCTTTGACTGCTTTTAATTTGCCGTGTAGGTATAATACAAGTGATAAAAGAATGTATGAGTTATAAGATTTTATGTATTCGATTAAAGATATATTTACACAGAAATGTTTTGATTTCACTAAAACCTGTTTGAGGGAAAGCAATAAATGTATTATAATAGTTAAATCTGACAAAAGATATTACGTATAGTAGGTATATACACAACTACACACATAAAATGTTTAACAGCCAGTGCCATCTATCGGCTAAAAACGAAAATATTTATACCAGAATTGAAAAAGACTAGTTTTCGTTATTATATTATGTACGAGTAGGTACACATTTTACTGGATATTTTACACATTTTTATATTATACTTAGTATTCTTTTTTTATTGCTTAGATGGGTGGACGAGCTCACGGCCCACCTGTTGTTAATTGGTTACTGGAGCCCATAGACATCTACAACGTAAATGTCGCCACCCACCTTGATGGTTTCTAATGTCTCAGTATAGTTACAACGGCTGCCCCACCCTTCAAACCGAAAAACATTACTGCTTCACGGCAGAAATAGATAGTTAAACGCTGTTTTCTTAAAACATTCTCTTAAATTCTTACAAAAATATACTTTGCTTTTAACATCAACTGGAGATTATCCTTTAAGATTAATAGTTTTCGTTATTATATCAAAATAATATCACTCGTGGTGGATTGGGTACCAGTGACAGTGGAAAAATAAAAATTCTAATAGAATCTTTCCGTTTTTTATCGTCACCAGATGATAAGCAAAGTAGCTTGTCAACAGCTATTTAGCACAAGTTTATGGTCTGAAAATAGATTTTCACTTTTAGCCAAAGCAAGCCGTCAAACTTAGGGGTTCTTAGACCACCACTAACAAAGCGAACAGGTCTTTATTGCGTGAACAGACAAGCTCATGCCCCACCTGGTGTTAAGTGTAACGTCCGGCATCCGTCCGGCTCTGGAATGAATCTACTTTCCACGGTGTTTTTGGAGTGTTATAACATGTCTTTCTTCAAAGGAGATTAACAGATGCTCAATGCTTTGATTACTCGACTCAAGATTGCTGACCTCGTCTGGGCGTAGCCTCCTAGGCTACCAGCGAAAAAGTAGGGGAAACAAATTTGCTGACGTCCTTGAACGACGGTAACCAATAACCATTAACCATCAGGCGGGCCGTACTTGTGAAACTACAGGGCAATAAATAAAAAATTTGAAATTTGAAAACATTCGCCGCTTAGTATAAAAAAATGCTCAAAAATGAATTATTAAAAACCACAAGTTTCTGAGATCGATTGAAACACGTATTTCAACATAATATTATTATTTTAGTATTTTAATTTACTTGTAACTATTTTAACATCCGGTAAAGACGGTTAGTCAAGTATTTCGATGGACATTCATCTAAAATAATTATGAAACCTAAATTACTTCTTATATAATAATAAAAAATGTTTCAATATTTTATAACTTTCAACTACTAGACGTATCAACATAAACGAAAGATATAATTAAACGGAAGAAAAATTGTTTCAAATTTGAGATCGTATTCTTTTGTCGTTTATTTCCTTTTAAATTGAAAAATAAAAATATTAATAAAGTATTATAATATAACTTTTAAAATATGTAATTAATTAAACGAATATTAAAATTATTTATAATACGAAAAACTAACAAACAGGCATCAACTAATTGAAATGGTTGTCTACGTCACAGCCGGAGAGTCGGTACTTGTTTTATGAATTTTGTCGGCAAATATAAAGGGTGCCGACACTTTGACTCGCCGACTTTTCGTCGCGCACTTCGAACGAGAATACTGCACAAAACACTTTCAAACGACGTTGAGTTTGTTGGCGACTGAGATATAAAAACTGCAATGGAACCTACGAAAAACTTGACACGGAAACTCTTGGACCTGATGCAGGAGACAGGGTATCCACTGGTGCAGCACAATGGGCAAAGAAGGTACGGGCCACCTCCAGACTGGGTGGGACCACCGCCTCAAAAAGGCTGTGAAGTATTCATAGGGAATTTACCTAGAGAGATCTTCGAGGATGAACTGGTCCCGATATTCGCCACAGTCGGTAAAATCTACGAGATGCGCCTGATGATGGATTTTTCGGGCTCGAACCGAGGTTACGCATTTGTAACTTATACCTCTCGATCGGAAGCCTACCGCGCTACAAGGGAGTTAAATCACCATGAAATTCGACCAGGGAAACACATTGGCGTCGTGAAATCTGTAGACAACTGTCGGCTCTTTGTGGGGAACATACCGAAAACCAAGTCTAAAGAGGAAGTCTATGAAGAGCTGTCTAACCGCGTTACGGGCATTGTCGATGTGATTTTGTACAAAAACGCCTACGACAGGAAACTGAACAGAGGATTTGCTTTTGTGGAGTTCACATCGCACCGCGCGGCTGCTATGGCGCGGCGCGCGCTCATCCCGGGTTGCGTTAAGCTCTGGAATGAAGATGTGATGGTGGACTGGGCTGAACCGGAACCAGACATTGACGATGAACAGATGAAAACTGTAAGTACGAGTTTAAAGTTTACTAAGCGATTTCGATATTTATTGTATGCCAGGCTGTTACCCCGAGACTGTTTATTTCGTTTATAAATAAATAGTAATCCGATAAGTGCTCCGCTGTGGTCTGCGATTCTTTTGTTTATGACTTAGTTTCCAATTGTTTACATCGTGCTGAAGTGCCTGTAACCTTTCGTGTTCCAGGTTAAAGTATTGTACGTACGTAATTTTCTTATAAAAACGACTCCGGACGCGATTCAGTCAGTGTTTGAAGCTGCCATTAACGCAAAAATACAACGGATCAAAAAAATTTATGACTACGCGTTCATTCATTTCTATGAGCGTGAGCATGCAGAACTAGCAATGAGGCTGCTTCAGAATTCTGAAATTGATGGTAGCAATATCGAAATAAGATGGGCGAAACCTGTAGTGCGAGAGCTCTACCGTATTCAAAAATTGAACAAAGGCAATGCGAAATTCAATAATACTTTGGACTTCTCCCAAACGCTCTTACTTTATAAACAGCATTTGGAGAAGAAAGAATATGCGAAGTCATTGAAAGAAGACGAAGGGATTGGCTCTGCGTGTGCAGGATCAGTCTGTGGCTCTCCAACTGAAGTAAAGCCTCCAGAGTACAAAAGGATGGACACTCGGTATCCACTAGCTCCTGCCAAGCTAGATTCTATGTGCAAGAGGTTTGTGATTCTGAAAGTTAATCTTCTACTGTCTCCACCTTATCCCATTGGGTAGGGTCGGCAGTCTATTTTTCTATCCATTCTCCTCCATAAGCTGTTGTCTCAAAATTCGCTCCTCTTTCTCACATTTTCATTCGCACACTCCATCAATGTCTTCAACCTCTTCCCCCTTTACCTTGCACTACCATTTCTATACGTCTCCTAGTCACATGCATCTCATCTCTACGTGATAGATGACCATACCACTCCAAATAAAATTCTGAAAATAGTTCTGAAACTCAATGCTGAGGTGGATTAGGTAACTGTAACATCTGTGCTGATAGATGAGTAGCTGTCATTTTGTATCTAATAACCACACTGCATGCCTTTTTTTCAATAGATTCTACTATAAAAAAAATCTTTCAGATACATGTGGGCCCCGCCATCTTATGAATACCAAAAGCACATTGATGTAGGGGGTACTGAAGTTTGGATTGCGAAGGTAGAATTGCCATATGTGGGACTGCCGTTGCTGACAGTGCCACGCTGTGTTGGACCACTGGTGACGAGAGCTTGTGTCTCTATGCAGCAAGCACAGATAGAGGCTGCTGAAGCTGCATTACATACAATTAAGGTATTTACAGATTTGGTTGTACCAACATAATGTACACGTAATATTTTATGCAGCAAAGAAAGACTTGGAACATTTTGAAATTCATCTACATTGCATAAACTTGAGAGCACTGGTATGCAGCTGCTAGAACCCATATTATTCAGTATAAATGCCACATCCACAAGCTATCCTACCCTTCAAATTGGAACAACTATTGTCTCCTAGTGAGGTAGTCAGTGACTGTTAATTTTCACCATAATACTTCAGAAGCTTTAGTGTTATTACTTTCTGCTCCATAGGTTCTCCGAGCTGACGTCATTCAGCGCTCTACCATGACTGCAGTGCAACATGTTTATCCATCCATGTTGCCTCAAATGCCAAACTGTGTGCCGTACCCTGCTGTCTACCCAAGTCAGCCTCCAACGATTCCAGTAACACTCCCTACCCTCTGGCGAGCTGTTTGAACCTAGATTTACTTTATTGGTATAGTAATACTGAAATTTGTGTCTTATTCATTTGCAATGAGTCCTAAATTTCCTTGTAGGATTAGTCAGTGTAACATGTTATGTGAATGAGTTTTATTGACGAAAACTCATAACATAGTAGGTGATGGTGAAGTTTCTACATAACTTCATGACATTTAACATTTTCTTGCTTTTATGACATTTTACTGTTGTTTTAAGTTGAATATGGTTACTTTACTTGACTATATGTTTATTGGTTTAATCATTTGTGCTAGTGCAGCAGACTGGTACAACAGTGGATGTTTAAATTTTATTAACTTGATGGTTAATATAAGTTGAATATCTGTCCAGTGGGTTGATCAGTCTGTTGTGCTGGAGTGATTTGTTAAGATTAAGCGTAACAGCTTCTCTGTAATGACTACTTGTATATCTCTTGATAGCTGTCGGGTATTATTTACTTTGTAAAGCCGACCTGTCAGTGCTTCCTTGTGCTTATACAGAGGTATATTCAGAGCGAAAGCACTGATTTTTTTTATTTTGTTCTGTTATAATATGTATGACACTTATTAATAAAGCTGTTAATGAGAGAATTTTGTTTAAACTGATTTATTCCCCATGCTTGTGACCATTTTTATCCAGATGAAAGACTTATACTTTTGCATACAACTTAAAATCCGTAGGCTTTGCATGTACAGGGGTTTCGGTATTAGTGGATATTTTATTGATATACAGGCACACGCGTTTAGATATTTATTTGCTTTACATACCAAGTAAAATACATTAATTCTCTTTCTTTAATATGCAGAAACAAAATTGATTGGCTATGGCAAAAACCACTTTTCTTTCTAAGGACGCGTCTTATGGGTATGGTACGGATATATCATTGGTCAATGGTCGCACGGCACTCCGGAGTTCCCGCCATTTCTTGACACTGACACGCTGGTATGCACGACGTGTTGTTCTGTTGTCTGTAGTAGCCGGGCTTGCAAGCGCATCCCGCTTCACATGGTTCGTCAGATTTACAATTGAATTTCGCAACAATGGAAATGCACAACTCTGGAGGACATGTTCTCTTGCAATCTGTGTATTCCTCATTCGGTTCAGAGCATTTATCTAAAAAAACGTACAAAGATTTTATATACCTACTTAGTCTGGCCATAAATACTGTTACAATTAAAATGAACAGAATATTGCATTTGAATTTGGAATGTCATTTTTATATGATTGCTCATTGAGTTTTCTCATTTTGGCGCCAATACATCGTAACATATTTCACGATATTAAAATGGAGTGGGGTGATAAAGAGAACCAAATCGCTGTGATTGCATTACACAAAGTAGGTATGGAGCCAAATGCAATTTTTAGAACTCTCCATTCCATATGCTTGGTATTAGTAAAATGTTGGTGTACCGGGCTATTAATAGGTGCAATGAGACCTCCTCTGTTTGTGACAGAAAAAGATCTGGCCGTCCATGGGAAAGAATTCGAAGAAGTCCCGTCCGAAAGCAAAAGATTTTATCTCGGGAAATGACGATAGCACCTAGAACCATTAGCCCGAGAGCCCGTGGGATCTACCTGTATGTATTTGACCAGACCTGAATTTTCGTACATTGAGACCCCTATACCTACCATGCATGAGGTGAGGACTCACTAAGCTCAAAGTGGTCGACGCGCCGAGCGCTCAGGTAGGACAGGTACCGATTTTGACGGATTTTAAATCCATTTGACCACGTCTGCCGTTTTGAAATTTTGAAAATATATGATTATTATTATCGGAAAATAAGAATGGCAGACCATTATCGCGCATTTTACTTTGTGGCAGACCACTTTGAAAATGCTAAATTGCATTGAAAATGCAAAATTTTGAAAGTAATTGACTAGATCTGCCATTGATTTAATAATATGTTGTTTATTATAGTCTTAAAAACTTATATTGATCACGGCAGACCTCTACATTGCGTACATACATCAACATATAATAAAATCTTAGCTACTACCCGGCCAGATGTATATTATGTTTTCCGTTCACTGTTTTAGAGGAATATAATTTACTTGCGATTTACTTTAGCAATGTATTTACCGAAATTAATATTTTTTTATATTATATATACTAAACTTCATTAGTTAGACAGTTAAGAAGTGAATTTTTTATGGAATAATTATAAATAATACGGTACAATGCTGATCAAAAAAGAATTCAATTCCTCATTTTTATTTCGTCAAGACAAAATTTAAAAGTGTTAAATCAGTTAAACAAATATATCATGCATGCATTACATATTATATATATATATATATCAATCTTCATTCATCATCATCATCATCGGAGTCATCTTTATCGTTAGGCGACTCGTCTTCATCAACCATTGAATCGAATACTGCAAAAATAAAACATAAATTGTAAAATGAACGTAAATTCATCTGAACATGTTCGAGAAAGAATTGTTATCAACTTACCAGGAACATTGGTGATTAAGTCACTCACAAAATATGGAAGTTGGTCACCTTCGAACCCTTTGAAGGCATATATGTTGTCCTGCTCAATCCAACCATACTCCAATGGGTCTAAAGTTGTCAGTTGCTTTTTGTAAGCATTTCTCCAAATAGAAGAAATATAGTGGGCCCTCAAAAGTTGTTGATAAAGCTCACTCTTATGCGGTGGTATTGAGCTTGCCTCAAATTTTTGATTTTTTTTTTCTATAATTTTCATTGATGTCTGAATATTTATAGTTGCTAACGAATAGCTGGAACCTTCCATCATCTACATCACTAGATTTTTTGGCATTGTATAGCTGGCAAGTTAAATGTTGAATGATAAAAATGAGGAATTGAATTATTTTTTGATCAGCATTATACCGTATTATTTATAATTATTCCATAAAAAATTCACTTCTTTATTGTCTAACTAATGAAGTTTAGTATATATAATATAAAAAAATATTAATTTCGGTAAATACATTGCTAAAGTAAATCGCAAGTAAATTATATTCCTCTAAAACAGTGAACGGAAAACATAATATACATCTGGCCGGGTAGTAGCTAAGATTTTATTATATGTTGATGTATGTACGCAATGTAGAGGTCTGCCGTGATCAATATAAGTTTTTAAGACTATAATAAACAACATATTATTAAATCAATGGCAGATCTAGTCAATTACTTTCAAAATTTTGCATTTTCAATGCAATTTAGCATTTTCAAAGTGGTCTGCCACAAAGTAAAATGCGCGATAATGGTCTGCCATTCTTATTTTCCGATAATAATAATCATATATTTTCAAAATTTCAAAACGGCAGACGTGGTCAAATGGATTTAAAATCCGTCAAAATCGGTACCTGTCCTACCTGAGCGCTCGGCGCGTCGACCACTTTGAGCTTAGTGAGTCCCCACCTCATGCATGGTAGGTATAGGGGTCTCAATGTACGAAAATTCAGGTCTGGTCAAATACATACAGGTAGATCCCACGGGCTCTCGGGCTACATGTTGCGTATTTTAAAAGATGACTTGGGACTTGCAGCCTATAAGAGACTTACTGGTCATTTCTTAACTGATAATTTAAAAGAGAATAGGGTGGTAAAATCGAAACAACTACTGAAGCGGTACGCAAAGGGAGGTCATAGAAAAATTTTGTTTACGGATGAGAAAATTTTTACAATTGAGCAACATTTTAATAAACAAAATGACCGTATTTATGCTCAAAGCTCTAAGGAAGCTTCCCAATTAGTCGACAGAGTGCAACGTGGGCACTATCCGACTTCAGTGATGGTTTGGTGGGGTATTAGCTATGAAGGAGTGACTGAGCCATACTTTTGTGAAAAAGGTATCAAAACATCGGCACAAGTGTATCAAGATACCATTCTTGAGAAGGTAGTGAAGCCCCTTAACAACACCATGTTCAATAATCAAGAATGGTCCTTCCAGCAAGACTCGGCGCTAGGTCATAAAGCTCTGTCTACGCAGTCTTGGTTGGAAACGAACGTTTCGGACTTCATCAGAGCTGAAGACTGGCCGTCGTCTAGTCCCGATCTTAATCCGCTGGATTATGATTTATGGTCAGTTTTAGAGAGTACGGCTTGCTCTAAACGTCATGATATTTGAAGTCCCGAAAACAATCCGAACGATTGGCAGTGAAAAATTTTCCCATGGAAAGAGTGCAACGTTTAAAGGACTGTATTGCAGCCAATGAAGACCACTTCGAATAAGCTTTTTATATTTTAAATTGTTTTATATTTATGTATTAAACTAACACACTGTAAAAGTAATAAATGTTATTTGCAATAGATTTATTATTATTTTTAATTGTAACAGTATTTATGACCAGACTAAGAACTGTGCAATAAACCTTGTATAATAAAAGTGTTTATTAAGCTCATGGAGGAATTATGGAGAAAGCTGGTGCAAAAACTAGACTAAGGTGGTCACGACCCTCAGTAATGAGAAAACGACGAAGAAGATGTTCATGTCAAATTTTTACTAAAAATACGCTGTTTTGATTCACCATAAAAATTTAACTTTTGATTAAAGGAACATTACTGGCAGTCATGATGATCATGTTCAATGTGGGTGCGGCTCAGTTGTTTAATGTCTACTCTTGATATTTTGAGGAAGTTTTATACAGTAGAAAATAAATTATTTTTATAAACAAGTTTCAGCGTAGAGTATGTACGGTACCTAAGTGGTCGCCATCATAGAGCACTGGAAATCATACGTTAAGCTGAAAGTCAGTAGGTAGGTGGAGCTCAAAAAGATTGTCTAACAAAAGACAATTAAACTTCCTAAAAGAAGTTCTTACATAGGCACTGCACCTGTTTGAACTATTTTGACGGACACGCTTAAAGAACACTATGATCTTCTAGACTGTCCGAGTTTCATCTTCCACGCCGGAAATATTCGTCGTTTCTCAGAATATCTAACTAGCAGAGCTTACTGAACTGTTGGAAACAAACCTACCTAAGGACCTCACAATAAAAAGTATTAAATACCATGATGTTACGAACGAGCCAATCAAAGATTGATACGTGGTTAGCTTATATGCTGCGAAGTAGGAGCGAGAGCTGTGGCAGCGAAATCTATAACATATTAAAAAGCTTTGGCTTGTGTTAAGTTCTATATTTAAACGAAAATCTAACGCCATACTAGCAGGTTCTTATCAAATTTGGCTTCAACTTAAAAAATTTAGAAGAGAAATAGAAAGAATGGAGTTGAGTTTAATGCTCCTTAATAGGGGATATATGATAGATAGATAGGGCCTCTTAATATTATTG